>NC_135892.1:38854056-39454056 GCF_964194155.1 Cetorhinus maximus | reverse complement strand
AAGTCTATCCAAGCTCTCTTCATAACTTAAATGTTTCATCCCAGGCAACATCCTGGTGAATCTACTCTGCACCCAATCCGGTGCAATCACATCCTTCCTATAATGTGGCGACCAGAACTGCACACAGTACTCCAGCTGTGGCCTCAACAAGGTTCTATACAACTCCAACATGACCTCCCTACTTTTATAATCTATGCCTCGATTGATAAAGGCAAGTGTCCCTTATGCCTTTTTTACCACCCCACTAACATGCCCCTCCACCTTCAGAGACCTATGAACACACACGCCAAGGTCCCTTTGTTCCTCAGAACTTCCTAGTGCCATGCCGTTCATTGAATACTTACTTGTCAAATTAGTCCTTCCAAAGTGTATTGCCTCACACTTTTCAGGGTTAAATTCCATCTGCCACTTATCTGCCCATTTGATCATCACGTCTATATCTTCCTGTAGCCCAAGACACTCAGCCTCATTGTTAACCACCCGGCCAATCTTTGTGCCATCCGCAAACTTACTAATCCTACCTCCAACATAGTCATCTATGTCATTTATATAAATAACGAATAATAGGGGATGGTATAATGTGGTATGCCACTGGACACTGGCTTCCAGTCACTAAAGCAGACTTCTGTAATCACCCTCTGTCTCCTACAACTAAGCCAATTTTGAATCCACCTTATCAAATTACCCTGTATCCCATGTGCATTTGCCTTCTTTATAAGTCTCCCATGTGGGACCTTGTCAAAGGCTTTGCTGAAATCCATATAAACTACATCAACTGCAATAGCCTCATCTACACACCTGGTCACCTCCTCAAAAAATTCAATCAAATTTGTTAGGCATGACCTCCATCTGACAAAGCCATGCTGACTATCTCTGATCAAACCTTGCCCCTCCAAGTGGAGATAGATACTCTCCTTCAGAACTTTCTCCTATATTTTCCCTGCCACTGACGTGAGACTCACTGGCCTGTAGTTCCCTGGCTTATCTCTACAACCCTTCTTAAATAGCGGAACCACATTAGATGTTCTCCAGTCCTCTGGCGCCTGCCCCGCGGCCAGAGAGGAATTAAAAATTTGGGTCAGAGCCCCTGCGATTTCCTCCCTTGCCTCCCTCAGCAGTCTGGGACACAAATCATCCGGACCTGGAGATTTGTCCACTTTTAAGCCTGCCAACACCTCCAATACCTTGTCACTTCCTTTATCAATTTGCTTAAGAACCTCGCAGTCTCTCTCTCCGAGTTCGATACCTTCATCCTCATTCTCTTGGGTGAAGACGGACGTGAAGTATTCATTCAACACTCCAGCGATGTCCTCTGGCTCCATTGATAAATTGCCCTCTTGTTCCCTTATGGGCCCTACTCTTTCCCTGGTTATCCTCTTCCCATTGATATACTTATAGAATATCTTAGGATTTTTCCTACTTTTACCAGCCAGAGCTTTCTCATATCCCCTCTTTGCTCTCCTAATTGCTTTCTTAAGCTCCACTCTGCACTGTTTGTACTCCACTAATGCCTCTGCAGATTTGTTTCCCTTGTACCTGCTAAAAGCCTCTCTTTTCCTTCTCATCGTATCCTGAATATCTCTGGTCATCCATGGTTCTCTGGGCTTGTTACTCCTTCCTATCACCCTAGAGGGAACATGTTGAGCCTGTACTCTCCCCATTTCCTTTTTGAACACAACCCACTGCTCCTCTGTAGATTTCCCCACAAGTAACTGTTCCCTTGTCTACCTTGGCCAGGCCCTGCCTTAATTTACTAAAATACACTCTCCCCCAATCCAAAACATTTTTTTGCAACTTGTCGATTTCTTTGTCCATAACAAACTTAAACTGTACTGTGTTGTGGTCGCTATCGCTAAAATGTTCGCCCACCACCACCTCAGCCACCTGTCCAGCTTCATTCCCCAGAATTAGGTCCAGCAATGCACCATCCCTTGTTGGACCCTCTACATATTGACCTAAAAAGTTCTCCTGTACACATTTCAAGAAATCCACTCCATCCAAGCCCTTAACACTATGTCTAACCCAATTACTGTTGGGAAAGTTGAAATCACATAATATAATTACCCTATTGTTATTGTTTTTACACACCTCCACAAATTATGCACATATTTGCTCCTCAATTTCCCATGACTATCTGGGGGTCTATGATAAACACCTAATGATGTGGTTGCCCCTTTTTTATTCCCAAGCTCTACCCACAAAGCTTCATTCGATGCCCCATCCAAGATATCATCTCTCCTTACTGCAGTAACTGACTCCTTAACTAATAATGCAATGCCTCCTCCTCTTTTACCCCCTCTCCTGTCTCGCCTGAACGCTCTATATCCTGAATGTTGAGCTGCCAATCCTGCCCTTCCCTCAACCACGTCTCAGTCATGGCTCTGGTCTGCAAATTCCTTTTCCAGTTTATTGGGAGGAAATACTACAAAAATTCCTTGTTGAATATGGATATCAGATCAAAGTATTCCAATGAATAAGATTGCCAGCTCATCAATGATCTTCCACGAAACAACATTGCTGACCAAGATTCACTGTTAATCTGATATGAACAGCCGTCTTGTCCATGCACCAGATGCAACAGTTTTCCAGGTAAAAAATAACCCTCGCTCCCTCACCCACATCCCTTCCTCGGGTCTCCTTCCCTCTTCTCTGCCCTCCACCCCCTTCCCTTTCCCTGTCCTCCCTTTTCCCCTCTCCATCTACCATCCCAACCTACCTGCCTCGCTTCATGATCATGGATGTTGGGTAAAGGTAGGTAGCATTGTTAAGATCTGAGAGAGCATACCTAGGAATCCACTGAGGTAATTATGCTCTTTCTGGATTTGAGAGCTGCCAATAAAGCCATTACATAGAAAATAGCACACAGAAACCATCTGTTCTGCCTGACTAATCCTTGCCGGAATAAAAACAAAAAATGCTGGAAAAGCTCAGCAGGTCTGGCAGTATTTGTGGAGAGAGAAACAGAGTTAACATTTTGAGTCCGTATGACTCTTCTTCAAAGTCCATGCTGGTGTTTATGCTCCACAACAAAAGCCTTATCTTGAGAGACGACGGTACACCCCACTGTGACAGAGACTCAACTGTCTTGGCCCATTTTCTGGAATTATTTTCCAGTACCCATCCACCACTCTAAAGGCCTGAAAATATATCTTTGACAAAGGTATCAGTCTCCTAAGTCTCATATCCTGGCTCACATCCACTTTTATTGATTTATTTTTGTGCATCCCCATAACAATTTTAATTTAAATATTGTGGAATCTTTTTATGCCTTAGAAATGCTCTATAAATGAAAGGAGTAGTGATTGAATGTCCCCAAGTTAAATATACAAGAGCTAATCATTGAAGAACTAATACTGACAAGCATGGACCACATCTATTTTGATGCTTCATTGTTAAATAAGAATTTAGAGTTAAATGAGCACAAAGACACAGCGCCTACAACATGCCAGTGGTCAAAAAGGGCTCTGTTTATCTGTGCCACAAAACTAGGGGGAAGCACTTCCACTGCAGATGCAGTGTCAAGGTCAGGCTGTTTAAAATGAGCGATGCTTTTAAGTGCAGCTCTGCTTTCTGTCACTGAATTATGCAGTTTTTTTTAAGCTTGGTGTCTATTGACTGTCTCCTTTAAAACAAAATCAGGTGATGGAAAATTAATTGCAACCATTTTAAAGTCAAATTCCTGTAATGGTAAAAACAGATATGTTTTCCCCAACAACCAATTAGTCTGAATGAAAACCAGTCATGGAAACCAAAATTACATGCTCTTAGCTGTGAACTCTCACCATTGGTTTAAAATCTATAAAGAAGTTTTTTGAACCAAGTACTTAAGAAAATAAATCACCATGAAACCATGGCCCTGGGATTTAGAAGGTCAATATCTACCAATGGAAATAATGGGACTTTATGGAAACTCCCTGCACAATACCTATCCACTTGTTCAAATAAATCAAAAGAAAGACATTATTTAGTGGTTAAAGTTGCAGTGTGAAACTGACCTGGGAGCAAAACAGCACGCACCCACCATCTTGTTGAGAGAATCTGTGCATGTGCTGGTGGCCATAGTGTGTGCTGAGTGCTCATGCGCAGTTGATCCTAATGCCTTTCATGTCGGTGGCACGAGTTCAAGTATTCAAAAAGTATGCTCAAGATGCATCTGACATCATCAGGCTACAAATGCATATGTCTGCCTTCGTTGAGAGGAGGCTCCCAAGATATGGAAAATTCTCCAGGTCTCGCTGTTGACCTTAATTGATGGGGAAGCTGTTTGGAAGAGGACCTTAGTTTTCTGGGTGTTTAGTGAAAAACCCATTTAATCAAATGCTTCTGAGAAGGAGTTGACAATGACCTGAAGCTGAGTTTCTGCGTGAGTGCACACACAAGTGACATCTGCACGCTGGTTGAAGGTGGTGTAGGTTGAACAGTTTTCCGTCTGTACTGTAAATTCATAATTGCCTCCATGTGTCAGCTCAGCCTTCAGCCGACTGAGGAAAAAGATATTTGAGGGCCAGGATCCCAACCCAAACCTAAAGTCATGGTTTACTGGGCAGCAGTGATCCCTCCACTCCGATATGCTTCGGAGGTTCAGACCACCTAAAGCCATCACCTCAAAGCACTGGAGAAGTACCACCAATGTTGCCTTAGCAAGATTCTCCAAATCTGGTGACAAGATAGGCAGTCTAACAGCAGTATCCTCTCCCAAGCCAACATGCCCAGCATTAAGGTGCTAATCACTCAAAACAAGCTTTGCTGGGCAGAACATGTCATTCTTAACTCTCACAGCAGACTCCTGAAGCAACTGCTCTACTCAAAACATGGTGGTGGCAGGAGACTCCCAGGAGGACAATTGAAAGGCTTTAGGGATGTACTCAAAGCACCCCTGAAAATATCAAATATCCCCGCCGTCTAATAGGAGTGACAAACTAAAGTGGGAAAGTTTATTTGGAAGGTACCAAACACATTGAGGAACTTTGTTAGAAATACACAGAAGCAAAGTCAAAGCATTGGAGCACAAACCTCCCAAGAACTTATCTATCTGGCCTCCAAGCACCACCTGCCACTCAGGATTTGCAAATTGTGGACTTGTAACACCTGTGATGAATATTTAGGTCATGGTTCATGTTAATATTTTAGAGGTAATTTTTAGTTCTGGGAAGATTAAAGTTTAACTTCAGAAAATGAGATAAATGCAACTAAAGCAGCTTGGAGTCTTACACTTAAAAGGTTGGGGCCATGTTAACTTAAGGGACTAACAGCTGGAAACAGCAGGTGTTAAACAGCAGGTGGGCTTTCTTAGCTTAATTAGGGAGGAAGCAGTCATTGATAGAGTCCGGGCCAGAGAGGCTTTTGAAGAGGCTAGATTTTCGAAAGTGAGGAGTTGAAATCCCTCATAAGGGAGACGGAATTTTAACATAGTATTGGTTATTATGGTCATTGACATCTGAGTGGGTTGCTGAGAAATCAGTAGGATCTGACTTTGTCATATCTGCCACTTAATGTGTCATGTGCGTTCGTCTACAGTTTGCCTGTTAATTCTGAATGTTAGAGTATAAGATAGATATCTTCTTTGAGGAAGTATCTTGTGCTGTGGATCAAGGAGATGTACTGTACTTAGATTTCCAGAAGGCATTTAATAAAGTGCCACATCAAAGGTTATTGTGGAAGATAAAAGCTCATGGTATAGGGGGTAACATATTGGCATGGATAGAAGATTGGCTGACTAACTGGAAGCAGACAGTAGGCATAAATGGGACTTTTTCAGGTTGGCAAGATGCAACGAGTAGTGTGTCACTGGGATCAGTGCTGGGACCTCAACTGTTTACAATTTATATGAATGAATTGGATGAAGGGATTGAAGGGATGGTTGCCAAATTTGCTGATGACACAAAGATAGGTAGGAAAATAAGCTGTGAAGAGGACATAAAGAGGCTACAAAAGGATAAAGATCAGTTCTGTGAGTGGGCAAAGATCTGGCAAATGGACTATAATGTGGGAAAATGTGAAATTGTCCATTTTTACAGGAAGAATAAAAGAGAAGCATGTTATCGAAATGGTGAGAGATTGCAGAGCTCTGAGATGCAGAGAGATCTGGCTGACCTAGAGTATGAATCACAAAAGGCTAGTATGCAAGTACAGTAAGTAATTAGGACAGCTAATAGAATGTTATCATTTATTGTGAGGGGAATTGAATACAAAAGTAGGGAGGTTATGCTTCAGTTGTACAGAGCACTAGTGAGGCCACATTTGGAGTACCGTGTACAGTATTGGTCACCTTACTGTTATGTCACAGCAGATGGTAAATGTCGAGCTGCTCAAATCCCAGAGGGAAACTTGAAACAGCTGCCACAACTGTTTTGCAATTTGTATTTTATTTCGAGATGCATGCCTTGAACTCAGGAGTAATAAGTCCACCAAGTCTCAGAGGTTTTTTACAAAACTCAATTAAACATTTATTAATAGAAGAAAAGACTTTAAGCACATACATAGGTCTACAAATTACTACTATACTAACTTGTAATTCCCCTAATTAATCTGACCCCCCGTTACACCTCCGTTAAGATAAAAGTAAAACAAATAAATTTCAACAGACCCAGGCAAAGCATACAATACCCTGGACAGTGATATTCAATGTAAGTTTTCTTAGCTTCGGTTCCTGTAGACAACAACTTGATGCATAGAGGTTGGAAGCTTTTTTCACTCATGTTGGATCATAGAATGCCTTCTCCCTGACACAACCTCATCTTCTTTATACATGTTTCTCCCTTTTCAATGTAAATTTCATTGTTCTAATATGTCTTTGCAACTTCACTTTTCTCATAATGTAAATCTTTTCATAGTACTAATTTTATCAGTAACCTTTGTGAAACATATAAGATCCTGAGGGGTCTTGACAGGGTGGATGTGGAGAGGATGTTTCCTCTTGTGGAAAAATCTAGAACGCGGAGTCACTGTTTAAAAATAAGCGGTTACCCATTTTAAAAAAGATAAGGCAAATTTTTTTCACTCAGAGGGTCATGAATCTGTGGAACTATCTTCCTGGAAGGGTAGTGGAAGCAGAATCTTTGAATATTTTTAAGGCCGAGGTGGATAGATTCTTGGTAAGCAAGGGGGTGATAGATTATTGGGGGTAAGCGGGATGCTGATTTGAGATTACTGTCAGATCAGATCATCTTATTTAATGGCGGAGCAGGCTCGAGGCGCTGAATAGCCTACTCCTTGTTCGTATATTGTAAATTGTTTTACTTCTCTGACTTTGTACAGTAAAGTTTATTTTGTTTGTTTAAAACTGTGGAATTTTGTGGCTTTATTCCCCTAGTGGGTAACTGGGATTTTAAACTTTGTTTAAACAAAAAGTTACTAGTCCCTTGTCGGACATTGGGGCCCACATGCAAAGATCCTTGAAGGTGGCTACACATATTAATATATGGAATCTTGTGATTCATAAATTGAGGTTGGAGTACAAAGGTAGGAAAGTTATACTGAATCTTTCTTTACAAAGCCCTCGTTAGGCCACAACTGGAGTACTGCATCCAATTCTGGTCACCACACTTCAGGAATGATGTAAGTGTTCTTGAGAGAATGTAGAGGAGAATTACTAGAATTGTTTTAGAGATGAGCTATTTTAACTACAAAGTTAGGTTGAAGAAGCTGGGGCTGTTCTCCTTGGAGCAAGGGAGATTGAGATGAGATTTGATAGAGGTGTATGAGTTTGGAGAAAATAGACAAAAAAAAACTGTTCCCATTAGCTGATGGTTTAAGGTCTAGCAGACACAAATTCAAGGTTTTGGGCAAAAGATGTAGAGGGATAACCTTTCAATGTAGCAAGTGGTAATGACCTGGAAATCACTGCCTTCGAGGATGGTGGAAGTAGACAATTAATGATTTCAAAATGAAATTTGATGGACACTTAAGGGAAATAAACAGAGTAAGGGGATAGAGTGGTGGAATGGAATGACCGGATTGCTCTACAGAGAGCCGGCATGGGTCAAATGGCCTCCTTCTGAGTCTAAAGTCTCTGTAAATCGTCCATCTCAGAAAACATCCAGCCGGAACGGGAGCAAGTCATCCTCGATCCAGAGGGACTGCCTCTCGTAATGCTATGCGTTTCCGTTTATCCAGACAACGCAGACTGCTACAAATAAATGCAGTAAAAAAGCATTGTGAGAAAACTATTGTGATGATTTTTTTACATTGCCAAGAAATGGAATTCGTTCATAGTAGTTAACAAACTCCATAGCAACGGAATAAGATTACCCACAATGCCACGGCTCCCGGCATGCCTCTGGCGCCGTCTTTTCCTGTCTGAGTGAAGGAGCTGAAGATGGCGGCGATGGAAGGTCCGTTAAATGTATTTGGGCAGAGAACATCTGGAGATTCGATTCGCACTCAGAATGGTAAGAGACAGAAACTTTATACTATGAGGGAGCAAATTCTTTGCGGCTGGTATTAGCACGGGCAACAAGATCTGGGATAATGAGCGAGGACCTTCGCGATACGAAGACACGTGTCTAGTCGGCCAATGCGTGTGAGGAAGATTTCGAGAAAGTACTTTGTCTTCGGACTGGAGCTGGACTAGTCGGGTTAGAGTTGCGCCGGTGGATACGGTGGCTCCGCGTGCCCGGCCAGGACCCCACCCGTCTCCAGAATGATCTAGAATCTCCCCGCCTTAATAGCCACTCCATTATTGACCCCTTCCACCCAGCCTTTAGACAAAATCTCATGTAAGAGCTCATGTTTTAAGAATGTTATTTAGATGAACAGACTGTGCTTACCTGCGAAGTGCCTGAATTCAGTATTGGATCATTTTAAAATGCAGAAAAGGGTTCTGTGGAAGGTCTAAATGGATGATTTGACTAGTTTTTCCAGTTCTAGAGTGCCTCTTAAAACGATAATCAGCGGTCGCTGAAAATGGTAGTTTATCCTTTTGTGGTCATCAAAAACGCTAGACAAATCCACAAACAATTGATTGTCAAGCAGAATGACGTTGAGGTAGAGTGAAGCTTTTATCAGAGAAAGGAAAGGTTGCTTTATTTGAATGAGGCACGCTAATTCTTACAGCTTGGAGCACTGAGTCTTTCTAAAATAGTAGTAAAATAAAATCAATGTTAAAGCTGTGCCTAGAAACATACCACTGCTAAAAGGCTATTCAACTCACCATTGTCGCATCAATTTGTATGATATGCCACTTAACAGAAACAGGAGTAGGCCTTTCGGCCCTTCAAGCCTGCTCCGTCATTCATTGTGATCATGGCTGATCATCCAACTCAATAGCCTGCTCCCGCTTTCTCCCCATACCCTTTGATCCCTTTCGCCCCAAGAGCTATATCTAACTCCTTCTTGAAAACATACAATGTTTTGGTCTCAACTACTTTCTGTGGTAATGAATTCCACAGGCTCATCACACTCTGGGTGAAGAAATTTCTCCTCATCTCAGTCCTAAATGGTCTACCCCATATCCGCTGGTTGTGGACTCCCCCACCATCGGGAACATCCTTCCTGCATCTACACTGTCTAGTCCTGTTAGAATTTTATAGGTATCTATGAGATCCCCCCTCATTCTTTTGAACTCCAGCGCATATAATCCTAATCAACTCAATCTCTCCTCATATGTCAGTCCTGCCATCCCAGGAATCAGTCTGGTAAACCTTCGCTGCACACCCTCTATAGCAAGTACATCCTTCCTCAGATAAGGAGACCAAAACTGCACACAATATTCCAGGTGTGGTCTCACCAAGGCCCTGTACAATTGCAGCAAGACATCCCTGTTCCTGTACTTGAATCCTCTGGCTATGAAGGCCAACATACCATTTGCCTTCTTTACAGCCTGCTGCACCTGCATGCTTACCTTCAGCGACTGGTGTACAAGGACACCCAGGTCTCGTTGCACATTCCCCTCTCTCAATTTATAGCCATTCAGATAATCTGCCTTCCTATTTTTGCTACCAAAGTGGATAACCTCACATTTATCTACATTATACTGCATCTGCCATGCATTTGTCCACTTACTCAGCTTGTCCAAATCACACTGAAGCATCTCTGTATCCTCCTCACAACTCACCCACCCACCCAGCTTTGTGTCATCTGCAAATTTGGAGATATTACATTTAATTCCCTCATCTAAATCATTAATATATATTGTGAATAACTGGGGTCCCAGCACCGATCCCTGACCCCACTAGTCACTGCCTGCCATTTGGAAAAAGACCCGTTTATTCCTACTCTTTGTTTCCTGTCTGCCAACCAATTTTCTATCCATCTCAATACGCTACCCCCAATCCCATGCGCTTTAATTCTACACACCAATCTCTTATGTGGGACTTTGTCGAAAGCCTTCTGAAAGTCCAAATAAACCAAATCCACTGGCTCCCCCTCATCAACTCTACTAGTTATATCCTCGAAAATTTCCAGTAGATTTGTCAAGCATGATTTCCCTTTCATAAATTCATGCTGACTGTCCGATTCTGCCACTGTTTTCCACGTGCTCAGCTGTTAAATCTTTTATAATGGACTCTAGACTTTTCCCCACTACCGACGTCAGGCTGATTGGTCTATAATTCCCTGTTTTCTCTCTGCCTCCCTTTTTAAATAATGGGGTTACATTAGCTACCCTCCAATCTGTAGGAACTGTCCCAGAGTCTATAGAATCTAGGAAGATGACCACCAATGCATCCACTATTTTTAGGGCCACTTCCTTAAGTACTCTGGGATGTAGATTATCAGGCCCCGGGGATTTATCGGCCTTCAATCCCATCAATTTCTCCAACACCATTTCCCTACTAATACTGATTTCTTTCAGTTCCTCCCTCTCACTAAACCCTGTGTTCCCCAACATTTCTGGTATATTACTTATGTCGTCCTTTGTGAAGACAGAACCAAAGTATGTATTTAGTTGGTCAGCCATTTCTTTGTTCCCCATTATAAATTCCCCTGTTTCTGTCTGTAAGAGACCTACATTTGTCTTCACCAATCTTTCTCTTCACATACCTATAGAAACTTTTACAGTCAGTTTTTATGTTTCCCACAAGCTTACTCTCGTACTCTATTTTCCCCTTCTTAAATCAATCCCTTGGTCCTCCTTTGCTGAATTCTCTCCTCTACACCCCCCCCCCCCCAACCACACTTCTCCCCCCCCACCTTAAACCAGCTTATATTTCACCCCTCTCCTAACTTTACTCAGTTCTGTTGAAGGGTCATGAGGACTCGAAACGTCAACTTTGCTCTTCTCCGCCGATGCTGCCAGACCTGCTTTTTCCAGGTATTTCTGTTTTTGTTTCCCATCCCTGGTCACCCTGCAGCCATGTCTCCATAATCCTGACTATATCATACCTGTTTACATCTATTTGCACGGTTAATTCATCCACTTTATTGTGAATGCTCCTCACGTTAAGGCACAAAGCCTTAAGGCTTGTCTTTTTAACATTACTTGTCCTGATCCCACTATTTTTCACTGAGGCCCTGTTTGATTCTTTCCCTTGATTTCTCTAACTATCACTTTTCTTATTCCCCTTTCTGTCTTTTGTTCTTGTCTTTGATTCCCCTTCCTCTGACTCCTTGCATAGGTTCCCACCCCCCTGCCATTTTAGTTTAAGCCCTCCCCAATCAATCTAGTAAATGTTCCCCCCAGGACATCAGTCCCGGTCCTGCCCAGGTGTAACCCATCCAGTTTGCACTGGTCCCGCCTCTCCCAGAACCGGTCCCAAAGCCCCAGGAATCGAAAACCCTCTTCACACCATCTCTTCAGTCATGTATTCATCTGATATATCCTGCTATTTCTACTCTGACTAGCATGTGGCACTGGTAGTAATCCTGAGATCACTACCTTTTGAGATCCTACTTTTCAACTTACTTCCTACCTCCCTGTATTCTGCTTTTCGGACCTCATCCCTTTTTTTCCCTATGTCGTTTGTACCAATGTGTACTACGACCACTGGCTGTTCACCCTCCCCCTTCAGAATGTCCGCTAGCCACTCCGAGACATCCTTGACCTTAGCACCAGGGAGGCAACATACAATCCTGTAGTCTCGTTTGTGGCCACAGAAACGCCTATTTTATTCCCCTTACAATTGAATCCCCTATAACTATTGCATTCCCACACTATTTACTCCTCCCCTGTGCAGCGGAGCCAACTGCGGTGCAACGTATTTGGCTGTTGCTGCTTTCTCCTAAGAGGCCATTCCCCCAACAATATCCAAAGTGGTATATCTGTTTTGCAGGGGAATAGCCACAGGAGATTCCTGCACTACCTGCCTAGTCCTCTTGCTTTGCCTAGTGGTCACCCATTCCCTTCCTGCCTGTTGGCTCTTAGCCTGTGGTGTGATCACCTCTCTATACGTGCTATCCACGATACCCTCCGCCTCACGGATGCTCCGCCATGTCCGCAGCTGCCGCTCCAGCCCTGAAACCCGGGCTTCCAGGAGCTGCAGCTGGAGACACTTCCCCTGCACGTTCTGTCCCCGGGCACTGCAAATGCGCCTGGCTTCCCACATAGAGCAGGAGGAGCACACCATGGCTTTGAGCTCTCCTGCCATGACTTACCCCTTTAAATTAAATTGAACCTTTTGGAAGATATTTAATATCAATTACTCTCGGGCCCTTCTTCCCTGCTCCTCGTTGGTACAGAATATAGACCCTACAAATGATGAAACACAAAATAAGACAGTAAAACCTATAAGCAATAAAAGTAGTAAATGCTTACCTGGCCGTACTCACGGTCCTCAAAGGATCACCTCGTTCCCTCCTCACCGAACACGCTCAGTCAGCCCTGCTCTCCCAGTTTCTCTCCAACTCCCGGCTCCCCTCGCGCTCCCCTTCGACTCCCGGCTCCCCTCGCGCTCCCCTTCGACTCCCGGCTCCCCTCGCGCTCCCCTTCGACTCCCGGCTCCCCTCGCGCTCCCCTTCGACTCCCGGCTCCCCTCGCGCTCCCCTTCGACTCCCGGCTCCCCTCGCGCTCCCCTTCGACTCCCGGCTCCCCTCGCGCTCCCCTTCGACTCCCGGCTCCCCTCGCGCTCCCCTTCGACTCCCGGCTCCCCTCGCGCTCCCCTTCGACTCCCGGCTCCCCTCGCGCTCCCCTTCGACTCCCGGCTCCCCTCGCGCTCCCCTTCGACTCCCGGCTCCCCTCGCGCTCCCCTTCGACTCCCGGCTCCCCTCGCGCTCCCCTTCGACTCCCGGCTCCCCTCGCGCTCCCCTTCGACTCCCGGCTCCCCTCGCGCTCCCCTTCGACTCCCGGCTCCCCTCGCGCTCCCCTTCGACTCCCGGCTCCCCTCGCGCTCCCCTTCGACTCCCGGCTCCCCTCGCGCTCCCCTTCGACTCCCGGCTCCCCTCGCGCTCCCCTTCGACTCCCGGCTCCCCTCGCGCTCCCCTTCGACTCCCGGCTCCCCTCGCGCTCCCCTTCGACTCCCGGCTCCCCTCGCGCTCCCCTTCGACTCCCGGCTCCCCTCGCGCTCCCCTTCGACTCCCGGCTCCCCTCGCGCTCCCCTTCGACTCCCGGCTCCCCTCGCGCTCCCCTTCGACTCCCGGCTCCCCTCGCGCTCCCCTTCGACTCCCGGCTCCCCTCGCGCTCCCCTTCGACTCCCGGCTCCCCTCGCGCTCCCCTTCGACTCCCGGCTCCCCTCGCGCTCCCCTTCGACTCCCGGCTCCCCTCGCGCTCCCCTTCGACTCCCGGCTCCCCTCGCGCTCCCCTTCGACTCCCGGCTCCCCTCGCGCTCCCCTTCGACTCCCGGCTCCCCTCGCGCTCCCCTTCGACTCCCGGCTCCCCTCGCGCTCCCCTTCGACTCCCGGCTCCCCTCGCGCTCCCCTTCGACTCCCGGCTCCCCTCGCGCTCCCCTTCGACTCCCGGCTCCCCTCGCGCTCCCCTTCGACTCCCGGCTCCCCTCGCGCTCCCCTTCGACTCCCGGCTCCCCTCGCGCTCCCCTTCGACTCCCGGCTCCCCTCGCGCTCCCCTTCGACTCCCGGCTCCCCTCGCGCTCCCCTTCGACTCCCGGCTCCCCTCGCGCTCCCCTTCGACTCCCGGCTCCCCTCGCGCTCCCCTTCGACTCCCGGCTCCCCTCGCGCTCCCCTTCGACTCCCGGCTCCCCTCGCGCTCCCCTTCGACTCCCGGCTCCCCTCGCGCTCCCCTTCGACTCCCGGCTCCCCTCGCGCTCCCCTTCGACTCCCGGCTCCCCTCGCGCTCCCCTTCGACTCCCGGCTCCCCTCGCGCTCCCCTTCGACTCCCGGCTCCCCTCGCGCTCCCCTTCGACTCCCGGCTCCCCTCGCGCTCCCCTTCGACTCCCGGCTCCCCTCGCGCTCCCCTTCGACTCCCGGCTCCCCTCGCGCTCCCCTTCGACTCCCGGCTCCCCTCGCGCTCCCCTTCGACTCCCGGCTCCCCTCGCGCTCCCCTTCGACTCCCGGCTCCCCTCGCGCTCCCCTTCGACTCCGCGCTCCCCCGCCGCTCCCCTCGAGCTCCCCTCCAGCCCCCCGGCTACCCAAGATGCTACTGACTGCCTGTCCCAGAGTCAAAACCGCAGTCAATGGGAATCGGTGGGGCGATGGTGGGGACTCTCTGCTGGTTGGAGTCATACCTTGCACAAAGGAAGATGGTTGTGGTTGTTGGAGGTCAATAATATCAGTTCCAGGACATCACTGCAGAAGTTCCTCAGGGCATTGTCCTCGGCCCAACCATCTTCAGCTGCTTCATCAGTGACCTTCCTTCCATCATAAGGTCAGAAGTGGGATGTTCGCTGATGATTGGTGTTGAACATTACACATTTTGACTCCTCGGGTACTGAAGCAGGCCATGCTCAAATACAGCAAGACCTGGACAACATCCAGGCTTGGGCTGGCAAGTAACATTTGCACCACACAAGTACCAGGCAATGATCATCTCCAACAAGAGAGAATCTTAACCACCAGCCCATGACATTCAATGGCATTACCATCACTGAATCCTCCACTAACAACATCCTGGGGGCTGTCATTAACCAGAAATTGAACTGGACTAGCCATACTGTGGCTACAAGAGCAGGTCAGAGGCTGGGAATCCTGTGGCGAGTAATTCACCACCTGATTTCCCCAAAGCCTGTCCACCATCTACAAGGCATAAGTCAGGAATGTGATGGAATACTTGCTTGGATGAGTGCAGCGCCAACAACACTCAAGAAGCATGACACCATCCAAGACAAAGGAGTCTGCTTGATTGGCACCCCATCCACAAACATGCACTCCCTCCATCACCAACACACAGTGGCAGCACTGTGTACTATCTACAAGACACACTGCAGGAACTCACCAAGGCTTCTTTGACAGCACCTTCCAAACCCAGAACCGCTAGCACCTAGAAGGTCAAGGGCAGCAGATACATGGGAACACCGCCACCTGGAAGTTCTGCTCCAAGCCACTCACCATCCTGACTTTGAAATATATCACCGTTCCTTCACAGTCACTGGGGTCAAAGTTCTGGAACTCCCTCCCTATCAGCACTGTGGGTGTACCTACATCACATGGACTGCAGTGGTTCAAGATGGCAGTTCACCACCACCTTCTCAAGGGCAATTAGTGATGGCAGTAAATGCTGGCCTACCCAGCAATGCCCACATCCTATGGATGAATTTTTTTTTAAAAGGCAGATATAAGCTAGCTGGTTTAACCGTGCTGGTGAGAAAGTTTTTAGAAACGATTATCCTGGACGAAATTAACAGTTACTTGGACAAGTGTGGATTAATTAAGGCAAACCAGCAAGAATTTGTCAACTAACTTGATTGAGTTTTTTGATGAGGTAGCAGAGAGATTTGATGTGGGTCATGCAGTTGCTGTGGTGTAAATGGACTTTCAAAGGGCTTTTTGAAAGGTGCCACATATTAAACTTGCCAGCAAAATGAAGCTCGTGGAATAAAAGGGACAGCGACAGCAGCATGGATACTAAGTAACGGGGAACATAGAGTAGCAGTGAGCAGCTATTTTTTGGATAGATAAAGGTATACATACAGTGACCTAGATTTGGGTGTACAGGTCATAATTTCAAAATTTGCAAATGCCTCAAAACCTGTAATTATTGTGACTCTGATAGCCTACTGGAAAGGTGGACGCATGGCGGATGAAATTTAATGCAGGCAAATGTGAATTTTGGTGGGAAGAACGAGGAAAGCTGAAATAAGGATATAATTCTAAAGGGCTGCAGGAACAAAGATTGGGGTATATGTGCGCAAACTATTGAAGGTGGCAGAGCATCTTTAGAAAGTGGTTGGATATGGATCCTGTGCTTTATAAATTGAGCAATACAGTACAAAAGCATGAAAGAAATGATCATTTATAAAACACTGATTCCACGTCAAATGGAACATTGTATCCAATTCTAGGCACTGCACTTTAAGAAGGGTGTGAAGGCCTTTAGAGAGAGAGCGCAGAAAGGATTCACAAGAATGGCTCTAAGGATGAGGGACTTCAGTTCTGTGGACAGATTGGAGAAGTTTGGGTTGTTCTCCTTTGAGCTGATTGGGTGATTTTTTTCGGGGTGTTCAAAATTGAGGGGTCTGGACAGAGTAGCTAGGGAGAAACTTCTTATTGGTGGAAGAGTCAAGAACCACTGGACACCAATTTAATATGAATAGCAAAAGAACCGATGGCGACATGAGAAATTTTTATGCACTGAGTGGTTAGGATCTGGAATGTACCCTCAGTATAATGGAAGCAGATCAATCAAGGCTTTTAAAGAAATTTTTTTCCCCAAGTTTTTTACAGTTTCTGCACAGCTTTCTAAGCCCTAACTTTTGTGTTGTCAGCAAATTTGGATAGCATGTTTCTGATGCCCCATCTATGAATCATCTGTAAAGCATTGAGCAGCTAATTCCTCTTTTTGGTGTGTGACCTTTTGCTTTAGCACAGTGATGTAGATAAGGTCTGGATCTCATGAGCACACCCTATTTGACACCCCATTTTAGTACTAATTTGAAACAACTGGGTGCTACGCCTCTGGAAAAAGAAGCTGCATGGGGGAGGAGGTAATTGTCTTGTATGACATAATAGAACATTAAAATTAAGGGTTAATGTAAGAATATAATTTCATCTGAAAAAGGTTAATTAATCAGTAAATAATTGAGTTACAGCTCAGTGCTGCAAATCCAACACAACCCTTAAAGTCTTGTTCTAATATCTGCATTGTTATCCAAGCAATGTGTAAATTGGCCCAGGGGTAAGCAGATTAGGGAGGCCAACACATGGCCGATGAAGTGATCTGTGAAAATGGGGTTCAATTTCTTGGGACATTGGTACCAGTTTTGGGACAGGTTGGAACTGGCAGCAGTTGGGTCAAGCTGCACCTGAACTTGGCTGGGAACATGGTGCTAGCAGAATAGGGTGGCCAAAAGCTAGTAAACAGGTGGGGTGGAGGGGCTCAGTTAGAAAACGTTGTATTAATAATACTTCCAAAATGAACAAACGGGAAGATAGAGTAACAGTCAAAAATTGTACTTTTGGCACTGTAGGTCAAGGAAAAACTAAAGGATGTAAATTAAACCAAGAGAGAGCAAGAGGGACCATGTGATTAACACATGAGCTGGAGGGCAAGTTGGGACGTGTGTTCCAAATAAGCATTCTTTGTACAATTGTATGGGTAGATGGAGCAAACTGCATTGCAAGACCAAATCCAACTTGGACAGTATGACGTGATAGCCAAAACTGAGACATGGCTGCAAGGTGGTTGAGACTGGAAACTAAACAGAGCAGGTTACAAGGTTCACAAAGATGAGAAAATTCAGAGTGGAAGAGTAGCCTTGGATTTTAAGGATGAAATTACTTCAATGATAGAAGAGTGCATAAGAAGAGGTAAGCAAGCAGTGGAAACTGTGGGTAGGATTAAGAAATAGAAAATAATTTAAGACCATAGTGGGAGATGTGTATATCCCCTTGGTAGCAGCTGTCAAGTGGTAGATTGTATAAATGCAGAGATTTGCCTTTGCTACATGCTTGTCTGAGTGGTTGAATGGAAGTTAAAATTCCCCATATAGATTGGGACAAGGAAACTAGCATATGCCAATTAGTGCATTTCATGTGTAAGTCCAGGATAGTTTCCTGCAGCAATGTGTCCTAGAGCCAACAATGGGGCATACCACATTAGGTTTGGTAATGAGACCAGAGCCATATTTATTAACCCAATGGTGCGAGAACATTTATGTAATAGTGATCATAATAATATGATAGAGTTCGACGTTGGTTTGAAAGGGAGAAGCTCAAAACAGCTACTAGATTTAAATAAAGCTCCCTTCAGTGCAATATGGACAGTAAACTGGACAAGTCTGTTAATGGGTAATGCGGCAGAAGATCAAAAAAGTGTGCAAAATAAAGAACTTGACATAATATAGATCCAGTTTGTATTCCTGAGGGGCAAGAGCTCAATTTGCCCCCCAAAAAACTGGAGGGCAAGGGACAACATACAACTAAAAGAAAACTGGGGCCTCGACTACTTACAATCTATATCAATGACTTGGATGAAGGGACCAAGTGTGTGGTTGCTAAATTTGCTGATGACACGAAGATAGGTAGGAAAGTCAGTTGTGAAGAAGACGTAAGTTTGCAAAGGAATATTGATAGGTTGAGTGGACAAAATTTTGGCAGTTGGAGCATAATGTGGGAAAATGTGAACTTGTCCACTTTGGCAGGAAGAATAGAAAAGCAGTATGTTATTTAAATGGAGAGAGATTGCAGAACTCTGCAGTTCAGAGGGATCTGGGTGCCCTGGTACATGAACCAGGTGCAAGTGATTAGGAAGGCAAATGGTATGTTCTCATTTATTGCAAGAGAAATGGAATATAAAAAGTAGGGAAGTTATGCTACAGTTGTATGGGATGTTGATGAGACCACTTTTGGAGTACAGCATGCAGTTTCAGTCCCCTTAAGAAAGGGTATATTTGTATTAGAAGCAGTTCAGAGAGGATTCACATGATTGATTCTTGGGGTGAAAGGGTTATCTTATGAGGAAAGGTTGGACTTCTTGGGCCTGTATCCATTGGAGTTTAGAAGAATGAGAAGTGACCTTATTAAAACTTATAAGATCCTGAGGGGACTTTGCAGGGCGGATGCTCAAGAGGATGTTCCCCTTCTGAGAGGAGCTAGACTAGGGGAAAGAAAATAAGGGGTCTCCCATTTAAGGCAGACATAAAGGAATTTTTTTTTTCTTTAAGGGGCATTATCCCTCCTTTGTCCCCACCTATCACTGGCCGCCTATCCAGCTCCACCTGCCACACCCCCCCCCCCCCCTCCACACACACACAAACAAACAATATAAATTTCATCACGTTTCCACTTCTCTTCAGTTCTGATGATGGGTCATGCGGACTAGAAATGTTAACTCTGTTTCTCTCTCCACAGATGCTGCCAGACCTGTTGAGAAAGAAAAGGGTAGTGGGTTGGCTCTACTAATAAAGAATGAGATCACTTCATGAGTTAGAAATGATTTTGGCCTGAAAGATCAAGATTTAGGATTAGTTTGTGTGGAGTTAAGAAATAACAATGGAAATAAATTACTGTTGGGAGAAGTTTATAGGCCCTCTAACTGTAGCTACACTGCAGGACTGAAGTTTAAATCAAGAACTCATGGGAATTTGTAAGAAAGATACTGAAGCAACCATGCACAATTTCAGTCTTCATGTAGATTTGGCAAATTAAATTCACAAAGGTGGCCTTGAGCAGTTCGTAGAGTACATTCCAGACAGTTTCTTAGGTCAGTATGTTATGAAAACAAACCAGAGAACAGCTTATTTTAGATCTGGTGATGTGCAGTGAGACCAGATTAATGAATGCTCCCATGTGGATCAGTGGTCATAACATGATAGAATTTCACATTCAGTTTGCAGATGAAAAACTTGAGTCTGAAACTAATGTATTTAACTTTAAAAAAGGGTAGTTCAAAGACATGAAGACAGAGTTGGCCCAAGTGATCTGGGAAATCAGGTTAAAAGGTAAGTAGTGGCTGGTTATGGGGACGAGGCAAAGAAAACGGAGTTGGAGTTGAGGCCAAGATCGGATCAGCCATGATCTTATTGAATGGCGGAGAAGGTATTTTGTGACCTGCTCCTCCTCCAATTTCTTATGTAAGTTTGGAACACTCCTGCAAATGATGCTAGATCAGTTTTAAACCTGGGATTGATAGGTTTTTGTTCACCAAAGGTATTACAGAATTAGAGGCAAAGGCTCAAAAGGACTAAATGGTCTACTCCTTCTATGATCCTATGACCACACTTTATTCTAAGTAGATTTTGTGCATTACTGCAAAAGACCTGACAGATGTATGCATGAAAGTTCAGTTCAAGTGCATGTAGGACCTCACCTGAAGCTGAAGATCCTGCTGATCCAGATCTTGGATGGTGTTTTCATTGAAGCTCTATTATTAATACTAACTTTCTTACATACATGATATTTTCTATTAGATTTTCTCATTTAGTATTTAAATGTTTTTGAGATTTGGTTATGATTCATGCAGACGTTATAGCCCTTGTAAGTTTGTAGAAATTTATAATTTAAATTTTAAATTTAGTACTTGAATCGTTTAAATTGAGATTAATTTCCAATCAATTGTGTTGAAATGTATATAGCACTCAAGTACATATTAACAGAAAAGTTGAACACCTGATTGTCATTGCTGCACGTTTGTTTCTCAGTAGTCCTGATCACAGGTCATCAACCTGAAACATTAAGTTTGCTTCTTTCTCCACATGTACTGCCAGACCTGCAGAGTTCATGTTTTACTCTTAGATTCCCAGTAGTTTAAAATGTAACTGGTATGACATTGTACATACACTCAGTGCTTCCAAAATTTTTTCCCACTGTGATCCCATTTTAATGCTTGAAAATTGATGTGACTGCAGAGTGAGAGCAATGGGTGGTGGGGGAGTTGTTGAACGGAACCAAATGGTTTTGTCTACAATAGTTTGGAAGATTCTGATGGGGCATCGGAACTAAGAATCGTGCACGTGTGTAATGGAACCTTGATGCCGATCCCAGGACTGTCCCACCATTCACCACAGCATGTGTTCAAACTACCTGCTCCATTACGAGTGCATCCAAGGAAGCCCCTGATTAGCCAATCTGAAGGCTGAACTGAAAGGCCAATCGGGGCACTCAAAGAACAACCATTGAGGGCAGTGAAATCCCTCCCGTTGACGAACCATTGGATTGGGGGGAATCACATTTCGGCAAGAGTCTTCACTCGACAGTCGCCATTGCTGCTTCGGAGCTTGCGCCCCAAATGATGGGCCCACTACTCTTTGGGAACCCCTGTTGTATACCATTATTCCCTTTGTGCACCATTATTCCCTCAGTCTACCAAGCAAAGGGCTAAAACTAAAATTTCTATTCTTTCATGTAATTTTGTGCTCCTGTGAAATATGAGAAAGCATGTCAAGTTCTCAGAGGGTGCTGAGGCACTTTATAAAAGTGGTACCAGGGATAAGGAATTTTAATTATCTAGGGGGGCAGGGATTGTTTTCTTAGAGCAGATAAAGTTAAGGAAGGATTGAAGCTAGTAAAGCTGTAGTGCTGAAGTATTGTGCTCCGGAATTAGCCATGCTTCCAGCCAAGCTGTTCCAGTGCAGCTACAAAACTGGCAGATACCCAACAGAGTGGGAAATTGTCCAAGTATGTCCTGTCCACAAAAAAAACAAAACAAATCCAATTACTACCCCATCATTCTACTCTGAATTATGAGCAAAGTAATGATCGGTGTCATCAACAGTGCAATCAAGTGGCATTTACTCACCAATGATGCTCATAACACTGATGTTGTACACAGTGTGACTCAGATTCAGGCTATGCCAAGAAGAGGAATGGAAATGGTATACAGGGAACAATGTTTTTGGCGGGAACTAAAGAGAGTAGCGTTGGATTCTGCCAGGACCACTTGGCTCCAGACCTCTACAGCCTTTTTATTCCAGATTTATTTAATTACTTGAATTCAGATTCATTATATGCCATGGTGGGACTTGAACACTCATCTCTTTATTAGCTCTGGTTCTAGATTACTCATAGTATTACCAGTGATATTACCACTATGCCCAATTACTTGTAATAAAATTGCAAAGATAATTTGCCTTTTTGTATTTGTTTTTTTTCCCTCCAGTGATGGCAGCAGCCTCCATTGCTAACATTGTGAAAAGCTCCTTGGGACCAGTTGGTCTGGATAAAATGTTGGTGGATGATATTGGTGTAAGTAGAATTTGTCACTCTTTGTAGATTTTTGTCACCAAATTTTTCCTCTACTGAATTGTTGATGTGCTCTTCCACCAGCGCTGGGTACCCTCTGATAACTCGGCCAAATGGCCAATGCTCTTGAATTGTGTGAGTGAATGTTGACTGTAGAACCACGGTCAAACCTATTCTTTTCTCCACACCCAAACATAGTTCAGAAATGGTTTGTTTTTTGGATTTTAATTCTTCCAGTGCAGTAATTTAATTGCTGCAGCGTTCATCCTGATTCCCCTCCGTCCTTCACCATCTGTGTTTGCAGCATCCCTACTTTCAGCTACTTGTTACCAAAATGTAATTTGCTTAACTGAATCATGCTGAGGATCTCAACTTTGTCTTGGATGTAGCCACTAATTCAGTGTAGTGGCTATTGTGTCCCAGTCTGTATGATTGCCTATATCAACAACAATATTTGTATAGCATCTTTAATGTGACAAAACATCACACGGTGCAATAACAGGAAAGTTTTCAATGAAAAATGTCAACATCGTACCACAAAAAGAGATATCAGGGCGACTAACCAAAAGCTTGTACAAAGAGGTAGATTTTAAGGGAGAAAAGAGAGTGTGGAAAGGTTCAGGGAAGGCATGGAGCCAGTTAAATTGGGGTGTACAAGATGGCAGATTTGGAGGAGCATGGAAATCTCAAGGGCCTTCAGGGCTAAAGGAGGTTACAGAGATATGGAGCAGCATTGCTGCTGACGCAGTTCAAGACATTGAGGATTTTAAAATTAGGTGTCATTGGAGTGGGAGCAAGTGTAGGCCAGCTAGCATTGGGGTAATGGCTGAACATGACTTGGCGAGTTATGATACAGGCAACAGAGCTTTGGATGAGTACAAGCTTACACACAGTGGAAAATAGGAACCTTGCCAGGAGGGCATTGTAATAATCAAGTCTAGATGTAACAAAAGCATGGACAAGGGTGAGAGCAGCAGATGAGCTGAAGCAGGGTGGAAGTCAGTAGTGAATGCGCAGATATGTGCTTGGAAGCTCAACCCGCAGGCAAACACAACACCAAGATTGTACACAGTGTGACTTAGCTTCAGGCTATGTCAAGAAGAGGAATGGAAGCAGTAGGCAGGGAATGGTGTTTTTGACCAGAACCAAAGACTGTGGCATTGGTCTTCCCAATGTTAGTTGGAGGAATTTTCTGCTCATGTGATACTGGATGACAAATGAGCAAGTGTGACAGTGGAAGGAGCATTAGAGCTGCTGATAAGATAGTGTTGCATGTTGTCAATGCATGTGTGGAATATGTTGCTGAAGGGCAGCACCTAGAAGAAAAATAAGGGGTGAAACAATAGATTCTTGGAGACTCCAGAGTTAACAGTGTGACAGTAGGAAGAGAAGCCATGGTAGGTGTTTCTGCAGCTATGATTTGATAGAAGTAGGAACCAGGCAAGGGTTGTTCCACCCTTAGTGTGGTCAACATTATCAAAGGCTGCAGATGGTAGAGAATGATTAGGGATAGTGTACCATGATCATTGTGCTTAGTATGTCATTTGAGACTTTGATAAGGGCTATTTCAACATTGTGTAAGGTGCAAAGGTTCAAACATGAAATTGTGAAAAAGATGGGCACAGGTTTGGGAGGCAACAACATGTTCAAGGAGTTTGGAGAGGAAAGTGGGCTTGCAGATGGGTTACAAGGACAATGGGATCAAGGGGTCTTTTTGCAGAAAGGAGTGATTTGAAAGCAATGGGAGACAGTATCTAAGGAGAGGGTATGGTTAACAAAATCAGCTAAAAGGGAATGGAAATGAAAATTTGGTGTTCAACAATTTGGAAATTATGTTGAGGAAGTAGGAAGTGGGTGATGGATTAAAAACCGTTTGGCAAAGCATGGCAATCAAGGGCAATGAGGGATGGGCAATAAATGTTGATCTCGCCAGCGACACCCACATCCACTAAAAAAGAAAAATAACGAATTTTTAAGAAGGTGAGATATAATCTAGAAGAAGCTGAGAAGTCATGGCTGAGGCAACAATAAACCTTAGAAGTTTGGCCAGGTGGTCTTGAGAAAGAAGAGAAGTGGCAGAGACAGTCTCAATCTTTGTGACAAGAGAAGCCCATGAACTCCTTGCACTTGTTATTGCAGGTAAGAGCGGAGGATATGTGGACGGGTGGTTTAAGCAGACGGCTCTTGGTGAAGAAGGATTCTTTTCAGGATTCTTTTTAATTCCAGGATTCTTTTTAATAATGAGTACTTTCTGGAAAGGAGGGCAGGACATGGGTGCTTTACGATCCAACTGGATCTTGTGATGAATGGTTCAGCCAATTGTCTGCCATAGATTCCCAAATCTGAAAATGTAGATGACAAGCAACAACTAGGGCGAAGAAGAGCAATAGTTTTAATGGAAATGAGGGCCTTGGAAGTGATGTCGTCATCATCAGGGTAGTGGGTCCCAGATAGTTGGGAA
This sequence comes from Cetorhinus maximus, assembly GCF_964194155.1. Lineage (NCBI taxonomy): Eukaryota > Metazoa > Chordata > Chondrichthyes > Lamniformes > Cetorhinidae > Cetorhinus > Cetorhinus maximus. The sequence continues at coordinate 39,429,434 of NC_135892.1, read as the reverse complement.
TTTGAAAATGCAGTGGTAAGTTACTTGAGAGAGTTTTTTTCCCCAGAGGAGGACAATGAAGGAAGTGGGGTAGGAGCAATAGAAGGAAATGGTTGGAGATGGCCTCACCTGTGGTGTCATGATGGGGGTAGTGAGGTCACAAGATGTTGGGATAGAGGGGGTGGCTGTGAATATGGGCATTGAGGGAAAGGTTTAGAGAGGTATGGAGGTCACTGAACTCTGAGGAGAGTGGGTGGAGAAGCGATGGGGAGTAAAGAGAGAGAAGAACAAAAGCAATGGTCCAGAATCACAGCCAAAAACACATGCGAATGGACATGTGGGAACAAAGCTACATGGATGAGGTTACGTATAAGATCGGAATAACTGTCTTGAAATACGGCAGGGAGGAGACAACACATGGCAAAACTAAAGGTCAGAAGACTAATAAAGTGGACAAATGTATTGGAGTTCTTTGAGGAAGTAACATGCAATGTGGATGAAAGGGAACCTGTGGATGGGCTATACTTAGATTTCCAGAAGGCATTTGACAAGGTGCCACACCAAAGGTTACTCTGCAAGATAAGTAAGGTGTAGGGGGTAACATATTGGCATGGATAGAGGATTGGTTAGCTAATGGGAAACAGATAACACATAAATGGGTCATTTTCAGGGTGGCAAGATGTGACGAGTGGAGTGCCACAGGGATCAGAGCTGGGGCCTCAACTTTTATATCAATGACTTGGATGAAGGGACCAAATATATGGTTGCTCTATTTGTTGATGACACAAAGATGGGTAGGAAAATAAGTTGTGAAGAGGCCAAAAGGAGTCTGCAAAGGGATATAAATGGGTTAAGTGAGTGAGCAAAAATTAGGCAGATGGAGTATAATATGGGAAAATGTGACCTTGTCCACTTTGGCAGGAAGAATAGAAAACCAGCATATTATTTAAGTGGAGAGAGATTTCAGAACTGTACAGAGGGATCTGGGTGTCCTGGTACATGAATCACAAAAAGTTAGCATGCAGACACAGCAAGTGATTAGGAAGGCAAATAGAATGTTGTGGTTTATTGCAGGGGGAAAGGAATATAAAAGGGATGTTTTGCTACAGTTGTACAGTTGGTGAGATCACATCTAGAATACTGTATACAGTTTTTGCCTCATTTAAGAAAGGATATATGTGCGTTAGAAGCAGTTCAGAGAAGGTTCACTCGACTGATATCAGGGAGGGGTGATCTTATTGAAATAAATATAAGAGCCTGAAGATCTTATGACAGGGTGATTGCTGAAAGGATGTTCCCTGTGTAGGAGAGACTAAAACTATGGGATACATTTTGAAAATAAGGGTCTCCCATTTAAGATGGTGAGAAATTTTTTGAGGGTCATGAATCTTTTGAACTCTTCCGCAGAGAGCAGTGGAGGCAGGATCATTGAATATTTTTAAGGCAGAGGTAGATAGATTCTTGACTAACAAGGGAGTCAAAGGTTATCAGGGGTGGGCAGAACGTGGAGTTGAGGCCAATACGAGATCAGCCATGATCTTATTGAATAGTGGATCAAGGGGCCAAATGGCCTATTCCTCCTAATTCATATGTTCGTATGGGTGGAATCAGTGACAAACTGATGTCCAGGTGCCAAGATGGATGAAACCAGAGACTGAAGGGTAGAAGGTTGAATTTCTGTGAAGAGATTACTAACAGCTACTGGTGCCTGTGGATGGATGCCCCTTAAATTGGCAACAACAAAGTGCTGCCCCAGCTACAATTTCTCTAACCATCAAATTGAGAATCAAGAATTGTTGTAGTGAAGCAAGGTTGATAAATTTCTATTACTTTTAAAGGATAATAACTTCTTTGAAGATTCATTCCCCAGGTGTCACTGCTGTTTGAGGCGAGAAAGACTGCTCCAGCCTCTGCTACTTCAACTGCCAGTAAGCTAAAGCTCTTGGATGATTGACAGTGAGGCAGCCTGAGTTTGTGGACCATGCCCCGCAGTGACTTGCTTTAATGTCTAGCCTTTCACATGAAAAAGTGTTGACTTGTTGAAAGCAGTTGGTGCTACAGTGTGGACCAATATCATGGTGTTTTATCGGTCATTGTATAGGTTAAAGTAGATGTAAGTTATTGGCAGGAATTCATCTGAAAGTCAGATGTGGTCTAATGCAGATATACCCACTTCAAGCCAGACTTTGTCCTAGTGCTGTTAGATCGCAGGTCCCCTTTAATTTGATTAGTTTAACTAAACCTCCAGTTCTGCTGAAGGGACCTGTCCTATGGCTATGATATCTGCAGAGCGCTCCCACAAATTGCTGTTCTGGCTACCATGTTCTTGACCTATCCAGTTTAATCTTGATTTAATGCTAAACATTTAGGCTAGCCTGTGTATTGTTACGTTACGTTTTATTTTTAGCTCATGTTCTGTTCTTAGTTCACTTTGCAAAATTTATTAGGGTATTTCAATCATCCAGCTCACCACCTTCCTGGAGGTGCCGGTTCAGTTGGTAAGTACAGTAGTCAGTGTTCGTTTGAACCACATTAACTGAAAGATTCCGGGTTTTGCTCCCCAGTCTACAAAACAGTGGCAGTGCTTGGAATACCATAGGCTTCAGTTTCTCGTTTTGGAAAATGAAACAATCAGCTAAAGCTCCTGTTGCCTGAAATGCCCTTTCCACTGAGAAGTTTCATGCTTGCAGTAGAACATAGTCATGCTAGAGTGAGGCATGAAGAGAGGGTAGTTAGCACCAATGGAAATACGTTTGTGGGCGTTGGCATTTGGGAAATGTCCACCAACTAGTGGTATACTTTGCTGAGGTCCGATATTTCAAAATAGCCACCCTATGCTGACGTCCTTTGGTGATGTCACATGGTGACTGATTTGGTGAGATTCTACAATAAAGAATTTTTTTAAAGCTGTATAGCTCTAAAAGAAGGTAAAACCGTAATCATTCTAAGGATCAGCGCTGTCTTTACTAAGTAAAGAAAGTGCTGTGGGGGATAGATAAAATAAATTATTTCATGCTATCTTATTTAAAATACTTTTTAAATTACTATTGCTCTGAAGGATCTAGCAAAATAAAATATCCAATGCCTCTCATTTCTAAATTTTACATGTTTTTGATCTTGTGTAGGATGTCACCATCACTAATGATGGAGCAACGATTCTAAAACTTCTTGAAGTGGAGCATCCAGCTGCCAAGGTGTTATGTGAATTAGCTGATCTTCAGGATAAGGAAGTAGGGGATGGTACAACATCAGTTGTAAGTAAATTTGTATTAGCTGGCCTGGTTTATTTTAAAAAAAGCTCTACTACTGGGGAATACTTGTGGATTAATCTGAGTTCTAAAGTACAAATATAGGCTGATCACTTAACTATTTTATCACTTTACTGACCAACAGAATCTTCTGTCAATAATTGATGTATTGTATAAAAATTCAGCGCCATGGTTTGTGAGACCTCGATATTACCACTGCCTATTATCTAGAATTAACTCAGTGAAGATGCAAAAGAAACACAATTGTCCAGAGGAGGAGGGGGGTGGGGCGTGGGTGGGGAGGGTAATATTTTGAGATCCAAGGACTTGGAACCTGAGCAGTTGGGTTATACAAAAGTTATTTTCCTGTATCCCATTGGCCCCAAGTTGACAACATGCCTTATGTCATTCATGAATACTGCATTTTAGATACAAATGCTGAATTAATTTTTCTGCTTTAAATGGAAATATCCAATAATTTTAAAGTAAGCAACATAATTACATAGGAAAATTGGAATTGGTGCTTAAAGACTTGGATTTTCAGATTTTAAAATGTAACTTTGCATAACCTGTTTATCATAATTCAATTAATTTCTTCCAATTGTTCAACAATTTTGGTTTTGTATATTGATTAAAGAGATCGTTGTCTAATAGCTCACTTTTTGTTTCTCATTGAACATAGCATTCATAAAACAGATACATTTGCCAGCTGTGAAAGTGAATATGGGTGTGAGGGAAAGTTAATACTTTTGATAGATTGGGTTCCTTTGTCCTTTAATACAGGTTATTATTGCTGCAGAACTACTTAAGGGCGCGGATGAATTGGTGAAACAGAAAATTCATCCAACCTCAATCATTGGTGGTTATCGTCTTGCCTGCAAGTAAGTTCTGATGAAATACTCTAAGTCAGGTAGATACAAGTATTAAAATCACTTTTTACAGACGTATTGCAAATTTTAACTGGTACTAATTTCTCTAGCATGAGATACTGTTTGTGCAAAGTTGAAATTTGTTTTAGTTAAGATTATTCAGGTGTGTTGAAATTTATCAATACTTAATTAGCATCTGTAACATTCGTTTTTATCAAAAAACACATGGTAAAGCAACCAATACAGTAATGCAGGACACAATTATAGGTGAATATAGTAGGTGAGAACAGAAGATGAAGTGGTTAAGTGAAGCCAAGTTTGGAACAAACAAGTGGAAAGAGGAAGTTTACAACAGTTATATAATTTTGTATGATACAATTGAGACTTTTTTAATAAGCCGTTTGTTCTTCATATCTGGCACTAAAACATTTATTAATGGGCTCTCCATTACAGGTAATATTCTAAAAGGGTCTTGCAGAGTTTAAAATAAACCTTTTTTGAATTTTCCCATTATATTTGAGAAGCATTTGTTTCATTTGGGGAATTGATGCTGTTTGCACTTGAAGCAGAGATTTCTTTTTGGAATGATTGAGAGATCTGATTAGCTACTCTTACATAGGTAGCCTTTTCCTTATGCTGTGCAGAAAATGTTGAATGTTTTCAGAAAGGGAAGTTTGCAGCAATTAATTATTATTTTGAGCAGGTTATGTACGTATCTAACCAAGACAGCTACCTGTCCTTTTCATAAATTGTTGGGGCTGAACCTTAGTTACTCAGTGATCTAAATGTGAGTGTCATTAGCTATCTTCTATTGTTTGCTACGGTAACAAACTGTTCCAATCAATGCTATTAGTGAGAGTAATTTTGTTTCCCTATAGATGTCATATATTTTAAAAGAATGGTGGAATAATAATTATAGCTTCAGTCTTAATTCTTTCATTTTTAAACAAAAATGCATACCTGAATTCTTATCTAGGGAATTGTTTTACTAGATATTGCTTTCTTGTGTGTTGTTAGATTTGTAAATGATTAATCTTTCCAAGAACCCATATCGTTTGACTAGCTTGACTTTATTTCTTGACTTGCTAGTTATTGCTTGTGGGGAGAAAAAACATTGTCATAATAATGTGCTGAATTTGTTTCTGTACAAATAAAATGGCTGCACAGAAGTTTTTTAAAAACTTATTCTTTCACGAGATGTGGGAATTGCTGGCATGTCGCGGGTTTATTGCCCATCTCCAATTGCCCTTGAGAAGGTGATGGTGAGGCTGGATATTTTATAATGTTGCTGTTGACGTGCTCTTAATTGTGCTCTCCTCCAAATAGCTACATAGTCATTAAAATTATTGTCTTGCTGAGAATTGTTCATTATAAATTAGGGGTTAAACCAGAAATATTTCCAGTCTAGGTGGCTCAGTGCTATATTTGCCATGAATATTCACTGAGAATTTTGGGTAGGGATGAGTTTGCTTTAACCATTGTTATAACATGAAGAGTGGTGGTCTGATGTCAAAGATTAGATTAACAAACTTGTTGTTGAACTGGCATCACTAAAGCATCAAGAATTGTGTAAGTTTATATTTCAGGTTATTCAACATATTCAGTCACGCTCATTTAAGAATGCAACATTTGTAATTTAAAATTTGGTAATTTTTTAATGTTTTTGTTAACAGGGAGGCAGTCCGTTACATCCAGGAGAACCTGACTATTAACATGGACGAACTAGGCAGAGAGTGTCTTGTCAATGCTGCTAAAACTTCCATGTCATCAAAAATAATTGGAGTGTATCTTTCTAACAGAAATGACTCTGCATTCTATATATATTTTCCTTCCCAATGTCTTCACTGCAGATTTTTTTCTTGCCGAGAGGAATGATTCAACATTGTGACTATCTTGTCCCTTACGCCACTGGGCATTCCAAATGTGTGCATCTATACAGGGGCATTTTCATCGGGCAAGGAGTCTACCTTATTTGTAACGTTTCTAAACTGTTAATGCTATTCTAATGTGTAGTTACCCTAATGAGTACCGGTTGGGATTGTCTAACAGCATATCCAAGGATTACATTCCTATTTCTTGATTCCGTATTCATTGAACTTATGAACTTGGCAGTTCACTCAGTTGAGTTCACTTTTAACGACATCATATATGCCCAAATAGATCCCCTCTAGGCCCAGCTCTCGCAAACATCTTTGTTGGATTTCATGAAAAACATGTCTTTGATGGAATGAGACATAACCTCCTATCTCTTGCATATTTCCAATATGTGGATGATATATTTGCTATAGTTAAATCCCCAGCTGCATGTAACAATTTCCTTATATGGTCTTAATGGGCTCCATCCTCTGCTGAAATTTACCTTTGAAAGGAGCAGTCAAATGAACTCCCCTTCCTCGATGTACTAGTTGAGAAATCTGCCAGGAGATTCTCTACCACAGTCTACCGCAAGCCTGCCTTCAATGGTCAAGATACGCGTGGGATTCTTACAATTCCACACGCTATAAGATTGGTCTTCTCGTCAACCTTGTAATTATGGCCAGAGCCATTTGCTTACCATGTAAGCTTGACGCTGAAATAGGTCGTATCAAAGGCATCCTGCAGGATAATGACTACCCTGATCAGATCATTTTGCACTGTATATCATGCAAACTCATGAATGGGCCTAAGGCCATCACTTTCACCCCTGAAAAGTGTCTGTTCTACCTCAGATTACCCTGGAAGGGCAAGGAATCTCAAAAATTTGAGCAACAGGTGAAGCTAGCTCCTGTGCATTCACCACTAACAGGATGCTGCCATCAAGCCAAAAAAGACGTTCTGTCTATCACACACGAGTAATGTGGTATAAGAATTTCAGTGCCAGTGTGATGCTAGATGTGTAGGCCGTACTTCCCAAAGACTGGCGGATCGTATCAAACAGCATGTCCCAGCTGCTGCTCTCAACAGGCAGGGTACAGACTGTACCCGACCAGCCTGTGCTTGCAAGACTCAAAACAAGATCCAACATTAGATGTGATTCTGCGATTGGACAACATTTGCTAAATAATCCTCAATGTGCTAAGAATTATACTGACAAGCAATTTAAGATTGTCAGTCGGGCTCGCAATGTGGTGTGTTTGTATGCACTAGAAGCTACATGTATTAATACACGAGGCCCTGTTCTTTGCAGACAGAAAGAACATGTACATACTCTGTGCCTGTTTCAACTAAATAAAATAAGTGACAGCCATTCGCTGACACATTCCTCAGGGCAATGCCTTAACCAATCAGGGTCAAGTTACCTGGTTTAAATTTCAAACAATGCTTGGCAGTTAAGTGTTGGTAACCATCAGTGGCACATTCTCCTTGACAACGCCACATGCCAACCAACACTCTTAGCATACAGTATAAATTGCTGTTTTCCCGCTTATATTGGTATTCTTGCGAGTGTCCTGATGAGCGCAAGACGAAAAGTTCAGACATGTCTCTTTCTTCGGCAATTCCTATTTCTGCTCTGTTTTCTTCATGGATAGGACCAAGTGCAATAGAACATTTTTAAACAATCTTTTTCATGAATGTAATTGAAAGACGAGCTTCAAAATGAACCCATATGTTTGTTCAATACCTGCAGTATTATACCTTGTCACAAAGAATCAGGTTTAGAATTTTCCAACTATCTTGATATTACTTCAGTGAAACTTTTTTAGTCATTTGGTAGTACAGAACTTGAGTATTGATGAAAAAAGAGACTTTTTTTGTCTTGCGTTCATCAGGGCAATTTGCAAGAATACCAAATGTCAAAGGAACAACAATTTATACTGTGTGAGAAGAGGATTCTGGTTGGTTGGAACCAGACTCTCGTAGAGGCGTTGTCATGGAGAATGCACCGTTTGATGTGACTCAGTGCATTCTGTGTGGCAACGGCTCTACCAATCAGAGTCCACTTGCCAACTAATCAGCACTCTTCTCTCACAGTGAAATTGTTGTTCCCTTTACCTTCGCTATTCTTGTGAATTGTCCTGAAGAGTGCAAGACAAAATATTGTCTTTTTTAAGCAGTAACCTTTTTACTTCAGCTAATTTCTGCTACAAAGTGCAGTTGAGCTTGTGATCACTGATTAATTTGTTACTGTTCTGTTTCCACTTGTCATTATTTCTTGTGTGTTGTTAACCAACGTGTTTGATTTTAATGTAAATTATTCTAACAAGCTTAGATATGTAGTTAAAAGCAAAAAACTGTGGATGCTGGAAATCGAAAACAAAAATGAAAATACCTGGAAAAACTCAGCAGGTCTGGCAGCATCTGTGGAAGGGAGCACAGTTAACGTTTCGAGTCCGCATGACTCTTCAACAGAACACAGGAAAAATAGAAAAGGGTGAAATATAAGCTGGTTTAAGGTGTGGGGAGGGGGTTGGGACAAGAGAGCTGGATAGAGGGCCAGTGATAGGTGGAGATAACCAAAAGATGTCAGAGGCAAAAGGACAAAGAGGTGTTGAAGGTGGTGATATTATCTAAGGGAATGTGCTAATTAAGGGTAGAAAGCAGGACAAGCAAGGTACAGATAGCTCTAGTGGGGGTGGGGTGGGGTGAAGGAATCGAAAAAGGCTAAAAGGTAGAGATAAAACAATGGATGGAAATACATTTAAAAATAATGGAAATAGGGAAAAGAAAAATCTATATAAATTATTGGAAAAAACAAAACGGGGGGCGGGGGGGAATCTGAAAGGGGGTGGGGATGGAGGAGAGAGTTCATGATCTAAAATTGTTGAACCCAATATTCAGTCCGGAAGGCTGTAAAGTGCCGAGTCGGAAGATGAGGTGCTGTTCCTCCGGTTTGCGTTGAGCTTCACTGGGACAATGCAGCAAGCCAAGGACGGACATGTGGGCATGAGAGCAGGGTGGAGTGTTGAAATGGCAAGCGACAGGGAGATCTGGGTAATGCTTGTGGACAGACCGAAGGTGTTCTGCAAAGCAGTCACCCAGTCTGCTTCTGGTGTCTCCAACGTAGAGGAAACTGCATTGGGAGCAGCAAATGCAGTAGACTAAGTTGGGGGAAGTACAAGTGAAATGCTGCTTCACTTGAAATGAGTGTTTGGGCCCTTGGACAGTGAGGAGAGGGGAAGTAAAGGGGCGGGTGTTACATCTTCTGCGGTTGCATGGGAAGGTGCCGTGGGAGGGGGTTGAGGTGTAGGGGGTGATGGAGTGGACCAGGGTGTCCCGGAGGGAACGATCCCTGTGGAATGCCGCCAGGGGGGTGAAGGGAAGATGTGTTTGTTGGTGGCATAATGCTGGAGTTGGCGGAGGATGATCCTTTGAATGCGGAGGCTGGTGGGGTGATAAGTGAGTACAAGGGGGACCCTATCACGTTTCTGGGAGGGAGAAGAAGGTGTGAGGGCGGATGCGCGGGAGATGGGCTGGACACGGTTGAGGGCCCTGTCAACCACCGTGGGTGGAAAACCTCGGTTAAGGAAGAAGGAGGACATTTCAGAGGAACTGTTTTTGAAAGTGGCATCATCAGAACAGATGCGACGGAGGCGAAGGAACTGAGAGAATGGGATGGAGTCCTTACAGGAAGCGGGGTGTGAGGAGCTGTAGTCGAGGTAGCTGTGGGAGTCGGTAGGCTTGTAATGGATATTGGTGGACAGTCTATCACCAGAAATTGAGACAGGTCAAGGAAGGGAAGTGTCAGAGATGAACCATGTGAAAATTATGGAGGGGTGGAGATTGGAAGCAAAGTTAATAAATTTTTCCAGGTCCAGATGAAAGCATGAAGCAGCACCGAAGTAATCATCGATGTACCGGAGAAAGAGTTGTGGGAGGGGGCCAGAGTAGGACTGGAACAAGGAATGTTCCACATACCCCATAAAGAGACAGGCATAGCTGGGGCCCATGTGGGTACCCATAGCCACACCTTTTATTTGGAGGAAGTGAGAGGAGTTTAAGGAGAAATTGTTCAGTATGAGAACAAGTTCAGCCAGACGGAGAGAGTAGTGGTGGATGGGGATTGTTCAAGCCTCTGTTCAAGGAAGAAGCGGAGAGCCATCAGACCATCCCGGTGGGGGACGGAGGTGTAGAGGGATTGGACGGCCGTGGTGAAGAGGCGGTTGGGGCCAGGGAACTGGAAATTGTTGATATGATGTAGGGTGTCAGAGGAATCATGGATGTAGGTGGGAAGGGACTGGACAAGGGGAGAGAGAATGGAGTCAAGATAGCGAGAAATGAGTTCCGTGGGGCAGAAACAGCCTGACACGATCGGTCTGCCGGGACAGTCCTGTTTGTGGATTTTGGGTAGGAGTTAGAAGCGGGCTGTCCGAGGTTGGGAGGCTATCAGGTTGGAAGCTGTGGAAGGAAGATCTCCAGAGGAGATGAGGTCAGTAACAGTCCTGGAAACAATGGCTTGATGTTCAGTAGTGGGGTCATGGTCCAGGGAGAGGTAGGAGGAAGTGTCTGCGAGTATGTAGTTAGCAGTTTTGTACCTTTGTGGCTTTGAAATACATGCCATTAAATTGTGTGAATGAGTGTAAACTATCCACAGCATTCTATGCTTGCATTATGCATATAAACGACTGCTTCAAGTCAGCAGATTGTAAGCCATAGCACTTTCAGTATAACATAATATCTTGCCAGTGGAGGGAATTGTGTTTTCAAATGTGCTTTATTTTCGTAATCCTAGATCTATTTTTAAACTTTAACAATACTTTGGACCTTGACTCGAATCACATAGTGATGCAGACTTCTTTGCCAACATGGTGGTAGATGCTGCTCATGCAGTAAAATTCACAGATGCCAAGGGCCAGGCTCGCTATCCAATCAAGGCTATAAATTTGCTGAAAGCTCATGGACGGAGCCAGAGAGAGAGTCTCTTGGTGAATGGGTATGCACTTAATTGTACTGTTGGTTCCCAAGGTAAATATCAGCAGCGTATAAGTTTGTTCTCTATGGTTAAATGAAATATTTTTAAATGTCAGTTATAATACCACTTGAGTATTTTCAGCAGAATGTCTGACACCACTGGGTCACTGGTTGGAGACAGGGCAGGACTTATCCTTCAGCAAATAGCAAAGCAAACATACTCTTAATTCACTCAGCACCGACTCTTTTAAGAGTTTCTATAGATTGCAACAAGCAGGGTTCAGTTGTTTCACCTGATAAAAGCACAGAATTACAAGAAGTAGTACATGGGAGATTGTTACTTGCTAATTATCTATAAAATAAATTCCATTCACTTACAGCAGTGACCTCTAGGTTTGATCTGATGGGAGAATTCACCACCATCTCCATTCTGGCCTAGAATAGCAGAGTCACAAATAATGATGCACAATATGCAGCCGGACTGGAGCTCACTAATGTTAGTGTAAACAAGGAAGGTATTAGAAAAATTAAAGCTACTAAACAAACTCTGAGGACATGATGGTTTTCAAAGGATTTTAAAGGAATTAGGTGAGAAAATTACTGATACTTTAGCCACAATCTTCCAAAACCCTCTTGATTCAGGAATTGACCCTTTAAATTGAAAAATTGAACACGTAACTCCATTATTTAAAAAGGTAAGAGGGCCAAACCATTAAATTATAGACCTGTTGGTCTTGTCTGTTATGGGAAAGTTAATTGAAATTTAGAATGAAACAGATTGAATAGTTAAAGAAATTTGAGCTGATTAAATGGTGAAAAAACTATGACATTAGATGTCCAAAGATTTTGGGGTCTGTGTGTACAAATCTCTCAAATATTGCTGGGCACCAAGAAATAATGGAATGTTAGTATTAGTAAATACAGGGTTAGAATTTAAAATGAAGGAATGTCTGTTATAGCTATACAAAGCTCTGGTTAGACCACACTTGGAGAACTGTGTATAGTTCTGGGCACTGTGCTGTAGAAAGGATTGTCCTTGGAAGGAGTTTAGTGCAGATTCACTAGAGTAGGCTTCAAGAATTAAATTGAGAAGAAATGCTAAGCTTTTAATCCTTGGAAAGCAGGAGACGAAGGTATAGAGAAGGATGATACAATTGAAATTTTTAGGATTTAAAAGGAATTGATATGGTTAGTAAAGATAAACTTTTCTGCAAGTCCAGGAATCTAGGACAAACGGAAGTGTAACTTTAAGATCAGAGCCCGGCCATTCAAATGAGATTTAGAAAATTCATTGTCATTGCTGATTATTCAATCTAAATGATACTAACTACAACTATTATATAGTTGTTATATAACTTAGTTATATAACTTTTTACTTTTATTATATAATTATAAATTTTATAACTAATACACATTTTTGTCCTAGGATCATAAATGGAAATAAATTAACTTTCCTTAACATTTTATACAATAACACTGACAACCCAAATACCCCATTCTGCCTTTGTGCGCTTAGTCTGTGGCTTTTGCCAGGCAAATCAACTGCAGACCATTGAACATCATAGCCATCAATCCTCTTATCAGCTAAATAAGTTTGACCCCAGCTACTGCCCTGGCTAAGAACAGGTAGCAGTAACAACTATGTTTGAAACTGACCTAGTCTGTCAGCTGGAGTACCTGTGTGATTCTTCTGTCACACTAAACCATTGAGGAAGCTTATGTGCATTTTATTTATTTTTATTTATAATTAATTTGTTTAAAATTGTGATACACTTTTGAAATAGTTAAATTGAGATCTGACATTTCGGCTTTTTGTTCCGCCAGAATTCACTTTCCAGGTCATATTTTGAATTAATTTATTTATTGTAATTTAGTTTTATTTTAATTCAATTGAGTTGAGTTTAATTGAAATATTTTTGTTCTTAGGAATGACCAAAAGAATACTTAATGCAAAGATTGCATGTTTGGACTTCAGCTTGCAGAAGACAAAAATGAAGTTGGGTGTCCAAGTTGTCATCTCTGACCCAGAAAAATTGGACCAAATTAGACAGAGGTATGACAGGATTGAAGCTGGAAATGGAAGAAGATGCTCTTCCCTTTAATCATTTGTTATTCTAGCTAATACTGAATTTGAAAAAAAAACTATTTTTGTTAGTTTATCTTGAGATTGCAATTGAGAGCTTTTAGAGAGTTTAATTTTATTGTAATTGGAGTTTGGGGATTTCTCTCCTTTCCTCTCCGAATCCATTGCCCATGAGATCTACCTCCTCCTTGACCCTATTCCTACAAAATTGCTGGCCACCCAACTTAATTGCTGACGTCGGTGGTTCCTCCTCCCCCTTGCATACTTACCCAGCTCCCCATCAAATCTGCCAAAAGAAATTCTGTTTCAGAAAAAACACCCTTGGCCTCCACTGTTGTCGCAAACTACTGTCCTGTCTCCCTTTCCTCTCAAGTGTTTGGGACGTTATTATCTCTAGAATCAATGTCTGTTTTTTGTGCAATTCTATTTGAACACACAAATTTCCCCTCCTATCCCAGCACTGAAACAGCCCTCCACAAAATCACAAATTACATCCTGTGTGACTGTGTGGTGGACTTGGCACTCTTTACCCTAGTTTGAGCTGTTTGCAACCACTGACAAGCTGATCACACCTCTACCCTCCAATGCCTCTCCACCATTGTCCAGCTGAATGGCCTGGCTTGGCTTCATTCCTATCTATTTAGTCATAGTCAGAAAATCTCCTGAAATGACTGCTTTTTCTGCTTCTGCACCATTACCTTCTAGAGTGCCCCAAGGGCTGCCTGTTTCTCATTCACATGATGCCTTTCGGTGACATCAGGAAACACAATCTGGTTTCACAAGTACGCTGATGGCACCCAGTTCTACCTCACTGCCACTTCTCTTGGCCCCTCCACTGCTCTGCTTTGTCGTGCTGCTTGCAGACATCCAATATTGGATGAGCAGAAATTGCTTCCTATTGAGAAAAACAATAACATTGTCTTTGGTGCCTGCCACAAATTCCATTCCCTTGCCATGGACTCCAGCTCTCTCCCTGGTCACTCTGAGGCTAAACCAGAAGGTTTGCAATCTTGGCATTTTCGGTTTGCAACCTATGTGACCCTGACCTGAGCTTCTGGCCCATATCCTCTTCATTGCCAAGACCGCCATCCACCTCTGATAATTGGCCGTCTCTGGCCCGTGTCAGCTCACCTGATGCTGAAGCCCTTATCCATTCCTTTCTTATGCTTATTCCAAAGGTCTCCTGACCAGCTTCCCAAATTCCACCTTCCATAAACTTGAGCTCACCCAAAACTCTGCTGCCTATATTCTAACTTTCACCAATTCCAGTTCATCCATCACCCTGTGCCCATTGATGCCCCAATTTTATTTTACAGCTCCAATCCCAACCTTGTTTTTGTACCTTCCCTCCCTATTGATAGATGCAAGATGTGTAGTATAGGCATTTGAAAAGGAGAATAGCGTTAAGTATATAAATATATAAATGTGTAGTACACTAAATATATAGTGTGTATAAGTACCCTTCATATTTTTGCTCGTAATATCACTTAAAGCTAACAGTTTTAGATCTGTGCGATCAGATTTACAATGATCACACGCTGAATCAACTTTACCACCCCACCTGAGATCACCTTATACATCAAAAGCCCTCTGGGTAACTTAATTGTAATCATTCCTGTCATGTATATTTTTTGTAATCATTTTACCACCTTAGTATTCAATGTTGATTGTGGCTTTGATTTTCAGAGAGTCTGATATTACCAAAGAGCGAATCCATAAGATCTTGGCTACAGGTGCAAATGTCATCCTGACCACTGGTGGCATTGATGATATGTGTCTAAAATATTTTGTGGATGCGGGTGCTATGGCAGTACGCCGATGTCTGAAAAGGGACTTGAAACGAATTGCAAAGGCAAGTGGAGGTATGTATAAAAATTTGACTTAAGTTTGGAATTGCATTGCCTCTACAGCACAGTAACAAATTGCATATACATGAAGAGAGAAACAGAGCTAACATTTCAGGTCCTGACCTTTCTTCAAATCTGAAGTTCATCACCCTGAAACATTAGCTCAGTTTCTCTCTTCACAGATACGACCAGATCTATTGCGTAGTTACAGCATTTTCTGTTTATGATTCATCATTCCAATATCAGCAGCACTTTGCTTTTGCACATTCTTCGAAATGTGTTTTTTTTAACACTATTCCATTTTGAATAAGGGGCCTTTTTTCATTGATTGTAATGAATATGCATTTAGTTTTGTGTAATTATACATTCTTTAAAATATGGTCAAATATGCAGTTACAAAATCTTGGCAAAAACATTCCAGTCAGCAGCGATCCAAAGGCGATTGCTCCTGACTGCAAAGATGTTTATGGCCCTACCATTTTCTGTCCTTGCAACGAGGTCTTCCTGCCTAGAGTAAGCATCTGGGTAAGTATCACGCAATAGGTCCAAGTCTCTGATACTGACATTTTCGGAAGGACCTGTTAGCACAAATCTCCCTATTGAAAGGTTAAGCTTCCCATGCAATAACCACGTATAAGCATGGTTCGGGTCTTCTGAAGGGTCCGATACGCAACAGCAACGATCATCTCTACCTTTGAAGACTTGATGTGACAATATTAACATGTAATTGTGTACGCCTATTATTTTGATTGAGTGTTTTTGTTCCTTTTGATGGCACCATTTTATATTGGTGCATTAGATAAAGGCAGAGAAAAGTTCAGAGGCATTTATTTCACATTTTTACTCTTGTTTTGTTTGTAGCAACTATGTGTTCAACGCTGGCAAACTTAGAAGGAGAAGAGACTTTCGAAGCCTCCATGCTAGGCCAGGCTGAGGAAGTGGTTCAAGAAAGGATATGTGACGATGAGCTGATACTGATTAAAAAGTAAGTGGGGGTGGGGGGTGAAATGTGTTTGCTTTGCCATCAATACTCTAGATTTCCTTTTTAAGGATTTATCTTCATTCACTTTGGACATTTTTTTCTGTTCTTGAACATTTAGATTTGCAGGATTACTTCCTTGATGTTGCCCTTCTAATTAGCTTAGCAGCATTGGTTTATTGTAGGAGGTGGAGAGAAAAATTATTTGTACCAAATAGTTTGACGGTTTAAGTCTCAACTCCAGTGAAAGCAAAGGGTTTTAAGTGCATAATGAAATTTGTGCCAAAGTTTTGATAGAAATTAACAGAACTTTTGTCAGATGTCAGTTTGCTGCAGTAAACACTCATGAATTGTTTGGTTGCAGCGTTACCAGTTGTAGCTTAGCTCCCTTTGGTGATTATTTGCTCTGGTCTAGTTTTTCTAGATTGGCTGCTCATGTTCTATCAATATAGTGGTGTGAGCCTGGAAAGTTCGTATTAAAGGCTTTTTTGTGTTTAGGCTTCATAGATGAGAAGAATATTGTCAACTGATCAGTAGCAAAAACCCTGAATAATTTTTGCTGTCTGTAGTTTGGAGTGAGGCCATTGTTACACTCCTGTCCCCCGATTGGATGACTTGAATAGGAGCTCCCTAATGTGTAAGACTGTTACACAAAGCATTTCACAAACTAAGTCACTGGGAGAATCCATTTAGCCAATGCCTTCAAGCAGGAAACGAACAGCCATGTTAATACTGTTAGGTTTACAGTTAAGCTGAACTTCAGGCTTTGAATATTTATGATTTATGGCTATGTGATTAAGTTGATAGAATTGCACATTATCTGAAGGTTTGTTTGCAATACATGATGCTGAAACTCCCATTTATTTGCTGCTACACTTGCATCAGTAGTATGAGCAGTTATACGTGTGGGATAGAGAATATTCAGTCTTGTGCAACTGAAAGACACTGCAGTTGTGTTTAACAGAGCATGGACTGTACAGAAATCCTATTATTTCAATCTTATTCACCGTACAATCTGATGTAGAGTAGCAGTGATGACATTTGCCTCTTGAATTCACATTTTGCTTGGATTTTGATTTGGTTGCTATATTCCTGCTGTGTTAGCTGTACCAATGCAGATAAAATCTGTTGTATCAACCTAATCAAAAAAAATTCTTGAATCTCTTGAGTCAGTTTGTTCCTGACTTACTTCATAGAATCATAGGATAGGTACAGCACAGAAGAAGGCCATTCAGCCTGCTGTGTCCATGCCAGCTTTCTGCAAGAGCAACTCAGCTGGTCCCACACACCTACCTTTTCCCTGTAGCCCTGCAATCTTTTTCTCTTGAGGTAATTATCCTTTTTGAAAGCCATGATTGAATCTGCATCTACCACACTCTCAGGCAGTGCATTCCAGGTCCTAACTCCTTGTTGCTTAAAAATGTTTTTCTTCATGCTGCCTTTAGTTTTTTTTGGTGTCCTATAGTTCCTTGACCCTTCTGGGAACAGTTTCTCCCTATCTACTCTCCAGATCCCTCATAATTTTGAACACCTCCATCAAATCTCCTCTTAACCTTCTCTAAGGAGAACATTCCCAGCTTCTCCAGTCTATCTGCGTAACTGAAATCCTTCGTCCCAGGATCCATTTTGTAAATCTTTGCTGCATCCTCTCTAATGCCTTCATATCCTTTTTGATGTGTTGTGCCCAGAATTCGACAATATTCCATTTGAGGCCAAACCAGTGTTTTATAGAACTTTGCTTTTGTACTACTCTACCTCTATAAAAAGCCCTGGATCCCGTCCATATACTTTTTATTAACTGCTTTCTCGACCTCCTCTGCCACCTTCAACAATTTGTATACATTTACCCGCAGGTCTTTCTCCTGCTGCACCTCCTTTAGAATTGATCCTTTAGTTTATGTCGCCTCTCCTCATTCTTACCCCCAAGATGTATCACTCAAACTTGTTCAAAGCCGTTTTTGTTGCCCATTCGGATGTATTGCATCTAGTGTTGAGCCAGTAAGCTGATTTGATGTCAAATTAATTACTTGGGGAATGGTTCATGTTTGATTCCTGATCAAATTTAAATGATGTGCACAGTATTGGCCCTGCGTATGACCATTGGACAAGTATGTTGTCAGCCTTTGCTTTGGTTTCCATAGTTGATTAGGCTTTTGATGCTCATCCACCAGACTCATCAGTCTTTCATCCATCCTCATTCCGAGGGTTGGCTGCACTATGATCAAACTTTCTCCAGTGAGTTCTATTCCCCCATGCCCTCAATGCCTGTCCCATTGCGAGATCAGTCCAAAACATTATCAATCAATGCCATCTTGGGTCTACCTTGCGCACACTTTCGAGGTGTTTTACCTTGCACTCTCTCTATCCAAACACTCCCCTCTTTTTCATGTCATATGTCCAAAATACATGAGCTTCCTGAAATCACTGCCTCAAACAAATTTTGTCCCACCACCACCGAGTATTGGACGCCTGTTTACACCACGACCTGCTGCCATCAGATCAGGAGAGATGCTAATGGGAGATGGAGAGAGTTACAATTGTAGGGTTCACTATATTTAAAAAAAAAGATTTAATGGGTCTGAAACAAAAGCAGCTGGAAAAACTCAGCAAGTCTGACAGCATCTGTGGAGAGGAAGACAGTTAATGTTTTGAGTACCTATGACTCTTCATCAGAAGATGGGTCTGAGTTGTGAACATGGAGTTTGTAATTGGATCTTATGAAATGTATGCTGCTTTCACTGCCCCAGTGATTTATGGGCAAGCGCATCCCATAACACCAGAAAAGATACCGGGTTTGATTTTTTTTTAGCCTGTACTTAATTAGCTTGTCTCAGCTGGGGTGGTTTTTGGGACATTGTTTGTCGCCTTGATGCCCCTGGGAATCCTAGGTTCCTGCTGTTCATTGATCCTTACTGGAAAACTAGAAAGTGCACGTGAATGGATGTTGGGCAAGCTGAAATCAAGATTGATTGCAATGTCCTACAGAATTGAAGGGCCTAGTGTCTAGGTACTTGTGTGAAAAATGACTATTTTAGGCAGGTGCCATTGAGACTGCGCTATTAAGGAAGTGCACTCTGGTAAGTGTGTCCAAGGGAAGGAAGAAATTGGTAAGATAGAAAATTATATTGGGCTGAATCTTCTGGCTGATGTGCGGATAGCGGAGCTCGCACGTCAGCGCTTAAAATGTCATGCGTTGATGTCGCGTGTGGCATCGCAATGTTTTGGTCAGCGGGCGTGCTATGCAGTGCCACGTGCGCCCACCATTAATTAAAGGCCTTGTTAAGGCCATTAAGTGACCAATCAACCAGGATTTTGAGGGGCTCATGCGAACTCCAGCTCGGCGCACGGTCCCAACGGGCAGGTGGGTAAGTGATTTTTTTCACAAACCTCATCCAGTGGCAGGATGAGGTTTGATTTCGGTTTTAAAATACTTTAAAGTTTTTGTGTACTTCATTAACATGTCCCATCTCGTGTGACACTTTCACATGAGAGGGACATGTTAATGATTTTTAAAAATTTTTCTACTTGAACTTTCACCACCTTTCAGCAAACTCCCTGAGGCACCACTTAGCCTCCGGGAGATGTGCGCTCTTTCGTGCACTCTCGCAGTTGGGAAACCTCCCACCCAAGCACCCGCGTAAAATGGCGGCGGGGCCCGTCTCGGCGGCGGCGATCGGCTGCCTGCCCGCCGCCAAGTCGGTCGGGCCCACCCGTCCATCAAGGGCAAAATTCTGCCCATTGTGTGTTTGGGAAATAGTCATATTCCTTATGTATGCATAAAGATTAAGCTCTTGTTAAGAGGATTTCTTTTTGCTGCTCATACGTGAGGCATAGAGGTGCAGGAGAATGAAGCATCATCTTTCAGCATTCTATTTGCAGAATAAAGCTTCCTTACTCTTCATGAAGTTTAGAACTACCCTGTACTACCATCAGTTTGATCTTTTTTTACCCTGCATACTTTTGGCCTTTCTGAGACAGTTAACTGATCATTTTTTCACCATTGTGTATTCTAAAATTGCACCCTGCTTGAACAAAAATGGACATTTCTTAAGCTATGGAGATACTAAATTAAGTGACTTAAGATTTCAAAAAAAAAACAAAGCCTGGAAATACCCCTTATCCTAACTTGTACCATATCCTGCTCACCATTGCCGATCTATATCTACTCCCAGTTTGGCAATGCCTGTTTTAAAATTCTCATCCTTGTGTTCAAATCCTTCCATGGTCTTGTCTCCCCCTATATCTGAAATGCCATCCTGCTTTACAACATTTCAATCCTGGTGTCTTGTGCACTCCAGTTTCTATCATTGGCACCTGCCTTCAAATGCCTAGTCGGTAAGCTCTGGAATTCCCTCCTAACTCTCTCCTTCTTAAAATGCCCTTTGACCAAACTTTTGATTACCTGTCCTATTATGTCCTTTTGTAACTCAGTGACAGATTTGTTTAGGCAACTGTTCCTGTGAATAACCTTAGGACATTCAAGTTTCATATAAAAGCAAGTTAATTTTTGATATTATAAAACTAAATTCTCAAGTGCATGCAGTGTTAGAAATCGTGACTCCTGCCTGTCATTAAGCTTGATTGCCTCAGGTTTAAAATTAGTTGAACCTTTTTTTGTTCATTAACACACGCTACCATTTTGATGTGGCTTTTTCACTTTTTTTTAAGCACAAAGGCCCGTACTTCTGCTTCCATCATCCTGCGTGGAGCAAATGATTTCATGTGTGATGAGATGGAGCGTTCCCTCCATGATGCACTCAGTGTGGTGAAGAGAGTCCTGGAATCCAAGTCGTTAGTACCAGGTGGTGGTGCTGTGGAAGCTGCACTCTCCATCTACTTGGAGAACTACGCAACTAGTTTGGTATGAGTCTAATTTGAATATTTCTGCAAAAAGGGCATGATTTTTCTATATATGTTTTCCTTCCTGGTCATTTAATTTGTTTATTTAAGCCCTGTTTTCATGGTGTCCTTGGCCCATACTAAAGCTCAGGAACTGTAACTTTTGTTGACCAAATGTTAACACCCATGGCAATTTAAACTCTTGAGTGAGGGTATTGAGTGGTCCCTGCATTTATATCTGAAAATACAACCTTTAATTGTTCAAGCAAAAGATCATGACAACCAAATGTGTTGCAGGAAGAAATTAATCTTGGTTGAATGTGGTGGGGGATTGAGAGGAAGATATGAAAAGGTAAACTGAGATTTAGGTAGAAGAGAAGGATAACACTTATTTATACTTTTTTATTTCTATCTCAGAGAACACTCCCTCAAGATGGTGGGTTTTTTAAAAAAAAACAGTCTGCCTTGTGCAATACATTAGCCGTAACTGATTATTGTGCCTATTTAGTTGTAATATTGAGAGGAAGTTGTCATGAAGAATGCCTAATGTAGTTGAAAATTTTTTTTTTGCCTTTCAGGGATCACGTGAGCAGCTTGCAATTGCTGAATTTGCCCGAGCCTTGTTGGTTATTCCAAAGACTCTGGCAGTAAATGCAGCTCAGGATTCCACAGACCTGGTTGCTAAACTCCGTGCATTCCACAATGAAGCCCAGGTAAACCCCGAGCGCAAAAATCTCAAATGGTAAGTACATTTTTTTGTTACAGATATTTTGTGCTATTAGCCACAGCTTTTGTATAGTATACTGCTGGTGATTTACTGGTTACCACAGTGAAAGGATATCTATTCATCACTTTTTTGTAAAATCCTCAAAGAGTTGGGTTTTGGTTGCATGGCTCCCTGGGCTGGCAATACGTGGATTCACTTTCACCCATCCAAACATCTTGATTTTCTAGTATCGTCTGGGTAGCTGTCCTTGTGTTGTGTATTCACAATGGTGGGAAATCCTCTGCTTCAGAGGATTTAAGAAACTCATGCAAGAATTCCCAAAGTCTAAGTTCAGAATACTAATGGAAAAGTAGGAATAGATAGGAAAGTATTTGAACAAACGGACATATACAAAAACGCAAATTTACTTGGAAGTATTCGAAGTCTGAATTTTTAAAACCCAACTTGCAATTTAATAGGGAATTTCAGGATATTGACCCAATGACAATGAGATCAGGGTGGTATACTTGAAAATTATAGTGTTCCTTCTAGGTAATACCAGGGTCGGAATGGAGAACTGGGTGGCCAATTTTGTTATTTATCTTTGATAATGGATGTTCATTCCTTGCCAGATTGATTTCTTTCTGGCAATTAAGACCTTGTTATTTTTAGCCTGAGGTTTAGGCCCTCATAGCAAGCTTGGGCTACTTCAAAGTGGAAGAGGAAGGTGGTAATGATGACTGAACAAAAAGACCTTGAATAAAGAGTTTTCAAATTACTCCAGCCCCAGAACACATGGATTAATTTCTCCAGTGTGACTCCTGTCAATCTATTTGGGGATTAATGCATCCTGTTAGCTTCAGATTGGCTGAACCAGGCATTGATGCTTTTGTCATTTTTTTCCATCTGCCATTTGTGATGGGAGTGGGGCTCCAAAACTACTGCTGGGTGGTTTGGGCATTCGAACAGTTAAAGTGCATGATTTGGCCACCGTGAGGTTTATTCAATAAGTGGGTAACTAAGTGTCCAGTTTAGATATGCACAACCATGCAGAAATAAGCTATTTAGTATTTGCCCGCTTCATTCTCCAAGAGGAATCAAGAATCATCCCTTCCTGCTATGAGGTAATCCAAAATTATACTTCACTGTCAGAGCTCCATTAAAATGCATTGGATGTAATCTTTTTAAATGCAGATTGTGAACACAGGAACAGAATTTGCTGGGCATCTAATAGTATCTGCCACTAGTTGGACTTTCTCCTGCACCCTTCCACTCAAAACATTTTACTCTCAAAGTTGCTGAGAGTGGAAGCTGATAACTATGCAGTGAAGAAAACATTTAATTTAAAAAGATTTAAGGATTGGGAAACAAACATAAGGATTGAGAAGGAGAGCGAATTCAATGTTAAGTCAGGTACAGAAGGAGCGGTCCGGGGTAGTTAGGGAATGATTGAGTTGAGAGACAGAGACTGGATGGAAAAGTTTTTAAAAAAAAAAAACACATTTTGAACATTGTTGAAATCACTCCAAAATTTATAACCTGTTGGAATGAAACGCCACACTTGTAATGGTTGATTTTTAGTGCCAGAGGATAAATAACAATTGTCAAAAGGATTACTTACACTTGAAATAACAAGACTTGACTTTTTGTGGTGAATTTAGTTTGTATCTACTGCACAAATACAGCAGCTTTTTACAGCATTCAGTGCATCTCAATAGTGTGACAGACAGCAAAATTACATTTTTGCATAGGCAACTTTGACACCAACTTTTGGCTATTAGTGTTTAACTGAGCATCTCCTTGACTGAAATTACTATAACATTTAATAAATAACAGGTGCTGCCATTAACCTTGCCTTTATTTTAACAAAACACACTCATAATATTGCTGAAAAGAGAGGAGTGTTGCTGAAGCTTTTCATCTTACACCCATCAGGCACAAGAATGCCAAATTTCAAAGATCACAACAATTTATTCTACAGGAGAAAAGGCTGCTGATTGGTTGGCAAGTTGACTCTGGCTAAGATGTTGCCATGGGGAAAGTTCATGTTGCAGGCAATTTATATCATCCTCAATGTGTGCCACTCCTCCAAGTTTGATATCTGCAGATTTTGAAATTCTTCTCCTGTATTCCAAGATCCAAGTCATTTATATATAGCCAAAAAAAAAGTAGTGGTCCTAACAACTAACCGTTGGGGAACACTACTGTATACCATTCTCCAGCCTGAAAAATAACCATTTCCGACAACACTGTTTTAGAGTCATTTACAGTGCAGAAGGCGACCATTCAGCATATCGAGTGCATGTCGGCTACCCGCAGAGCAATCCAGTCAGTCCCGCTCCCCACTTGATCCCCGTAGCCCTGCAAATTTGTTTCCTTTAAGTGTCCATCCAATTTTCAACTTACTGTTTCACATGGGCAGCGTGTTCGAGATCATTACCACTTGCTGCATTAAGAAGTTCTTCCTCACATTTCCCCCTGATCTCTTGCCCAAAACCTTAAATATGTGTTCTCTAGTCCTTGTACCATCCACTAGTGGAAAGAGCATTTCCTTGTCTACCTTATCTAAGCCTGTTGTAATCTTGTACACTTCTATCATATCTCCCCTCAATCTACTTTGTTCTAAGGAGAACAACACAAGCTTTTCAACCTAACCTTGTAGCTAAAACCATCCCCCAACATCCCTCGAACCATTCTGGTAAATCTCCTCTACAATGTCTCAGAACATTCACG
Source organism: Cetorhinus maximus (assembly GCF_964194155.1). NCBI lineage: Eukaryota > Metazoa > Chordata > Chondrichthyes > Lamniformes > Cetorhinidae > Cetorhinus > Cetorhinus maximus. Next base: position 39,405,323 of record NC_135892.1, on the reverse strand, counting down.
TCTTTCTTTAAATATGGTGATCAGAACGGAATACAGTTAGTTGGGACCTCTAGTTGGGACCAACCAGAGCTTTATGCATGTTTAACAGAGCTTCCCTGGTTTTGTACTCAATGAAGCCAAAGATCCCTTATGCTTTGCTAACTGCTCTCTCAATATGTCCTGCGACCTTCAAAGATCGATGCACATGCATCCCCAAATTCGTCTTTCTTCACACTGCACCATTAAGCCTAGATTGTCTCTCCCTATTCCATCCGTCACAATGCATCACCTCACATTTCTGTATATTAAATTCTATCTACCTCTTATCTGCCCATTCTGTAAACTGTGTGTGCCGTGTTGCAGGCGATTTGTTTCATCCTCAGTGTTTGGTAGCGTCAACAAATTTTGAAATTTTACTCTGTATTCCAAGATCCAAGTCTAGCAAAAGAAGCAGTGGTCCCAGCAACTGAATGCAATACTCTAGTTGGGACCCTTTGGGAACACCACTGTCTACCATCCTGCAGTCCGATAAACAACCAAATGACTTGATGCTTGCTATCCTTAAGCCAATTTTTAAAAATCTAATTGGGCACTGACTTTTCTATTCCTTGAGCCTCAATTTTGTTAACCAGCCTTTTATGGTACTTTGACAAAAGCTTTTTTAAAATCCATATAGACAACATACACCACATTCCTTTCATCAGCTTTCTCTGTTATTTAGTCAAAAAATTCAATGAGATGAGTCAAGCATGATCTGCCTTTTACAAATCTTGTGCTGGCTCTCCTTTATTAATTCAAACCTCTTCAGGTGCCTGGTGATTTTTTGTCCCCCCCCTGATTATGGGTTCCAAAACCTTACCCGCCACTGATGTTAAATTAACTGGCCAGTAGTTGCTAGGACTGTCCTTACACACTTCCTGGAATAAGAGTGTCACATTTGCCACTCCCCAATCCTCTGGCACCTTCATATCTAGGGAAGTTGAAAGATGTAAGACGAGCCTTCCACTACCTATGGTCCCAATTCCTTTAGCAACCTGGGATGCCAGCCAGGTGATTTATCTACCCTAAACATAGTAAGCCTTTCCTGCCTCTGAATTTCCACGCTATTATCTCCACTCCTACCAATTCTTCATCAGATTCCCATTCACGAAGTACTCATTAAGTACTCTAGCCTTATCCTGTGTCTTTAAGCATAGATCACCTTCTTTATGCCTAATAGGGACCATTCCACCTCTTTATACCCCCTTACAATTTACACACCGGTAGAAGATTATTGGATTCCTTTTTATGTTGACCGACATTTCATTCTCATATTGTCTCCTTGTCAGTCTTATTTTCCACTTCACCTCCCTTTTCAGCCTGTTGTATTTGACCTGGTTCTCACTTGAAGAATTCACCTGACATGCATCATCTACCCTCCCTTTCTTGTTTCATCATAATGTCCATTTCCTTTGTAATCCAAGGAGCCCTGGTTCTGGTTCTCCTACCTTTCCCCTTTTTTTGGAGTTCTTACTGTCAGCCTTTGGTTTAATTATACCCTGGCTAGACCTCTTTTCGCCACATGAAATTAACCCTCTTCCAATCTTGGGGGTGAGAAATTTCTCACATTTGGCGATTTCTGATTCTTCAAGTATGGAATTCCTCCCTTGGAAATTATTTTCTAACCTCCACTTGACCTTATGCTTTCAGACAATGCTTAAAGTGGCAATCTGGTTGCAATTAGCTGCAGTCTGTGAATTTCAGAGTTGGGAGCCCCATCATAGCTTGTACTGGTATCTGAACCCCAACTGCCGCTGCTTTACCTCGCATCAACCCAGACCCAACTGCCACACTCATCCCACCGGTCACCTTCAGCTGCTGGCTGCCTCATGGAGCTGTGGGGTTCGACAGACAGTGGGACGGAGTGGGTGGGGTGGGTGGTGATGATGGTAGTGGTGAGCAGAAGAGCCAGAGTCTCTGGTTGCATTGAATTGGTGCTGGTTTTCAGTCATGGTGACCTGGCCATGAAGGGGCCTTTGGGCCCAGGGCAGCTTGATATTGTAAGGCTGTTGGAAAGGCCAGGCTGACCAATGAGTGAGTGGGGCGAGGAGTTTTGGGAGAGGGGCTGTGAGTGAGTGGGAGGAGAGGGATGGGAAACCGGACTGCTGAATGAGAGAGTGCAGGAGGCAGGGACTAGGTGTGGTTGGAAAGAGGAATGGGGGTGTGTTGGGGGTGAGGGGCTTCACTGAGTCTTCTGTCACCAGGGAATATGGAGAGCTTGGCTGAAACTTGCACAGGTATATAAATTGGTTTTCCAAAGTGGTTTAGAAACACAGATTTGCATATAAATATGTATTGTATGTGATCTATTATTATTATTGGCTGTTGCTCACTCACGATGATCATCATCTTCCATGAGTCCAAAGGTGGCTGATGGGGTCGATTTGGGATCTGCAGACTTTATGGCACATAGGGCATTTATTTTCTTGTGGGATGTCTTTTTGTGAGTTATTGGTTTGGGTCATGATGTGTTTTTCTTGCTTTTCCTCTTTTTGTTGTCATTGGGTCTCAAAATCCTTTCCACAAACATTGCCGCCATTGGTTCAATCCAAGGCGACGGTCTCCCAGGAGTTGATGTCAATGTTGCATTTCTTTATGTCGGCTTTCAGCACATCCTTTAAGGGCTTCTTCTGCCCTCCCCTGGTGTGTCTGCTCTGATTGAGTTGGGAGAAGAAGACCTGCTTTGGGAGCCTGGTATCTGACATCTAAGCTGTATGACCAACTCAACAAAGCTGATAGCAGATGATCATAGCCTTGATACTTGTGGTGCCTGCTTGTGAGAGGACACTGTTGGTGTGTCTGTCCTCCCGCTCAATATGTAAGATCTGCAGGCAGCGTTGATGGTATGACTCCAGCGCTTTGAGGTGTCTCCTATACATTGTCCATGTTTCTGCCCCATACAGTAAGAAAGGGATCATGACTGCATGGTAGACCATGAGCTTGGTTTCAGTTTTGATGTTGCAATCTTCAAACACTCACTTCCTCAGGTGGCCAAAGGCTGCACCAGCAGATTGCAGGCATTGTTGGATTTCTTCATCAATACCAGCCTTCTGTGAAAGATAACTTCCAGGTTTTCCAGGCACTCATCATGAATCCTAATCAAATGAGGCTGGGGCATATGCATTTGGAGCTTGCTGTTGAAGGACTTTGGTCTTCTAAATGTCGAGCGTAAGTCCCATCTTCTCATATGCCTGAAGAAAAATATCGATTTATCGATTCTCTGGAGATCCATTTCTGATACTGTAGCATCATCGGCTCAATGACTGGGGTGGGGGTGGTCTTAGTTTTTGATTGGAGTCTTAAGATTGAATAGTTTACTGTCCATTTGATAAGCTGCACTTCAGCAGGGAGCTTGTCTCTGGTCAGACAGCACGGCAGCAAGGAAGATCAAAAAAAGAGTTGGAGCAATGACACAGCCTTGTTTTACTCCTGTCTTAACCTCGGGTCTGTAATGGATCTATTGCTGAGGATCACCACTTATATATCATTTAAGCAGGCGAATGATGGCAGTGAACTTTGGAGGACATCCATACTTCAGCAGAACCTTCCAGAGTGCCTCATGATTTAGAGTCGAAGGCTTGTGCCAAGTCAGAAAACACTATGTTGAGAGGTTGATGTTGTTCGTGACTTTTTTCTTGTAGTTTGACTTTATTAATTGTATACTAATGTTACTATACTGCTTCATTGCTCTGTTTTTGCTGGTGACTGGGATCAGACTCATTTTCAAGAGGCTTTTTTATATGTATATTTTTGTTCATGGGGTGTGAGCGTTGTTGCCGATCCCTAATTGCCCTTGAGAAGGTGGTGACGGATTAAAATGGAGTCACATTAGAAGATTGTTTGTGAAGCACTACAGTAGTCCTTTGCTTAGCGTCGCATGTACTTAATCCAGCAAGATCATGTTATGTTGTTAGTATGGACTTCATCCTGTATTACTTGCATTAACTGCATTGAATGCTGAAATACTCGGGTCACTTTGGTGATTTGATATAAATGCATTGGTCCACAGTCTTGATGGTAATAGAAGGTAAACAAAGGGAAAACTAATATTTCTACTCACTTGAAGTCTAATAATTTCACCCATACGAAATGGCTTAGAGCATTTGCATTTCACTACTGGTTATAAAAAAGTTACATGATCACTTGTTACAAAAAAATTTCAGACCTTTTTGTCTTCAGCCACTTTCATCCCTGCAATCTAGATTTTCTACTTTGTACTATTCCTTGATTTTCTGTATTCCAAAACTAAACCTTACGATTTGATGATCACTCTACCCATGCGTTCCCTCACAGACACTTGGCCTGCTTGGCTCACCTTATCCCAACACCAGATCCAGCAATGCTTCCTTTCTAGTTGGGCTGAAAACATGTTGATCAAGAGAATTCTCCTGAACACGTTTTATAATTCATCCCCCTACTTACTGTTATTTTAACATGAGTTACACAAATATTGGTTAGGATAAAGTCCCCCAGTATCGCCACTGCACATCGGAGTCACTGCAGAGCATCAGGGAGGGTGAGAATTTCCTGAATTTTGTGTCGCAGGAGGTGTCCACTCCACAGGCAGTAAGAGTTCAGGATAGTAAGTGAGTGGCCACTAGGAAAGGGTGGCTTGAAGCATGGTGCAGAAGGGAGGGCCTCAGATTCTTGGTGTATTGGGATCAGTCCGGGGCAAAAGGGGCGGGTTGTACCTCAACAGGCATGGGACCTATGTCCTTGCGGAGAGGTGGTTGGGGAGGGTTCAAATTAAATTTGCAGTGGGGTGGGCACCAGCTTAAAGAAGTAGAGAAGAGGAATATGGCGCATAAAGTTAGAATACTAGGCAGTGCAAGAGAAAGGAGTAGTTCCACATGAAATAGAAATGAACTAAGGCATTAAGTGGGTTCAGAGTATGGAAGAAAGTAATAAAGTTAGTGTTTTATTAACTGCACATATATGTGAATGCATGGAAGTGTGGTAATTAAGATAGGTGCAGATAGCCAGGTGGAAATATGTAGTGGCTATAACAGAGACCTGATTCAAAGAAGGGCAGGTCTTTAAATACTCCTGTATACAAGGTGCTCAGGAAAGAGAGGGAAGGAATGAAAGGGGGAGGGATGGCAGATGACAGTACTGATTAAGGATAGCATAACTGGAGAGAGATGTCCAAAAGGGGTCAAGGATAGAATCTATTTGGCTAGAGCTAAAGAAGAAAAAAGATGCAGTTACATTGCTCAGTGTAGTCTATAGGTCTTAAGTCTACCAAACAGTGGGAAAGATGTAGAGGAACAAATTTGCAAGGAAATTATCTAGAGGTGCAAGAATTATAGAGTAGTTTTAATGGAAGACTTTTTAATTATCCAAATATACAGAGGGAGGAGATGGCATAGTGTTATTGTCACTGGACTAGTAATCCTGAGACTCAGAGCAATGCTCTGGGGACCCGGTTCGAGCCCCACCATGGCAGATGGTGGAATTTGAATTCAATGTCAAAAACCCATCTGGTTCACTATGTCCTTTTAGGGAAGGAAATCTATCCATCTTTAACTGGTCTGGCCTCCTCATGGCATCAGAAAACCTGCTGATTACCGCATACCGCCCTCCCTCAGCTGATGAATAGTGCTTCTCCATGTTGAACACCACTTGGAGGAGGCACTAAGCGTGTCAAGGGCACAGAATGTACTCTGGGTGGGGGGGACTTCAATGTCCATCACCAGGAGTGGCTCGGTGGCACCACTACTGACTGAGCTGGCCGAGTCCTAAATGACATGGCTGCTAGACAGAGTCTGCGGCAGATGGTGGAGGGAAAAACATACTTGTCCTCATCCTCACCAATTTGCCTGCCACAGACACATCTGTCCATGACAGTATTGGTAGGAGTGACCACCGCACAGTCGTTGTGGAGACGAGGTCCTGCCTTCACATTGAGGATACCCTCTACCGTGCTGTGTGGCACTACCACCGTGCTAAATGGATTTCGAACAGAGGCGCCGTGGGCCATCAGCAGCAGCTTAATTGTACTCGAATACAATCTGTAACCTCATGGCCCGGCAAATCCTCCACTCTACCATTACCATCAACCCTGGTTCAATGAAGAGTGCAGGAGGGCATGCCAGAAGCAGCACCAGGCATACCTAAAAATGAGGTGTCAATCTGGTGAAGCTATAACACAGGACTACTTGCATGCAAAGCAGCATAAGCAGAAAGTGTTAGACAGAATTAAGCAATTTCATAACCAATGGACCAGATCTAAGTTCTGCAGTCCTGCCACATTCAGTTGTGAATGGTGGTGGACAATTAACTCGCTGGAGGAGGAAACCCCACAAATATCCCCATCCTCAATGTTGGAGGAGCCCAGCACATCAATGCAAAAGATAAGGCGGAAGCATTGCCACAATCTTCAGCCAGAAGTGCTGAGTGGATGATCCATTTCGGCCTCTTCTGGAGGTCCCCAGCATCACAGATGCCGGTCTTCAGCCAATTCAGTTCACTCCATGTGATATCAAGTAACGGCTGAAGGCGCTGGGTGCTACAAAGGCTATGGGCCCTGACAATATTCTGGCTTCAGAACTTGCCGTGCCCCTAGCCAAGCTGTTCCAGTACAGCTACAACACTGGCATCTACCCAGCTATGTGGAAAATTTCCCGGGTATGTTCCATACACAAAAAGCAGAACAAATCCAACCCGGCCAATTACTGACCCATCAATCTGCTCTCCATCATCAGTAAAGTCATGGAAGGGGTCATCAACAGTGCTATCAAGTGGCACTTGCTTAGCAATAACCTCACTGATGCCCAGTTTGGGTTCTGCCAGGGTCACTTAGCTCCTGACTTCATTACAGCCTTGGTTTAAACATGGACAAAAGAGCTGAACTCGTGAGGTGAGAGTGACTTGCCTTTGACATCAAGGAGCCCTAGCAAAACTGGAGTCAATGGGAATCGGGGGAAACTCTCCACTGGTTGGAGTCATACCTAGCACAAAGGAAGATGGCTGTGATTGTTGGAGGTCAGTCAGCTTGACTCCAAGACATCTCTGCAGGAGTTCTTCAGGGTGGTGTCCTCGGCCCAACCGTTTTCAGCTGCTTCATCGATGACCTTCCTTCCATCATAAGGTCAGAAGTAGGGATGTTCGCTGATGATTGCACAATGTTCAGCACATTGGAGATCGAGATTTTTGCAGCAACAGAGAGGATATGTGAGGATAATGCTGATAATGGAGTGTATATGGACTTCCAGAAGGCATTAATAAAGTGCTGCATAACAGACTTGTGGGAAAAGCTATAGCTTATGAAATAAAAGGGACAGTAGCAACATGGATATGAAATTGGCTGAGTGACGAGAATCACAGTAGTGGTTAATGGATGTTTTTCAGACTGGAGGAAGGTTTCCAGTGGAGTTCCCAGGGGTTGGAGTTGGGATCCTTGCTCTTCCTGATATAAATTAATGACTTAGACCTTGGTACAGTTTCATTGTACAGGGTACAATTTGAAAACTTGCGGACAATACAAAACTTTGAAGCATTGTGAACTGAGGAGGATAGTGTAGAACTTCAAAATGACATAGACAGATTGGTGGAATGTTCAGATCAGCAGCAGATACAATTTAACTCATTTTGGTAGGAAGAACACAAAGACAATATAATATAAAGGGTACAGTTCTAAAGGGGGTGCAGGAGCAGAGGGGCCTGAGTATATGTGTGCATAAATCATTGAAGATGGCAGCAGTGGTTGAGAGAACAAATGATAAAGCACACATCATCCTAGGCTTTATTATTAGTGGCATAGTGTGTAAAACAAAGGAAATTGTGTTAACCTTGTATGGAACACTGGCTTAGCCTCAACTGGAGCATTGCTTTCAGTTCTGGCTTTTGGAAAGATGTGAAGGAATTGTAAAGAGTGCAGAAAAGATTCAGAAGAATGATCCCAGGGATGAGGAACTTCAGTTACATAGATTGGAGAAGTTGGGACTGTTTTCCTTGGAGAAGAGAAAGTTAAGAGGAAATTTGAGAGGCATTCAAAATCATGAGAGGTGCTGACAGAATAGATAGGGGAAAACAGTTCATATTGGTTAAAGAATCGAGAACAAGAGGGCACAGATTTAAAATAATTATGCAAAAGAAGCAATAGCGATATGAAGAAAAATATTTTCATGCAGTGAGTGGTTAGGGTGTGGAATGCGCTGCCTGAGAGCATGGTTCAATTGAGGCATTTGAGGGAATTGGATTGTTAACTGAAGAAGAATCTGCATGGCTGTGTGGAGTGGCACTAGGTAAATTGCCCCTAAGAAGAGCCATTGCAGACATGACCTCCTGTGATGTAACGATTCTGAGATTTCCCTGCAGATTTGCTCCTCTGTATCTCTGTCTCTATTTAGAGGCCTAAAGAATATCCCCAGTAACATGATCTTTTTGTTTCTCAACTTAACTTGCCTTGTAGGTTGGCTATGTAAATAGGCTGCTTGTTTATCATGGTGCTCTGTCTGATTACCTGGACTGGTTTAATTTCTTCTTTGAACCAAACAAAACAACATTAATCTTTATTTTTTTTGTACAGGATTGGTCTTGATTTAATAAATGGAAAACCAAGGGACAACAAGCAAGCTGGTGTATTTGAGCCAACTATGGTCAAAACAAAGAGTCTGAAATTTTCAACAGAAGCCGCAATTACCATCCTTCGCATTGATGATTTGATCAAACTTTATCCAGAGGAGAAACAGGACAAGGGAAAGAGTTACCATGATGCAGTTCAAAGTGGAGAGCTTGATGGTTGAAGAATGAGTTTTAAAAGTTATATCTATAGCCACAGTGTTTGTCTTCTGATGTTACAGAGTGCAAAATACGAAGTAAAATGTCACATTTTCTGCTTTCATTTATTGTTTGTTTTAGTGGCAATAGTGAATATTTAAATGTTTCCAGTATCTGCAGATTACATTCATTGTTTAAAAAAATTAGATCTGTGCAAAGTTCCCATAAACCAACCCCATTCATTTAGAGTTCCTTATAAGTAAGTTGGGGAAGAGCATCACTATTTTTCTTGGGGAGCTGTTGGAAACTACAGGATATACTATCTTGTTTTGTCTTGCACAGGATTGACACTCATGCCTTGAATAAAGTCTGTCAAACTAATTTTCCCTTTTTTTAGTCACACTTTGTCTGGTTCTATATGCAACAATAGAATTTTTGATTGCTGCCTGTGGTGTATCTCCAAGTTCACTGGAACATTTTGACCTATTTCATAAGTAAAGATATGCTGAAATGGATAGTGCAGACCTGATAGCAGTTCGATCTCCTCTTGCTTTGACTCATCTTGGGTGGACTTTGAGCCCCCAGCCACTGTGAAATGAATTGAAACAAAGTGAGTGTTGGTCAGAGAAGCTATTCTGAACTTAATGTTACTTGTACTGAATAAATTGACGTCCATAACTTCCTAGGTTGAGACAGCTCAAAATATTTAGGAGAAGACAATATAGTAATTTTACTTGTGCATACCTAAGCAATATGCATCAGAAATTAGGCTGGCATGTTTAGGACTAGCTTACTATGATTATGAACTTCACGAAGAGGGCTTCTGCTGTCAATCTTGTATTGTACATTGCATCTGATTCTCTTTAAGAACTTGATCCAGGGGTAATTGGAATCAGGAAAAGGCAGACTTTCTAAATAGCTAATTTGTGTTGAACTTCATACTAGAGGATGGGGGATGAAGTACCAGGCACTCCAGGAAAACTAAAAATAAATCATGGAGAAATTAACTAGATTTAACATAAGTATTTTTTTAAATAGCGATGGGATAACAAATTAGAGAGTAAGTCTCCAGGACTTAATGGTTTCCACCCCAGGATATAAAAAGGTGAAGAAATTATTCAAGTATTAGCCATATCTTCCAAAATCTCACTTCAGGAATTATCCCCCTTGGATTAGAAAACTGCCAATGTGTCTATTATTTGAGAAGGAAAGGAGACACAAAATAGGAAATTATAGATCAATTGTGGGACAATTACTGAAATCTGTTGGGTGGGCAGAACGGTACAGAGTGACTGAACATTTGGACAAATAAGATTCAGCATGGATTTGTAATGGGCAAATCCTATCCGATGACAGTATTTTTGAGGAGGTAGCTATTATGGGAGATAAGGTATTGACAAGGTTCCATATACAAGAAAGTTAAATACAAAAATGAGCACCCATGGGATTGCTTGCATTCTATTGGCATGGATAGGAAATTGGTAGGAGATAGGAGGAACGACGAGTGTGGTCAAATTGGCAGGGTATGTGTAAATTGGTGTCCCCAGGCACCTGTACTGACACTGCAGCTTTTCACTCATTTATAAATGGCTTGAAAGGAGGGATCCAAGAAAGAGGTGAGTATTTTCTAAATAAGTATTTACATGGCTAGTCCAGTTCAGTTTCTAGCCAATGGTAACCCCCTATCAACATCCTGGGGGTCACCATTGACGAGAACCTGAACTGGACTAGCTATCTAAATACGTGATCAGGACAGAGGTTAGAAATCCTGCAGTGAGTAACTCACCTCCTGACTCCCCAAAGCCGGTCCACTATCTACAAGGCACAGGTCAGGAGTGTGATGGAATGCTCTCCACTTGCCTGGATGAGTGCAGCTCCAACAATACTCAAGAAGCTTAACACCATCCAGGACACAGCCCATTTGATTGGCACCCCTTCCACAAACATGTGCTCCCTCCACCACTGATGCAGAGTGGCAGCAGTGCATACCATCTACAAGATGTGCTGCAGCTGCTCACCAAGACCCCTTAGTATCTTCCAAACCCACAACCGTTACCGCCCAGAACAACAAGGGTAGCAGATAGATGGGAACACCACCACCTGGAAGTTACCCTCCAAGCCACTCACCATCTTGACTTGAAAATATATTGCCGTTCCTTCACCGTAACTGGGTCAAAACCCTGGAACTCCCCCTCTAACAGCACTGTGGGTGTATCTACACCACCATGGACTGCAGTGGTTCAAAAAGGCAGCTCACCACCACTTTCTCAAGGGCAATAAATGCTGGCCTAGCCAGCAATTCCCCCATCCCATAAAATAAAACCAAATAAGCTAGGAATTGGATGAGTAGAGTCTAGAGGTCCCAATACAGAAACCACTAAAAGCTACTGGGTACAAAAAATAATAGAATATTGCCTTTATCCAAATGAGACCTCATCTGGAGCACTTCATTAAACTCTAGGCATTGCGTCACAGCCAGGGGCCATCGCCATCATCTCTTGAAACAGGAACCAATCTCTTAAAAACGATAATAACACAAAAGAACCGATCTCTTAAAATTGTGATTTAGTATAAAAATAATTTTTAAAAGAAGTAAAGATTGACATTTGGTTTTAAAATGTAATTGGTGGCATCCCCAACAGGTCAAAGGTCTTTATAAGAACTATATTACTGCGTCTGGAAATGCTTTACAAAATCCTACCTGTTAGCCCCACGTTAAAGGCCTCTCACCATATTGACTATTGAATGAAACAGCTGCATCGCTAACTGGATAAAATTTAACCCATGTGTCCCAGCAGCAATCGCATGAGGCTAACAAAGTTTGATGTTGCAGTGAAGCAATTAATATAGGTAAATTGGGAAGGGGATGGGAACCCGAGGGAAAATTTGGAGTGGAGAGGGAAACTGGCAGTGGGAAGTCGAGAATTATTAACTGATAACAAGGGCATATCAAAGAGTAGTATCAAAGTAGATAGAATGCTTGGAGAGTTTGATAGAATTAGAGTAAGCAATAGTAATTAGATGGGGTCAGAACAAGGGGTAAAGTAAAAAAACGTAAATCGGGACTAATGTACATGTGTGTGAATGCACGGACTGTGCTTAATGAGATTGGTGAACTGCAGGCACAGATGGAATTGACAAATGGAATTATATTATTGCTAGAATAGAGACCTGGCTCAAATAATGGCAGGACTGGACATTAAATATTCCTGGGTATAAGGTGTTTAGGAGAGACAGGAAAGGAAGAAAATGGGGAGTAGGAAGTGGCAATATTGATTAATGATGGCATTACAGTACTGGAGAGAGGATGGAATATCTCTGGCTAGAGGTAAGGAATGAAAAAGGTGAAATAACATTGGTGTAGTATATAGACACCAACTAGTGGAAGGGATGTGGAGAAACAAATTTGCAAAGAAATTACAGAGAAGTGCAAGAATTATAGAGCAATCATAATAGGGGACTTCAATTTTTTAAAATTCATTCACGGGATGTGGGCTTCGCTGGCTGGGCCAGCATTTATTGCCCACACCTAGCTGTCCTTGAGAGGTGGTGGTGAGCTGCCTTCCTGAACCGCTGCAGTCCATGTCGTGTAGGTACACCCACAGTGCTGTTAGGGAGGGAGTTCCAGGATTTTGATCTAGCGACAGTGAAGGAACAGCGGTATATTTCCAAGACAGGATGGTGAGTGACTTGGAGGGGAAGTTTCAGGTGTTCCCATCTATCTGCTGCCCTTGTCCTTCTACATAGTAGTGGCCATGGGATTCAAAGGTGCTGTCTAAGGAGCCTTGTGAATTCTTGCAGTCCATCTTGTAGATTGGTACACCCTGCTGCTACTGTGCATCGGTGGTGGAGGGAGTGAATGTTTGGATGTGGTGCCAATCAAGCAGGCTGCTTTGATCTGGGCGGTGTCAAGCTTCTTGAGTAATGTGGGAGCTGCACTTGGCCTTGCAAGTGCAGAGTATTCCATCACACTTCTGACTTGTGCCTTGTGGACAGGCTTTGGGGAGTCAGGAGGTGAGTTCCTTGTGGCATGATTCCTAGCTTCTGACCTACTCTTGTATAGTCACAGTATTTATATGGCTAGTCCAGTTCAGTTTCTGGTCAATGGTAACCACCCCCAGGATGTTGTTAGTGGGGGATTCAGCTGTGGCAATGCCATTGAATGTCATGGGGCGATGTTTAGATTCTTGGAGATGGTCATTGCCTGGCACTTGTGTGGCATGAATGTTACTTGTCAGCCCAAGTCTGGATATTGTCCAGGTCTTGCTACATTTGGACATGGGCTGCTTCAGTATCTGAGGAGTTGCGAACAGTGCTGAACATTGTGCAATCATCAGCAAACATCCCCACTTCTGACTTTATGATGGAAGGAAGGTCATTGATGAAGCAGCCGAAGATGGTTGGGCCGAGGACACTACCCTGAGGAAGTCCTGCAGTGATGTCCTGGATGAGATGACTGACCTCCAACAATCACAGCCATCTTCCTTTGTGTAAGGTATGAATCCAAGCAGCAGAGAGTTCCCCCTGATTCCCATTGACTCCAGTTTTGCTAGGGCTCCTTGATGCCACACTCGGTCAAATGCGGCTTTGATGTCAAGGGCAGTCACTCTCCAAGTATAGAATAGGATAGGAATAGTGCAAAGGGACAAGAGTTCCTGGAATGTGTTCAAGATAATTTTCTGCAGCAGTATGTTTCCAGTCCAACAAGAGGACATGCACCGCTGGACCTGGTTCTAGGGGATAAGTTGGCCCAAGTGGATGAAATATCAGTGGGAGAGCATCTAAAGGACAGGTGTATATGTACATAGGTCATTGAAGACGGCAGGGTATGTTGAGGGAGCAGTTAAAGCATATTGCATCTTAGGCTTTGTTAATAGGGCCATTGAGTACAAGAGTAAGGAGGTCATGTTGAACTTGTATAAGACACTAGTCAAGCCCCATCTGGAGTACTGTGTCCAGTTCTGGGTGCCATATTTGAGGAAGGATGTGAAGGAGAGAGTACAGAGGTCATTCACAAGACTTGATTCCTGCTGTAACTATGAGGATAGTTTGGAGAAGTTGGGACTCTTCCTTGGAGAAAAGGCTGAGAGGAGACTTGAAAGAGGTACTCAAGATCCTGAGAGGTATGCACAAGGAAAATAGTGAGAAACTTCTCACTCAAGAGAGCATCAAAAACTAGAGGGCACAGATTCAAAATAATCGGCAAAAGGAGTAAATGTGATGAGGAAAAATATTTTCACCCTGAGGGTGGTTGTAGTCTGGAACAAACTTCCTGAAAGGGTGGTCGAGGCAGGTATTCAAAGGGGAATTGGATTGCTACCAGAAAAGAGAGAATGTGCAAGGTTACAGGAATAAGGCAGGGGAGTGGGACTAGGCGGAATGCTCTTTCAAAGATCTAGTGCAGACACGATGGGCTGAATGGCTTCCTGCATTGTAAAGATTCTGTGATTCTGTGAAATTATATCCTTCCTGAGCTGCACAGACCAAAACACAAAGCCCCAGATTGTCTCATCAAGGCCCTATACAACTGAAGCATCATACAAATTTCACAAAGTGTCTTTGTGTTCTAGCTCCCTTGAGATAAAGCCAATAGTCTGTTAAAATAAAAGCAAAATACTGCAGATGCTGGAAATCTGAAATAAAAACAGAAAATGCTAGGAAAACTCAAAGTCAGCCAGCATCTGTGGAGAGAGAAACAGTTACAATTTCAAATCCAATATGACTTCTTTGGAACTGGAGAGAGGTAGAAATGTGATGGGTTTTATGGTATTGAAGGGGCGGGGCGGGGGGGGGGGCGGGGTGGGGGGAAGGGCATGTGGAGCAAAATAAAAGGTTGCGGATAGGTTAGAGGGTGGGGGAGGATAAATGACAAAGATGTCATGGAACAATAGACGAAGTGGTAATGATAGGGTTAAAGACTAAAGCATTCGTCTAGAGTAGATGTTAATAGCAGAATCAAGTCAGCACCCACTGAAAACTAAATAACAGAATGTGTTAATAGCAGAGCTTTGTGAAAGCAAAACCATGAGAACAAGATAAACTTGGGGGGGGTGAGAATCAAAATGGAGGACACAGGGTCCACAAGGTGCCTAATCAGAATGTGAGGTGCTGTTCCTCAAGGTTACGTTGAGCTTCACTGGAACATTGTAGCAGGATAGGCACAGAAATGTGAGCATGACAGCATGGTGGTGAATTCAACTGGCAAGCAACCAGAAGGTTGGGGTCATGCTTTCAGACTGAGCGAAGGTGTTCTGCAAACTGGTCACCCAGTCTGTATTTGGACTTCCCAATGTAGAGGAGACAACTTTGTGAGCAGTAGAAGGAGTGTTTGGGGCCTTGGACGGTGAGGAGGAAAGAGGTAAAGGGGCAGATGGGAAGTTGCTGTGATAAGGGAATGAGGCGTTAAGGGTAATAGAGGTGTGGACCAGGGTGTCCTGGATGGAAACGGTCCCTACAGAATGCTGACAGGGGAGGTGAGAAGAAAATGTGTTTGGTGGTAGCATCGTGCTAGAGTTGGCGGAAGATGATCCTTTGAATATGGAGGCAGATGGGTTGGAAAGTGAGGGCAGATGCGGCCAGAGTTTTTCCAGCATGTTCTGTTTTTATTTCCAATACTCTTGTTAGTTCTTTTGATTGCTTTTTGTACCTGGACACCAAATCCCATTGCTCCTCTACAATTCCTGAACTCTCACCATTGAGAGAAGATAAATCAGATTTGACTTGCACAAATTCAAAGTGGATGATCTCACGCTTCCCACATTGAACAGGTAGCCCTACAGCACCTCAAAGGCGACATTTCTAAATGTGTTTGAGGGGGTTGCCAGCGTTTGTAGTGGTGGTGGTGGTGGTGTTAAGAGCTTCATTGGCACATATGATCATGGCCCCTGTGTCCTATCCAATATCAGCTTGACTGCAGCTTCAATCGAGTACTGAGCTGGGGTATTTGGTGAGAGGGATTTTGGCGCAGTAGGGGAAGAGGTGCTGGTCTAGTCTTTTACATAACAAGGAGTGGTCCAAGAGAGACAGCGATACAGTAAGACCTAAGAGTGGAAATCCGGAGGCATTAACTAGGCAAGCAGGTAGGTGATTGATTAGTGAGTTTTGAGGTTTGTTTTTTTCTCTCTAAACTGGGGCAGTAGTTTAAACTGGTACTGGGGAGATATAAGTACTGTATTAAATTCATGGTTTAACTTTCTTATTTATAGCTTAACTTTTTAACTACCTAATATAACTACATATTATCATTGAGTAATATTTCTAAACTCAAACCCTAATTAATTAAACAAGCATGGCAACAAAAATGGCAGGGCAGGTGATGAAACTGCAGCATGAAGGAGCTGGTGAACACCAATGTGATCCACAGCAGCCACAACTGCAATAAGTTTTCAGGACTGCATCTGGAGGGAGAAAGTTATAGGGACACTTCATTCCAGGAGGCAGTCTTACGCTAGGTACATCGGATTTAGGGACAGGAGGGTGTGACTATGAGTGAAGCGACTATGGGGACCCAGGAGATAGCAGTGGAGGAGCCTCAGCCTGTGCACTGGTCCAAAAGGTACAAGGTTCTTGCAAGTCTGTGTGATTGGGGTGAGCGAACTGACCACAGCATCGTAGTACAGAGGGCCATTCAAGTTGGGAGGGGAGTAAAAAGGAATATAGTAGCAGCAAGGGACAGCATAGTTAGGGGGATGTACATACTGTTCTCTAGTCGTGAGTGTAAGTCCCACTGTTGCCTGAGTGTTGCCTGACCAGTGCCGTGGCTAAGGTCACTTCCTCGCGGCTGGAGAGGAACATGAAGTGGGAGGGGAAGGATCCATTTGTTGTACATGTGGGTACCAACGACATAGAACTAAGAAAGGTTCTGCGAAGGGAGTATGATCAGCTAAGGGCTAAGTTAAAAAGCAGAGCCACAAATGTAATAATCTCTGGATTACTACCTGAGACACAAGCACATTGGCAAAGGGCAAATAAGATCAGAGAGACGAATGTGTGGGCCAAAAATTGGTGTGGTAGAAATGGGTTTTGATTTA
Source organism: Cetorhinus maximus (assembly GCF_964194155.1). NCBI lineage: Eukaryota > Metazoa > Chordata > Chondrichthyes > Lamniformes > Cetorhinidae > Cetorhinus > Cetorhinus maximus. Next base: position 39,388,554 of record NC_135892.1, on the reverse strand, counting down.
TGGGGCACTGGCACCAGTACTGAAAGAAGGAGCTGTACCATTGGGATGGCCTTTACATGAACTGTGCTGAGACCACGTGAGGGGAGATTTAGAAAATTAATGAAAGGACAAGGCAATAGTGAAGGGTAGTAAATAACCAGACAGTGACAGGAAGGACAATGAACAAACATGAATGCACCAACAAATAGAATCAAAGTAGGGAGAAATGATAAAAAGACAAAATTAAAGGCTCTTTATTCATAAGATAGATGAATTGATAGCACGATAGAAATAAATGGGTATGATATGATAGCCATTAAAGAGACTAAATTACTAAGTGACCAGGGCTGGGAACTGAATATTCAAGGGTACTTGATGTTTCAGAAGGATAGGAAAAAAGGAAGAAGGAGGTGGGGTTGGTCGGTTAATAAAGGATGAGATCAGTACAGTAATGAGAAATTGTCTTGACTCAGAAAATCAAGATGTAGAATCAGTTTGGGTGGAGATAAGTAGTAGCTAGGGAAAGAAGCCCCTGGCGGGAGTAATTTATAGGCCCCCTAACAGTAGCTACAGTGTAAGGCAGTATACATCAAGAAATAATGGGGGCTGGCAAGAAAGGTATTACAATGATCGTGGATGATTGTATTCATCATGTGGATTTGATGAAACAAATTGACAAAGGTACCCTTGAGGATGAGTTCATAGAGTGTATTCAGAACACTTTAATACAATACATTCTGGAAAAAGCTATTTAGGCCTGTTTTTTAAAATTTGTATGGTTGAGGAAAGTTATAATTTGATGTCAAAATTAACAATCCATTCGATGGCTTCAGCCGACACAGTGTGAATAAATCACAGAATTGTAACAGCACAGGTGGAGGTCATTTAGCTCTATGTGCTTGTGTTTGCTCTCTGTAGGAGCAATTTACCTGGTGCCATTTCCGTGCCTTGACCCCGTAGCCCTGCACATTCTTAGTTTTTTCTCCTGTCATCATTGTTTCTTTTGCACGTCAAGGAAAGGGAGTGTGTCAGACTGCTTCATCTCAAAAATGAATTGGAGTGTCCAATGGAGCGCATTAAGAACATAAGAAGTAGGAACAGGAGTAGACCATTCGGCCCCTGAAGCCTGCTCCGCCATTCAATAATATCATGGGCTGATCTTCTTGTGTTTCGATTTCCACATTGCCATCTAAACTCGATAACCTTTGATTCCCTTGCTGAACAAGAATCTATCTACCTCTGCCTTAAAAATATTCAATGACCCCGCCTCTACTGCCTTCCGAGGCAAAGAATTCCAAAGCCACACAACCCTCTGAGAGGAAAAAATTCTCCTCATCGCTGTCCTAAAAGGACGACCCCTAATAAACAGTGTCCCCTAGTTCTGGACTCACCCACAAGAGGAAACATCCTTTTGACGTCCACCTTGTCAAGGCTGTTCAGGATATTGTATACTTCAATCAAATCACCCATCACTCTTCTGAACTCCAGTGGAAACAAGCCCAGTCTGTCCAACCTCCCCTCACAAGACAACCCACTCATTCCAGGTATCAATCTAGTAGACCTCCTTTGAACCACCTCCAATGCATCTACATCCTTCCTTAAATAAGGAGACCAAAACTGCACACAGTATTTGAAGTACCGTCTCACCAGTGTCCTGTATAACTGAAGCATAACGTCCTTACTTTTATGTTCAATCCCTCTTGTAATGAAGGATAGCATTCCATTAGCCTTCTTAAATACTTGCTGTACCTGCATACTAACTTCTTGTGACTCATGTACTAGAACACCTAGATCCCTCTGCATCTCAGAATTATGCAGCCATTCTCCATTTAAGTAATACTCTGCTTTTTTGTTCTTCCTGCCAAAGTAAACAACTTCATTTTCCCACATTAAACTCCATTTGCCAGATCTTTGCCCACTCATTCAGCCTATCTATATCCATCTGCAACCTCCTCATGTCCTCTTCACAACATACTTTCCTATCTATCTTTGTGTCATCTGCAAATTTAGCTACCATGCCTTCACTCCCCTCATCTAAGTCATTGATGTAAATCGTAAAAAGTTGAGGCCCCAGCATCGACCCCTGTGGGACTCCACTCATCACATCTTGCCAATCAGATAAAGATCCATTTATGCACACTCTCTGCTTTCTGCCATCCAGTCAATCTTCTATCCATGTTAATATGTCACCCCCTACGCCATGTGCTTTTATTTTCCATAATAATCTTTGATGTGGCACCTTATTAAATGCTTTCTGGAAATCCAAGTACAGTACATCTATAGACTCTCCTTAATCCACTGTGCATGTTACTCCTTCAAAAAAACTCCAATAAATTGGTTAAACATGATTTTCATTTCACAAAACCATGCTGACTCTTTCCGATTGCCTTGAGCTCTTCTAAGTGCCCAGCTATAACCTCCTTAATGATTGATTCTAACAACTTGCCCACGACAGACATCAAGCTAACTGGCCAATAGTTTCCTGTTGTGTGCCTCCCTCCCTTCTTGAATAGAGGGGTTATATTTGTTGCTTTCCAGTCTGATGGAACCTTTCCAGAATCTAACAAATTTTGGAAAATTAATACCATGACTACCACATTAGCCACCTCTTTTAAGATCCTAGGATGTAGTCCATTGGTACTCTAAGATTTGCCAGCCCGCAGCTCCATCAATTTGCTCATTACCATTTCCCTAGTGATTTCAATTTCACTAAGTTCCTTTCTCCCTTTCACCTCCTGATTTGCAGCTATTACTGGAATGTTTTTTGTATCCTCTGTCGTGAACACAGGAGCAAAATATTTGTTCATTTCTTCTGCCATTCCCTCATTATTTACTATTAACTCCCCATTCTCACTCTCTAGGGGACCAACACTCACTTTAATTACTCTTTTCTTCTTTAAATACCTATAGAAAATCTTGCTATCCATTTTTACATTTCTAGCGAGCTTCCTCTCATACTCTAATTTCTTTCTCCTGATTAACTTTATAGTCATTCTCTGCCATTCTTTATATTCTGCCCAATCATCTGTCCTGCTACTCATCTTAGAAACATAGAAACTAGGAGCAGGAGTAGGTCATTCGGCCCTTCGAGCCTGCTCCGCCATTCATTATGATCATGGCTGATCATCCAACTTCCACTTTCTTCCCATACCCTTTGATCCCTTTCACCCCAAGAGTTATATCTAACTCCTTCTTGAAAACATACAATGTTTTGGTCTCAACTACTTTCTGTGGTAGTGAATTCCACAGGCTCACCACACTCTGGGTGAAGAAATTTCTCCTCATCTCAGTCCTAAATGGTCCACCCCATATCCTCAGACTGTGACCCCTGGTTCTAGACTCCCCCACCATCGGGAACATCCTTCCTGCATCTACCCTGTCTAGTCCTGTTAGAATTTTATAGGTTTCTATGAGATCCCCCCTCATTCTTCTGAACTCCAGTGAATATAATCCTAATCAACTCAATCTCTCCTCATATGTCAGTCCCACTATCCCAGGAATCAGTCTGGTAAACCTTCGCTGCACTCCCTCTATAGCAAGTATATCCTTCCTCAGATAAGGAGACCAAAACTGCACACAATATTCCAGGTGTGGTCTCACCAAGGCCCTGTACAATTGCAGCAAGACATCCTTGTTCCTGTACTTGAATCTTCTGGCTATGAAGGCCAACATACCATTTGCCTTCTTTACCGCCTGCTGCACCTGCATGCTTACCTTCAGCGACTGGTGTACAAGGACACTCAGATCTCGTTGCACATTCCCCTCTCTCAATTTATAGCCATTCAGATAATCTGCCTTCCTGTTTTTTGCTACCAAAGTGGATAACCTCACATTTATCCACATTATACTGCATCGGCCATGCATTTGCCCACTAACTCAGCTTGTCCAAATCACACTGAAGCATCTCTGCATCCTCCTCACAGCTCACCCTTCCACCCAGCTTTGTGTCATCCGCAAATTTGGACATATTACATTTAGTTCCCTCATCTAAATCATTGATATATATTGTGAATAACTGGGGTCCCAGCACCGATCCCTGCGGTACCCCACTAGTCACTGCCTGCCATTCGGAAAAAGACCCGTTTATTCCTGCTCTTTGTTTCCTGTCTGCCAACCAGTTTTCTATCCATCTCAATACACTACCCCCAATCCCATGCATTTTAATTCTACACACCAATCTCTTATGTGGGACTTTGTCGAAAGCCTTCTGAAAGTCCAAATAAACCACATCCGCTGACTCCCCCTCATCAACTCTACTGGTTACATCCTCGAAAAATTCCAATAGATTTGTCAAGCATGATTTCCCTTTCATAAATCCATGCTGACTCTGTCCGATTCTGCCAGAGTTTTGCAGAGTTGTGCGATTTTTCCTTAAGTTTGATGCTTTCCTTAACTTCTTTAGTTAACCATGGATGGTGAGTCCACCCCTTAGAATCTTTCTTTATAATAGGAATGTACTTATTCTGAATACTCTGAAATATCCCCTTAAATGTTTGCTACTGCTTCTCTATTGATCTATTCTTTAGGCTAGTTTCCCAGTTCACTTCAGCTATCTCAGCTTTCATCCCCACATAGTTGCCCTTATTTAAGTGCCCTTAGGCCTACTCTTCTCCCTTTCAAACTGGATGTAAAATTCAATCATATTGTGGTCGCTGCTACCTAGGGGTGCCTTTACTCTGAGGTCATTAATTAATCTTGTCCTGTTACATAATACCAAGTCTAATATAACCTGTTCTCTGGTTAGTTCCAGAACATGCTACTCTAAGAAACTATCTTAAAAGCATTCTAAGAACTCCTCATCCAAGCTACTACTGCCAATCTGATTTTTCTAGTTTATGTGTAGATTAAAATCACCCATGATTATTGCCGTCCCTTTATCACAGGCACACAATATTTTCTCTTGCATACTTTGTTCTGCACTGTGGTTACTGTTAGGGGGCCTGTAGACCACTCCCACTAATTATTTTGTACCCCTACTATTCCTCATCTCCACCCAAACTGATTCTACATCCTCATCTCCTGAACCAAGGTCATCTCTAACTATCGCACCAATGCTCTCTTTGATTAACTCCACTTTACCTAACTTCCTACTCTTGAATGTCATGTACCCCTCAATATTAAAGACCGAATCTTTGGCATCCTGCAGCCGCGTCTCCATAATTGCTATCAGATCATATTTATTTACTTCAACATGGCCCATCAATTCATTTACTTTGTTATGAATGCTACGGGCATTGAGAGCCTTCAGTTTTTGTTACCTTTGTAACATCTAGTCTTGACTGTTGATGTATTCTTAGGTTTTTCCTCTCTGTCCCTTCCTGCCATTCTCTGATCCTCATTTCTCATATTACTATTTTGCTCTCCTGTCTTGACTCTGCACCTTGAATTGCTACCTCTACCCAAGCTTGATCCCTCACCCGTCTTGTTTAGGTTAAAGCCCTCTCTACTTCCCTAGTTATGCAATTTGCAGGGACACTTGTCCCAGCACGGTTCAGGTGTAAACCGTCTCAACGGTACAGCCCCCACTTTCTCAGTGCTGATGCCAGTACTGATTCCCAATACTGATACTTGACTGATGTCAAGCCAAAAGGACTTTCTGCCTATCACACAAATGAGTAATATGGTATATAAATTTCAGTGCCAGTGTGATGTTGAGTATGTAAGACTGGTGGATCATATCAACCAGTATGTCCCAGATGCTGTTTGCAATGGGCAAGAGACAGACCATATCCAACCAGCCTGTGCTTGCAAAGCTCAAAACACATTCATTTGTACTTTTTTTTGTTAAATTTAAACTCTTAATTCTGCAAGTCTGTACTCACAAATTACTTTACTTGTTCATATGAGACCTTAACCATAAAGCAACAGGAGACAGAAAACTCCGAAAACTTTAATTAAGTTATAAAGTAATACTTAATAAAACAGGGCAGCAACTTTACGGGCATACTACAGTTCTTGCTTCATGGTTTGGCTTAGGGCACGGGTCAACACCCGGACTTGCTTTCTTTGAGGTCTTCTGCAGGAGAGCAGGTTCTAAATTTGAGGCACACTCTGATCACTGGAAGCTACTGTTTATTAACCCTTTCCAACCCACAGCCTGACCAGTGGTATCCCTGGACTTTGATTGGTCCAGGCGTTGCATGGTTAGTTTCTGATTGGCTAGATCATGCATGAACAGTGCATGGTCACTTGCTGGATACTCTGAGCTCATTGTCTCGGATTTTGCTTAATTGGTGTGACTTCCTAAATAAATCAGATCTTGATTTGCCTGCTGATTAAATCAGTCACGACAAATGGCTGTCTGCTTGTGTTGTCGGTTAAGTCAGTCCTTTATCAATGACTGTCTGCGATTTTGTTTCCAAACACAACATTACCCAGCGTCCTCTAAGAGCAAAGTTACTTATAACTTTAAGCAAAGCAATATTGAATACAGGGGATTACACAGTAGGTAATGTTTAAAAATCTATACACAGTGCGCATAGAATATGTGCATCGGCAATAATCAGTGTTTAAAAGGTGAGGTAGTAAAATATCCTTATACATTCAGTTAATACACTCGAGTAACAATAATCAACATAGACAGGATATTGTTCATTCAAACTTGAACGATTGCATGTCTCCCACTGATGTAGCAGCATCCTGCAATTAACACTGTCTGCCAAGTAATACTGTCTGCTTTTAAAATAACAGTCACATGATCCTAAGGTTTTAAAGTTTAATCGATTAATATACTTTGATTGCATGATTATAACTATACAAATCATTAAACATCACTTTCCCAACGGTGTCCAACATTAGATGTGATTCTGTGATTAGACGACATTTGCTAAATAATCCTCAATGTGCGAAGAATTAAGCTGACAACCAATTTAAGATTGTCAGTCAGGATTGCAATGTGGTACATTTGCGTGTACTGCATATATTAATACACAGGACCCTGTTCTTTGCAGAACAGAAAGAACATATACACACATTGTGCCTGTTTCAGCTAAACAAAATAAGTGTCAGCCGTTCACTGACTCATTCCTCAGGGCAATGCCTTGACCAATCAGGGTCAAGCTGCCTGTTTTAAATTGCAAACAATGCTGGGCAGTTAACTGTCAGTCACTACCACGAGTTCATTCTCCATGGCAACGCCTCTACCAATCAGAGTCCACTTGCCAACCAATCAGCACTCTCTTCTCATATTGTATAAATTGTTTTCCCCTTATGTTGGTATGCTTGTGAAGCGTCCTGATGAGTGCAAGATGAAAAGCTTCAACATGTCTCTTTTTTCAGCAACGCAATCCATGCATACTGTAGTCACATAGAAGCCTAAGGGTCACGTGTTCCTCCATGTTGGAGGCAGCTCATGCAGTCACTTGTTCTCTCCTGTCTCACTTACAGGTGCCAGCAGGAAGAGGGGATGGCCAGAAGAAGAAGCTCCATCCAGCAGTTCCTTCAGCCCACAGAGAACTGAGGACAATGGGGAGGAGGAAGAAAGTGCACCTGTAGAGATGTCACAGCAGCCCAGAGACAAACACCTCAACGGGCACTAGATCTAGTTAAGGTAGAGTCTCACACTCTGGTGGTCACTGCACTGACTTGTGTCTGCAGCAGGAGGAGGCAGGGTCAGCCAAGCTCACTGGCACTCGGGAAGAGACATCTGCAATGCTCAAGTCGAATTACGAGCACTGGGATCAGCCAACACGAGATGCTGGAGACGTTGCGAGAGGCAGGGGAACATCAGGCAGAGGTGGCAGAGGCCCTCAACAGTGTGGCATGGGAGGTGGTGGTGCTCTCTGAAGTGGATCTAACCTGTGTGCACACGGAGGTCTTGATGGGAAGTATGGCGGACACCATGGAGAACCTCATCCAGCAGAACGCCAAGTTTCTGTTGGAGATGCGCGCAGACCTGAACTCCATCATTGTAGCCATGGGTAAGATCTTGCTGTGGATTTGTGAGAGGGTGACGGGGCACCTTGACTTCCCTCCAGGTGCCCCTTCTCCTCAAGAGGTCAGACAGGGGCCCTCGGGAACCCAAAGGGAGGAACAGCAGCTGGTGGACACTCCAGGGACCTCCGCTCAGGATTCTCTGAGGGTGTCTGGCCTTTCCGAATCCCCCTTGCCTGTGACAGCTTTAGCTTCATCTTCTCTGACCACAGAGGGAGCAGCTGCCCCACAACAGGTCAGCCAAAATAAGGACCTTGGGTCTCCAGAGAACGCTCGCCAAGGTCATCCCAGACAAGGGCAAAATGATCAGCAGTCTGCCTCTGCCCCTGCTGTGGATGTCAGGGGAGCACCTAGGAGAAGTGGTAGGGAACCCAAAATTAAGAAGTTATGATTTCACATGTGGTTGCACAGGTGCATCATAATTGTTAAGGTTCTTACACTTTTATAAATAGACTACACTTGCACTTTAGTGAGGTCTGATGTGGTTTAATTGCGATTCGTAGTCGTTAAGCCTGCGTGCCACCCACACCTCCTCCCACGATCTTCAGAGGGACATCCCAGGCTGGATCTATGTCCCCTGGAATCATGCATGTGCAGGGAGGCAAGGGACCTTGCATGCATTGTGCAAGAAGCCCCCTGCGCACACTGAGCCTTTGCACTTCAGGCTCTTATCTGTTGAAATGCCTTAGCATTGTTAGTATACTATGTGCTGGGGTTCCCCTTCTGTTGTCCAGTTGAGCTGACCTGCTGCTCCACCCACTCCTACTGGCCTAACTCCCATGCAGCATCTCAAGATCTCCACATCGAGTCGCTAGATAGTTGCAAGAGGCCATGGTGCGTGAGTGTTTTCAGGTCCAACATCTTCCAATCCCCCCCCATGACCAAACCGTCCTCCCCATAACCATTGACCCTCCTGGTGTGACCTTTAACTTCTTCACAGTCACCCTACAACCCTCTCACATCACCCTCTGTCTCATGTAATGCATATTCATGTCCCTTACATTCCTGAGAAGCCCCCCCGCTGTGACAACAGACCCCTTATCCTGTCAACCTTCAGAATCCGGTTTTACTTCCATGTCCCCTTCAACAATCCTCAGCATCCTTCACCCATCATCGCAGGACCCTCACCCTCTGACCCTACTGGCTTCCATTGCTCCCTTTAACCCTCACCACCCCTTCCTATCAACAATTCCCTCAGTATTGCCCCCCGCCCCCAAGACTCCTCAGATGATACCATGGACCCCTCCCTCTGAACCCCATTCTCCTCTTCCCCCTCAAGCCCATTCACACCTGAAAACCAACCCCATGCCTGCTCACACCTGCACACCCCACCCCCCCATACCCACCCCCTGCCCACAATCCACCATGGCCCTTCCCCATTCCATGACCTCTGTAGCATCTCTCGCTTTCCTCTACCACCAACCTCCTCCACCCTCCTCTAGGCCTCCACACCCACTCGACCTCTTTATGCCTCTCCTCCCCATCTAATCACATCCCCACCCCAACCCCAACCCCACACCCCTGCCCACCCCAGCAAATACCATTGCCGCCCAGCAGTACATTATGCAGCTGATCACCTGCAGTGTGAAGATTCACATCCTGGAATCTCCAGCTGTGTGAAGATTGTTATGATCCCTGCTGATGTTACTACTGGACAAGCCAGATCTTAGGGTGGAACCTGACTTGATAGATCCTAACTTTTATTCTTTATTTAGATACATGGAGAGTGGCGACTGAACAAGGTCACAGAAGTCAGTTGATGAACTTTTAACAAAAGTATAAAATAGTTATTAAACAAGAAAAGATGAACTATATTACAATACTCCTTCACCTACAACTATACGTTTACAGATATATACAGATTTGTAAGGATAACACAAGTTACAAAAGCCATCTTATACTCTAACATTCAAAGTACACAGTCCATGTAAACCAATAGGTGACCTGTGGTCAGTCACACCACACTCTGAAACCAAGTGACAGATGCCACCCCAAACAGATGCTATGGATCAACTCCCCCCAGACGCTAGTCACACCATAATCCAACCGGTCACACTGAGCTCTGTCTTTCACACAAGGGTTTCCAATCTCCACTCTCAAAGAACTCACTTCGGAATCTTCTCCCAAACAATGCTTTGTCTCGGATGCCTTCCAGAAGGGTCCACCTCCATGGCTTTGAACTCTCCTTCCGATGTTCCTCTCCACTGGATCATGCTTTCTTCCATGCACTCTCTCTCACTGAGTCAGCTGTGACAACAGAACACCATTGCATCACATGCCCATAGTAAAGAGTTCAGCTATCTCTGCAGATGTTGTGGCTTCTCTCCATGCCTATGTTGCTTTAAATCTGCTTCCTGCAACTTTCTCCCATTAAGTTTGAAGCCTTCCCCTCTACTCCTTCCTTTCACTTCCACAGAACAGGACCTTTTTCAGATTCCTGTCCTCGTCCTTTGACTAGAATGTCCTCTTGGATCTTCCCTAAACTGCTTTCCTGGATTTGGGGACTTTCTTCTTTAGTTTCTAGAACCTGCTTTGGCAGTTTCATCTCCTGTGTCCAGCTTCTCCTGGCAGCTGCCTTCAACTTTACGTTGGGTCTTGCTATCTGTCCCTCTGCTGTCCAGCCTCTCTGAGATCCTGGCTTCAACTGAACTGAAACTGCTTTTCTAGTTTTCTCTGTCTCTGTGGGTCCCTCTCTCTGGACACCTGATGCTACGCAATAGCACAGTTTTTCTTAACCTTGTGTTTGTTATAACTTTCCTTCAAGAGTCGTTAAATCTCCTTAGAATGCAGGCACACAAACAAAGCCTTAGACTTGCTGTCTCCATTTAAAAATGCAACTAGATCCCAGGTTTCACCTATTAACCCACAAAGAGAAAAACTTATAAATTAAACTTAAACTTAAAGATATACCTTATTTGTAACATACCCAAATACACATATAACTTACTCAAACTATCTCTATTTCCTAACAAGATCAATGTCATGGAAGCTCCTGCAGGGTGAATATCCAGGTCCTGGAAGCTCCTTCAGCACAAAGATCCACATGGTAGATGCTCCACTCACCCACTGTTGCAGGTGGTGTTCCAGGGTCCACGGTTGCTGGAGGCTTTCATTTTCCACTCTCCGCAAGCTCCCCCAAGCCTTCTTCCACGTGAGTCCCGACATATCCATATTACATTGGTCCAGATATGGGGCAGGTATGGAGGTCTAGAGGTGGGCGGGGGTGGTAGGGGAAAGAGAGGTATGCTGAGGGAGCTGTCAAATGGGTTATCTGGTATCGAGTGGATTAATGGGAAGGAGTGTGGGCATGGGGGGGGTGTGCAGGTATGAACGGGCAATGTGGGGGCATGCAAGTGTGAACAGGCATGGGGGGGAAGAGGAGAAAGGGTCTCGGGGGGGGGGGGGGGGGGGATCTGTGGTCTCAGTTGAGCAGATAGGGTGGGAGGGTGAAGATTGTTGGAGGGGATGCGAAAGGAGGCAGATTCTGGGGTTCAGCAGGATGAGGGGCAGATCTACTGTGATGGGGGAGAGTTGAAAGGTAACAGTCAGAAGCTTAAATGTTGCACCTGGTGGGGGTCAATGATAATGGGGGGAGGGTGTGGGTTACAGGGGGAAGGGAAAAGGTATTTGACTGCACATGGAAGGTAACAACAACCATGGCTACTCCAAGCGATGTAGAGCCTCAAGGTGGAGATCTTGAGCTGCTGTATGGGAGTTGGGCCATCAGGGTGGTTGGAAATGCAGGTCATCTCAACTGGACAACTGAAGGGGAACCCCAGCTGTAGTACTTAAAGTGCCAGGAAACTGGGACAGATGAGAGTGTGAAGGGCAAAGACTGTGTGTGTGGGAGACTTCTTGCACATGGCTCTCTAGGGTCCTGGCAAAGAACTTTGCCCCCCTGCACATGCCTGATTCTGGGGGACATAGGCCAGAATTTAACATCGCCCATGCAGCACGCCCAATGTAGTGTTAAATAGCATGTCATGATGTCGGGAGGGGTTTCCGACGTCATTGCCCTGCATTGCGAGGTTACACTAGACAGGTGTGCGTGAATGTCGGAAGAGTGCCCGCCGTCAATTAAAGGGCCAACTGACTGCAATTTGAGAGGCCCATTCATTTTTATAGTTGGGGCATGGGCAAAATGGGCAGGCAGGAATTGCTTATTTTCAACTTCCTACATCCAGGGTGGTATATAAGGCTCAGGAGGAATGGAGAAGTGAGGAAGCAGGAGTTCTAAAATGAGTTGTAAGTTTACTGATTATTTAGTGAAGCATCCTGTTCATTTCCTATGTAGTTTAGGAGGCTTAAATCTTTTCAGAGGCTTTTACAGCAGGCCTCATCATAATAAAGGTTAAGCCTCTGCAAAGCAAAAGGTTAGAAATGGGCATTGTTTATTCAGCTGGAGAGACTTCCTCAGATGAGGAGGAGAGGGCAAGAAGGGAGTGGAGGCCAGTTGGCTGCAGACAGTATAATAGAGTCTACCCTCAACACCGAGAAGTACAACCTGAAGGGGTCGAAGGCCAGCAAGTCTTGCAAGGGAGAAGGGCAGGAGAAGACGCCAATACCCTGCTGGAAGAGTCTACAGGGTTAGGTCCAACTACCTTGACTTGATTGAAGTCCAGTGTTGAAGAAGGTTCCGCCTCTCAAGGCACAATACGTGACATGATAGGCCCTGAGGTAGCTTCCGATTTTGTAGGTGGGCACCTAAAGCCAGTGGCGTGAAAAGTAACTGGTGCCCTTAATTTTTGTGCCTCAGGTTCATTCCAAGGATCTGTGGGAGATCTCTGCCGAGTGTTACAATCCACAGTGCACAGCTGTATAAAGCTTGTCACAGGAGAAGAGTCAACACCTTTATACATTACAAGACAGCCAAGGACAGCTAGGCAGAGCAATCCAGAGGATTTGCAGCTGTTGCAGGCTTCCCAAGGATTCAAGGAGCCACTGATTGCACATCAAGGCACCTGCTGGAGAGCTGGGGGCCTTCGTAAACCATAAGGGGTTCCATTCTCTTAACGTGCAGCTAGTGTGCGATCATCAACATCAGATCCTGCAGATTTGTGCCAGATATCTTGGGAGCTGCCATGATTCATAAATTCTTCGTCAATCCCAAGTTGCAAGGCTGTTCATAGCCCCTGCACGCTTGGATAGCTGGCTGCTGGGGGACAAAAGATATCCTGTCAAAAGGTGGCTAATAACACTGATCAGACATCCAAGAATGCCAGCGGAGTGGAGGTAGAACCAAAGCCATGCCTCCACGAGGGCCATCATTGTCAGGACAATTGGCCTCCTAAAAATTAGGTTTCATTGTCTGGTCTGTTTTGAAGAATCTCTGCAATATCCTTATAGTGACTGTGTGTCCCTTATTGTGATTGTGTGCTGCGTCCTGCACAATCTGGCTTTCTCAAGGGGAGATCAGATGGAGGGAGAAGAAGCAATGTGCTTTCAGAAGCTGCTGAGGAAGATTTTAGAGCTGACTCTGAAGAAGAAACTCAACCACAGGGTCATGATGATGATCCAGCAATGAGGCAGCTTTTGGGAGCCAAGGAAGCTGGGGATGCTTTGATTCAAAGGAGTTTCCAGTAGGCCTCCAAAGTCAAGACCAAATCATTGCAAAGAACCAGTCACTCTATTGTTCAGAGCTCATGAGGCCCTCCTGGCACCATCTTCTCTTGTGTCTCCTTCTGAAATATACTATCCTGTCCAATCGACGTCTTGCTCGGAGTTGCAGGTCTCCCATCTTACTATCACATAAAGCACAATAAGGACATTTGACATGAAGTTACGTTTTAATAGTGATTTGTGACAGCAAGTGATAATGAGAAAGAGACAAGTGAAAATGAGAAAGACTTCACCTGTGAAACCCCTTCTGTGATTAAAATGAATTAACGATCTGCTTACAAGTGCCACATCTTGGTGCTTCCCCCTCACTAGCAGCTGCATTGGAGGCAGTCTGCTGACTCTGATGCCCCGTTGGCCTTGATGACATTGGTGGCTGTCATCTGGTTGCCGGGGCCTGTGTGGGCCCCGGTTGGGTGGGAGAGTCCAGCGCCATGGCTGGGCACTCCTGAGTCATCACAGTCTCCTCAGATGCAATGGTCACTGGCTATCATCGGTCACTGGTTGCTGGTATCATCAGGAACACCCTGAGAGGAGACTCCAGAAGTGTGGAGCTGCAGTTCATTCTCCAACATGAAGTTTGCTTGAACCTTCCTGCTCACCAGAGGTGGATGGGATGCCAACAGAGTCACTAGGTGCCTCATCCATCTCTCACATTGGCAGTGACCTGCTGAGGTCGCTGCCAGTGTGTGGGCACGCAGGTGTGAATGCAACCCCTGATTGAGCTCCTGGAGCTGCCGCTCCATGAGAGTCACCATTCTCTCTATGGAGGAAGCTGTGTGTTCAGAGCTGAGGGTCAACGCATAGCTCATGCGTCAGCTCATGCTCCACATGGACTCCTCTAATACAGGGGCCCTCAGGGATCTCTGCCAGATATACCCGTGCATCCTGCTGGACATCCAGCATTTGTTTCATCCTGAAGCTCATCATCTGCTTGGGAGTCAGCATCATCCTGGTCTCCAGCAATCCTCTAATGTTCAGAGCACTTGGGACTCTCTGTCTCTGACGACTCTTCAAGCAAGTGTGGTGGACCTTCCCCAGTGCGTACTGCCATCTGTGCCGGAGCGCTCAAACTTACCGAAGTGCCTGTATCTGAGGTGGTGCAAGGTGCAGAGAGATGATGTGACACAGGTGCATCTGGCTGTTCATCCTCCTCCAATGTCAATGGAGGGTCTTCCAGATCATTACGTGGTCCTGAGGATGATCCACCTGAGGAAGGAAACACAGTATCCATGAGCATTTAAGATTCAGAATACTTGCATTCTGCTAGATTCTGAAATTGGTACTGTAGCTAAGCAAAGACATCTGAATGGGCGGCCATGAGGGTTCAGTGGATTTCACCTGTCAGCCACTGCCCTCTAATTCTCATACCCTCCCCCAATCTCTTCTGTGTCCACTTCACTCCTACCCTCCTCTCCACCCTCGCACGTCAGCTCCAGGATCTCTTCCTCCATCGGCGTTAGCGGTGCTATATTTGGTACTCCCCACCAGTTTGGCTTTGCTCCTGGGCATTGTGACTCCTCTTCTCCTGTAAGGATAATAGTGATTTCATTTGTTCTCCCGCTATATGCCAAAACATTGCATCCTCCTCCCTAATATCGCTGGTTTAAGTGCCCAGCACATTGCAGGATGTATCCCATTCAGACATGCCTGCCATCCTGTCTAGTCCCAGGCAGTCTTCAAGGGCACAGGAAGATCTGCCAACTTAAGCTCGTGGCTTTATTCCCAAAAGCCCTAACAAATGTAAGCCCACACATAAACATTTATTCAAGGTGAAATGGAGCCTCACAGAGTGGAGATCATTCACCCTCTCCCAGCATTGCATCCAGATCCTTCGGACCTGGCTGCTGACTAGTGCTGCCACCTCTGACCAAGCCTTCTTGGTGAGGCATGGAGGCCTCTTATTGCTGTCTTGTGGCAGCAATATCTCCTGGCGATCACTGACAGCGTTGATGAGTACCCGCAGGCAGGCATCAGAGAAGCTGGGGGCTGCTTGACTTCAGCCATTTCCACGCCTTCTTCCATGGCTTCCGGCTCCTGAGGACATTGAAATATTCCTTGAATATTTTCCTCCTCACTTTCACAGTTCAGATTAAATTGTAACTCTCACCCCTCTCCTCATCTACATCCCTTCATTCATCTGTTGTAAACCCCCGCCCTCAGCTGACCTGATTCAGGTGCCCGCTCTCTTCCCACCCCTCCGCTCCCCCACCCCCCCCACCACATCAGCGCTGGCCCTCTCTGAGTTTTGTGCTGGCTGGCTCTTAATTGGCCAGCCAGCGTGTGATTGCTCTAGGGTGCAGATCTCGGGCGGGAGCAGATATCACATCCGCTTCCAGTCCTATTGATCTTGCTCACACAAGCTAAAAGTTTAAATCATTGACCCAGGCTGGGCTGTCCCTCTGAAGGAGGTGGGGTGGGGTGGAGCACGCACAGGCTTAAGGGCTAAATCCCACATAAATCACATCAGACCTCATTAAAGTTCAAGTGGACTATATTTACAAAAGTGCTTTAAGATTAACAAACAAGTGCACCCATGCAACCACATGTGAAATCAAAACTTCTTAATCTTGCATTCCATGTCGCTTCTCCCAGATGCTGCCCCAATATCTGCAGCAGGTGTGAAGAAAGCCTGCTGACCAGTTTGGTTGTCTTCTGGAGACCCAAGGCCTGGAGGGCTTTGGCTTACTTTGGCTGTCCTGCTGTCTTGCTCCCTCTGCAGTCAGAGAAGACAAAGCTGAAGGGGGTCACAGGCAAGGGGAATTCAGAAAGACCGGACACCCTTAGAGAGAGTCCTGAGTGGAGATCCCAGGGGTGTCCAACAGCTGCTCCTCATACCTTTTGATGCCCAAGGGCCCCTGCCTGATTCCTTGAGGAGAAGGGGAACCTGGAGGGAGGCCAAGGTCCCCTCTTGCATAGCCTCTGCAAAAGCTCACCCATGGCTACTGCGATGGAGTCCAGGTCTAAGCCCACCTCTGGCAGAAACTGGGCATTCTGCTGGATCAGGTTCTCCATAGCATCCGCCACCCTCCCACTGGAGACCTCAATGCACGTGCTGGCCTGATCCCGGACACTTGTCATTCACTTGGACATTGCTGATGCCTCTTCTCCAGCAGCCCTCCAAGTGCCGGTAAGCTTGGCTGACCCTGCTGCAGATACATGTCCATGTGGTGACCACCAGAATGTGGGACCCTGCCTGAACTAGATCTAGTACCTACCGAGGTGAGTGCTTTTGGGCTGGTGGAGGGTGCAGGTGACTGCTGTGACAGCTCTACAGGTGCATTTTCTTCCTCCTCCCTAATGTCCTCGGTTCTCTGTGGGCTGGTGGAACTGCTGGCAAGTGTCTCCTCTTGTTCCCTTGCCCTCTTTCTGCTGGCACGTGTAAGTGAAGAGGAGAGACTGGGTGACTTAATAAGCTGCCTCCAACACGGAGGAATGCGTGACCTAGGGGTCACGCATGGATCCTTAGGTCATGCGTGGATCCTTACTGGCTGGAGGCCACCCGCCGATCTCTCCGATGCTGCAGACTCAGTCTGGTTCCTCCCCAGCCAACTGGGCTGCCCGCTGCTCGAGGTCAGTGAGGTTCTTCACGTCAAGCCTGCATCCCCCCCATCTCATTTTCCTGTTGTGCCTCAACTCTTCCTGCACAAAGAGAGAAGATGGGGTTGAGAGCAATTGGGTTTCAGGTATCTTTTTCATGCTTCCACTCTTACAAATAACCCAAAACAAAAACAGAAATACCTGGAAAAACTGAGGTCTGGCAGCATCGGTGGAGAAGAACAAAATTGACGTTTCGAGTCCTCATGACCCTTCAACAGAACTAAGTAAAAATAGGAGAGGGGTGAAATATAAGCTGGTTTAAGGTGAGGGGGTGGGGGGTGGTTGTAGGGACAAGCAAGCAGTGATAGGAGCAGATAATCAAAAGATGTCACAGACAAAAGAACAAAGAGGCGTTAAAGATAGTGATATTATCTAAAAGAATGTGCTAATTAAGAATGGATAGCAGGATACGCAAGGTACAGATAAGCTCTAGTGAGGGTGGGGTGAAATAAGACTAAAAGGGCATTACAGGTATAGATTTAAAAATAATGGAAATAGGTGGGAAAAGAAAAATCTATATAAATTATTGGAAAAAACAAAAGGGAGGGGGAAGAAACGGAAAGGGGGTGGGGATGGAGGAGGGAGTTCAAGATCTAAAGTTGTTGAACTCAATATTCAGTCCGGAAGGCTGCCTAGTCGGAAGATGAGGTGCTGTTCCTCCAGTTTGCGTTGAGCTTCACTGGAACAATGCAGCAAGACATGTGGGTAAGAGAGCAGGGTGGAGTGTTAAAATGGCAAGCGACAGGGAGGTTTGGGTCATTCTTGCAGGCAGACCGAAGGTGTTCTGCAAAGCGGTTGCCCAGTCTGCGTTTGGTCTCTCCAATGTAGAGGAAACCGCATTGGGAGCAACGAATGCAGTAGACTAAGTTGGGGGAAATGCAAGTGAAATGCTGCTTCACTTGAAAGGAGTGTTTGGACAGTGAGGAGAGAGGAAGTGAAGGGGCAGGTGTTGCATATTTTGCGTATGCATGGGGAGGTGCCGTAGGTGGGGGTTGAGGAGTAGGGGGTGATGGAGGAGTGGACCAGGGTGTCACAGAGGGAACAATCCCTACGGAATGCCGCCAGGGGGGGTGAACGGAAGATGTGTTTGGTGGTGGCATCATGCTGGAGTTGGCGGAAATGGCGGAGGACGATCCTTTGAATGCAGAGGCTGGTGAGGTGATAAGTAGGACAAGGGGGACCCTATCATGTTTCTGGGAGGGAGGAGAAGGTGTGAGGGCGGATGCGCGGGAGATGGGCCGGACACGGTTGAGGGCCCTGTCAACTACCGTGGGTGGAAAACCTCGGTTAAGGAAGAAGGAGGACACGTCAGAGGAACTGTTTTTGAAGGTAGCATCATCAGAACAGATGCGATGGAGGCGAAGGAACTGAGAGAATGGGATGGAGTCCTTACAGGAAGCGGGGTGTGAGGAGCTGTAGTCGAGGTAGCTGTGGGAGTCGGTAGGCTTGTAATGGATATTGGTGGACAGTCTATCACCAGAAATTGAGACAGAGAGGTCAAGGAAGGGAAGGGAAGTGTCAGAAATGGACCATGTGAAAATGATGGAGGGGTGGAGATTGGAAGCAAAATTAATAAATTTTTACAGGTCCCGACAAGAGCATGAAGCAGCACCGAAGTAATCATCGATGTACCGCAGAAAGAGTTGTGGGAGGGGGCCGGAGTAGGACTGGAATAAGGAATGTTCCATATACCCCATAAAGAGACAGGCATAGCTGGGGCCCATGCGGGTACCCATAGCCACACCTTTTATTTGGAGGAAGTGAGAGGAGTTAAAGGAGAAATTGTTCAGTGTGAGAACAAGTTCAGCCAGACGGAGGAGAGTAGTGGTGGATGGAGATTGTTCGGGCCTCTGTTTGAGGAAGAAGCTGAGAGCCCTCAGACCATCCTGGTGGGGGATGGAGGTGTAGAGGGATTGGACGTCCATGGTGAAGAGGAGGCGGTTGGGGCCAGGGAACTGGAAATTGTTGATGTGACGTAAGGTGCCAGAGGAATCACGGATGTAGGTGGGAAGGGACTGGACAAGGGGAGAGAGAAGGGAGTCAAGATAGCGAGAAATGAGTTCCCTGGGGCAGGAACAGGCTGACACGATCGGTCTGCTGGGACAGTCCTGTTTGTGGATTTTGGGTAGGAGGTAGAAGCAGGCTGTCCGAGGTTGGGCGACTACCAGGTTGGAAGCTGTGGGAGGAAGATCTCCAGAGGAGATGAGGTCAGTGACAGTCCTGGAAACAATGGCTTGATGTTCAGTGGTGGGGTCATGGTCCAGGGAGAGGTAGGAGGAAGTGTCTGCGAGTTGACGCTCAGCCTCCGCAAGGTAGAGGTCAGTGCACCAGACAACAACAGCACCACCCTTGTCAGCGGGTTTGATGACAATGTTAGGGTTGGACCTGAGAGAACGGAGTGCAGTAAGTTCAGAGAGAGACAGGTTAGAATGGGTGAGAGGAGCAGAGAAATTGAGACGACTAATGTCACGCCGACAGTTCTCAATGAAAAGATCAAGAGAAGGTAAGAATCCAGAGGGAGGGGTCCAGGTGGAGGGAGAATATTGGAGGTGGGTAAAAGGATCCGTTGAACGGGGAGAGGACTCCTGCCCAAAGAAGTGAGCACAGAGACGAAGGCGGCGGAAGAAGTGTTCAGCATCGTGCCAAGCCCGAAATTCATTGAGATGAGGGCGTAAGGGTATGAAACTAAGTCCTTTGCTGAGCACTGAACGTCCAGCGTCGGAGACGGGAAGGCCAGGGGGTATAGTGAATACATGGCTGGGGCTGGGATTGGAAGATGGGGTGGGGACGGAGGGACAGGTAGGGGTGGAGGGTCCTAGATGGGTGTTGGTGTCAATCAGTTGTTGGAGCTTGCATTCCTTAGCACTTGAGAGAGAGAGAGAGAAAAAGTTTCTTGTTGAGGCGTCAGATGAGACGAAGAATAAAATGAAACTGGGGGCATGCGCAGCTTTGAAAAAGGGTGCGGCGGTGCTGCTGGAGGGAGAGGTCGAGTGTGTTCATAAGGCGGCGCATGGCACTGAGTGTGGATCTCAGAATGCGACGGGAACAGCAGTCCGAGAAACGTTTTATGTCCAGGAGATACCTGTAATCCTGGGTGGGCTCGAAACATGAGGGATGGAATTTCAGTTGAAATCCACGTGGGGTAAGCCGGAGACAGTTACTGAGAAAGGAAATATGGCTGTGAAAGTGGGTTTTAGTAAATACCTTGTGAAACACCAGGAGAGAAATGGAAAGCAATGAAGGTGAACAAGGCAAGAGAGAGATTTGAAAATCCTGACGGAGAGTAGCACAAAACTTCTTCAAGGTAGGCATTTCTTGGAGAGAAGTGGCAGTCAATTAAACACAGAGATAAAAACAAAAAACTGCGGATGCTGGAAATCCAAAACAAAAACAGAAATACCTGGAAAAACTCAGCAGGTCTGGCAGCATCGGCGGAGAAGAACAAAGTTGACGTTTCGAGTCCTCATGACCCTTCAACAGAACTAAGTAAAAATAGGAGAGGGGTGAAATATAATCTGGTTTAAGGTGGGGGGGGTTGTAGGGACAAGCAAGCAGCGATAGGAGCAGATAACCAAAAGATGTCACAGACAAAAGGAGAAAGAGGTGTTAAAGGTGGTGATATTATCTAAAAGAATGTGCTAATTAAGAATGGATAGCAGGACACGCAAGGTACAGATAGCTGTAGTGGGGGGAGAGGAGGGGTGGTGAAATAAGACTAAAAGGGCATTACAGGTATAGATTTAAAAATAATGGAAATAGGTGGGAAAAGAAAAATCTATATAAATTATTGGAAAAAACAAAAGGGAGGGGGAAGAAACGGAAAGCGGGTGGGGATGGAGGAGGGAGTTCAAGATCTAAGGTCGTTGAACTCAATATTCAGTCCGGAAGGCTGCCTAGTTGGAAGATGAGGTGCTGTTCCTCCAGTTTGCGTTGAGCTTCACTGGAACAATGCAGCAAGCCAAGGACAGACATGTGGGTAAGAGAGCAGGGTGGAGTGTTAAAATGGCAAGCGACAGGGAGGTCTGGGTCATTCTTGTGGACAGACCGAAGGTGTTCTGCAAAGCGGTCGCCCAGTCTGCGTTTGGTCTCTCCAATGTAGAGGAAACCGCATCGGGAGCAACGAATACAGTAGACTAAGTTGGGGGAAATGCAAGTGAAATGCTGCTTCACTTGAAAGGAGTGTTTGGGCCCTTGGACGGTGAGGAGAGAGGAAGTGAAGGGGCAGGTGTTGCATATTTTGCGTATGCATGGGGAGGTGCTGTAGGTGGGGGGTTGAGGAGTAGGGGGTGATGGAGGAGTGGACCAGCGTGTCACGGAGGGAACGATCCCTACGGAATGCCGCCAGGGGGGGTGAAGGGAAGATGTGTTTGGTGGTGGCATCATTACAAATAACCCATTGGATTGTGTGCCACGTGATAGGTACACTGCAGGTTGTCCAGAAGGGTTCTGGGGCAGTACACTCTAGGGCGGTGAGCCCATGCAGATAGAGGGATAAGGCTCACAGAGGCATTTCATTAATGGTGCTTGCTGGTGCCCTCACACCTAACCGCTTTTCCCCCACATCCCTTCCCAGACAGCATCTGAGCCGTCTATGTGCAAGAGTACATGGACCCACAGTGGCCTCTCCACCTGCAGATAGATGGATTGCAGTAGGACTATGAGGCATCACCTTATCATGTTGAGTATCTCAGCTCTTTTATACCTCAGCTGCACAAATGGTGCCCTTGCCACTGAGGCCCATGTTCCCCCTATCATTCAGTGAGGTGAGTGTGAGCAATTGAAGGTTCACTCATCCTGACGGAGCAGATTAGGTCATTCATGCGTTTTTGGTTTTGTAGGGCAGTCCTCAGGTGGAGGCCCTGGGCACTGAGACTACCTCCCATGCAGGGTTGGTCTGACAGCTCGGCCTCCTCCTTCCATCCTCTGGGTAGAGGCCTCCACTGAATTGAGAATTGAGAAGGACCTCCAAGAATGAATCACTGAATCTGGGGGCCGGAGTGGGCCATCTCCTCCTTCAATGGAGAATAATTGTGATCTCCGGTCACCTTTCAAATATGGCGCCCGGATATGACAGTGGGTTGCGCATCATCCAGCCTGCCCTGTCGCAAAAAACGTTGGAAAACCCCCGACTGCATAATTAACGAAGCTGAAATTGCATAATGTGGCTCGAACTCCTACCGGCCTCCGCAGCAGGAAACACTCCTGGTCCCTGCCCTTGACCTAGTCCTGGAATGAAAAATTCTGCCCATTTAATAAGTACTTGGACATGTACTTGAAGCGCTGTTAACTAGGCTATGGACCAAGAGCTGGAAAGTGGGATTAGATTGCATGGCTTCTTCTCATCCGACGCAATCATGACCTCCTTCCATACTATTCCATAAATTTCTATGAGATTGAGTTTTCCAAGGGTTGTTCTGACAAGTCTTGAACTATTGAACAGTTAACACAGATTAAAGGGAAATGTAAGGCTTTAAAAATTGGAATTACAACGAAAAGAAAATCACGTAATGTGCTGATTTTTTATTAAAGTGCATGTGTTTGAGGAAAAAATGTCCAGTCAAATAAGAATTATTTTATTAAATGGAGTTGAGGTACCCTCACTGCCAGTTCAAACTAAATTGCATTTAAACTCGTCTTTACTGAAATGTGTGTTGTAAAAGAAAATAAACCTATTTCATTTTTGACAATAAAATGAGATGAGAATTGTCATTCTGATAAAAAACATGTATTTTTCTTCCCCAGTAAACAGAACTCCACTT
Organism: Cetorhinus maximus; assembly: GCF_964194155.1. Taxonomy (NCBI): domain Eukaryota; kingdom Metazoa; phylum Chordata; class Chondrichthyes; order Lamniformes; family Cetorhinidae; genus Cetorhinus; species Cetorhinus maximus. The sequence continues at coordinate 39,365,668 of NC_135892.1, read as the reverse complement.
TTTTTGGGCCCCAGTATTGGAGATGGGAGCAGGGCATGGAACTGGGTTACTTAAATTCTAGGTTTAGCTCCCTGCCCAACCATCTCCCACTTGCTACTCGGGTGAAGCAGGAAGAGGGATGGTGTGGTTGTTTAACATGGGCTTGTCTCTAAACTGGACTTGGACCTATTTTGCATCCGATAGCAAGGTCAGCACACCTATGTCATACTCTGTCAGAAGCCTTTGAGAAGTATTCTAGGACAACAGTGACAGACATGTGGGTAAAAGAAGTAAATGTGTCATATGGAATAGTTATGAGCAAGATGAATATGGTGGACGAAGCATTTAATTTCTCTTTCAGTGTTGCGCGAGGGGGCCTGCCTAGTTAGTTGTAATATGCTCATTAGATGCAGATCTGCACTATTTGAACTTATATTTGGATTTGGCTCACTCAGCCTAATCTTGGTGGTGGGGAAACCCTTTAGATTCAATAATCTGGCACAATATAGGCTAAATGGAAGTGAGCACGGATTTGTTAAAGGCAAAACATGTTTGCCTAACTTGATTCAATTCTTTGGTGAAAAACGGGCAGGACTGATGATAATGTGATTGATGGTGTGTTTATGGACTTTTAACCCAAGGAGGCATAATGGATCACATGGCCTCCTTTTATGATTTATTTTCTCTATTAACCTCATTATGTGGTCAAAGACAGTGAAGGCTAAAATGGATAGCAATCACAATTAACCTGTGTCCATTCAATATAATGCAGACAACATAACCAACTTTATGCTCTCTGCATATTTGAATGATTGCTGTGTGCATCCTAGCACCACTTTAAAGCTAGTTTGCACCGCTTAAACCCACAGCCTGCACCCCTTAAAAGGGAAGGTGCATTATAGATTGCACGGGCAGACATGAGGAAGTAAATCTCACCTGGGAAACAGTGAAGAATGGCATAAGTTGTGAGAGAGTGGGCACCAAGTTTTCTGCACACAGTATTGGAGACATGGCAAAGAAAGTGGAAAGTAGGAGAGATGCTCTGTGCCTGAAGGGCCCAGGAGACCCTCTAGAAATGGAGCAGATGGCCACAGAGGTTAAAGCTAGGTGTCAAGCTCCAAGGATCTGGATGCAATGCCACTAGAAGTTCAATGAATTTACACAAGTGGTCAAGATCAGTGAATGCATCTTCAAATACTATATCCAACCAACTGCACACTAGCCTCCAACACTGCTCAAATCAGCACACTCCCATCATTCACCCACCAACAATCTTCATTACTCAGGATTTATATTAACATTCATATGCTTCACTTCACTCTCACACAGTTAGTGCTGCTGCAAGCCTCACACCCATATCTCACAGCTTGCACAGTGTTATATATGTTTCTCTCTCTTCATGTGTAAAAACCCCATTGTTCTACATGTCTTTGGAAATTTACTTTTCCCATAATATAGAAATCTTTCATGTTTTGGGAAAAATAACCGTAATAACCTTGCCCCATTTACCTTGTTAATTGTAAACATCCTACCATCCCTTTGAAAATCAAACAACCCCTTCATTTATCTAAAAATGCAAATTTCCTTCACACCTTATCTACTGACCCTTATACTCTAGCTCATGCATTAGCATTTCAAATACACTTTTTGCACCTAACCCTTTTGATAATTTCAATCTTGCTGTCTATCTGACGCTAAATCAATTAAATAAACCACACAGACAGAACCATCTACACTCACGTTCATAAGCCTACAGTATTATTGTGAAAAATATGATAGTTTCATGACACCATAACGAATAATTTTTCCCAATGGAAAAATGAACGGTTATCATTTTAAAAGATGGCTTTGTTCTCTCACCCCATCTTACATTATTTACTATGCTTAACTATGTACACAAAATATTACATTTCCAGGTGCATGCATTAATATAAATATATATATATATAAATCCTTTGTATCAACAGAGGTCATTTCAGCACAGTGTCCAAGTTTTAAATGTCTAATTTCCTTTGAGTTTCCAACTCTCGACAATGCAAATAGATTTTTTCATCCAGCCACATGTACAATCTGCAAATTAAATGTTTGCGGTAATAAACTCCATCTGAACAGTCTTTGTCTCAAAATTTATCCAGAAATTTTAAAGGATTGTGGTCTGTACAAACAATTGTTTCTGATGAATTGCTTGCAATATAAACCCTGAAATGCTGCAATGCTAACACCAGACCTAGAGTCTCCTTTTTGATGGTTGAATTATCTTCTCTGATATACATCCAGCTTTTGTGAAAAATAGCCTATTGGCTTTTCAATTCGTTTCATCTTCTTGTAACAATACAGCACCAATACCTACATCACTTGCATCAATCGCCAACTTAAACTGCTTGGCATAATTAGGGATAAAAACAAAAAGCTAAAAGCTACTGCGGATGCTGGAAATCCAAAACAAAAACAGAATTACCTGGAAAAACTCAGCAGGTCTGGCAGCATCGGTGGAGAAGAAATCAGTTAACTGATTTCTTCTCCACCGATGCTGCCAGACCTGCTGAGTTTTTCCAGGTAATTCTGTTTTTGTTTTGGCATAATTAGGTACTGCCAAAACTGGTGTCATAGTCAATACAGTTTTTAAACTATCGAATGCATTCTGACACCCATGTGTCCATTGAAACCTCTTGTTCTTTTCTTGTAGTTCAGTCAATGGAGCAATCACACTGCTAAAATTTGGAACAAACTTCCTGTAAAACCCACTCATGCCCAGAAATCTCAAAACTTCTTGTTCTGTTGTAAGCACTAGGAAATTCACAATGGCTTTTACTTTCACATCTCTCAGAGCCACCTTACCATGTCCAATGTTATGGCCTAGATATGTAACTTCTGCTTTTGAAAATTCACTCTTAGCCAAGTTCATCACCAAATTAGCTTCTTGCAATTGATCAAACAGTTCTTTCAGATGTTGTAAATGCTCCCCCCACGTTTGAATGAAAACTACCAAGTCAATATAAACAGCACAATTGCTTAGCCCTGCAATTACTTTGTTTGTCAGTCTTTGAAATGTTGCCGGTGCATTCTACATACCAAACAGCATAACTTTAAAACTTATATAGTCCATCTAGTGTCACAAAAGCTGTTATCTCTTTTGCTCTCTCCAGTAATGGTACTTGCCAATATCCTCTCAGCAAGTCAATCTTTGTGATAAAATTTGATTGGCCCACTTTCTCAATGCAATCTTCAAACCGTGGAATAGGATATGAATCCGCTTTTGTCACTGCGTTTACTTTTCGATAATCCACACACAGTTTGTGTGTTCCATCCCGATCCAGTACCATAATAGGCGACCTCCAATTACTGCAACTAGACTCAATTATGTCATTCTGAAACATGAATTTGATTTCTTTCTGTACTTGTGATAGTTATACTGGATTCAATCTATAAGATTGAAACTGAATCACCCACATCTACATCATGTGTAGCTAAGTTTGTCCGCCCCAGCTTATTCCAACAAATAGCTTTGTATGACTATAATAGTTTCTCCAAGTCACTTTGACACTTGTCTGAAAGGTAACTTTACATTTAAATTTTTAAGTACCCCTCATTGTCTAATTTGATTAGAGGAAAATCAATTTCAGATTCTTTCATTTCTACCTCTTTACTCCTTATCTACCACCAAAAGGTTCCTATAATGCTTGAATCGGAGTTAAAGGTGCTGGTTTAATACCTCCTTTTAGTTATCTTCTCTGTGAAAGTACCTTTTAAGCATATTTACGTGACACACCCTCTACTTCTTTCTTCTATCTGGAGTATTTACTAAATTTACTTCACTCAGTTTCTCTTCAATCCTGTAAGGTCCACTAAACCTTGCCTTTAATGGTTCACCCAATACTGGTAACAAAACTAACACATTTCCCCTCAAACAAAATTACGAGCTGTGGCTCTCTTATCTGCCTTTGCCTTAATCACCTGCTGTGATATCTTTAAATGTTCTTTAGCTAACTCACAAGCCTGTTCAATCTTTCTCTGAAGTTTGTCACATTATCCAGGAGAGTAGTTTCCGACTTCTGATCCACTAACTTCTCCTGAATCAACTCAAGTGGTCCTCTTACCTCATGACCATAGACTAATTCAAAAGGACGAAATGCTGTGGATTCATTAGGAGCATCCCTAATAGCAAATAACAAGAAGAGCATTCCCCAATCCCAATCCTGTGGATAGTCTTGACTATGAGCCCTCATCATAGTTTTCAAAATTTGATGTCATTTAAAGTCTCTCTGTGATTCAGGATGATAAGTTGATGACTTAAACTGCTTTATCCCCAGGCTACTTATTTCTTCCTTAAACAGCTGTGACATGAAATTCGAACCCTGTTCTGATTGTATTTCTTTCAGTAGCCCATATCTTGTAAAATATTTAGTCAACTCTTCTACACTTCTCTTTGCTGTACTATTTCGCAAAGGTATCATTTCCAGAAACTTTGTAGACACATCTATAATTGTCAGCAAGTACTGATTTCCACTTTTAGTCTTGGGGAAGTGCCCTACACAATCAATCAGAACCCTGGTAAAAGGTTCCTATAATGCTTGAATCGGAGTTAAAGGTGCTGGTTTAATAACTGCTGGAAGTTTTCCTGTCATCTGACATGTGTGACATGATGTTGAAATTGACAAAATCTTTATGCAGGCCAAAAAAAAATGGTTGTATTTTCGCATGCGTTTTCCGAATTCCTAAATATCCCCCAAGTGGAATTTGATGAGCTACTTTCAATATTTCATTGCTGTATCGAGATGGTCTAACAGAATCACACAGCGCAGAAGAGGCCATTTGGCCCATCGAGTCTGCACCGACACGTGAGAAACACCTGACCTACCTACCTAATCCCATTTACCAGCACTTGGCCCATAGCCTTGAATGTTATGACGTGCCAAGTGCTCATCCAGGTACTTTTTAAAGGATGTGAGGCAACCTGCCTTTACCACCCTCCCAGGCAGTGCATTCTAGACCGTCACCACCGTCTGAGTAAAAAGGTTTTTCCTCACATCCCCCCTAAACCTCCTGCCCCTCACCTTGAACTTATGTCCCCTCATGACTTCAAATAAGGTGAACAGCTGCTCCCTATCCACCCTGTCCATGCCTCTCATAATCTTGTACACCTCGATCAGGTCGCCCCTGTCTTCTCAGCTCCAACGAAAACAACCCAAGACTATCCAACCTCTCTTCATAACTTAAATGTTTCATCCCAGGCAACATCCTGGTGGATCTCCTCTGCACCCCCTCCAGTGCAATCACAACTTTATATAATGTGGCGACCAGAACTGCACACAGTACTCCAGCTGTGGCCTCACCAAGGTTCTACACAACTCCAACATGACCTCCCTACTTCTGTAATCTATGCCTTGATTGATAAAGGCAAATGTCCCATATGCCTTTTTTAACAACCCCACTAACATGCCCCTCCGCCTTCAGAGATCTATGGACACACACGCCAAGGTCCCTTTGTTCCTCAGAACTTCCTAATGCCATGCCGTTCATTGAATGCTTCCTTGTCAAATTACTCCTTCCAAACCTCATACTTTTCAGGGTTAAATTCCATCTGCCACTTATCTGCCCATTTGACATCTCGTCTGTATCTTCCTGTAGCCCAAGACACTCAACCTCACTGTTAACAAACCGGCCAATCTTTGTGTCATCTGAAAGTTTACTAATCCTACCCCCCACATAGTCATCTATGTTGTTTATATAAATGACAAATAATAGGGGACCCAGCACAGATCCCTGTGGTACGCCACTGGACACTAAAGCATCCTTCTGTCATCACCCTCTGTCTCCTACAACTAAGTCAATTTTGAATCCACCTTATCAAATTACCTGTATCCCATGTGCATTTGCCTTCTTTATAAGTCTCCCATGTGGGACCTTGTCAAAGGCTTTGCTGAAATCCATATAAATTATATCAACTGCACTAGCCTCATCTACACACCTGGTCACCTCCTCAAAAAATTCAATCAAATTTGTTAGGCATGACCTCCCTTTGACAAAGCCATGCTGACTATCCCTGATCAAACCTTGCCTCTCCAAGTGGAGATAGATTCTCTCCTTCAGAATTTTCTCCAATAGTTTCCCTACCACTGACGTGAGACTCACTGGCCTGTGGTTCCCTGGCCTCTCTCTGCAACCCTTCTTAAATAGCAGAAGCGCATTAGCTGTTCTCCAGTCCTCTGGCACCTGCCCCGTGGCCAGAGAGGAACGAAAAATTTGGGTCAGAGCCCCTGGGATCTCCTCCCTTGCCTTCCTCAGCAGTCTGGGACACAAATCATCTGGAGATTTGTCCACTTTTAAGCCTACCAACACCTCCAATACCTTGTCACTCCCTATATCAATTTGCTCAAGAACCTCGCAGTCTCTGTCCCCGAGTTCCATACCTTCATCCTCATTCTCTTGGGTGAAGACGGACGTGAAGTATTCATTCAACACTCTAGCGATGTCATCTGGCTCCTCCCATAGATTGCCCCCTTGGTCCCTAATGGGCCCCACTCTTCCCATTGATATACTTATAGAATATCTTGGGATTTTCCCTATTTTTACCAGCCAGAGCTTTCTCATATCCCCTCTTTGCTCTCCTAATTGTTTTCTTAATCTCCACCCTGCACTTTCTGTACTCCACAAATGCCTCCGCTGATTTGCTCCCCTTGTACCTGCTAAAAGGCTCTCTTTTCCTTCTCATCGTAACCTGAATATCTCTGGTCATCCATGGTCCTCTGGGCTTGTTACTCCTTCCTATCACCCTAGAGGGAACATGTTGAGCCTGTACCCTCCCCATTTCCTTTTTAAACACAACCCACTGCTCCTCTGTAGATTTCCCCACATGTAGCTGTTCACAGTCTACCTTGGCCAGATCCTGCCTTATTTTACTAAAATCCACTCTTTCCCCCAATCCAAAACATTTTTTTGCAACTTGTCTATTTTTTTGTCCATAAGCTTAAATTGTACCATGTTGTGGTTGCTATCACTAAAATGCTCCCCAAGACCACCTCAGCCACCTGTCCAGCTTCATTTCCCAGAATTAGGTCCAGCACTGCACTGTCCCTTGGTGGACCCTCTACATATTGACCTAAAAAGTTCTCTTGTGCACATTTTAAGAAATCCACTCGATCGAAGCCCTTAACACCATGTCTATCCCAATTAACATTGGGAAAGTTGAAATCACCTCATATAATTACCATATTGTTATTGTTTTTACACACCTCCACAAATTGTGCACATATTTGCTCCTCAATTTCCTGCTGACCATCTGGGGGTCTATAATAAACACCTAACAATGTGGCTGCCCCTTTTTTATTCCTAAGCTCCACCCACAAAGCTTCATTCGATGCCCCCTCCAAGATATCATCTCTCCTTATTGCAGTAACTGACTCCTTAACGAATAATGCAATGCCTCCTCCTCTTTTACCCACTCCTGTCTCACCTGAAGATTCTATATCTCGGAATGTTGAGCCGCCAATCCTGCCCCTCCCTCAACCACGTCTCAGTGATGACTACTATATCACAATTCCACGTGTCAATCCTCACCCTTACCTCATCCGTTTTATCTGTAATACTCCTGGCATTAAAGTAGAGGCTATCCAGCCTTGCCTTACTCCCTTGAAACTTGATGCAGCTGTACTCCCTCTGACTTGATTGTTTTACTGTATTATCATGTGTCCCTATTCTGCTAACATTCTGTGTCCCCTCCCCCTGCCGAATTAGTTTAAACTCCTCCCAGCAGCACTAGCAAACCCGCCCGCAAGGATGTTAGTCCCGCTCTGGTTCAGATTTAGACCGTCCCGCTTGTACAGGTCCCACCTTCTCAAGAAACGGTCCCACCCTCCCTCCTGCACCAACTCTTAAGCCATGTATTCATCTGCGCTATTCTCCTATTTCTGAGCTCGCTAGCACGTGGCACTGGGTGTAATCCAGAGATTATAACTAAAGATGTCTTGCTTTTTAGTCTACTTCCTAGCTCCCTGAATTCTTGATGCAGACCTTATTCCTCTTTCTACCTATGTCATTGGTACCAACATGTACCATGACCTCTGACTTATCACCCTCCCCCTTCAGGATGCCCAGTTCAGTGACATCCCGGACCCTGGCACAAGGGAGGCAACATACCATCCTGGAGTCACGTTGACGGCCATAGTAGCGCCTATCTGTTCCCGACTATAGAATCCCCTATTACTATTGCTCTTCCTCTCTCTCCCCTCCTATACAGACAGGCTGCTTGTGGTGCCAGAAGCTTGGCTCTGTCTGCACTCCCTTGAGGAACCGGCGCCCTCATCAGCCTCCAAAATGGAATACCGATTTGCGAGCGGGACCCCAATGGACTCCTGAACTACCTGCCTGTTTCTCTTGGACTGCCTGGTGGTCACCCATTCCGTTCCTTCCTCAAGTCCCTTCAGCTGCGGTGTGACCACCTCTCCAAACGTGCTATCCACGATGTGTTCAGACTCAGGGATGCTCCACAGTATCCCCAGCCGCCGTTCCAGCTCTGAAGCACAAGCTTCCAGGAGCTGCAGCTGGACACACTTCCTGCACTGGAAATGTCCCTGGCATCCCACGTGGAGCACACCATGGCTTTGAGCTCTCCTGCCATGACTTATCCCTTTAAATTAAACCTTTTAAATCAATTATTCTAGGGCCTTTCTTTCCTGATCTTCGTTACTATTTAGTATACAAACTATAAACCACAAAAAGACCTTGAACTATAAGCGATTAAAGTGGTAAATACTTACCTGACCTGACCCACTACTTACCAGTTATTCCTTTCCCTTGTAGCCTCTACTCCTGCAGCAGGGCAAGACCACTCTCTGAAGATTTAAGAAGTTGGATAGCAAGGAAAAAATGTAAAGAGCAACTCTTCCCCTCTGCACCGAATTCCCACTGTGCACCAACTTGCCAATACCCACACTCACTCTGGTTGTATCTCCCTCAGGATGAGCTCTCTCCCCTGTTTGTGTGCAAGCACATTGTAGTGTGCTTCTAAATAGTCCCTTTCTTAAATAGAGCTGAGGTGACTCACACTAGTTAAGCTTCAAACAATTTGTTGTAATACCATCCATTTCTCATCTGTTGAAACATGAGATGGTCTCCACTTCCTCATTAGCACATTACCTTTAAGGTACATTCTGGAATACATTCTGCCTCTACTTCCGAATACGCTGTCTGATATAACTTCCTTATTTGTGAATCCTTCTGCTGTAACTCACCAATTCAACTGAACTAAACACTTCAATTTCATTCTCTTCAACCTTCTCTTCCTGTGCAATCTTTTCAAAAACAGATCCAGTTAATTGAATATCAGCATCTATTCCCTATCTTTTCAACTTTTCCTCTTCCTGTTTGAACCTGAGAGTTTGTGATCTCATTACTACACAACCTGGAAACAATCCAGGGCCTTTTTCCTGCAACACGTCTGTTAAATGCACCTCCACAGGCTGCTTGACTACACAGGCATCACCAACATTTGTGATCCAGCTATATCATTACATAGAATAAATTGAACCCCTGCAATGGGCAATTTTTCCACTACTCCAAAAATCATAGAGTAATAGGGCAGAAATTACTCCCCATTTGGGCGGTACCCCCGATCAGGGCCGTGCCACCATTTTGCGTGGGCAGGCCAATTAAGGCCTGCCCAGCGTAACACACACCTGGAAGCGCTGTGCACTCCCTGTGTGGACCGGGGGAGATTCCCTGAGTTGGGGCCTGCACTCTTTCCCGCATGCGTATGGAAAGAGCGCAGAAATCTCCCTGAGGCACGGAGGTGGCGTACCACAGGGATCTGTGCTGGGTCCCCTATTATTCGTCATTTATATAAACGACATAGATGACTACGTGGGGGATAGGATTAGTAAGTTTTCGGTTGACACAAAGATTGGCCGGGTGGTTAACAGTGAGGTTGAGTGTCTTGGGCTACAGGAAGACATAGACGGGATGGTCAAATGGGCAGATAAGTGGCAGATGGAATTTAACCCTGAAAAGTGTGAGGTGATACACTTTGGAAGGAGTCATTTGACAAGGAAGTATTCAATGAACGGCATGGCACTAGGAAGTTCTGAGGAACAAAGAGACCTTGGCATGTGTGTCCATAGATCTCTGAAGGCGGAGGGGAATGTTAGTGGAGTGGTGAAAAGGGCATATGGGACACTTGCCTTAATCAACTGAGGCATAGATTACAGAAGTAGGGAGGTCATGTTGGAGTTGTATAGAACCTTGGTGAGGCCACAGCTGGAGTACTGTATGCAGTTCTGGTCGCCATATTATAGGAAGGATGTGATTGCATTGGAGGGGATACAGAGGAGATTCACCAGGATGTTGCCTGGGATGAAATATTTAAGTTATGAAGAGAGGTTGGATAGGTTTGGGTTGTTTTCGTTGGAGCACGGAAGACTGAGGGGCGACCTGATCGAGGTGTACAAGATTATGAGGGTGGATAGGGAGCAGCTGTTCACCTTAGTTGAAGGGTCAGTCACGAGGGGACACAAGTTCAAGGTGAGGGGCAGGAGGTTTAGGGTGGATGTGAGAAAAAACTTTCTTACCCAGAGGGTGGTGATGGTTTGGAATGCGCTACCTGGGAGGGTGGTGGAGGCGGGTTGCCTCACATCCTTTAAAAAGTACCTGGATGAGCACTTGGCATGTCATAACATTCAAGGCTATGGGCCAAGTGCTGGTAAATGGGATTAGGTAGGTAGGTCAGGTGTTTCTCACGTCTCGGTGCAGACTCGATGGGCCGAAGGGCCTCTTCTGCTCTGTGAGATTCTGTGACCCGACGTCACTGCGTGTCATTTTACGCGTCAGCGAGTGGGCCCCGCCCCCGCTCGCCGACCTGAAAATTCTGCGTATAGAGTTATGCAGCACAGAAATAGGCCCTTCAACCCATCATGTCCGTGCTGGCCATCAAGAACCTATCTATTCTAATCCCATTTTCCAGCACTTGGCCCGTACATAGCCCTGTATGCTGTGGGGCTTCAAGTGCTCATCTAAATACTTCTTAAATGTTGTGAGGGTTCCTGCCTCTCCAACCTCCTCAGGCAGTGTGTTCCGGATTCCAACCACCCTCTAGGTGAAAAAACGTTTCCTCAAATCCCCTCTAAACCTCCTGCCCCTTACCTTAAATCTATGCTTCCTGGTTATTGACACCTCCGCTAAAGGGAAATTTTTTTTCCTATCTATCTATGCCCCTCATAATTTTGTATACCTCTAGCAGGTCCCCCCTCAGCCTTCTCTGCTCCAAGGAAAACAACCCTCCCCTATCCAGCCTCTCTTCATAGCCAAAACGCTCCAGTCCAGGCAACATCCTGGTGAATCCTCCTCCTTTCCTCCTCACTATTTACGACACCACCAATTTTCGTGTCACCTGCGAACTTACCGATCATACCTCCTATCTTCACTTCTAAATCATTAATGTACACTACAAACAACAAGGGTCCCAGCACCAATCCCTGCGGTACACCACTTGTCACGGGCTTCCTATTGTAAAAACAAGCTTCGACCATCTGCCTCCTGCCACTGATCCAATTTTGGATCCAATTGGCCAAATTGCCCTGGATCCCATGGACTCTTCTTCCATGGGCTCTCAGCTTATTACCACCTCACCTATTTTCAACTTACTTCTTAAATTTACCTTCCACAATGCAATAGGTTCAGCATCTCCATGAATCCCACTTATTACCACTTTTCCCCACAATATTCCCTCTGGACAAGGAATATCACTATGCAATAACATTAATGGTTGACTAGCACCTGTATCCCTTAAAATTTTAAGATCTTTGCCTGCTCCACCCCGTACACATGGAAACACTCCCCCTTCACATACAAAATCTTTAAATATTTCTGTAACCTGCCCTTCAGTACTCCCTTGGGTAAATTGTGAACACATTCCCACTTCTTTACTGATTACTTATTCTTCCTGCTTCACCTGTTCACAAACCACTGGCCTTTCCTAATTCTGTATCTCAGAACCTACAGCATTCTTATTTCTAGAACTTTTCTGTGTTCCAACTACTGCAATGGGTTTTCCCTGTAGCCTCCAACACATTGACTTTGTGTGCCCCACCTTATTACAATGAAAACACCTCCCTCAGCACCTTCATTTTTGGTCTGAAGAGAAACCTCCTGAAAATTTCCAACTGCTCCTTCTCTTCCTTGACTAACTGCCTTCCGGTCACCTTCCCATTTCCTATCCGTCTCTGATTTAAAAGGGTGACAAGAAAAGGTTTTGATCTATGAACTAACTCAATCATCAGCTATCCCTGCCGCTTGCCTTGCCGTTTTAATCCTGTGTTCCTCCACATGAGTTCTCACTACTGAAGGAATTGAATCTTTAAATTCTTCCAAAAGAATTACTTCTCTAAGACCAGGTTTTTCAGCCCCTCCTGCCCAGCAGGATATTACAGTCCCACTGAACTGAATGGAGATTTAAATGGCTCGACACATCCAGTGGGGGTAAACACACCACCTCCGGGCCAGAAAATCCTGGCCTAAGAGCTTCATATGTTGTCTCTGCCTTTAATACCAGTATCTACCGGTCAAAATTACTTTGTTTTACTCTCTCAAACTCAATATAAGTCTGACCAGACTGTTTCCTTATATGCCTAAATTTTTGCCTGTACGCCTTAGGGACTAACTCATATGCACTCAAAATAACCTTTTTTACTGCCTCATAATCCACCGATATCTCTTCTGACAGTGATGCATAAACTTCGTGAGCTCTACCTACCAACCTAGGCTGTAAAAGCAATGTCCAGATTTCTTGTGGCCATTTGATCTGCTTAGCTATCTTCTCAAATGAAATGAAGAATGCCTTCATATCCCTTTCCTCAAACTTCAGAAGAGCCTGCCACAAAATTTAAACATCTCCCCACTTGGTTTAAATTGAAAGTGGTTGTTTCCACATCAGAACCTTCCTCGGCACCTGAGATTTCTTTTTTAACTTCTAGCTTCCAAAGCTGATATTCTCTCTCCCTTTCCTTTTCTCCTTCTTCCATTGCTAATATCTCCCTCTGAAGATCAAGTTTTCTCATTTCCATTTCCCTTTGAAATGCTCTCTCTTTTTCCTGTTCCTTTTCTTTCGCCTCCAACTCAAGTTTTTTCATTTGAAACTGAATCTTAACCAATTCAACTGACTCACTAGCTTCAGGTATCCCTTCCAATTTCAAATGCTGCCTGCACACGAACAGAAGAGAAAGCACATCCTGAGTGGGACACGGCCAGAGCGGATATTCGGAATTTGGTGCAAAGCGGCAATTCGGTCCATAGGGGACGAGGTGCTCTTTGCATTTTTTCCTTGCTATCCAACTTCTTAAATCTTCAGAGCATGCTGCAGCAGGAGAGGCTACAAGGGAAAGGAATCACTGGTAAGTAGTGGGTAAGGTATTTACTACTTTAATTGTTTATAGTTTAAGGTCTTTTTGTGGTTTATAGTTTGTATATTCTACAGTAACGAGGATCAGGAAAGAAGGGCCCTAGAGTAATTGACTTAAAAGGTTTAATTTAAAGGGATAAGTCATGGCAGGAGCGCTCAAAGCCGTGGTGTGCTCCTCGTGCTCCATGTGGGAAGCCGGGGACATTTCCAGTGCCCGGAACCAGCATGTGTGCAGGAAGTGTGTCCAGCTGCAGCTCCTGGAAGCTCGGGTTTCAGAGCTGGAACAGAGGCTGGGGACACTGTGGAGCATCCGCGAGTCTGAGAGCATCGTGGTTAGCACGTTTAGAGAGGTTGTCATACCGCAGATGAAGGGACTTAAGGAAGGGAATGGGTGATCACCAGGCAGTCCAAGAGAAACGGGCAGGTAGTTCAGGAGTCCCCTGGAATCCCGCTCGCAAATCGGTATTCCATTTTGGAGGCTAATGAGGGCGCTGGTTCCTCCAGGGAGTGCAGACAGAGCCAAGCTTCTGGCACCACAAGCAGCCTGTCTGTATAGGAGGGGAGGAAGCGAGGAAGAGCAATAGTAATAGGGGATTCTATAGTCAGGGGAACAGATAGGCGTTACTGTGGCCGTCAACGTGACTCCAGGATGGTATGTTGTCTCCCTGGTGCCAGGGTCTGGGATGTCACTGAATGGCTGCAGGGCATCCTGAAGGGGGAGGGTGATAAGGCAGAGGTCATGGTACATGATGGTACCAATGACATAGGTAGAAAGAGGGATGAGGTCTTGCATCAAGAATTCAGGAAGTTAGGAAGTAGACTAAAAAGCAAGACCTCTCGGGTTGTAATCTCTGTATTACTCCCAGTGCCACGTGCTAATAAGCTCATAAATAGAAGAATAGCACAGATAAATATGTGGCTTAAGAGTTGGTGCAGGAGGGAGGGTTTCATATTCCTGGGTCACTGGGACCGTTTCTGGGGAAGGTGGGACCTGTACAAGCGGGACGGTCTACATCTGAACCAGAGCGGGACTAACATCCTTGCGGGTGGGTTTGCTAGTGCTGCTGGGAGGAGTTTAAACTAATTCGGCAGGGGGAGGGGACACAGAATGTTAGCAGAATAGGGACACATGATAATACAGTAAAACAATCAAGTCAGAAGGAGTACAGCTGCAACAAGCTTCAAGGGAGTAAGGCAAGGCTGGATGGCCTCTTCTTTAATGTCAGGAGTATTACATGTAAAACGGATGAGGTAAGGGTGAGGATTGACATGTGGAATTGTGATATCGTAGCCATCACTGAGACGTGGTTAAGGGAAGGGCAGGATTGGCAGCTCAACATTCCGGAATATAGAATCTTCAGGCGAGACAGGGGAGGGGGTAAAAGAGGAGGAGGCGTTGCATTATTAGTTAAGGAGTCAGTTACTGCAGTAAGGAGAGATGATATCTTGGAGGGGGCATCGAATGAAGCTTTGTGGGTGGAGCTTAGGAATAAAAAAGAGGCAACCACATTATTAGGTGTTTATTTTGGACCCCCAGATGGTCAGCGGGAAATTAAGGAGCAAATATGTGTATAAAAACAATAATAGGGTAATTAAATTAGGTGATTTCAACTTTCCCAACATTAATTGGGATAGACATAGTGTTAAGGGCTTGGATGGAGTGGATTTTTTCAAATGTGTACAGAAGAACCTTTAGGTCAATATGTAGAGGGTCCAATAAAGGACGGTGCATTGCTGGACCTGATTCTGGAGAATGAAGCTGGACAGGTGGCTGAGGTGGTGGTGGGCGAGCATTTTAGCGATATCGACCACAACATGGTACAGTTTAAGTTTGTTATGGACAAAGAAATCAACAAGTTGCAAGAAAATGTTTTGGATTGGGGGAAAGAGTAGATTTTAGTAAAATAAGGCAGG
This sequence comes from Cetorhinus maximus, assembly GCF_964194155.1. NCBI lineage: Eukaryota > Metazoa > Chordata > Chondrichthyes > Lamniformes > Cetorhinidae > Cetorhinus > Cetorhinus maximus. The sequence continues at coordinate 39,350,388 of NC_135892.1, read as the reverse complement.
ATCTGGCCAAGGTAGACTGGGAACAGTTACTTGTGGGGAAATCTACAGAGGAACAGTGGGGGCTGTTCAAAAAGGAAATGGGGAGGGTATACGCTCAACATGTTCCCTCTAGGGTGATAGGAAGGAGTAACAAGCCCAGAGAACCATGGATGACCAGAGATATTCAGGTTACGATGAAAAGGAAGAGAGAGGCTTTTAGCAGGTACAAGGGAAACAAATCAGCAGAGGCGTTTGTGGAGTACAGACAGTGCAGGGTGGAGCTGAAGAAAGCAATTAGGAGAGCAAAGAGGGGATATGAGAAAGCTCTGGCTGGTAAAAGTAGGGAAAATCCCAAGATATTCTATAAGTATATCAATGGGAAGAGGATCAGCAGGGATTATTAGGGACCAAGGGGGCAATCTATGGGTAGAGCCAGAGGACATCGCTAGAGTATTGAATGAATACGTCATGTTCGTCTTCACCCAAGAGAATGAGGATGAAAGTATCGAACTCGGGCAGAGACACTGCGAGGTTCTTCAGCAAATTGATATAGGGAGTGACAAGGTATTGGAGGTGTTGGCAGGCTTAAAAAAGTGGACAAATCTCCAGGTCCGGATGATTTGTGTCCCAGACTGCTGAGGGAGGCAAGGAAGGAGATCGCAGGGGCTCTGACCCAAATTTTTAATTCCTCTCTGGCCACGGGGCAGGCACCAGAGGACTGGAGAACATCTAATTTGGTTCCGCTATTTAAGAAGGGTTATAGAGATAAGCCAGGGAACTATAGGCCAGTGAGTCTCACGTCAGCGGCAGGGAAAATATTGGAGAAAGTTCTGAAGGAGAGTATCTATCTCCACTTGGAGGGGCAAGGTTTGATCAGGGATAGTCAGCATGACTTTGTCAGATGGAGGTCTTGCCTAACAAATTTGATTGAATTTTTTGAGGAGGTGACCAGGTGTGTAGATGAGGCTATTGCAGTTGATGTAGTTTATATGGATTTCAGCAAAGTCTTTGACAAGGTCCCACATGGGAGACTTATAAAGAAGGCAAATGCACATGGAATACAGAGTAATTTGATAAGGTGGATTCAAAATTGGCTTACTTGTAGGAGGCAGAGGGTGATGACAGAGGGATGCTTTAGTGATTGAAAGCCAGTGTCCAGTGGCGTACCACAGGGATCTGTGCTCAGTCCCCTATTATTTGTCATTTATATAAACGACATAGATGACTATGTGGGGGGTAAGTTTGCGGATGACACAAAGATTGGCCAGGTGGTTAACAGTGAGGTTGAGTGTCTTGGGCTACAGGAAGACATAGACGGGATGGTCAAATGGGCAGATAAGTGGCAGATGGAATTTAACCCTGAAAAGTGTGAGGGTGATACACTTTGGAAGGAGTCATTTGACAAGGAAGTATTCAATGAACGGCATGGCACTAGGAAGTTCTGAGGAACAAAGAGACCTTGGCATGTGTGTCCATAGATCTCTGAAGGCGGAGGGGCATGTTAGTGGAGTGGTGAAAAGGGCATATGGGACACTTGCCTTTATCAATCGAGGCATAGATTACAGAAGTAGGGAGGTCATGTTGGAGTTGTATAGAACCTTAGTGAAGCCTCAGCTGGAGTACTGTGCGCAGTTCTGGTCGCCACATTATAGGAAGGATGTGATTGCACTGGAGTGGGTGCAGAGGAGATTCACCAGGATGTTGTCTGGGATGAAACATTTAAGTTATGAAGAGAGGTTGGGTAGACTTGGGTTGTTTTCATTGGAGCAGAGAAGACTGAGGGGCGACCTGATCCAGGTGTACAAGATTATGAGGGGCATAGGGAGGATAGGGAGCAGCTGTTCCCCTTAGTTGGAGGTTCAGTCACGAGGGGACATAAGTTCAAGGTGAGGGGCAGGAGGTTTAGGGAGGATGTGAGGAAAAACTTTTTTACCCAGAGGGTGGTGACGGTCTAGAATGCACTGCCTGGGAGGGTGGTGGAGGTGGGTTGCCTCACATCCTTTAAAAAGTGCCTGGATGAGCACTTGGCACGTCATAACATTCAAGGCTATGGGCCAAGTGCTGGTAAATGGGATTAGGTAGGTAGGCCAGGTGTTTCTCACGTGTCAGTGCAGACTCGATGGGCCGAACGTCCTCTTCTGCACTGTGATTCTGCACTATTACTTCAATTACGTCTGCTGTCTTTGCTCCTACGGTTAAACCTAACTGCAGCTTATCCACCAATTCTGTTAACTGAACCTTAGTTACATTTTGTAAACCAGTCAGAGTTATAGCTTCCACTCACAGAAAAGTCTTAGCAATGGCTAAAGCTATATTTGCCATCTAACCACCTTAAAATCCCTCACACCAATTCCTGTTTTTCACATACTCGTAGCCTTAAGATTCACCAACTTCAAACCAATCAAGGAATTTCAAATATCCCGCAAAGTGTCCCCAATTTTGTTATGCTGTGGCAGGTGGCACGTGCCAGGCAGACCAAATCCACAAAGGAAACTTAGCCACGCTATCACAATAACTTTGCAATTTATATTTATTATGAGAAGATTTGTGCACTGAATTCAGAAGTAATGAGTCCACTAACATCTTTAATGTTTTTAAAAATTAAATTAAAATATTTATTAACAAAATAAAAGAATTTAAACACATACATACAATTACAGTTACTTGATAGTACAACAAATTCCAAAATTCCTAATTAACCTGGCTCCCAAATACTCACTCCTTTTAAGGCAACAGTCCAAAATAGATTTTAAATTTAAATAAACAATCACAGCACCCATTAGACAGTGGAATTCCAAAGGCTTTTAACACAACTTTACTTACTAGAGCAGCACTTCGTCAGAGTGCCTAGGGTTTATTCCAAGTCTGTGTCACATGGTGTACTTTTCAAGATGTTACATGGCCACACCCAACATACTTCCATCCTTCTTTATATTTGTGACTCTCTCTTTAATGTGTAAAATCTCATTATTCTACACGTCTTCGGAAATTTAGTTTTCCCAATAAAAATCTTTCATGTTGTGAATTTCCTTTGGGAAAAATAAACCTTGCTCTATTTATCTTGTTAGTTGTAAACATCCTACCATCCCTTTGAAAATCAAACAACCCCTTCACTTATCTAAAAATGTAAATTTCCTTTACACCTTATCTACTGACCCTTATACTCTAGCTCACTCATCAGCATTTCAAATATCCTATTTACACCTAGCCCTTTTGATAATTTCAATCTTGCAGTCTATCTGACGCTAAATCAATTAAATCAGCCACACAGACAGAACCATCCAACTCACACCCATAAGCCTACAGTAATATTGTGAAAAATATGATAGTTTCATGACAACAGCAACTCAAACATGACAACTATATCAGTTAAACAGATTACAAGACACTCACTGACATACTTCCTTCTCTCTTGTAGACAAGGTTGCATACAACCGAATGGAGACAGGTGCGCCTACATGTCCTAATGCCCATGGAAGAGATGGTGCTGGTCATTATTGGATGATTACTGCTGAGGCCTTGGCCAGCAGCAGGGCTAAAACCATTGAAGTCAGGGCTAAAACCATTGAAGTTGACAGTATCCTCACAACTACATTCTCTTTCTCACATCTCTATTTCCTCTCATCCACACTTCTGATTTACAAGATGCAGATGGTACAAAAAATATCCCACACCCGCCAACCGCAGCTTACCTTTGTGTCTTTTTCTTTTCAGATAATGAAGAGCTCAAGAGGTGAAGCCTGGCCAGGCAGTGGAGGTATACCAAGAAGAGAGTAATGATGAAGACACAGCACTGTCAATCAATTTTACACTCACAACCATCAGCTGTGATGACACTGCATGTATTTTAGAAGCTGGCTGCAAATAGGGCCTGGGGCAAGGATCGTGCAGGTGATGGATCACCAGAGAATGAGGTTATACATGGGTTCCGTTACAGAGGACTCAAATGAGAAGTTCAATAAAACAACCTACAGGAGAAGGCTATTGGATGCACCATTGCTGGTACATTGGCAGGGCTGTCAGAAAGTCTGCAGTCAATAACAAGGAGCATGGAGGACTCTAGCATCAACTTGGAACAGGCTTTTCTGCAGAGCTTAGAGATCATCTTTTTCAGCATCTAAGTGGTGGCAAATTTGTGAAACCAAACATGGTGCATCATCTTGAAGTGGGTTAATGCACCATTCATACATACATGCTTAAAGTTACAAATTTTGCTGAGCCTTGCTGAACATGCAGATATAACTCAAACATAACTAACTTAGGACAGAATAATTAGGATATGATTTACTGGACAGATATCCAGTAAGAGGACTTAATAACGTCCACACAAGGGGACTTTTTGTTGGTGTCTGAGTTACAAGGTTAGACATTGTTATTTTTAATAATTTGCTGATTTTTGCTGGAAAGAGAGCTGTAAGAATACTGTAAATGTACTGGAGAAACTTTGTACCACTGGGATGCCTTTTGGAGCTCTCCCGTGTCTACACACTGGTCAACCAATAAACTGCCTGGTTCATCTTCAGCTGACCTGTGTCAAGTGTCTTTAGATACTCCACAACAATGATGGCTGATATCGCAGCATTCGTTGCAGAGCAAGCAGCAGCCATTCAGCATCTGAGAATTGCAGTGGAAGCTCAGACTGCTATCATGCACACTCAGACTACTGCTATCATGGTTGTGAATTACAGTAGGCAAAAGGGTTTACGGTCTAGCAGTCTTTCCTCCAGTAGATTAGTAGGATTTCTGAGGCACCCCACAGGAGTGATAGCAGCTCCATAGAGCATTCAACTACTAGTGTCGTGTCTGAACCAGCCAGCCCAGACATGCTGAGATGGTATAGTTTGCATCTGGGCCTTTTAGGCCCAGAGCTGCTCCAAGGTCATCTGCAGTAACCTCCACTGAAAGTCAGCAGCCTTTCACCAGTTATGCTGCAGCCACTGAGGTAACATTAGGATGGGCAAAGATACACAGTGTGCGGGCAGTATAGGGATTCGCAAGGGTGATATTGACTTTTGCAATTTGGCATGAATTCATTTATAAACTTCATTTGGAATATTTATTTTGTGGTGGCTTTTATGTTTTCATTGTGACTAAGTGGACCCTGCAATGGCAATAACAGAGGGATGGTAAAGTGTGGGAATGTTGGTGAATGGAGAATTTGGGTGCCATTACTGATATTGCACTCAGATATTCTTCACAATCGGGACAGAAAGGGGCTATCTAGGTTGCCTCCTCCCTGTTTCCTCCTCATGCTCCTGCTCCTTAGCTGCTCACTGTTAACATGGTGACAAGGTTAGCAAGGTTGATGTCCATTGAATCTTGATTCCCATTCTACTGAGTACTACATGGTTCCTCCAGAGTAGTCTGGGAACATTGGGCTGCATTTTGTGTCCTAGGCATGTAAAATAGGGCAGTGCCTGTTGCATCACCTTCTCACTCACCATCAAGCTCACCCCTATTATGCGGGGTCAAAATCGGCAACCCACCCACCATATTCAAATAGATAATCAAGGATCAATTAGGCTTGTTTACCAAGCCAGCTGATCCCGATAACACAATGCCCGTGCCATAAAACAGTTGGTGTGGGCAGTTGGGTGGGAGTGGGCAGCCCAATTTTTAAAAATAAATCCTTCATCTATCTCAACACCACTTTCCCATGCTATCTCCATATCTCTTAATGTCATTATCTCCAGAAATCTATTGATCTCTGTTTTGAACATGCTCAATGATTGAGCTTCCACAGCTCTCTGGGGTAGATCTAGAATGCCAAAGATTCGTCACCCTCTGACTGAAGAAATTCCTCCTCATCTCAGTCTTAAATGACCTACCCTTTATTCTGAGATTATATTGCCTGGTTTTAGACTCACCAGCCAGGGGAAACATCCTATCTACATCCACCCTGTTATCCCCTGTAAGAAGTTTGTGTCTTTATTCCCTAGAGTTTTGAAGAAACTTTCATTCTCCCCAATCTCTCCTCATTAGACAATCCTGTCACTGCAGGGATTATCTGGTGAATCTCTGTTGCACTCCCTCCATAGCAAGTATATCTCTCCTTAGATAAGGAGACCAAAACTTTCACAATACTTCAGGTGAGGTCTCACCAAGGCTCTACGGAACTGCAGCAAGGCAGCTGAATATTATTTAAATGGAGAAAGACTGCAGAAAGCTGCAGCATGGAGGGATTTGGGGGTCCTGTGCATGAGTCACAAAAAGCTAGCATACAAGTTCAGCAGGTAATAGGGAAGGCAAATAGAATGTTGGCCTTTATTTCAAAGGGAATGGAGTATAAAAATAGGGAAGTCTTGCTAAAACCATACAAGGCACTAGTTAGACCACACCTAGAATACTGTGAACAATTTTGGTCCTCTTATCTAAGGAAAGATATACTGGCATTGGAGGCAGTCCCGAGAAGGCTCACTAGGCTGATCCTTGGTATGGAGGGGCTTTCCTATGAGGACAGGTTGAGTAAGTTGGGCCTGTACTCATTGGAGTTTAGAAGAATGAGAGGCGACCTTATTGAAACATATAAGATTTTTAGGGGGCTTGACAGGGTGGATGCTGAGAGGCTGCTTCCCTTTCTGTAACAGTCTAGGACCAGAGGGCATTATCTCAGAGTAAGGGGTTGCCCATTTAAGACAGAGATGAGGAGGAATTTCTTCTCTCAGAGGGTAATCTGTGGAATTCTTTATCACAGAGGGTTGTAGAGGCTGGGTTGTTAAGTATATTCAAGGTTGAGACAGGCAGATTTTTAATCAGTAAGGGAATCAAGGGCTATGGGGAAAAGGCAGGAAAGTGGAGTTGAGGATTATCAGGTCAGTCATGGTCTCATTGAATGGTGGAGCAGACTCAATGGGCCACATGGCCTACTTCTGCTCCTACGTCTTATGGTCTTTACTCAGGGACTCAAATCCCCTTGCTACAAAGGCCAACATACCATTTGCCTTCCTAACTGCTTGCTGCACCTGTGTGCTAATTTTTAGTGACTCATGAACAAGGATACCCAGGTCCCTTTGGACGCCCGCAATTCCCAACCTCTCACCGTTTAAGAAATATTCTGCCTTTCTGTTTTTTCTACCAAAGTGAATAACTTCACCTGCCATGTTCTAGCCCATTCACTTAGCCTGCTCAAGTCCCCTTGAAGCCTCCTTGCATCCTCCTCACAACTTACTTGGTGTCATCAGCAAATTTGGAAATATTACAATTGGTCTCCACATCCAAACCATTTATATAGATTGTGAACGGCTGTGGACCTAGACAGATCCTTGCAGTACCCCACTAATCACAGCTTGTCACCCTGAGAATAATCTGTTTATTCCTACTCTCTGCTTGTCTGTCCAAGGAGCAATGTGTCTTTCACAATGTCTTTCCTATATGCCTTTGTACAATTATGTATTGTTCAGTCTCATCATTAACATGGTCAAGGTCAGAGCGATGCTGAACCAGTACACAATATCAGATTTGATACTGTTCCCAAAGGCAGAGTCTGTTAGTACTTCTAAGACTTATAGACTTTTGAATAAAACCCAGATTAATAATATTAATTCTTCAATTATAACTTAATCAAGGAACAACACTTGGTCAGCCAACTGTTCCTGGCTGGTTGTTAATTATACAGTAATTCTCAACACACATGGGTTTATAAAATACAGAGCACAAAAAAGGCTTATTTGGTTCAGTGTTAGTACAAAATCGCATCTTGACCATTTGTTAGCTTATTACAATGAATATAATATGAAAATAGTTTATGGGTTGTCAAGTTACAGTGAAAATCTACGATCCAGGCCTACTTACATCTTGTAATGTTCACTCATCTTAACATAGTTCATGCTTCCAAAGTTTTATTTTCATTGCGTAAAAAGACTTTGTGTAGAATTTTCCAGACCCCCCCTCATGGCAGGTTTAATGGTGGGAGGTGGGGGAACAATGTGGCAGGAGCCAGAAAGTCGGTTCCCCACCGGTGTAATATGACAGTGGGAAGGTGCGCACCTGCCCATGATGGGCAGAGGCTAGGGTGAAACTGCGCCCCCCATCCGGGTCTTCACACTGGTCCAGAACACAACTGGGCCAACAAAGTGTGCAAATGTCGGACTTACCTGCAACAAGATGGAGGCCTCCAGCGACCGGACCCTGGAACACCATATACAGCAGTGGGTGGGTGGAGCATTTACCACGTGGATCTTCTAAGTTCAGGATCTTCCTGGAGGTGGATCTTCTCCTTCAAATGTGAGTAAGTGTGATGTCGGGGGGGCCTTTTAAGTATGGCGTCCTGATATGTTGGTAGGGTGCACGCCATGTAGTCTGCCCCACCCCGAAACCCCGGGTTTCCCCCAACTGAGGCCGGCATCGCATGAGGTGGTGTGACTTCCCGCCGGCTACCACAGCAGGAAACACTCCCGGTTCCCACCCGCGCCACGGGGACTTAGTCCTGGAATGGAAAATTCCGCCCCTTATCTCTATGCATGATTTAGGCATTATCTGGAGAGAGAGAGAGTCAGCAGCAGAAACAGGCCTAGTTTGAAAAACTGAGGAGTAAAAAATTGAAGTGTAACATCACAGGAGTGTTTCCTTTCTCCAGAGTTAGAGGTTTGGTCTCATTACCTTGTGCTCTCCTACCTATGGTGAAACCCACATTGCAGCAGGTTTGTTCCTGGCTCATGATTCTCATAAAAATGTATACCTAAGATATATACCTTGAAAACTATTAAATCAATTGAAAGCTATGGGTGGAATTTTCCGTCCCGCCAGCGGTAGGAATCGTGGCAAGCAAAATTTGGTGTGATGGAAAAAGTCTCTTACCTGCCAGTGGGAAATTAGTTTGGAATTTTGTTCTCCAAACTTTGATAGTGGGTTAAAGGTGGCTCAAGTTTCTAATTACCTTTTGCTCATTAAAAGGCCAACTCGCTGCAATTATGTTCCCCCTCCAAATTAAGTGTCCTCCCCCTCCCCCACCAGTGGATTATTAGAACGGTCTGTTTCACACCTGTGTATAACTGATTTGCACCTGGTGAGCTTCACTTCAGTTCATAGCACCCTCGCCTTTGAATCAGAGGGTTGTGGGTTCATGTCCCACTCCCGGAAAACCAAGAACTGTAATTGTACTCGAAAGAGTTGTGACTCTTGATAACTCGAAAGAGTTTGAGATATGGTAGACACTGCTTTCAACTTCCTTTAAGAGCTGTGCTGTGAGACTTTGAGCGCTTGTATTACAAGCTGCACCAAGTCTGAACCTGGGAGGCAGGTTTACGGGGGAAGGGGTGAGAGAGTGGGGAAGGGGAGAGAGTGTCCAGGGAAGTGGGCGTGGCGTGTCTTACAGGTTTGGGTTGATGGTGTCCTGGGGAAAGAACTCATGGTATAGGTGGTAGGAGGGAACATTCAAAGTTAGAAGTGGATGCGGGGTGCAGTAGGGTGGGAGGTCCAGGGTGAAAGTCTGGTAGGTGAAGGTCTCATTGGGTGGGTCACGGAGGGGGACAAGACAAGGGTGGCTTGGATAATGGGTGGGGGCAGGGTGGGCACGGGGATAGTAATGGGTGTCGGCTCCGAGGGGAGGGAAGGCATATGGAGGTGTATCATTATAAGGTCAAGGGTAACGGGGGTGGCTGGGGGAACCAAAGGGTCATAGAGGGGAGAGGAATGATGACATTCATTGGGCCTACAATGATAGGTGGAAGTTGGTGGGTGAGGAGGAGGGTGAAATGTGGTGGACCGTGTCTGCAAAGTTATTTCTCAAGGCTGTTCTTGACAATGCAGTTACTGTGAACATGTGAATCCTTGAAGTGGGAGGAGGGTCTTTTTGGGTGGGTGGTGTTCGAGGTCAGGACAAGTGGCCAACTAAAGGACCATCCTAATAATCATGAGGCAACTGGATGTCAAAGATGCTCAGTTGTGTTCTCCTGTCTACGGAAACCCACATTGCAGCAGGTTTGTTCCTGGCTCATGGGTCTCGTAATGTCGAGATCCCAGCAAGGTGTGGAGCTGCCATTTATTCTGTGCCATTTGCCATTGGCTGTAGTTAGAGGCATGGGTGAAAGGGGGGAGGTGGAATGTCTCCAGAGGGCATGGCTGGTGGAGGGTAGCCAACTCACGACTCCAAGCCTCCATCCTCCTGGGTGAATGGTCATGCATGACAAGGGAGTGTGTGGTTAGTCTTTCTAAGCTTGCCAAGATCATTATATCAAGTTTCAAGGGTGGTAGAGTCAAGTGGAAAAGTGTTCACATGAGGCTTCTTGCACATGGCTGTCATCACCCTGGTCTAAGAGCAATGTCTCCATATGCAGTCATGTATGAATGGTGGGGAACAACCAGGATGTCCTTTACCTAGAAGGCATGGGGCGTGGATGCCATGTCTAGATGGAGACCAGCTGAAGGGCTTAGCATTTGCCTGCTGGCTTTGAGATAGAGGGAAACCTGTAAAGGACATGTTCACTAAATGTATCAATTCATTCACTCATCCACTGAGACATCAGTGAAGTAGTTTCATGAAATTATCATATTTTTCATTATAGTATAGTGAGATATTGTAAGGCAGGCTTATGCATGTGTGGCTGATTTAATTAAATTAGAGTCGGATAGTTTCAACCTTGCAGCCTATCAAAAGAATTTGGCGTAGAAAGGTTATTTGAAATGCTGATGAGTGAGCTAGGGTAAAAGTGTCAGCAGATAAGGTGTGAATGAAATTTGCATGTTAAGATAAGTGGGGAGTTGTTTGATTTTCAAAGAGACAGGGTAGGATGTTTACAACTAACAAGATAAATAGGGCAAGGTTATTACATTTATTTTTCCCAAAAGGAAAAGGCCATATTGACAATATGCAAGATTTTTATAGTATGAGAAAAGTAAATTCCAAAGACATTTGGGAACAATGGGATTTACAGATTAAAGAGGGAGAAATATATTTAAAGAAGGATGGAAGGTTGTATGGGGGGTGGCCGTGTAAGATCTAAAAGATATATTGTGTGAAACAGACTTGGGAAAAATGCCACTAGCCACTTTGCAGAAGTCTGCTGTTCCAGTAACCAAAGTTGTGTGCAAAACGTTTGGAATTCCACTGTCGAGTGGATGCTTGTGGTAACCTTGCTGAGTGCCTCTCTAATTTTAAAATCCATGTTGCCTGAAAGGGGTGTATAGTTGGGAGTCAGGTTCATTAGGAATTTTGGGAGTTGTTATAATATTAAGTAATGGTGTAACTGTAATCTTGTGTATGTGTTTCATTCCATTCTTTTGTTAATAAATGTTTTGATTTAATTTTTTAAATCTCTAAAGGTGTTAGTGGACTCATTACTTCTGAATCCAGTGCACAAATCTTCTCATAATAAATACAAATTACAAAACCATTGTAATAGCATGACCAAGTTTCCCTTGTGGATTTGGTCAGCCTGGCAAATACCACCTGTCGTATCATAACAGCAGGTTTCCGGCAACCCTGCCTTGGTAATGGCTATTACCCAGATGAGATGCAGAACCTGTGGCCAGTTGGCACAGGGCCATGAGGACCAAGAACCTGAACAGTAAGAGGCAGCTCTATAAGGTCAAGAGTCTGCGAACATGGACTAATGCAACAGTGAGCATTGGCCCGACCATGGGTGTATTGCCGGCGGTGCTCTCATCTAGAGATGAGCGAAAGTCAATGTTGGAGGTTTCTTCGTATATTGTGGGATGTGGGTGTTCACATCTGCCAGCTTCTCCAGTACGAGCTGTGGCTGCAAGGACTCTGGAGGAGTAATGCAGAGCCCCTGGCCTGCGAAGAGTGAGTGTCTGTCCGGGTGCCGTTTAAATATGATGCCAGGACCTTAGAGGTACTGGCGGAGTGGGTGACTTTCTGCCTGCCCCCAGCACAAGATTCACCAAGCTCCTCGCGGAAGCATAATTAATGAGCTGAAAAGCAGAAGGTCACATGAGTTCACCACCCCGCCGCCCAGCGGGAATCACGCCGACTTCCACCTGCCACCACACTTAGGGCAGAATCATCCCAGGTTTGTACTAAATGCGGTAGCGAGCGGGAAAAAGAACGTTTTTCCTGCCAGCCGCAATGGCAGGTTTTCACACCATATCGTCCCAATCCCACCTCATTAATCGTGCATTCCCGGGAAACACGCCATTTCAAAGGCAGGCGGACTCTCATTTGCCAGCCACGCTGTCACCTCATCGCTTCATCAGACGTGTGCCATATTTAAAGTGCAGCCATGCATACACCTCTCAGTGCTTCCAGACAAGGACTGCTGCAAAGGTGAGCACCTGGGTGGAGTGGAGGCTCACCGTGATGTTCCCTATCCCCGCCTTGGCTGCAGGAGTGGCAGCAATATCACTAATCCAACATGGGAGGTAGTGGTAGCAGTGGTCAGTGCCAGAGCCTTGCATAAGAGGACAGCCTCCCAGTGCCACAACAGGTCTCATCCATTCTGCCAGGGTAAGTCACTCTTCTCATCACTCTCAAGTCACACACTCACAATCCTATCACACATCCACAGGGACCTCACATCTCAAGGAACAACACCACTAACTCTCACGCACACCCTCACATCTCCATCAGGCTCATTTCCTTTGGAGCTTGTGTCCTCATCCCGTCCATGTCACCGCTCACTGCACAAATATTCCATGCAGTGCCATGTATCCTGCTCACACTCTCCCCATCTATTTTCATGCAGGAGAAGCTGGCTGACAACAGCAGGGAGAGGTCCCATACACATTAGGCCTCTCACTCACTTTGAGCAGCGTGCCATGCACTGACTGGCGAGATGTGGACTGTGCCTGTGGTGGCGGTGAGGTCGGCAGCGAACACCCTCGTGAGGATCCTGCAACACAGCATCCCTCTCTCAACGCAAATGTGAGCTGTCTCTCTTCTGCTTTTGACTCTGCTGCCATACACTAAATATCTCTACTTTGGTTCACTTGGAGCTCTGCCAAGTGACAAACATCCTCAGCCAGCCAGTCCCTCAGTTCCATCCAGGTCCTCACCTCCAACCAAGAGGACTCTTCCACCATTGAAGGGCTGGAAATAAGCACTTATCCACACCTCCACCAGTGCAGAGACACACATCTTGGTGGGACCTAGATCTATAGCAGGCTCGGGTTCACAATCTGGTGGTCACCGCACGGATACGTGTCTGCAGCAGGAGGTGGTGTTAAGAAATAGAGATAATTTAAGTAAGTTATATTGGTATTTGTGGGTGTTAGGAATGAGTTTTAGCTTTAATGTTTAAATTTTATTTGTATTTCTATATCTGTGATAAAAGGTTAAGTTCAGATTTAGTTACATTTTGAAAGCTGCCTGCATTCCTAATGAGTTTTATGATTGTAAGAGAAGTTAAGCAAACACAAGATTAGAAGAACTGGGCAGTTGCCTAGCAACAAGGTCCCAGAGAGGCAGGTCCCTCCCACAGATACACACAGAAGATACTGGAAACAGCAGTTTGATTTGGAAGCTGTTTGAATTAAGCTGGTTTGAAGATAGCTGGTAAGCAAAAGCAACCTAGAAGGCTCAGATAGCCAGTTCCAAGCTAAAGTTGGTTGAAAATAGATGCCAGAGAGAGACTGGAGCAAAAGAGACAGAACACCAGTCCCAAGCTAAGGAAGAAAGTTCCCAAGAATCCAGGAGAGTGGAACAGGAGAAAGTCCCAAGCTGACCTACAGGAGACGGGTTCAGCTGAGCTCCTCGGCACTCAAGGACTGCTGGGGAAGATGGATCTGTGAGGTCTGAGTCAGATGACGAGCCTCTGGATTTGGCCTCCTAACTCATCCTGGGGAGTCCGCGAAGGCAGGGGAACATCACGCAGAGCTGTTGGAAGCCCTCAATAAAGTGGCACATGAGTGTGTCCGCCTGCTCTCTGATGAAGTGGTGCCCACATGTGCGTATATGGAGGTCTCCATGGAGAGCATGGCGTACGCCATTGAGACCCTGGTCCAGCAGAACACAGAGATGCATGCAGACCTGCACTCAATCACCGTAGTCATGGGTGAGTTCTTGCAGTGGCGACAAGAGAGGGAAACGGGTTATCTTGACGTTCCCCCAGTTGATTCTTCCCTCAAGGAGTCAGGCCAGGGTCCTCAAGCACCTGAAGGGAGGAGGAGGTGCAGCTGGATACCCCTGGGTCATCCACCCAGAGCTTGCTCCCTTTGAGTCCCCTTTGCCTGTGACCCCCTCAACCTCGTTCGCTGTCACCGCAGATGGAGCAGCTGGCCCACAGGAGGACAGCCAAAGCAAGCCGAGGCCCCCAGGGCCTCGGTTCTCCAGGGAACCCACACCAAAGGCATTAGAGGCAATAGGGCCAACCTTTGCACAGGCTGTCTCCACCCCTGCTGTGGATGTCAGGGCAGCACCTAGAAGTCTAAGGCGGTCAAAAGTTAAGAAATTCTTATCACAGTTGGTTGCATGGGTGAGCACATTTTGTCACTTTACAATCTGGAAATATACTCACTTTCACCAAATAATGTGTAATGGTGTCATTCAGCTTCATTGACAGTCCTCCCACTGCATTTCCCCACCCCACACCGCCAGCCTATGAGCGATTCTGGAGGGAGATGTGTGTGCATGTGGTAGGGCCTTTCGGAGCCACATGCAAGCACTGTCTCACGTATGCAGATCCTTCCCATATCACAATCATATCAATGTCCTGAGCATTTTCAATGCTGCCCGCTGGGGTTTGCTTTCAGTTGACCATCCGAGCTGACCTGCATCTCCGCCCACCCACTGACCACACTCCTCTGCAGCACCTGATCTCCCCCACCACAGCTGTTGTTTCACTTTCAATTTGGCAAGCATGGTGCATCTAACATTTATCTTCAGGTCCCCCGTTCTTTCCCCTGCCCCAGTCACCCATTTCCTTTCCCCCATGACTGTCAACTCTCCTGGCATCACCTTCCACCTCCCCTATGTGACCTACCAGCTACAAACCTGTTCTCTCAGGATGTCCAGGTGAACATGCACATTCCCTTCCTTCCTGAAAATCCCGCCCCCATCAACATTAACCTCCCTTACCTTCTCCTTCCCATCCCCAGAGTCGGTGTCTGCTTCTGAGTCCCCAACAACCACTGTCCCTTCTGCTGACACCATCGCACCCTTACCCTACCACCTCACTCTGCCATCGGTCTTTCACACCATTCCCTCGTACCACACCTACCTTCAATTTGCTCCCCAGGAGGCAGTCATGGATTCATCAGAACCCTACCTTGCATGTTCACCTGAACAACCCCCCCCACTCCGTACCCCTTCCCCCCTTTGGAACTCCTCTGCACCCCCCTCCCCGCCGGAGTGCCCTCTTCCTGGAACTTCTTCCCTCCCTGTACTCCCCACCCCTTAGTCCTTCCCCCTTTCTGACTCCATCACCCATACTTCTTCCGCCACCCTTACTCTTTCCTGTCTGCGCATTCTTTCCTCCAGCCTTACTTCTTCCTCCAGCCTTACTCCGTCCCCCTTCCTGACGTCTTACTCCTCCTTACGTCCTTCTGCACTCCTTCCCCCCCCCTCTGAATTCCTTCCCTCACATCTTCCAGCCCCCTTACACCTATCTCCCCAGTTGCTGTCTTCTCCCCCTAGTCCCTCCCAACCTCCTACATGACACCTTCGTTCCTCCCTCTCAATCTCACTCCCCCGACACCCTCACTCCCCCTTCCCAATCTCATCCCCGACACCTTCATTCTCTACCCTCCCTACCTCACCCCTAACACCTCTTCCTCTCCCAGTCAATCCTAGACCTTCCTCTCCCACCCCACGGTATATCTTCCTCTCCACCCCCTTGATGGTCATCCGTTGTAAGCAGACCCTCTACGGTGACTTTCCACCTTCCATGAGATTCTTTGCGGTGGAGCCATGTCCACGAAAATCCACCCAGCATGCCATGGATGTTCCTCCACTATGCCGTTGCTGTCGGGCTCCAGCATCTTCTGCTCCTCGGATATCCGCGATGTGAGGAAGGCCCCGGCCTTAAGTCCCGACTTCTGCATGTCATACTTGTCAAGACAAATTCTACACTGGCATGGTTTCCCGCCGATGTGGGTGGATGATCCAGCCTGGGGGTTTGATTCTGGCAGGCTGACTTTATAATAATATGCAGATATATTACAATGAGGTTTCTGATGTCTGAGAGCAGGAAATGTGACCCGCCATTGACAGGCAGAGCAGATGATTGCAAACTGGTTTCATGATTTCGTGAAACCAATTTTTGGCCATCTTGCCATATTGTCTGCTGATGCCACCAAACATGCTCGACACCAGTGGGCACGGAAAATTCTGCCCTTAGTCTCCAGAGCAGAAAATTCCACCCTATAATTAGACAACTGAGTTCCCAACTGTACCTGAGGAAAGCAGATAGTTGATTAGTAAATAAACTAGTAAACATAATAATAGCATTTTGATTATAGAGTCATAGAGTTATGCAAGCACAGAAACAGGCCCTTCGGCCAATCGTGTCCGTGCCGGCCATCAAGCACCTATCTATTCAAATCCCATTTTCCAGCATTTGGCCGTAGCCCTGTATGCTATGGTGTTTCAAGTGCTCATCTAAATACTTCCTAAATGTGAGGGTTCCTGCCTCTCCAACCCCCTTAGGCAGTGCGTTCCAGATTCCAACCACCCTTTGGGTGAAAATTTTTTTCCTCAAATCCCCTCTAAATCTCCTGTTCCTTAACTTAAATCTATGCCCCTTGGTTATTGACACCTCCACTAAGGGGAAAAGTTTCTTCCTATCTACCCTATCTATGCCCCTCATAATTTTGTATACCTCTATCAGGTCCCTCCTCAGCCTTCTCTGCTCTAAGGAAAACAATCCTAGCCTATCCAGTCTGTCCTCATAGCTGAAACACTCCAGCCCAGGCAACATCCTGGTGAATCTCCTCTGCACCCTCTCCAGCGCAATCACATCCTATAGTGCGGCGACCAGAACTGCATGCAGTACTCCAGCTGTGGCCTGACTAGCATTTTACACAGCTCCAACATAACCTGCCTGCTCTTACATTCTATGCTTCGGCTAATAAAGGCAAATATCTCATATGCCTTCTTAACCACCTTATCTACCTGTGCTGCTGCCTTCAGGGATCTATGGACATGTACATCAAGGTCCCTCTGATCCTCTGTGCTTCCTAGAGTCCTACCATTCATTGTGCATTCCCTTGCTCTGTTAGTCCTCCCAAAATGCATCACCTCACACTTCTCAGGATTAAATTCCATTTGTCACTGCACCGCCCATCTTACCATCCCATCTATATCATCCTGTAAGCTAAGGCTTTCCTCCTCACTATTTATCACACCACCAATTTTTGTATCATCTGAGAACTTTCCAATCATACCTCCTAATTCATGTCTAAATCATTAATGTAAACTACAAATAGCAAGGGTCCCAGCACCGATCCCTGCACTACACCACTCATCGCAGGTTTCCAATCGCAAAAACAACCTTCAACCATCACCCACTGCCTCCTGCCAATAAGCTAATTTTAGATCCAATTTGCTAAATTGCCCTGGATCCCATGGGCTCTTACCTTCTTGACCAGTGTCCCATGCGGGACCTTGTCAAAAGCCTTACTGAAGTCCATGTAGACTACATCAACTTCACTACCCTCATCTACACAACTAGTCACCTCCTCGAAAAATTCAATCACATTTGTTAGACATGATCTCCCCCTGACAAAGCCATGCTGACTATCCCTGATTAATCCCTACCTCTGCAAGTAGAGATTAATCCTGCCCCTCAGAATTTTTTCCAAGAGTTTCCTTACCACTGATGTTAGACTCACTGGCCTGTAAGTACCTGGTTTATCCCTACCACTCTTCTTGAATAATGGTACCACATTCGCTGTCCTCCAGTCCTCTGGCACCTCTCCTGTGGCCAGAGAGGATTTGAAAATTAGTGTCAGAGCCCTTGCAATCTCCTCCCTTGCCTCACATAGCAGCCTGGGATACATCTCACCTGGGCCTGGGGATTTACCCACATTTAAGCCTGCTAAAAGCGCTAATACGTCCTCCCTTTCAAAGCAAAGTCCAGGCATCGGAAGCGCATCTTGAGAAGGCCAATGGCTCTCTTCACCACATCCCTTGTGGAGGCGTGGCTCCTATTGTACCGCTGCTCAGCTTCTGTTCTTGGATGGCGGAGAGGTGTCCTACCTCTGAGCTACCTTCTGAGGGTATAGCCCTGGTCACCCAGCAGCCATTCATCAAGCCAGGCTAGAGTACTGACAAGCCCCGGCATCTAGGAATGTCTGAGGATGTAGGTGTCGTGGGAGCTGCCTGGGTTCCTTGCACAGTCTTGAAGAATCAGCATCCTGTGATCATACACTTTCTGCACATTCATGGAGTGGAAGCCCTTCCTGCTGACAAAGGCACCGGGCTCACCTGCTGGCGCCTTGATGGCCACGTGTGCAGTCAATTGCACCCTGGACACGGGGGAAGCCAGCAATGGCCGCAAAGCCTCTGGCTCGCTGTGTCTGGCTTGCCTGGTCCCAACGGTAGAGGATGAAGGTCAATGTACGCCTGAACAGAGCATCTGTAACCTGCTTGACACAAGTGTGGACAGGTGATTGGAAGACACCGCAAAGATCACCCACCAACCCCTGGAAGGAGCCAGAGGCATAGAAGTTGAGGGCAGCTGTGAACTTTAGAGCCACTGGCATAGGGTGTCCACCCACACAGTTCGCGGAGATCTCAGGCCCAATCATCTGACAGATATAGTTGACTGTCTTCCTTGAGAGACGGAGCCTCCTTCAACACTGCACCTCAGATGAGGTAGCTGCTTCGCCGCCTACATACCCTAACAGCAGGATAGTGGTGTCTTCTGCAGCCCCTTCTGCCTTGGACTACTTCTTGGCCCTGCACCCCTTGTGCCTGCGCCTGACCTCCCAAAGGTGGCTCCCCTGGAGGCTAAATGTGCACTCCTGGCCTCCTTCCCCTTCCAGCCCTGCCTTCCTCCTCAGAGGAGGTGCCTCCAGTGGAGAATTCAGCTCCCATTCCCAGGCTTAGGGAAGGCTTCCTGAAACGTGCAGGCCCAAAAAAGATTCCTCACTGCAGAGTGCTGACCTGAAGGTTGTGAGTCCAGTCCAAGCAGCTGGTTTGCGTTTTGAAGTATTGCAGATCACACAGGCAAGTATCAGTAATTTTGAAACATCAATGTTTGACAGAGCACACTCGCGATCCCACTGAGCCCTCTTATCCTGCCTGTGGATGACGTTTATACAAATGTGTCCTGTCCGCCTGCCTGTTGCACCCATGCGTTAAGATTGCACGGGTGCCGAAAAATCGTGGACGATTGGCACCTCAAGGGCCTTGTTAATTAATGGCGGGTGTGCATCGGAGAGCATCGCGTCCCTGCCCAACGAAATATCGCGATGGCGCGTGGTGACGTTGGGACGCTTGCCCGAAGTCACCACGCATCATTTTACGCACGCCAATGGGAAAATTCTGCCCCTGGTTTCACTTCCAAGTTTAAAAATGATAAAACTTGCCAGTAAATAAGCACCAACCTGCAATGATGTGCTACTTCTGTCTACACAAATGGGCTTTAAAAATGACTTTGTATTGAGTGATAAATATTTTCTCATTTTAAATTGAAACTAACCACACTTACAAATGCCCAGCATGGAGTATATAATAGGAGAACAAAGTACTGCAGATGCTGGAAATCTGAAATATAAACAGAAAATGCAGGGAATACACAGGCCAGAGCAGCATCTGTCGAGAGAGAAACAGGTCCACGATCTGCATTAGTTCTGACGAAAGGTCACTGCCCTATGTTTCTCTCTGCATAGATGGTGCCTGACATGTTGAGCATTTCTAACACTTTCCATTTCTTTTGGAGCAAAAATAACCTTTTACCAGCCCGCCAAAAAGCAACAAGACTTATTGTGAGCCCCTCATTCTCCTTCAGCAAGAAACCCAACAGCAGCTGCATGAGGTCTGAGCAAAAATAAAAATGTCAAAGCAATATATAAAAAAAGTTATTAATAAAAAATGACCATTACAATGTGCCAAGTAACAGAGCTAACTAATAAAACCTTTTTTCCTTAAGAAGCAGAGATAGTGAGATACAGACTAGGCCCCAAGTCCTGGTCACCAGGGAAGGGGACTGGAGCTGAGCTGAGGAGTTGGGTTTAACTCAGACACCCCACCTTGTGTTCACCTCTGGTGGTGCACGCTCCGAGCTAGCCTCAGCAGAATTCATACAAAAGTGGGGGTCAGAAGCAGGTTGCCTTTCAACCTGGGTTTTCCTCCTCTCCTGGCCTGGTGTGTGGATAGGTTTTTGGGAAAGGAAAAGGAGAAGGGGGTGTGTGTGCGCGAGTCCACACCAAGCAGCCTATGTGTGTGTGTGTGCATGTCTGGTTCACTCCTAGTATTAGGGTTTTCTCTATCTCTTTCACACACACTCTCACATACACGCTCTCTCTCTCACACACACACAATCACTCACTCTTATACTCACTCCCTCTCTCCCCTGGGCTGAGGAAATGTAACGTTTTTATCTGAGGAGGAGTTTGGGAGGGTTGTGAAGGTGGCAAGGCATACTTCCTCACCAGCCTATCTAACACTCCAGCTGCTCTGGGTCTTGCTGTTGCAAAAACTGCTGCTTCTCCTGGCCATATTGATTCCTGTAGTCCTTTCGTGGACCAGCACCTGGATGGGACAGAAAGTGCACCCAAGGGTGAACTACATCACCCAGAATGTACCCTAGCTGTCAAAACAAATTACCTCATGCTCTTGCTCCAATAACCCCCAACATAACTTTGTCCTGTGGCTCTGAGCCCACCTTGAGCTTGTTTACAAGCACATTGAGGTGTGAGGCCACCACACAAGAGGGACAGTGCTGCCCAAGCCCAACTACTACCCCAAATTCTGAATACTGGTGAGAGTGATGGTTCTTCTGGTGAGTGCAGCCAAAGCCAAGACCATGGCACCACTGCTGCCTCAGTTGTAAAGAGGAAGGAGATTTGAAAAGCAATAGTTTTAGGGCATTCAACAGTTAGGGGAATAGACAGGTGCTCCTGCAGCTGCAGATATGAATCCAGGATGGTCTGTTACCTCTGATGCCAGGGTCCAGGGTGCCACTGAACAGCTGCAGAGAACTCTGAGGGGGGTGAACAGCGAGCAGTTATGGTCCATATTGATACCAATAACTTAGATAGAAAGAGGGATGTAGTCCTACACAGCAGAGTCTAGAATGGAAACTAGCAAGCTGGATCTCTAAAGTAGTAATCTCTGGATTACTAGTAGCATCACACACAAGTAAGTACAGAAGTAGGAGGATAGAGCAGCTGAATGCGTGGCTGAAGAGATGAAGTTTTAGATTCCTGGACACTGGAACTGGTTCTGGGGGAAATGAGATCTGTACAGGTTGGATGGGTTGCACCTGAACAGAGCCAGGACAAATATCCTTGTGGCTCAATTTTCTAGTGCCATTGGGAGGGTTAAAATAATTTGGCAATGGGAACCAGGAGGTAATATTATGTAGGAAAACCATGGTGCACAGAGAATTGGGAGAGGCATACAGCATTAAAGAGTAAATAGTATATTAGGTGAGATCAGAATGAAACGGAATAGGTCTAGATTAAGGTTACTGTGCCTGTACATGAATGCACGGAATGTGGTAAATAAGGTAGATTGGTGAGCTGTAGGTGCAGATAGCCACGTGGAAATATGATGTTGTGGTAGGCCTGGCTCAAAGAAAGGCAGAACTGTGTAATAAATGTTCCTTGGATTCAAGCTGTTCAGGAAAGATGGCGAAAGAAAGAAAGCAGGGATAGCAGTATTGATTAAGGAGAACATTACAATGCTGGAGAGAGAGGATTTCCCGGAGGGGCCAAGGACAGAATCTATTCGGTTTGAGTCAAGAAACCATTACATTGTTGGGTGTAGTCTGTAGACTGGCGGGGAAAATATAGAGGATTAAATCTGCAAGGAAATTACAGAGTAGTTATAATGGGGGACCTTAATTATCCTAATATGGACTGGGATAGTAATAGTGAAAGACAGAGGATGGAAATAGTTTCTAGAGTGTGTTCAGGAGAATTTTCTACATCAGAACATTTCCAGGAGTATCAAGTGTCTGTTAGGGAACATTTAGGAGACAGTGGTCATTGTATCACAAGACTTTGGTTAGCTATGGAAGAGGACAGGAGTAATCCAGAGTATGAATAATGAATTGGGGGAGGGCCAATTTGGATGAGAACAGATCTGGCCCAGATAAATTGGAATCAATGATTGGCAGGTAAAACTGTAATGGAACAATTGGTTGCCTTTAAAGAGGAGATAGTTTAGGTACAATGAAGATACATTTCCTACCTGGAGGAAAGATTGGGCAAACTAATCCAGAGTTCCCTGGATGAGTATAATATGGGGAAGTGTGAGACTATTTAATTCGGTCATAATAGAAATGTAGAATATTTTTAAAAGGTGTGAAACTTGTAAATGTTGGTATTCAGAGACTTGGGTGCGCTCATAAAAGGAACGCAGAAAGTTAGCGTGCAATAAGATGGCAAATGGCATTTTGGTGATGTTGCAAGGGCTTAGAGTACAGGAGTAAAGAAGTCTTTCTACAATTGTACCGGACTTTGGTGAGACCAGATCTGGAATAGAAGGTACAGTTTTTGTCACCATGTTTAAAAAACGATATACTTGCATTGGAGGCAGTACAATGAAGGATCATTAGGTTGGTCTCTGGGATGAGGGTTGTCCTATGATGAGAGACTGAGTAAATTGGGCCTATATGCTCTGGAGTTTAGAAGAATGAAAAGTGATCTCATTGAAACATACAATATTCTTCAGGGGCTTGACAGGGTAGAAACTGAAAAGTTGTTTCTCCTGGCTGGGAAATATAGAACACAGGGGCATAGTCTCTGGATAAGGGGATGATCATTTAGGACTGATATGAGAGAAATTTCTTCACTCAAAGGGTCATGAATCTTTGGAATTCTCTACCCCAGGAGCGTTGTTGATGCTGCATTGTTGTCTATACGTAAGGTTAGGATAGACAGATTTTTGGTTCCTCAGGGAATCAAGGGATATGGGGAGGGGGCAGGAAAACGGAGTTGAAGCCCAAGATCACCCATGATTGTACTGAATGGTGAAGCAGGCTCTACTCCACCTATCTCTTGTGTTCTGTTAGTTTGGAAGAGACAGATTCAACTGAGGCCTTCAAAAGAGAATTGGATCTGAAGGGAAAAAAATGAGAGGACTACAGGGAAAGGGCTAGGAATTGGGGCTAGATAAGTTGCTCTTGCAGAGAGCTGGCGAAGACACGACAGGCTGAATGGCCTCTTTCTGTGCTGTAACCATTCTATGATTCTATTACATCACATTGAGTCATTAATACATGATAAATATGACTTCAGAATCTCTAATGGGATGGAGACGAAGTTAGAAACGTCAGTTTCCAAAACTGCACGTGCTATTCGTGCGTCACAATCTTGTCAATTTCAGCAATCACTGATGTTGTTGATAAATGCCATATATGTCTACATACATCCAAACGTAGACAACATACACAGAGGACATATTTAAATATACCAGACAAAATACATTTCAGCATTTCTTCAGCTTTGGCCCAGAATCTGCTGAGCGTTGAGTTGGGCTTTTTCCCTCTGTCTTCAGCTCCAATCAATTTAATGCTGCAGTTTACTGGTCGTGCGAGTTGATAATGGCAACAACAATAGGGCGTCTGGGGCTTTGATGAGGCGAGACTAACAGTTTATTTCCTTAACCAGTGAAATTTAAGGATTTGAGCCTCAGCTCAGCTGCCACTGAAACTTTAAACCAGGCTTCTGATATTTCTAAACTCAACTATTCTAAATGCTCTCCTGGTTGCTTCCATAAACTTGATCTCATCCAAAGGTCGTCTTCTCCACGCTGGCTCTTGGTCCAGCAATGCCCTGATTTTAAAATTTTCATACTTGTTTTCAAATTCCTCCTATATCTATAGCCTCCTCCAGCTGAACAACCCTCCATGATCTTTGCACTCCTCCAATTTGGGCACCTTGTGTATCTTTTATTTTCTTCACTCTACTACTGGCAATCCTGCATTCAGCTGCCTAGGACATGTGCTCTTGAATTCCCTCCCCAGACCTCTGAATCCCTCTTTAACACCTATCTATCTTATTAAGGTTTGGTCACCTGTCATAATATGTTCATATGTGGCTCAATGTCAAATTTCACCTTGGGATGTCTCACCATGTTAAAGGTGCTATAAAAAAGTTATTGTTAGCAAAACCTGAAGCTGCAGCTTGAACTGCTGAATATTTAAATAATGTTTATTAAAATAACAAAATATGGATTATGATGCATAAACAAATGAATAAGACAGTCTTCTGTCCCTGGTTCAATTAATTCCTCGATTCATGAAATTCAGAAACCGAAGACAGCTGCTACCTGCACATGAACGTGATATAATTTATAGTAATTCATAACAAATCAGATTTAACGAACTTCCTTTTTGCTGGTCAGAAACATTGCTTCCTTGGCTGCATTTTCCGAATCAGTGACATTCACGTCCAGTAAATATGTTTTCTTTCAGTTCTATCAGATAGTTGCATTTCTTAATTATTTTCTGTTACTTCTTTTTATAATGACTCCATTTTAACTTGCATCCTGGTTACATGCTTTAAGTAGCATGTACAGAACGCTGATCATTTATTGCTAACTGGTTTCAAAATGGAAAGTCACGGAAACATATATATCCCATTACTAGGTCCTTACATAAATAACAACCCTAACTTCCTGTGGTGAGTTGAATTTGTTTCTGCAATGCAATTGCAGCAATTTCTAGACACTCGTGGAGGGGTTGATGGTGAACTTTGGTTTATGTGAGGCTAACAGCACAGCAGGAAAAATCGTCTTGTGGCGATTTGCAACTCTCCTTCTCACCACAAATTGTTTTCTTTCATTATACCTTAATAACATTACGCATTGTGGACTCGCCATTATTTTTGCAGCAAATTTTAGGCCAAAGTATTGAAGGAGAATAATCAAATCATTAACAACAGTCTGCAATCACCTTTTAATTTTGTTATGGCAAAGCGGTTGTATGAAATGCTTGCTCACTTTTATCTAGTGGCATGAGTGTAGGGTTTGTTGCAACCAAAGCACATGTCTGATTCATTGCCTTTCAACACACATTGCTATTCCCATGCCACCACCAATACACAAAGCAGCTATCCCATGCTTTCCTCCTGTTCTCTCCAAAGCGTAGAGAAGTGTGACCAGGATGCGGCACCCAGACATTCCCAAGGGGTGACCTAAAGCAATAGCACCACCTTGGATGTTTACCTACAAAAACACAATCAGATCTAAAGTCAATCAACTTGTTTTCTAAAGCAAAAGTTTCTTTATCTTAAAATTTTCACACTGATTTATAGATCTCCCTGTAACCGAATGCCACTGAAAGCAATAAGTTATGTGGGAGATAAAAACAAAAAGCTAAAAGCTACTGCGGATGCTGGAAATCCAAAACAAAAACAGAATTACCTGGAAAAACTCAGCAGGTCTGGCAGCATCGGTGGAGAAGAAATCAGTTAACGTTTCGAGTCCTCATGACCCTTCGGCAGAACTGAGTATAGTTAGGAGAAAGGTGAAGTATAAGCTGGTCTAAGGTGGGGGGGCGGGGGGAGAGAGAAGTTGAGGGTGGGGTGATTGTGGGGATAAGCAAGCAGTGATAGGAGCAGATAATCAAAAGATGTCACAGACAAAAGGATCAAAGAGGTGTTGAAGGTGGTGATATTATCTAAGAAAAGTGCTAATTAAGAATGGAATTCCTGCCTTCCATTCTTAATTAGCACTTTTCTTAGATAATATCACCACCTTCAACACCTCTTTGATCCTTTTGTCTGTGACATCTTTTGATTATCTGCTCCTATCACTGCTTGCTTATCCCCACAATCACCCCACCCTCAACTTCTCTCTCCCCCCCGCCCCCCCACCTTAGACCAGCTTATATTTCACCTTTCTCCTAACTATACTCAGTTCTGCCGAAGGGTCATGAGGACTCGAAACGTTAACTGATTTCTTCTCCACCGATGCTGCCAGACCTGCTGAGTTTTTCCAGGTAATTCTGTTTTAGTTATGTGGGAGATACTGTTCTATGAGAGGAGGCAGCTTCTTGGAATCTAGGTGATGAGTGGTGCTACATCAGCAGAGTAATTTTAAACCTAACATGTCTCTTCCAGCTAGCAAAAATACTTCCATTAATATTATGTTCAGGGCGATTTGAGAGGTGACTGCAAACCCAGGGAGGGTTGGTTGTTGTGATTTGGTCACAGGCTGCACAGAAACTGGAAAATAACCAATTGCAGGATTATTGGGATCCCTTAAAAGGTATATGTGGGCATTCTTGGCAAGGCCAGCATTTGCTGCCCATCCCTTGAACTGAGTGGCTTGCAGGCCATTTCAGAAGGCAGTTGAGAGTCAAACACATTGCCATCAGTCTGAAGTCACATGTAGGCCTGATCAGGTAAGGATGACAGATTTCCTTCCTAGTGAATCAGATGAGTTTTTATGATAATCGTTGATAGTTTCATGGTCACCATTACCGACACCAGTTGTCAATTCCAGATTTTATTAACTGAATTTAAATTCCACCAGCTGCTGGTCTAGAATGGTGGGATTTGAACCCATACCCCCAGCAGATTAGCCTGAGTCTCTAGATTACTCATCCAGTGACATTACCACAATTACTACTTCTTCCCCTAGGTGGGCAAAGCGGGTGAACACTTAGGTAACAGTGATGATCATATCATAAGGTTTAGATTAGTCAAGGAGGAAAGCAAGTAATGATATAAAGTAGAATGTCTAGATTGGGAGGGGGCTAATTTCAATGCGACGAAAAGGAATCTTGCCAGGGTAAAATGGAACCAAAGATGAATAGGAAGAAGTGTAATGGAACAATGGATGCTCTCTAAGGAAGAGGTGCTTCAGGTACAAGTTAGGTAAATTCCATCAAGGCCATAAGGTAGGGGAACCAGAAACAGGGCTCCTTGGATGACGAGGGAAATAATGATGAAACAAAAAAAAGAGGGTGGATGATGCATGCCAGGTGAATTCTTCAAGTGAGAACCAGGTCAAATACAAGGGGCTGAGAAAGGAGGTGAAGAGGAAAATAAGACTGACAAGGAGAGAATATGAGAATGGAATGGTGGTCAACTTAAAAAGAACCTCAAAAATCTTCCACCAGCATGTAAATAGTAAGTGGGTAGCAAGAGGTGGATTGGGTTCTATTAGGGGCAAAGTAGGTGATGTATGTTTAGAGGTGCAGGACAAGGCTAGAATAATTTCTGAGTACTTTGTATTGGTGTTTACTAAGGAAGATGAATCTGATAAAATATCGGTAGAATTGGAGATAGTAGAAGCAATGAATGGGGTGAAAATTGAGATGGAGGCGGTACTGGAAAGGCTGCCTATGCTTAGGGTAGATAAGTCACCCTGTCAAACGGCTTGCATCCCAGGTTGCTGAAAGAAGTGGGGCTATAGATAGTGGAAAGGCTTGCCATAATCTTCCAATCTTCCCTAGATATGGGGGATGTGCCAGAGGATTAGAAAGTGACAAATGTGACATCCTTATTCAAGAGAGAGTGTGGGAATAGTCCCAGCAACTACAGGCCAGTTAGTTTAACATCAACAGTGGGTAAGATTTTAGAAACAGTAATCAGGGGAAAAAATCAACAGGTACTTGGAGAGCTAGCAAGGATTTGTAAAAGGCAGATCATGCTTGACAAATCTAATTGAATTTTTTGATGAAGTAACAGAGGAGTATGATGAAGTGAATGCAGTGGATGTTGTTTATATGTGTTTTAAAAATGCGGTTGACAAAGAACCACATAAAAAACTGGTTAACAAAATTGAGGCTCATGGAATAGTAGGGTCAGTGCTCCTCCTACTGGATAAACAATATTAGCTTAAGGGCAGAAAACAACTAGTTGTGGTAAATGGTTATTTTTCAGATTGGAGGATAGTAGATAGTAGTGTTCTCCAAGGGTCAGTGCTAGTACCACTGCCTTATTTGCTATATATAAATGACTTGGGATACAGATTTGAATTTCAAAATTTGCCAATGATACCAAATTTGGAGGACTGGCAAACAGTGAGGATAATACTAATCGCCTGCAACATGACATAGATAGGCAGCAGAATGGGCAGACAAGTGGCAGATGGAATTTAATACAGAGAAGTCTGAGGTGACGCATTTTGGTAGAATGGGTAGGGAGACCTAATAAAGGCTTAATGGCACAATTCTAAAGAGTGTGCAGGAACAGAAGGGCCTGGGGCTGCATGTGCATCGATCTTTGAAGGTGGCAGGAGATATTGAGAGTGGTTAGCAAAGCAAATGGAATCTTGGGCTTCATAAATAAAGGCATTGAGTATAAAAACAGGGAAGTTATGCTGAACCTTTAAAAAGCTCTGACGAGGCCCCAAATAGAGTATTGCATCCAGTCCTGGTCACAACACTTTATGAAGGATGAGGGTGCTTGAGAGGGTGCAGAGAAATTTTACCAGAATGGTTCCAGGGATAGAGATTTTAGTTTTAAGATTGGGTTGGTAAAGCTGGAATTATTCACCTTGGAGCAAAAGAAATTGAGGGTAGATTTGATTGAAGTGTATTAGAATATGACAGGTTTGGATAAAGTAGACAAGGAAAAACTGTTCCCATCAGTTAATGGCACAAGAACTAGGGAACAGAGTTCTAAGGTTTTGGGCAAGAGATGCAGGGTGAAGGTGAGAAGGAACTTTTTTTATGCAGTGAGTGGTAATGACTGGAACTTGCTGCCCACGAGAGTGGTGGAAGCAGAAACAATCAAAGGGAAATTGGATGGACATTTGAAGGAAATAAATCTTCAGGGCTACGAGAATCGAATAGGGGAGTGGGTCTGACTGGATTTCTCCATGGAGAGTTGGCATTGACTTGAAAGGCTGAATGGCCTCTTTTTTCTGTAAATGACTGAGTAAATGAAAGGCATTGCACTGAACAGTCCAAAGCAGAAACTCCAATGTGTAATTTGTACTACATTAGCTAAACTGAGTAAGCACATTGATAACTGGCCTTAACCCTCAGGAAGGGAGCTGGGAAAAGACCCAGCAAATGTTCTTCCCTTTCATCCATGAATGATCCCTTGTTTGAAAGCAAATTTGTAAATACCAGGTGGCTTTGTTACAGCAACCCCATGTTTGAATAGTGGATTGCTACTTGGTGACCAGGCTTTCAGATGAAGAACTGGGAACGGAGGTTAGTTAATGCTCATGCAAGCATACTCCAGTAAAATCTGGTAGTTTAAGGAGCAGCAATAGAGAGAGGATTAGAATATATCACAGCACCTTAAGTAATGGTGCAATGATATTCTCTGATGCTATGTATGCAAAATACAGCAGGACTGCCACAAAGAAGGTCCTGTTTCTGGCACCAAAGTTCCCTCTAAGCTGTACGAATGTGTGGCTATGCAGCAATTGGGAATTTGCCACATGGGACAAAGTGGCTGTTCACAAGCAGCGTGCATGACTATGTAGCAGTCTTAAACGGAATATGCAGTGTCAAAACAGGCTGCTGCCAGTAGAGGGATCACTGACTGGCACACAACCCCTTTCTCAACCTGCTCTAATATATATCTTGTCATCCTGAGATTGTTGTACAACTCTTGGTTTTGCAATACCTATGTTTTTTCCAGGTACACCATCTCAGTTACTGTTAAAAGGATCTCACCTTTTCTGGGTTTAAACCCAGCTCCTTGACAACAGCAACTGATTG
Source organism: Cetorhinus maximus (assembly GCF_964194155.1). NCBI lineage: Eukaryota > Metazoa > Chordata > Chondrichthyes > Lamniformes > Cetorhinidae > Cetorhinus > Cetorhinus maximus. The sequence continues at coordinate 39,320,713 of NC_135892.1, read as the reverse complement.
TGCTGCGAAAGCTTCATTAATTTCAAACAGGTCAACTTCATCTAGTGTCCAGCCAGCCTTCTCCACCTAATAAATTTAAGAGGTCAGTGAATGAAATCCACAGTTTAGCAGTGATTTTACACAAGTTGTGTTCCTCTGGATATTGAAAACACTGAGGCTGCTCTTAATGTAAAAATAAATTTCAACTGTTGCAAGATATCTGGTAGATTTATTAATGGCAGTACTTGCATGGTGAATTTATGTATCATGGGTTGTAACAGTAAAAAGGTTATGATTTTGCTGGTCAGCGCCCCAACTCAAGTTAGTGGGGAGATGAGCCAAGATGCAAAAGCAAGCTAATTTCATGATGCCACACCTCTTATTTTCCCCATGAAGCTATGCACTGAAATATTCACACCAGCATGCTTGTGTGACAACGCCAGCAAGCAAGTCAGGCTTGTGTGAATGAAGCATTAAATTAGCAAAGGCAGGTGTGCAGGAAATCATGGAGTTGAGATTGAACAAAGATATACAGAGTTGCTGATGGTGACTGTGACAGAAACTGCTTTTGTGTCTGTATTAGATTATTGATTTTAATTTATTATTCCTAGTAATAACACACAAGAGGTAAATAATCACACAGAAAAAGACTAGGCTGTTCAACACAACCTATTTCAACTTGAAATCCAGGCTTCCTGGATGATTATGTGTCAGTAACAGTATTTGTTACTTATTGAAGTAGTAGGTGGTTTTAATCAACCATTATTGATTGTATGCAAGAGGCAGTGCTTGGTTTACAGTATCTTTGATGGCTTTCCAATTATATTAAGATATTTTAGCTGGGGTAAAAATATTTAATGCCACTATCTAAGTATGTCTAACTTTCAAATTCTCATTATGAGAAATGCTGTCCTCTGTGAATGAGCTTTGCTTCTGTAAATTGAGAGGGTTTGGACTGTGACTGGGTCTACCTCAAGAACTGTTTAAGTCTCCAATCAGTAAAGGGGCTAGGCTAGTGTGGCTCTCATTGCATTGTACTATATAAGATCCAGTCATGTTGAAAGATAAGACTGGAGAAGCATCTTTATTACATTTGATCATGTATATTAACAACTACCTATGTTTATATCATGCATTTAACACAGGAAAATATCCCAAGACACTTCACAGCAGCATAATCAGACAAAAATTGATGCTAAACCGAAGAAAAAGATCTTAGGAGAAATGATTAAAAGTTTGGTATAAATATTATAGGGGGTTATAAGGCAGGTCTTAAAGAATGAGAGAGAAGTGGAGAGGCAGGACACACTGAAGGTTACCTAACTATGTAATACACTGTTTCAGGATGAATACCGTTCTTGATTTCCAACAATTTGTATTAATACAGCATTTTAAGTGTAGAGGCCCCAGGCACTTCACAACGGCATATGGAACAAAACAATTCCAAGCCAAAAAGGAGCTATTAAGAAGGGTTGTTTGCTCTGAGAGGTGAAGTTTAAGTGTCTTAAAGGACAAGAGATGGATGAGTTTAAGGAGAGAATTCCAGAATGTGGAACTCAGGCAGCTGAAGCTCAATAATGAAGGATGGGGAATGCACAGGAACTGAGTTAGAGCAATGGAGCGTGGATGTACATGGATACATAGGTACATAGGGTGGGGTGAGCACTTGACAATTTAAAAGCTGAGGCATTGAAAGCCAGTGAGAGGTCAGTGAGGGCATAGGAATGATACTCGGTTCAGGCAGCTGAGTTTTCGATGAGTTGGTTTGTATAAGGTGGAGGAAGAGAAGCTGGCCAGGAGAGCACTGGAATTATCAAAGTCTGGAGGCATGGACAAAGGTTTCATTGGCAGGTGGCCTGACGTAGAGACAGATGCGGACAATGGGAGTAGTTTGTTTGTGTGGCAGAGGGGATGTGGGATTGGAAGCTCATTTCAGGGCTAAATAGGAGGTCAAGTTTGTGACAATTCTGCTTCAGCCTGAGAAGGTGGCAAAAGTACAGAGCTTTAATGAGGGGACAAAGACAGTGGCTTTGGTCCTCCCCGAGTTTAACTGAGTGAAATTGCAGCTCCTCCAAGATTGATATCAGGCTAGCAGTCTGGTAACACAGACAGAGAATATACGGAAGCTGATTCCGATGTCTTTGTGCAAAGGAGGCATGTAGATAAGGAAGTATAAAGTAGCCAAAGATAGTTCCTTGGAGAAACTATTAGGTGTACAGTGTGGGGATAGAAAGAGAAGCCATTGCCGATCAGACCCTGGCTACAATTGGACAGACAAGAATGGAACAAAGTAAGGGCAGTTCTCAAACTACTAACTGGAGGAAAGCCACTGAGGGAGGATCAAAGGTTGGAGACAGGCTGAGATGGGATAATGCACCATGGTCAGTCACAGAGAATGCCATTCCTGAAATTAACACTGTCTCCTGCCAACGCAAGATGGCAGTCTGCACACATCTACTGGTTCGTGCATGCGTGGAAATCTATTTACGTCATTTCAATGTGCCCAGACTGCCAGTATCAGTCTACCCATGCACAAACCTCTTCTCAAAATTTGGCATTTCCCGGGGAGTGTGTCAGTAGGCAAAGGGTGTCCATAGGGAGTGTTGGGCAGTATTTATGAGGGTCCTCATCTGCTCTTCCTTACCCCCATCCCCTCCCTTCCTCATCTACATCCCTCCTCTCCCTGGGCAAACATTCTTGGGGAACCCCCTTTCAATGCTTGCTTATGTAATGGCTATTGTGACTGCTATATGCTTTCTCCAGGCTTCATGGATGGCAGACGGAGTACAGTTTTCACAGTGAAACCCAACGATTTACTATCACTCCAAGTTCCACATGCAACTCTGCAATTATACCTTGCAAAAACGCACTTCTTTTCAAGCTAACTAGCTATATGAATTGTGGTTACAAGCAGCTGTGATTCATTCCAACATGCTAGTATCCATGACGGAGAGAGTGCATTGTCTTGCCTTAAATGTGGGTGGAATCGTCCCAGATTTACACTAAGTGTAGTAGTGAGCGGGAAAAAGGACGCTTTACCCGCTGGCTTCAATGACGGCTTTTCACGCCATATTCTCCCAGTCCCACCTCATTAATCACGCATTCCTGGGACATGCTGTTTTGATGTCGGGTGGGCGCTCATTCGCCCGCCACGCCTTCGCCTCGCCACTTCCTCACGTCAGGCGCCATATTTAAAGTGCAGCTGCGCGCACGCCTCTGTGCTTCCAGACCAGCACTGCTGCATAGAAGATATGGCCCCAAAAGGCAAGAAGACTGCAGCCCCTCAGTTTAGTGACACGTCCCTCGAGCGCCTTTTGGACACTGTGGAAGCCCTATATCATGGACAAAGGCCAGCAAGCAATATCATCAATCCGGCATGGGAGGTGGTGGCAGCGGTGGTCAGTGCCAATGCCCTGCAAAGGAGGACAGCCACCCAGTGTCACAAGAGGATGAATGGCCTCATTCATTCTGCCAGAGTAAGTCACTCTTCTCATCACTCTCAACTCACACACTCTCAAACCCATCACACATCCACAAGGATTTCACTGAAGGAACAACACCACCAACTCTCTCACACACCTTCACATCTCCATCAGGCTCATATCCTCTCGAGCTTGCGTCCTCATCCTGTCCAAGACTCCGCTCAACACACAAACATTCCTTGCACTCCTGCTCTCACACACTCCATCTGTTTTCATGCAGGAGAAGCTGGCTCAAAGCAGCAGGGAGAGGTCCCAGACCAGGTGTGGAGCATGCCGTTGCGCTGACTGGTGAGGACATGTACCAGGCACTGGCACTGTGGCAAGCACCCACGTGAGGATCCTGCAACATATCATCTCTCTCTTAATGCAAATGTGAGTGCTCTCTCTTCTGCTTTTGACTCTACTGCCAAGCATTAATTATCTCTACTTTGGTTCATTGGGAGTTCTGCCATGCGACCGGCTCCCTCAGCCACCCAGTCCCTCAGATCCATCCATGTCCTCGCCTCCAGTCAAGAGGGCTCCTCCTCCATTGAAAAGCTGGAAATAAGCAGCCTGGAAGACCCATCACAGCACTTACCCAACCTTCTGCCTGCTCCCTGATGAAGTGGTGCCCACATGTGCATGTATGGAGGTCTCCATGGGAAGGGTGATGGACACCATGGAGACCCTGGTCCAGCAGAACATGGAGATGCGCACAGACCTGCAATCCATCGCGGTAGCCATGGGTGACTTCCTGCAGAGGCAATGCGAGAGGGAAACAGGACACCTCAACATCCCTCCAGGTGCTCCTTCCCCTCAAGAAGTCAGGCCGGGGTCCTTGGGCACCCAAAGGGAGGAGGAGGTGTAGCTGGGTCATCCACTTAGGAATCTCAGAGATTGTCCTGTCCCTCAGAGTCCCCTTTGCCTGTGACCTCCTCAACCTTGTCCTCTGTCACCGCAGAAGGTGCAGCTGGCTCACAGCAGGACAGTCAAAGCAAGCCCCGAAGGCCTCAGCTCTCCAGAGGACCCATGCCAAAGTCATCAGAGGCAACAGGGACAACACAGGCTGTCTCCGCCCCTGCTGTGGATATCACGGCAGTACCTAGAAGCCTAAGGCGTAGAAAAGTTAAGAAATTCTGATCACATGTGGTTGCATGGGTGAACACATTTTGTCACTTTACAATCTGAAAATATATTCACTTTCACTGAATAATGTGCAATGGTGTGTTCCAGATTTATTTGCAGGCTTCGCGGCTCAGCCCCCTGCATCCCCCATCCCCCACTAGCAGTTCAGCTGGGCGCAGCCGGCCCATGAATGATTCTGGAGGGAGAAGTGTGTGTGTGGCAGGGCCTTTCAGAGGCTCACACAAGCACTCTCCCATGCATGCGGATCCTTCCCCCATCTCACACATCTCAATATTTTGAGCATTTTCAATGCTGCCTGCTGGGGTTCACTTTCAGTTGTCCATCTGACATGACCTGCATCTCCGCCCACCCACTGAACACACTCCCATGCAGCACCTGGTCTCGCCCACCACAAATCTCGTTTCACTTTCATAGAAACATAGGAAATAGAAGCAGGAGTAGGCCATTCGGCCCTTCGTGCCTGCTCCGCCATTCATTATGATCATGGCTGATCATCCATTTCAATAGCCTGCTCCCGCTTTCTCCCCATATCCTTTGATCCCTTTCACCTCAAGAGCTATATCTAACTCCTTCTTGAAAACATACAATGTTTCGGCCTTAACTACTTTCTGTGGTAGCGAATTCCACAGGCTCACCACTCTCTGGGTGAAGAAATTTCTCCTCATCTCAGTTCTAAATGGTTTACTCCATATCCTCAGACTGTGACCCCTGGTTCTGGACTCCTCCACCATTGGGAACATCCTTCCTGCATCTACCCTGTTTAGTCCTGTTAGAATTTTATAGTTTTCTATGAGATCCCCCCTCATTCCTCTGAACTCCAGCGAATATAATCCTAACCGACTCAATCTCTCCTCATATGTCAGTCTGCCATCCCAGGAATCAGTCTGGTAAATCTTCGCTGCACTCCCTCTATAGCAAGAACATCCTTCCTCAGATAAGGAGACCAAAACTGCACACAATATTCAGGTATGGTCTCACCAAGGCCCTGTATAATTGTAGCAAGACATCCCTGTTCCTGTACTCGAATCCTCTGGCTATAAAGGCCAACATACCATTTGCCTTCTTTACTACCTGCATGCTTACCTTCAGCGACTGGTGTACAAGGACACCCAGATCTCGTTGCACATTCCCCTCTCTCAATTTATATCCATTCAGGTAATAATTTGTCTTCCTGTTTTTGCTACCAAAGTGGATAACCTCACATTTATCCACATTATACTGCATCTGCCATGCATTTGCCCACTCACACAGCTTGTCCAAATCACACTGAAGCATCTCTGTATCCTCCTCACAGCTCACCCTCCCACCCAGTTTTGTGTCATCTGCAAATTTGGACATATTACATTTAGTTCCCTCATCTAAATCATTAATATATATTGTGAATAGCTGGGGTCTCAGCACCAATCCCTGCGGTGCCACACTAGTCACTGCCTGACATTCGGAAAAAGACCCGTTTATTCCTACTCTTTGTTTCCTGTCTGCCAACCAGTTTTCTATCCATCTCAATACACTACCCACAATCCCATGTGCTTTAATTTTACACGCTAATCTCTTATGTGGGGCTTTGTCGAAAGCCTTCTGAAAGTCCAAATAAACCACATCCACTGGCTCTCCCTCATCAACTCTACTAGTTACATCCTCAAAAAATTCCAGTAGATTTGTCAAGCATGACTTCCCTTTCGTAAATCCATTCTGACTGTCCGATTCTGCCAGTTTTCCAAGTGCTCAGCTATTAAATCTTTTATAATGGACTCTACAATTTTCTCCACTATCGACGTCAGGCTGACTGGTCTATAATTCCCTGTTTTCGATTTAACAATCATGGTAGTGGTACAGTTTTTCTTCAAGTCCTCCATCCTTTCCCCTCCCCCAGTCATCCATTTCCTTTCCCCCATCAGCGTCAACCCCCGGCATCACCTTCCACCTCCCCACCGTCACCTACCAGCCACAACCCTTTTCTTTCGGGGATGTCTAGGTGATGGTGCACATTCCCTTCCTTCCCAAAAATCCCACCTCCATCCACATTCACCTCCCCGACCTCCTCCTTCCCCCTCAGAATCCACTCAGCATGCGATGGACGTCCCTCCAGGGTCTTGTTGCTGTCGGGCTCCAGCGTTTTCTGTAAAGCCCTGACGGTAAGTCTCGACTTTTGCATGTCTCACTTGTCAAGACGTGTTGTGCATGTTTTCCCGCTGGTGTGGGCAGTAAATTTAACAAGGGGGCTGATTCCATTGAGCTGGGCTTATAAATATGTAGATGTATTAAAATTAAGTTACCGACGTCTGTCGGCGGAATTATGCAGCCCACCATTGACGAGCGGAGCAGATAATTACAAATTGGTTTCATGACGTTCTGAAACTGATTTCTGGCCTTCTCGCCATATAGTCCACATGCTGCCAAACACACCCACTGCCAATGGGAATGGAAAATTCCGCCCTGTGTCTTTATGTATGATTTAAATAACCTGCAGTGCACAAGTACAAATTAACAGTTTCACATTTCTTCCTGAGTACCCGTTAAAAGGATGCCACATGCCCAGCTGCGATGATTTCAACAGCGTCATCTTTGGTCCTGGCTGCTGCATACTTGGGGGCTCCAAATGATGTCACGCAGCAACATGCTCGAACTGTGTGTGCTCGGAGCATGCGTGGCATTGGCAGGTAATGCAGGCTAACGTTAATTAGGGCTATTTAATTATAGTGAGAGTGGCAGAAACTTTATAAAGTCAGATAGCATGGAAACCAGGAAAAGAAGTAGGTCAGTCAGCAATTTAATGAGAATGGCATCAGGAGAAAAGAATGGATCTCATAAACAAGATGAATTCAAAGAAGGCTTGGGGGAGATGGGAGAGAAACTAGAGAGAGTGTTCAGGCTTTGGTGGGCAAGGGAAAGAAAGGAGGCAGCAGAAGCAACTAAATGGATAGATCTGGTGGCAAAGGAATCCAAGAACTCTTTTACTTGTTATATGTGAGGATGGAGTGGACAAGAGCTTAAGCTCAGGATTGGTGGTGTAGAAAAGAAGCCAAGGGTTATTTTTGCTTTCCAAGATAATCTTGAATCATGGAATTAGGAGTTTGAATGTGGACTTGTAAGAAAATTGGGAACACAATTTTCCAGGGGATACAATTTTGGAAAGGGAAGGGGAAATGTGGATGGTAATGGATAAACGGAAATGGTGTCAAGTAGCCTTGTTAATGATCACAACCACAAAAATTGAAAAGCCAAGGGGGACGGTGAGGTTGAAAAGGAGGCTGTGAATATGGATGGGAGAGTTTATTTTGAGGGAGATACTTAGAGAGAACAGAATGGTGGTGAACCCCGAACTGACAGGGGCAGCAAGGGGAGCTGAGATGGACATTGAAGTCACTGAGGAGATGTCACTCATGTGGAAGCTGAGACTTAGTCTAACAAGAGTACACATTCAATTCACATACTGAAGATGAGGAGGATCATGTAGTGGCAAGTGGATTTTGGACACGGTAAAGGCACACTCTGAATCACTGGGGATGTGAGATCCACTGACACCAAAACTAAGGAGTCTATGTAGCGTAAAATTCCGTCTCAATGTATGTTTAATATAATCACAAGTTGAAGTTGCAATGCTCTATTGCAGAGATTCTGACCTCTTGTTCCAAGCTATTATTCATTCCATACTTATAGAGGTATAGGTGAATATTGGACTATTTGTGGAAAAACCTAACAAAGGGAAGAATGTGAGAATGAGAGGATGGGTTGTCTATATTATGAGCTTATTCACGGTACAGTGCACAGGACAATGACACAAAGAGAAATAAAAAGCGCACTGTGATTCCAGGTTTGTCTATCATTGAGTGGAAATAGTCTTGGCTGAGTGGAGACACAGTTTTGGCTGTATCCCATGCATTATGATTTCCTGAACATCATAGCTCTTCTGTTATTTAAAGGCAGTAGGAAGTGTTGGCCTTCTTACTGAGTTTGCTTTGGGGCCATGCACTGTCTACCTATTACCAGGATAAAGCACCTGCTGCAACTGGAATGAACAGAAAAAGGAGGTGGAGACTTGTTATGTCTCCTCCCCTTTTGCATTGTCCAGGGATACCCAGAGGTTAAGTGGATCAGCTTCATCTACATCAACCTAACAGCTCCCAGCACAAAGACTTCAGTATGTGCTCCATTAATTGGATTCAGTGGTGGCAACACTCCTTTTTTTTCCTCTCCAAACATTTAGAATGCAATATAAATTTCAGAGCATTGTAACACTGCACACCAAGCACACAGGCACACAAACTCCTCAGGGGTTGGCTGATTAATTTCTCCTTTCCAGGGCATAGAAACCCAGGCCGTGATTTTCCGTTCCCGCCTGCGGCAGGTGTCATGGTGGGCAGAAGCAGAAAATATCGCAAGATGAAAAAAATCAGGTTCACTTTGGTAGGAAAACAGAGTCCTATTGTCCTCTCGGGGTTTCAATGGTAGACCGCATTTCCTGCAATGTCAGGAACACCATTTGAATACATTTAAATGTCATGAATGCTCATTATAAAGCCTACTTGCCGGTATCATCCTCCCACACTGGATCAAGAGATGCATTTCAGAACCGAATTAAGTGATGTGCATCTGGAAACTAGCACTTCGCTTCTGACTTCAAAGTTTGTTTGTCTGCCTTTCATCGCGCAGCACTTGTGGCACTCCACTCAGCCCCAGGCTTTGCAAGCAGCACCACATCATTTTCAGGGGATATCATGGCAAGGCTCTATCTACCAGATCAGCAATAAGGCCGTGGTGCAGTGGAAGGGGCCGCAGGGCAAGGCCTCCACCGGGGAGGGGCAATAGCAGACAGAGGTTGTGGATAGGGCCGCAGGGCAAGGCCTCCACTGGAGAGGGGACAGAGGTTCGACTCAGAAACATGACATGGGGAGTGGGGTCAGGTCATCTTCAGTGTCTGCACTGCAGTGTTGCTTTGGGCTGCATTAGAGTGCTTAAGTTGGAGTTTGGTGAGTGAGGGAGTTTGGTAAAGAGGGGAAAAAGGTGCTCTTTTCTTTTTCTACCTTTTTTCCAGCCTCCAGTAGCTGGCTCTAACTTTGCTACATGGGAAGAAAATGATTGGTGAGTAACTGGTAAATTAGTCTACTTATTCTAATTGTAATAAATAGTTTTAAAAATTACGGTATGGAAGGTCAGCTTGGCTGAGTGTAATGTGCATCCTGTGATATGTGGGAAGTCATGGTCGCACTGTATCCTAGATGAACACATCTACAGAAGCTTGAGTTCCGAGTTTCGGAACTTGAGCGGCGGCTGGAGTCACTGTCATGCATCACAAGGCAGAGGACTACATGGATAGCACGTTTAGGGAGGTGGTTACACTGCAGGTTAAGGGCTTGCTGGCAGAGAGGGAATGGGTGACCGCCAGGCAGTCAAAGAGATTCAGGCAGGTAGTGTAGGAGTCCCCCGAGTCTATCTTGCCTGCTAATTGGTTTTCCATTTTGCATATTGGTGGTTCCTCAGGGGAGTGCAGCCAGAGCCAAGCCTGTAGCACCATGGATGGCTCCGCTGCACAGGAGGGAAGGAAGAAAAGTGGGAGATCAGTAGTGATAGGTGATTCCATAGCCAGAGGATCAGTCATTTCTGTGGCAGTAAACGTGACTCCAGGATGGTGTGTTGCCTCTGGTGCCAGGGTCAAGGATGTCACAGAGTGGCTGCAGGACATCCTTCGGGGGGAGGGGGAACAGAAGTCGTAGTCCACATTGGGACCAATGACATAGGTAGGAAGAGGGTTGAGATCCTGAAAGCAGAGTTTCAGGAGTTAGGAAGGAAATTAAAAAGCAGGACCCCAAGAGCCGTAACCTCAGGATTACTCCCAGTGCCACATGCTAGTGAGCATAGGAATAGGAAGATTGATCGATTTAACACGTGGCTGGAGAATTGGTGTAGGATGAAGGGCATCAGATTTCTCAGGCATTGGGACCAGTTCTGGGGCAGGTGGGACCTGTACAAGATGGTCAGGCTACACCTTAACAGGATTAGGACTAATATCCTCACAGGGAGATATGCTAGTGCTGTTGGAGATGGTTTAAACTAGCTTGTCAGTGGGGTGGGAACCTGAGGGGTTGCTCAAATTGTATGGAAGTAAAGCTGGTAACTGGAAGTAGAAAAGTAGCAAGTGAGATTAGAAAGTAGTCAAAATGAAAGCGAGCATCAGCTAAACATAGAATGTGGAATAATGTCAAAAAGACCAAGTTAAGGGCACTCTACGTGAATGCATGCAGCATTCGCAACAAGGTGGATGATTTAAAGGCACAAATAGAGGTAAATGGATATGATCTAATTGTCATTACCGAAATGTGGCTACAGGGTGATCATGCCTGGGAACTGAATATTCAAGGATATTCAACATTTAGGAAGGACAGGCAAAAAGGAAGAGGAGGAGGCGGTGTTGCGCTGATAATAAGGGATAGGATCAGTACAGTAGTAAGTGAGGATCTCAGATTGGAAGAACAGAATGTGGAATCTGCTTGGGTGGAGCTAAGAAACAGCAAATGGCAGCAAATATTGGTAGGACTTGTTTATTGATCACCAAACAGTAGTCATAGTGTTGGGCATGGTACTAATCAGGAGATTACAGAAGCATGTAGCATGGCTAATACAGTATTCATGGGTGACCTCAATCTGCACATAGACTGGGTAAACTTAACGAGTACTAATACTGTGAAAGACGAGTTTCTGCAGTATGTTAGGGATAGTTTTCTAGAGCAGTATGTTGCCCTGTTTAAATAAATCATACACACACCAAGACACCCAGCCTTAGAGAACAAAGAAAAGAAAAGAACAGCACAGGAACAGGCCCTTCAGCCCTCCAAACCTGCGCCGATCATATTGCCCGTCAACTAAAATATTTTGCACTTCCGGGGTCCGTATCCCTCTATTCCCATCCTATTCATGTATTTGTCAAGCTGCCTCTTAACCACCACTATCGTAACTGCTTCCACCACCTCCTCTGGCAGCGAATTCCAAACACTCACTACCCTCTGCGTAAAAAACTTGCCCCGCACATCACCTTTATAGTTTTCTCCTCTCACCTTAAATCTATGTCCCCTTGTAATTGACTCTTCCACCCTGGGAAAAAGCTTCTGACTATCTACTCTGTCCATGCCACTCAATTTTGTAAACTTCTATCAAGTCGCCCCTCAATCTCCGTCGCTCTAGTGAGAACAATCCGAGTTTCTCCAACCTCTTCTCATAGCTAATAACCTCCAGACCAGGCAGCATCCTGGTAAACCTCCTCTGCACCCTCTCCAACGCCTCCATATCCTTCTGGTAAGTGATGACCAGAATTGCACGCAATATTCCAAGTGTGGCCAAACCAAGGTTCTGTATAGATTCTGTATATATTATTCTTTACAGAATAATACACAGAGCTAGAGAACTTCTCTAAAAATGCAAATGTTAGATCTAACCTATTTACTTGTACCTCAAACTTAACACCTCTATCTTTTCCATGTTTCAAACCCCCTCAGACAACCTGACGCCTATCAATATTTTGCCCAGCTTAATTAAATCATACACACACAGAGACACCCAGGGCTAATTCCTAATCTTGTTGTAAAAGAAATTCTGGGATGATTAACCATAATACGATAGAATTTTACATTATGTTTGAAAGTGAGGTAGTTCAATCTGAAGTCAGGGTGTTAAATTTGAACAAAGGAAATTATGAAGGTATGAGGGGCAAATTGGCTGAGATGGAATTGGAAAATACATTAAAAGGTGTTATCACAGAATCACAGTGCAGAAGAGGCCCTTTGGCCCATTGAGTCTGCACCGACTCATGAGAAACACCTGACCTACCTACCTAATCCCATTTGCCAGCACTTGGCCCATAGCCTTGAATGTTACGATGTGCCAAGTGCTCATCCAGGTACTTTTTAAAGGATGTGAGGCAACCTGCCTCCACCACCCTCCCAGGCAGTGCGTTCCAGACCGTCACCACACCCTCTGGGTAAAAAAGTTTTTCCTCACATCCCCCCTAAACCTCCTGCCCCTCACCTTGAACTTATGCCCACTTGTGACTGACCCTTCAACTAAGGGGAACAGCTGCTCCCTATCCACCCTGTCCATGCCCCTCATAATCTTGTACACCTCGATCAGGTCGCCCCTCAGTCTTCTCTGCTCCAACGAAAACAACCCAAGTCTATCCAACCTCTCTTCATAACTTAAATGTTTCATATCCCAGGCAACATCCAGGTGAATCTCCTCTGCATCCCCTCCAGTGCAATCACATCCTTCCTATAATGTGGCGACCAGAACTGCACACAGTACTCCAGCTGTGGCCTCACTAAGGTTCTATACAACTCCAACATGACCTCCCTACTTTTGTAATCTATGCCTCGATTGATAAAGGCAAGTGTCCCATCTGCCTTTTTCACCACCCCACTAACATGCCTTCAGAGATCGATGGACACACACGCCAAGGTCCCTTTGTTCCTCAGAACTTCCTAGTGCCATGCCGTTTATTGAATACTTCCTTGTCAAATGACTCCTTCCAAAGTGTATCACCTCACACTTTTCAGGGTTAAATTTCATCTGCCACTTATCTGCCCATTTGACCATCCCATCAATATCTTCCCGTAGCCCAAGACACTCAGCCTCACTGTTAGCCACCCGGCCAATCTTTGTCATCCACAAACTTATTAATCCTACCCCCCCCATAGTCATCTATGTCATTTATATAAATGACAAATAATAGGGGACCGAGCACAGATCCCTGTGGTACGCCACTGGACACTGGCTTCCAGTCACTAAAGCATCCCTCTGTCATCACCCTCTGTCTTCTACAACTAAGCCAGTTTTGAATCCACCTTATCAAATTACCCTGTATCCCATGTGCCTTTGCCTTCTTTATAAGTCTCCCATGTGGGACCTTGTCAAAGGCTTTGCTGAAATCCATATGAACTACATCAACTGCACTACCCTCATCTATACACCTGGTCACCTCCTCAAAAAATTCAATCAAATTTGTTAGGCATGACCTCCATCTGACAAAGCCATGCTGACTATCCCTGATCAAACCTTGCCTCTCCAAGTGGAGATAGATACTCTCCTTCAGAATTTTCTCCAATAGTTTCCCTACCACTGACGTGAGACTCACTGGCTTGTAGTTCCTTGGCTTCTCTCTGCAACCCTTCTGAAATAGGGGAACCACATTAGCTGTTCTCCAGTCCTCTGGCACCTCCCCCATGGCCAGAGAGGAATTAAAAATTTGGGTCAGAGCCCCTGCGATCTCCTCCCTTGCCTCCCTCAGCAGTCTGGAACACAAATCATCCAGACCTGGAGATTTGTCCACTTTTAAGCCTGCCAATACCTTGTCACTCCCTATATCAATTTGCTGAAGAACCTCGCAGTCTCTCTCCCCGAGTTTGATACCTTCATCCTCATTCTCTTGGGTGAAGACGGACGTGAAGTATTCATTCAACACTCTAGCGATGTCCTCTGGCTCCACTGATAAATTGCCCTCTTGTTCCCTTATGGGCCCTACTCTTTCCCTGGTTATCCTCTTCCCATTGATATACTTATAGAATATCTTGGGATTTTCCTTTCTTTTACTAGCCAGAGCTTTCTCATATCCCCTGTTTGCTCTCCTAATTGCTTTCTTAAGCTCCACCCTGCACTGCCTGTATTCCACAAATGCCGATTTGCTTCCCTTGTACCTGCTAAAAGCCTCTCTTTTCCTTCTGGTCATCCATGGTTCTCTCGGCTTGTTACTCTTTCCTATCACCCTAGAGGGAACATGTTGAGCCTGTACCCTTCCCATTTCCTTTTTGAACAGCCCCGACCGTTCCTCTGTAGGTTTCCCCACAAGTAACTGTTCCCAGTCTACCTTGGCCAGATCCTGCCTTATTTTACTAAAATCCGCTCTCCCCCAATCCAAAACATTTTTTTGCAACTTGTTGATTTCTTTGTCCATAAGAAACTTAAACTGTACCATGTTGTGGACGCTATCACTAAAATGCTCGCCCACCACCACCTCAACCACCTGTCCGGCTTCATTCCCCAGAATTAGGTCCAGCAATGCACAGTCCCTTGTTGGACCCTCTACATGTTGACCTAAAAAGTTCTCCTGTACACATTTCAAGAAATCCACTCCATCCAAGCCCTTAACACTATGTCTAACCCAATTAATGTTGGGAAAGTTGAATCTTTGGAATTCTCTACCTCAGAGGGCTGTGGAAACTCAGTCATTGAGTATGTTTAAAGTAGAGATTGACAGATTTCCAAATGCCAATGACAAAAAGGGATATGGGAATAGTGTGGGAAATAGGCATTGAAGTGGATGATAAACCATGATCATGTTGAATAGCAGAGCAGGCTCGATGGCCTACTCCTGCTCCTATGTCCCTATGTTTGGGGGGGAGGTGTCCTCTGCACCAGAATGAGGAAGAGTTTGTTTTAAGGGGGACATAAGCGAGTTGGGCCAGAATGAGAGGACTGCGGTGTGAAAAAGCGCTTCATTTTTCATGGCTGACCTCGCAAAGACTCTCCTTGTCCTAGTCCAGGGAGGGTGAGGGTATGTCCGTCCAGGGTCAGTAGTGCCCAGAATGTTCAGCACAGGCAGACTTTGTCACACCATGTGCATCGATGCATGGCATTTTTTGGAATCATACTGGACTGCAGGTGGCACTGTCACAGTCAGGGGAGACATCTGCAGTCTACAGATGGGGAAAATAGAGGATTCTGGGGAGGAGGCCTCAAGATGGGGAGGGGTGAGGTCCAAAGGCACAGCCACCTCCAAAGATTCAGGGGGCAGTACAAAGATTTCCACCACAAGCACAAAGGGTTCAAGGATTGGAGGGGGAGGATTGAGAGTTGTTGGATGCAGGGAAATCTGGAAATTGAGCTCCTCAATGGGAGGGATTGTTATAGTCACACAGGGAGGGTTCAAGCCGGTCTGGGAGTGAGAGCCCAGCACCAACATCTTCCAACCTGAAACAACGACCAATCAAAGGACTGCACTGGGAGACCGACTGAAACTCTTTCGAGTTATCAACAGTCACAGATTGCAACTCTTTCGAGTACAATCACAGTTCTTGGTTTCCGGGAGTGGGACATGAACCCACAACCCTCTGATTCAAAGGCGAGGGTGCTATGAACTGAGCCACAGCTGACACCTCGGAGACCGACTGAAAACTCTTTCGAGTTATCAACAGTCACAGATTGCAACTCTTTTTGAGTACAATCACAGTTCTTGGTTTCCGGGAGTGGGACATGAACCCACAACCCTCTGATTCAAAGGCGAGGGTGCTATGAACTGAGCCACAGCTGACACCTCGCCTGTTGTGGTCAAACTCTTTCGAGTTATCAACAGTCACAGATTCAAACTCTTTTGAGTACAATCATAGTTCTTGGTTTCCGGGAGTGGGACATGAACCCACAACCTTCTGATTCAAAGGCGAGGGTGCTATGAACTGAGCCACAGCTGACACCTCAAAAATTCTTTCGAGTTATCAACAGTCACAGATTGCAACTCTTTCGAGTACAATCACAGTTCTTGGTTTCCGGGAGTGGGACATGAACCCACAACCCTCTGATTCAAAGGCGAGGGTGCTATGAACTGAGCCACAGCTGACACCTCGGAGACCGACTGAAACTCTTTCGAGTTATCAACAGTCACAGAATGTAACTCTTTCGAGTACATTCACAGTTCTTGGTTTCCGGGAGTGGGACATGAACCCACAACCCTCTGATTCAAAGGCGAGGGTGCTATGAGCTGAGCCAAAGCTGACACCTCGGAGACCGACTGAAACTCTTTCGAGTTATCAACAGTCACAGAATGTAACTCTTTCGAGTACATTCACAGTTCTTGGTTTCCGGGAGTGGGACATGAACCCACAACCCTCTGATTCAAAGGCGAGGGTGCTATGAACTGAGCCACAGCTGACACCTCGGAGACCGACTGAAGGGGCACACAATTGAATTGTGTTTCACCAAATGAGGGGAGATGCACACCTGAGACACATTAGGCACCTTACAGTGGCAATGCACGGAATCAGGAGAGTTAAGCACTGAGGCACATTCACATGAGATGAATCCCCATTCTTTGCACGAATTGATCTCCTTGTACAAACCCCTTGTTCCAAATGCTGAAATTCCCCAGAGCCATAACAAAGTGCGGGGCTATTGGGCGACTGGACAAGCTGAAGCTGTGTCTTAAATACAGCTCAGAATACGGTCGCTGGCAGCTGACCAGATGAGAAGCCGCTGCCCCCATCAAATATTCGCATGTCCTTACTAAACATTTGCCCTAATGGCTTTTCCAAATGAGTCCAGTTAGTGTGTGTAGTGAATGAGGATCCCAGCAACAGGCCTGAAAGCTGCATACCAAAACGCCTTGCCAAGGCAATGCCATAGCAGTGGCTCATGTCGAAGAGGCGGTGGGGGGGGGGGGGGGGGGCGCGCAACCACTGTGAAAAGTAAAGTGTGTTGGCCAACATTTTAGTGGGGCAAATAGGTGCTGACACTGGACCTACAGTCACTCACTAGTTATCAACAGAAATAGGACCTTTGGAGGCTCATGTTCACTCATGTCTCTTTTTCATTTATGCTGAGGAGACCTTCAGCATGATGGATGTTGGATTTCTAGTTGCCTGCATCATCACATACAAGCCAGGAGAGAAAGAGGAGAAGCTGCGATGGAGGCACCAGGCTCACCAAAGGGAGGAGCTTCACCCTGATGAGCAAGGGGCAGCAGGGCCCCCTCTGGACACAGAGGACGAGGCTCACAGAAAGGTCGGGCTTAGGTGGCTCACAAGACCAAGGGTGTAGAGAACACATGCCTTTTCTGTGGCTATTAAACAGGCAGTGTCGCTGACGCCTCCGCATGTCCAGGGATACAGTGGCGCACATCTGCCACATTCTGCAGGATTTGACGCCAAGGGGACTAGGAAGACATCTGTTGCCAGTTGCTGTTAAAGTCTTCTACAAGTAACTTCTACACAACTGGCTATTTCCAACGCTCCACTGGGAACCTCTGCAGGATCTCTCAAGCTTCCACAACAAGTGCATCCAGGAAGTAACAGACGCCCTTTTTCCCAAGGTCCACAACTACACTAACTCTGATAGAGGTCAAGCCAGCCAGGACGCCAGAACACAGGTCTTTGCTGCGATTTCTGGTTTCCCACAAGTGCAGGGTGCCATTGGCTGCACTCATGTGACTATAAAATCTCCATGGCAACAGGCACTCTGATACATCAACAGGAAAGGCTTCCACTCCATCATCGTCCAGCTGGTCTGCAACCACAAGAAACAAATCCTGTAGGTTTGCACCAGATACCCAGGAAACTGCCACGACTTCCACATCACAGTAGGTCACAGATCCCGGACATATTCGAGGGACCACACAGGATCCAGGTTTGGCTGCTTGGGTGACAAAGGGTACCCTCAAAGGATGTGGCTGATGGTGCCCGTGTGATGGCCACAAAATGCAGCAGAGGGAAGGTACAATGAAACTCATACCACACCAAACAGTGGTGCAGCAGACCATTGGCATATTAATTCTGGTACCTGGGCAGATCTGGCAGCACACGCCCCAGAGGGTCTCATGGACCATTGTGGCTTGCTGCACGCTACACAACCTGGTGCTGCAAAGGGGAGAGGACTTGCCAGATGCCGACATGAAGGAGCTGCTCCTCCAATGAGAAAGGCATTGAAAGGATGAGGACGATGAGATCGAGGAAGCCAAGGCTTCAGGGGAGGATGCCATTGCGCGGCCAGACAAGGTAGGCGTGCATGTGAGGCCCTCACAGCCACCAGATTCCATGAAGAAGGTGTTGAGTAGGACTGAGTCTCCTCTTGGACAAATGCCCTCCATTGTGGGACCAAACTAACATCAGAATGGCTCTCCTTCTCATTTCAACCACCCACTTCAACTGGAGGGTGACCAGTTAAACATCAGACTCACATTTTCCTGATCCTTTGAAGTATGATGAGGCCCCGGGATCATATGTCCTTGCTGATATAAGGTCCTCATTGGAGGGGGGGGTCCCGGCATCAGACATCAGAAGATACTGCCTCTTCACGCGTCTCTCCAGCATCCCACATGCTACAGCAGCCTAGTAGAGGCAAGAGCTCTCTACCATCCTCAGTGCACCTGTACCTGTATGCCCTCAGTCTGACAAAACCCCTTAAGGAAATCCATCTCCAGCAACGGGACAACACTTTATCACTCGTCTCAATGGTGATACTGAGGGGTGACACTCGGGCGATTGCAACTGAGGATGTTACGCAGGTCCGCACGCATTTTTACATGACACACTTCAGTGTTTCACCTTCATCTCTATTACATTACATTGACATCTGGCATTCTGCAGGCCTACATGTAGCCTGACCTTTCCATAAAGATTGACCACCTCAGATAACCATGCTCACACACTTGCTGGCCACAAATTAAAATGCCTCCTCTTGAACATTGAACTCCCCTGATGGCCAGCCCTGGTTCTTGCAACCTCGCTACAGCAATGACATCATGGAGAACTAAATGTGAGGCTTGGTTCACATTAAAGAGCACACTTCAGCTTCATTACATCCTGGGTCCTAGGCCATTGCTGCCCTCAACATCGTCATTTATATAAACGACATAGATGACTATGTGGGGGGTAGGATTAGTAAGTTTGCGGGTGACGCAAAGATTGGCCGGGTGGTTAACAGTGAGGTTGAGTGTCTTGGGCTACAGGAAGATATAGACGGGATGGTCAAATGGGCAGATAAGTGGCAGATGGAATTTAACACTGAAAAGTGTGAGGTGATACGCTTTGGAAGGAGTAATTTGACAAGGAAGTATTCAGTGAACAGCATGACACAAGGAAGTTCTGAGGAACAAAGGGACCTTGGCGTGTGTGTCCATCGATCTCTGAAGGCGGAGGGGCATGTTAGTGGGGTGGTGAAAAAGGGACACTTGCCTTTAGCAATCGAGGCATAGATTACAAAAGTAGGGAGGTCATGTTGGAGTTGTATAGAACCTTGGTGAGGCCACAGCTGGAGTACTGTGTGCAGTTCTGGTCACCACATTATAGGAAGGATGTGATTGCACTGGAGGGGGTGCAGATGAGATTCACCTGGATGTTGCCTGGGATGAAACATTTAAGTTATGAAGACTTGGGTTGTTTTTATTGGAGCAGAGAAGACTGAGGGGCGACCTGATTGAGGTGTACAAGATTATGAGGGGCATGGACAGGTTGGATAGGGAGCAGCTGTTCCCCTTAGTTGAAGGATCAGTCACGAGGAGATACAAGTTCGAGGTGAGGGGAAGGAGGTTTAGGGGGATGTGAAGAAAAACTTTTTTACCCAGAGGGTGGTGACAGTTTGGAATGCGCTACCTGGGAGGGTGGTGGAGGCGGGTTGCCTCACAACCTTTAAAAAGTACCTGGATGAGCACTTGGCACATCATAACATTCAAGGCTATGGGCCAAGTGCTGGTAAATGGGTTTAGGTAGGTAGGTCAGGTGTTTCTCATGTGTTGGTGCAGACTCAATGGGCCGAAGGGCCTCTTCTTCTCTTCTGATTAAATTCTTTGATGAGGTAATAGAGAAGATTGATCAAGGTAGATCAGTAGATGTTGTATATAGAACCATAGAAAAGTTACAGCACAGAAGGAGGCCATTCGGCCCATCTTGCCCATGCCAGTCCGAGGACACCCAGGTGCCCTTTCTAATCCCACCTTCCTGCACCTGGCCCATAGCCCTGCAGTTTACAGCACTTTAGGTGCAGATCCAGGTACTTTTTAAAAGAGTTTAAAGTTTCTGCCTCTACCACCAACTTGGGCAGCGAATTCCAGACACCCACTATCCTCTGTGTAAAGAAGTTCTTCCTCATGTACCCCCTACACCTTCTGCCACTTATCTTGAATCTATGTCCCCTGGTTCTAGAACTCTCCATCAAGGGAAACAATTTTATCCTGTCCACTCTATCCGTTCCCCTCATAATTTTGTACACCTCAATCAAGTCACCTCTCAGCCTTCTTTGTTCTAAGGAAAATAACCCCAACCTATCCAATCTCTCCTCGTAGCTACACTTTTCTAACCCTGGCAACATTCTTCTAAACCTCCTCTACACTCTCTCCACAGCTCTTACATCCTTCCTGTAATGTGGTGACCAGAATTGCACACAATACTCCAGTTGTGACCTCACCAGTGTTTTATACAATTCCAACATTATATTCTTACTTTTATATTCTATACCTCTGCCAATGAAGGAGAGCCTTCTTTACAACCTTGTCTACTTGAACTGCTGCCTTCATGGACCTGTGTACTTGTACGCCAAGATCTCTCACTTCATCTACCCCTCTTAGTATATTCCCATTTATTTTGTAATCCCTGTAACTGTTTGACCTCCCTAAATGTATGACCTCACACTTCTCTATGTTAAAATCCATCTGCCACTTTACCACCCACTCCACCGACCCATCTATATCGTTTTGGAGATTATGGCTATCCTCTACACTATCCACTACTCAGCCAATCTTCGTGTCATCTGCAAATTTACCAATCGTGCCCCCCACGTTCAAGTCCAAATTGTTAATATATAACACAAACAGCAAGGGTCCCAACACTGAGCCCTGTGGAACACCACTTGAGACAACTTTCCATTCGCAAGGGCATCCATCGACCAATACCCTTTGTTTCCTGTTACAAAGCCAACCTTTTATCCAGTTTGCCACATTACCCTGAATCCCACGGGCTTTTGCTTTCCTGACCAATCTGCCATGTGGGACCTTGTCAAATGCCTTGCCAAAATCCATGTACACAACATCCACTATACTACCTTCATCAACCCTTCTTGTCACTTCCTCAAGAATTCAATCAAATTTGAATATGGGCTTTTGGAAGGCTTTCGACAAAAAGGTCCATGGAATTAAGAGGAAAAGTAGTAGTATGGATACACAATTGACTCAGGAAACAAAGTTTGATGGTGGATGCATGTTTTTCAGACTGAGAGGTAGTTTGCAATGATGTGCCCGAACGGTCAGTTTTGGGTCCATTAATCTTGCTAAATTTTATGAACGACCTCGGTTCAGCTGTAGACAGCAGCATTATAAGGTTAGCAGATTACACGAAACTTGGCAAAGTAATAGGTAGTGATGAGGAAATGTTATAGGCTTCAAGATAACATTGACAAGATGATGAAATGAAGTTGGAGTTCAATGCAAAGAGTGTGAAGTGATGCACTTTTGGAGGACTAATATGGATTACTGTATAAATGGCATGACTTTGAAAAGTGGAAGTGACTTGAGACATCTTGGTAGCCATGTAATTCCGAGGTGCAGAGGAATCTAGGTGTTCTACTCCATGAGTCACAAAAAGTTACTATGCAGCTATAGCACATAATCAAGAAGGCTAATGGAATGCTGTCCTTTATTACGAGAGGAATTGAACACAAAAGTAAGGATGTTATGCTTCAGTTATACAGGGCGTTGATGAGACCACATCTTGAACAGTGTGCGCAGTTTTGGTCTCCTTATTTGAGGAAGGATGTAAATACGTTGGAGGCAGTTCAGAGGAGGTTTACTAGATTGGTACCTGGAATGATTAAGTTGTCTTATGGGGAAAGGTTGGACAGGTAGGGTTGTTTCCACTGGAGTTTAGAAGGGTGAAGTGTGACTTGTTTGAAATATATAAGATCCTGAATGGTCTTGACAAGGTGGATGTGGAAAGGATGATTCCTCTTTGGGTGAGTCCAGAACTAGAGGGCACTGTTTTGAAATTAGGAGTTGCACTTTTAGGATGGAGATGAGGGGAAGTTTTTTTCTCTCAGGGTTGTGCGACTTTGGAACTCTCTGGGGGTCATTCAATATTTTTAAGGCAGAGGTGAATAGATTCTTGTTAGGCAAGGGAATTGAAGGTTATCGGAGGGTAGATGGGAATGTGGAATTCGAAACAGATTAGCCACAAACTTATTGAATGGCGGAGCAGGCTCGAGGGGCTGAATGGCCTATTTCTGATCCTATTTCATATATTCCTTTATACACAAATTCTTAAAGATAGTGAAACACTATATAGGTTATTTGGGCTTATAAGTAGAGGCATAGAGTATAAAAGCAAAGAGATTGTGCTAGAAGTTTATAATTGTTGGTTAGGCTTCAGCTGGAGTCAAAGTCATAGAGTCATACAGTACAGAAACAGGCCCATTGGCCCATCGTGTCCGTGCCGGCCATCAAGCACCTATCTATTCTAATCCCATTTTCCAGCATTTGGCCCATATGCTATCGCACTTCAAGTGCTCATCTAAATATTTCTTAAATGTTGTGAGGGTTCCTGCCTCTACCACCCCCTCAGGCAGTGTGTTCCAGATTCCAACCACCCTCTGGGTGACAAAATTTTTCCTCAAATCCCCTCTAAAACCTCCCGCCCCTTACCTTACATCTATGCCCCCTGGTTATTGACACCACCGCTAAGGGGAAAAGTTTCTTCCTATCTACCCTATCTATGCCCCTCATAATTTTGTATACCTCTATCAGGTCCCCCTTCAGCCTTCTCTGCTCTAAGGCAAGCAATCCTAGCCTATCCAGTCCGTCTTCATAGCTGAAATACTTCAGCCCAGGCAAAATCCTGGTAAATCTCCTCTTCATCCTCCCCAGTGCAATCACATCCTTCCTATAGTGTGGCAACCAGAATTGCTCCACCTGTGGCCTAACTAATGTTTTATACAGCTCCAACATAACCTCCCTGCTCTTATGTTCTATGCCTCGGCTAATAAAGGCAAGTATCCCATATGCCTTCTTAACCACCTTATCTACCTGTGCTGCTGCCTTCAGGGATCTATGGACATGTACACCAAGGTCCCTCTGATCCTCTGTGCTTCCTAGAGTCCTACCATTCATTATGTATTCCCTTGCTGTGTTAATCCTCCCAAAATGCATCACCTCTCACTTCTCAGTATAGAATCTTCAGGCATGATTTGGGGGGGTGTAAAAGAGGAGGTGGCATTGCATTATTGATCAAGGAGTCAATTACTGCAGTAAGGAGGGATGGTATCTTAAAAGTCTGGGGAAGATGTAAAGGTCTTACAAGGGGTACTGAGGAGATTGACCCCAGTGAAACCAGGGATGAGGGATTTCAGTTATGAGGAGAAATTGGAAAATTAAGGACTGTTCTCTGGAACTGAGAGGGTTTCTGTTTTCTGAAAGGGAAGTGTTTTCAGACTTTATAGAATTATCTGACTTCTCCGGTGAAATAACCAAGAAAGAAATGAATTATTCTGCTACATTTTGCTACACTCTGTAACAATATATGTAATAATTATTTGAATAGAAAAAACATGCAGGGATATGAGGAAAAGGCAGGGCAATGGCACTAGGTCATGATGCTCATTTGGAGAGCCAGTGCACGCACGATGGGCCGAATGGCCTCCTTCCATGCTGTTAAAATTCTGTGATTCTGATAATACAGTAAAGCCTAGTATTAATGTACGACGCTCTGAAGGAATTTGCTTGTCTTACCGCTTTCTTTATTGCTGGAATAGGGCCAACACCCATAACAGCAGGATCCAATCCAGCCTGTGCCCAGGACACCACGCGTGCCAAAGGTGTCAGATTTCTTTTAAGAGCTTCTGATTTCTTCATCAGAATTACAGCTGCAGCCCCATCATTAATACCTGCAGCAATAGGAACAGGAACCAAAATAACATCAGTCCAGTTATTGCGATAGCTAATCCCTCTGCTCAGGAGATGAAAATGACTAGGGTTAAAGGGAAGGCTCCTTACTCACCTGATGCATTAGCAGCGGTGACGCTGCCTGTCCCATCACTTAAAAAACACGGCTTCAGTTTTGACATTGCTTCATAACTGCTCCCATGACGGGGAAATTCATCAGTTAATACTTCAATAGAGCCTGAAGAAAGGTATGTTTATGTTCAGTTATTTATAAGCCAAAACCAACACTGAACACTTAAAACACTTTTAAAGTACTTGAACCACTTTGAGACAGTCCCGAGTGCAGTGTCATTTTTGGTGTCTATTTCATGTGAAAACTACTGAAATTAAGATCTACTTCTCATCCCATCAAGTTTCAAAACAAAGGATAAAATGCATTAATGCTGTAACAATTTTTACTGCCCTAATATGCTGAGTTTGTGTTCTTCAGTAATTTTCTTCACTCATGGCACAGGACATGTCCAGAATCAGTTTTACCAAAGTCTGTACAGAGTTAAGAATGAAAAGGTGCTGAAGTCAGGAATGGAAAACATCCCATTTGTACTGTAAAGGTGCTTCACCAAGAGAGCTTGATTCTGAAGTGGTTTCAGAGGGAGAGGGTACAACAATCATCCATAAAATTATTCCAGCATGGAATGAGAGAGGATGAAATGCAGTTATATATAGCCATAAGATTGGATGCAGTTAGTTATTATCCATTCATTTAGTACGATGCCCATAAAATAACAATCTTAAGAGAAAATAGGGGAAAAGCATTTTAATACCCAGCACAGACATCCCTCACACGCCAAAACAATTTGGGTGGGATTTTCCAATCCCACCAATGGTGGGCATTGTGGCGGGCAGGATCAGAATAATCGGAAGGTGGCCAAAAGTCAATTTTCTGCCGGCGAGAAAACAAGTAGCAATTTTCCCCTCCCAGCTTTCATGGCTGGTTGGGTTGCCATGTCAAGAAACGCATAATGTCGTTGCTTCTCATGAATGCTCCATAAGAACCTAGTTCACCTGAACCATCCCAATCTAAATGCCCCACCAGAGTGATTCACAGCTGGATATAACCGACGTGCACCTGGTGAACTACACTTCACTTGCCTTTCACTGCGCTGCTCTCGCGGCTGCTCTGACTCTACGCCAAGGCTGCTCAGGCAAGACCAATGGTAAGGGAAGTGGGGGAGTGGAAGGCACATGCTTGACTGTCGGGGGAGGGGGGGGGGGGGGGGGGGGGATGATGACTACAGCCTGGGAGGGAATGGGTAGTCAGAGACACATGACTGGGGGGGGTGTGGTTTAAAGGAAGAGAGGGCATAAGACTGAGGCTGTCTGGATCAGTGCGCACCACGTAGTCGGGGTCAGAAATTAAAAGCAGTCCTGGGGCAGTGTGCAACATGCTACAAGACTATGCCTGGCATGCATGTCTTGGTCCTAGTCCAGGGAATGGGAGGGCCTCTCTGTGCTGTGTCAGTCAGGTACAGTGTGGTGCGCTGATGGTGGTCAGCCCCTCACACTTTTGAGACCTGGGGATTGGTGCTTGGCACTGGGCAGCAGATGGCACAGGTGCAGTCACAGTCAGGAAAGGCATCTGCAGCCTGTAAATGGGGAACTGAGAAGTGGCCGATGGTCTCATGGGAGGGGTCTCAGTAGGTTACTGCGCATAGGGCTTCAAGATCACAGAATCGCACTTCGGCCCATCGAGTCTGCACCGACACGTGAGAAACACGCATAGGCAAGATGGGGAGGGGGAGGTCCAATTCAGGCATGGGGACATCCACAGAAAATAGTTCGGTGGGAGGACAGGGATATCTACTAGAATAACGATGGGCTCGAGGGCTAAAGGAGGCAAGAGAGTGATTGGAGGGAGGGTAGGAGGAACTTGGATGGTG
The DNA here is from genome assembly GCF_964194155.1 of Cetorhinus maximus. NCBI lineage: Eukaryota > Metazoa > Chordata > Chondrichthyes > Lamniformes > Cetorhinidae > Cetorhinus > Cetorhinus maximus. Next base: position 39,294,575 of record NC_135892.1, on the reverse strand, counting down.
CCGGGGGCGGTGGGGGTGGGAGGGGGGATGCTGGAAGCTGGTCTCATAGTAAAAGCGCAGCAGCACCATTTTGACAGCCAATGTAATGGTGCAGTTGAGAAATGACCTTGGGAAAAAAATCGCAAGGAGAAGGGTCTGAGGGCTTGTGGAAGGAGTTGACTACTGCACTTTTGGGCCAATTGAAGGGGTACTACAACAATTCCTGCTTCAGGACATGGAGAGCAAGGTTCAGCTGAGACATGTTAGGAAGATTCAAATGCCAATTGAACGATTTGGGCACCTTAACTCATGTGGCTTTCTTGCGAGAATCCATTACAGCTTGGGGCCAAATGTAGATTGGGTTTGAATGACCATTTGTCCCTTTCATAGGAACTTGCAAAGGTCAGAAGGATCCAAATATAAAAGGGGCCACAGCTAAAATACATATGCAAGATGGTCTAAACAACCCTATACATCGCAGATGAGAGGTTCAGGCTTTACACTTCAAAACGATTACAGTCATTACTGTAAAGCACATATCTTTTTATTTCTGTTGGACTGTGGTTTAAAATCACAATGGCTGCAGTTTGAAAAACATGTCCACTGGAACAGTGTGAGGGATATATACAATGTTGCTATCCTGGAACAGAATGTGCCATGAAAGACAGGATGGTGCCGAGGAGGAGTCTGGTCTAATGGGGAACTGCCTGGCAACAATGTTTTAATTGGCTCCGATGGCCTCATCCTTGGAAGGCTAGGCAAGCCTATGGAGCAGGTGGCCATTCTATATTGGGATAAGAACTCCACCAGCGCTCATTGTGAAGCAAGTAGACATAGTCCTTTCAATCATCATGCTGACATTTCATTGCCTTTGGCAGCCTTCAAGAGGCAGGAACAATACTGCAAACATGAGTGCACTCATGGCAGTACGCCTGGAGCAATGTAAGGTGCCTCAAGGAGAACAATCATCAAACACTTGTTATCACTTGACCATCTGAGGGCTGATCTGAATCCGGACTGTGCATCTTTCCAATGGCCATCCCTCATGCATGAATAATGTTCTGGTCTCATCCTTAGATGGAGTCTCCCGCATGAGATTGTTCTTTAGAATGCTGTAATCAGTCACCGTCAATCATGGATGTGAGCCTGAGAATCAGGTTATCTGTGTGTGCAAAGAGACAGCTTCAGCAGCACTCTGATGGTCATTGACATGCACTCATGAGCTTTGTCAGGAGCTTCCCAAATTCACATCCAGTATTGCCATGGCATCTAGGAGTGGTGACCCTGTCAGTCTCAACACCTCATTTAAGCATTACTTAGTAACTTCGTTAATAATAAAGGCGACACAGCAGATGTAGTAGAGCTTCGCTCTTATCCTATTAGAGGCCTCCACATTTTCATTCTAGCAGATTAAGATATACATAAGGAAACCTAGGACACTGATGGCACTGTTGCGATCAGATAACCATGTCAATTACCCTTAGGAGAGCTAGCACAGGGATTCTGTCAAGCCACGCTAGCCAGACCTGTGGCCGTCTAGCAGACATTTCAGGAGTCACCCAGTGCTAACTAAGTCCATAGCTCTGCGTCATACTGGTGGAGGGTGGGAACAATTGTAGGAGTAATGTTTAGCTGCAAAAACGGTCATGACACCACGCTGCAGGCCGCCATGAATGGCTAAGGTCTCTATCACTTAAACTGTAACCCACAACCAAACCTGACAGACTTTACATGGAGGCCATTGAAAAATGTACCGGGTTGGGATGACTCCAATGCAGATCGCCATTAAAATCTATAACATTCACAGAGAACAGATTTCAGTGCAGCAGCATCAGGAGAATAAACAAACCTGCAAAAATCTATACTCATAAGGCGACATGATATGATCCACTGATACAAGTCTGACATATGAACTGCCCAACCACGATGTTGATAGAGCAACTGGTTTTGTTCATGTCGCTGCTGCGGACAGAAAGGCTGTACTGAGATTGGGCAAAACACCATAGACCTGAGGGATATGATGGGCGATAAGTGAGGAGGGTGGGGGGGCATCTGTTACACTTGTATGACCTTGGAGCATTGCATCAGATAGAAGAGCCATTCACGAGATGAGACTTTCAGAATAGCAAAGCATATTTACAGATGTGAAAAGTATATACAGTGAGTGAACACCCGTGCCATCACTGTGCTCTCAGGACTTCTTAATTTTCTTTACACTACTCCTAAGTCTAGGTGCACCCCTGACATCCACAGTGGAGGTGGAGGCAGCCTGCTGTGCCTTGTTGTCTGAGATGACATTAGCAGGTGTCCTCTGGAAGTCTGAGGCTTGGAAGGCCCCGGCCTGCTTTGGGTCTCCTGGTGTGGGGCAGTTGCACCCTCCTCGGCCTGAGCAGCTGGAGCTGTTGATTGTAGGCAGAGGGGATTTGGAGCACCTGGACAGCCTTGGAAGTCCTGGGTGGATTGCCCTGGGGTGTCTGGCTGACACTTCTCCTCCTTGTGCCCAAGGGCACCTCCTCGCCGACTCTTTTAGGAGAAAGGGCCCCTTGAGGGAGATCGAGATGCCCCGTCCCCTCTCGCCTAGCCATTGATGGATCCCACTCATAGCTAGGGTAATGCGTGCAGATTCAAGCACGTATCGGCAAAACTACTGGGCTAGGGTCTCCATGTCAGTCGCCATCTTTCCAATGGTGACCTCGATACAATCGCAGGTCGGTGCCACGACATCAGACAGAATGTGGACGGACTCCTCCAGCTACCGTTTTAATCTGGTGACGGCCTCTGACAACCCGTCTGCCCTTGCAGCTTCCAACGTTTCTCTGAGGGCTGATTCCAGAGGCTCATCATCCAACTTAGCAGGAGCTCCGAGTGTCGGTGTACTTGGCTGTCACTGTCTCCACCTGCTGTGGATCCGTTTGTGTGTTGTGCCCACCAGGTTGTAACCCTGAGCCTGCTCTAGAACTAGGACCCACCGAAGCGTGTCTCTGCACTGGTAAAGAGTACAGGTGAAGGCAGTGACGGGTCTTCTTCGCATGCTTCCTCAGGATCCTCATCTGAGGTGTTCTTGGGGATGAGGCTGATGGGCTGGCTGGTGGCTTCCCATGGCCTTGTTTTGCTGGTGGCTATAATAGAGAGAAATGATAATTGGTGATTGTCGGGAGAGTCACCTACATTAAATAGCACTTTTCAGTGTTGGCGGGTGGGCAAAGACTACTGGATGGGCCCTCATTAGCTTGTTGGGAGATGCCAATCTCAACTTCGGTGCAGGAAGTCTCTGTCCTCATCAGCCAGCTCTGCCGCCTGCTCCTCAAAGGGGGTGAGTGGCCTGAGCTCCGGTATCCCCACTCCTGTCTGCGATCTCTCCCTCTCGTGTGCATGAACTTGCGTAAAGACAGACGGACAGACTGTGAGCAGGACAGATGCAAAAATAGATGATAAGCATGCTGCCTTCTATGTGTGCTGAATGGACCAATGCAAGAGCTGAAAATGCGACTTGTGCAGGATGTATGAAGGGATGAAGATGTAAAAGTGTGTGTGAGAGAATCAGTGGTGATATCCCTTGTGCTGGTAATGTGAGAGATTCCTGTGGACTGTAATCCTGTGAATGCCTGATGGCCTTATGAGAGTGAGAGTTGACAGTGAGGAGAAGGTTGACTTACCCTGGCTGAGCAGATGAGATCATTCATCCTCTTCCAGCACTGAATAATGGTCCTCTTCTGAGGTCCGCAGGCGCTGACCTCCCTGGCAAACTCCTTTAAAGCCTGCATTGTGAGGTTGGTGGACCCCTGGCTCCCATCCCGAGAGTAAAGGACATCCTGCCAGTCCTCGACTGCCCGGACAAACTTCTCCAGGCACCTGTCATTGAACTTTGGGCTAGATGGTTTGGTTCTTCTCTGTGCCATTCTGGTTTTTGCCACGACAAGCCCTGGGCTGCAAAGAGAGCGTGTGTTCGTTTAAATATGGCGTCCGGCCCTTTGACCCGATGAGTTAATGGCAGGGCGGACGAATCCCAGCCCACCCTGCCACAAGATACGACAAGCTGCTTGTTTATGCACACATAACGAGGTGAAAAGCAGACGATGTGGCGCAGCAAACTGCCCCATGGGAGCCACGCCGATTTTCCCACCCGCCACTGCACTTAGTCTCCAGAGTGGAAAATTCCGCCCATGAATAGCTTGTAGAGACAGAATATACAACCATGATGTTAAACTTCAGGAGTGCACAACTATGATTAACCAAACCCTGATAATTTTGCTCTTGAAGTAGATGACTCAATCCTGTTTGTGTTTTTATATTTTATTCACAAGTTTAAATTTAGTGGGCCCAGAGGTCTTCTCTTAGGGCTATTGCCTCATTGCTGGTAAATACTAAATCAGAACACTAAGATCTGTTAGTATCAGCTACTTGAGATCCACGCCAATTTGTTGTTACTTGGGCCTAATTATGAAAATTAACTGGGACATTTTTGATGGAGTCTGCAGTTTGAGGTACCAGCGGGAGAGTGTGTGCAACCTGTTGTCTGACCATATGACTTGTCAGATGTTCATTGTGTGCAATGATCTGGATTGAAAGTCTTTTTTTGAGTCAGGCCCTAACCAAAAGGGAAACTGAAACTTCAGGGGCAGAATTTAGTTGTGGTGTCATGGCTCCGAAAGTTGGGTCAGGAAGGTGGCAATGTGGCTCAGATCTCTAGTGGCCAGCTGAACACAATGGCCAGCCAATAAACGGAAATGATGCGTGATCACATGCTGGGAGTGAAAGTCACACAAGAACACCTGACACAAGTGCTGGTGCGAGTGCCATTTCTGATAGTCAGACCAGAACACAGTATAAAAGGCCTGTGAAACTGACGGATCCTGTGAATCTGAGGGGAGCTGAACGTAAAAGGAAATAATTGCTATAGAAAACTTGAGAGTACCCATCATGGGCACTCCAGTTTGAGTTATTGTGATAAACTTGACAGTGACTAAAAATGATTAATGGAAGAGATGTCACAGAGTGGACACCGGATTGTCCCAAGATTCAGCGACACCTCACTTGCTGATCTCTTCCAGGCTGTTAGAGATAGCAGGGTGATTTGGTTCACATCAAAAGGTCTGAAGAGGTCATCCTGTATAACCAAAACTGCCTGGTCACAAGTCATGATGGAAATGAGCAGCGAGATTGTGCCCAGTGCAGGAAGAGGATGAATGGCCTTTTCTGAACCACAACAGTGAGTCTGAGTGAATGCTGTGCAGATTGTGCATGAAAGGTGGGTGGGGACAGAGGGGTCACTCAATTTGTAAGTGATTGGTTGCACGTCATGCATATCCTGTACACCCTCACCAGCTGCTTCAGGATTATTGGAAGCATGTGGGTTTCAAGAACACAAGAATTGGGAGGGGTAGACCATTCGGCCCTTCGAGCCTGCTATGCCATTCGATAAGATCATGTTTGATCTGATTGTGTCCTCAAATTCACTTTCTTAACTATCCTCCCCATGACCGTGACTCCCTTGTCAATAAAAAATTTATCTAGAATAACATGTGTGTACATCTTCCTCTCCACCTCACAGAAAAGTGCAGGCATGGGGGTAGTTGTGGGCTCGTGCATCCATCATTGGACCGGCGGAAGTCCACTGTTGATGGCATTTCCTCATCCTCATCTATAGCCTAATTCGCTTTCCACTTGTGCTTGCAGGACAAAAGGCCCCACAAAAGGGTGGAGCGGGCGGATGCACCATCACATCATTTCCCTACACCAAGCAAAAGTGCATATACAGTGCTGGGTAGACGTGCAAGTCAGCTCTAAGTCACACACTGGTGAGCTCCTCACTGTTGAATGGACACAAACAATACAGGTAGTGACAGCGGAGGCCACTGACAGTTGGAAGACTGTTGGAGGCCAGACCCATGCTGCACCCTGGGATGATGACGGGCCTCAGAACTGCTACAGCTGCAAAGACACAACATGGGAGAATCTGCAGAGTTGTCCGAGGTATTCTGATGAGCAGGCAATGGAAGAGTCCATCCAAGCCATGGCCTCAGCAACATCTCAGGTGAACGGACACATTTCTTCTTCCATGGAGAGATTGGTGATCGTCATGGAGAGGCAGAAGCAGAAGACCCCTCAGTTGGTGCTTGGTATGAACACAAACCTGCAGACCATCAGCTGGCATCATGACCACCATTGGCCAGCAAGAGGCAAACGGTGCCTCTGGACATCCCTCCAGGAGAACCTCCACCCGCAGAAAGCAGGGAGGTGTGACCCCTGAACCGAGAGGACTGAGGAGATGCCAGCTGCAAAACTTGAGTGTACTTCTCAGGGCACTCCTAGTGTTGTCAATAGCTCCCCACCCTCTCTGCCAGTGAACCGAACTCCACCAGCAGCAGCAGCTACAGAACACCTCTAGTTGCCAAGGCCCCTCCAGGCCTCCGGCAGCCTGAGGATACCCACCACAGTCATCAAAGGCCACAGAGCATGGACATCAGCAGTCGACCTTCAAGTCATCTGCAGATGCTGGGGCGCACTTCGACGCAGCACTCAAATGTTTTAAGAAGGGAATATAAACACACCGCAGTAGCAATGGGGTTTCTATGTCTTCATAAATATTATTATGTCTATGTTGCATTAAACTTTGGTTTTACAGTACTGTGTGCTACAGTCATTGAGGGTGTTCTGATGTCGGGCAGGGAAAGAATTGGAGCACTGATCCGCGGGTGTGCATCGGGCATGATGTTTTGCAGCCTCAATGAGTGTGAGCATCAGGTCACCAAAAAGGGATGGGCTATGTGAGATCTTGACCTGGTAGACATTTGACTTCAATGGCCACAGGGGAAGACTTTTGTCTGGCTGTCCTTCATTGCATACCGGAATCAAGCGAGGATCAGATTTATAACATGTATAATGTGGGGAAGTGTGAGGTTATTCACTTTGGTCTTAAGAATAGAAAACCAGAATATTTTTTAAAAGGTGTGAAAATTGAAAATGTTCATGTTCACAGAGACTTGGGTGTACTCATACAAGGGACACAAAAGGTTTGCATACAAGTACAACAAGCAATTAGGAAAGCAAATGGCATGTTGGCTTTTTATTGCAAGGGGATTGGGGTACAAGAATGAAGAAGTCTTGCTGCAATTGTATGGGGCTTTGCTGAGGCCACACCATGTGCAGTTTTGTCTCCATGGTTAAGGAAGGATATACTTGCATTGGAGGCAGTACAGTGAAGGTTCACCAGATTGAGCCCTGGGATGAGAGGCTTGTCCTATGATGAGAGGCTGAGTAAACTGGGTCTATATTCTTTGCAGTTAGAAGGAGAGGTCAATCTCATTGAAATGTTGAAGATTATAAAGGCACTTTACAGGGAGATTGTTTCCCTTGGCTGGGGAATCCTAAACAAGGGATTCAGTTTCAGGATAAGGGTCCAATTGATCATTTAGGATTGAAGTGAGGATAAATTTCTTCAAAGGGTTGTGAATCTTTGGAATTCTCTACACAAGAGGGTTGCGGGTGTGCTATCATTGAATTAATTTAAGGCTGAGATAGATTTTTGGTCTATGGTGGAGTGGGTGGGAAAGTGGAATTGAAGCCCAAAATCAGCCGTGATCTTATTGAATGGCAGTGCAGGCTGGACAGGCCAAATGGTCTTCTCCTGCTTCTATTTCTTATGTTTCTCTCATCTCCCTTGCATCAACCTCCACCATTCTGGCATCTGCAGATTGTAGGTGCTCATGCCCCTCTTTCTGAGCTGAGCTATCTCCTCTCCACGCTGTCTTCATCGTCTGATAAAGCTTGTGCCACCTCTTCCTTATCAGGGCGAGAATAGTTGCAGGGATGAAACACTTCAGTTATGAGGAAAGACTGGAGAAGTTAGGACTGCTTTCCTTGGAGAAAAGAAGGCTGAGAGGAGTTGTGATAGAAGTTTTCAAAATCATAAGGGGTCTGGACAGAGTAGATAGGGAGAAACTGTTTCTGCTCGTAACTGGATCGAGAACCAGAGGACACAGTTTTAAAGTGTTATTCAAAAGAAGTAAATGTGAGGTGAGAAGAAGCTTTTTCACACAGCAAGTAAGTAGTCAGGGTTTGGAATGAACTGCCTGGAAGCATGATGGAGGCAGGTTCAATTGAGGCATTCAAGAGGGCATTGGATGATTATTTAAATAGAAACAATGTGCAGGGTTATGGGGAAAAGGCAGGAGATTGGCACTAAGTTAAAATGCTCAGAGAGCTGGTGCAGACATGAAGGGCCAAATGGCCTCCTTCTGCACCATAACAATTCTGTAATTCTGACTGTTTAAGGTCTGGAATGCACTACCTGAGAGTGTGGTAGAAGCAGGTTCAATCAAGGCATTCAAAGGGAGTTAGACTGCCATTTGAAAAGAGAGAATGTGCAGGGTTATAGGGAGAAGGCAGGAGAATGGCACTAAGTGAAATACTCATTTGGAAAGCTGGTGCAGACACATTGGGCCAAATGGCCTCCTTCTGCACTGTAACAATTCTATGAATTCCGTGTTCTCCCCTTGGCATGGCCAAGCTCTGTGGGGCATAGCATGCATGATGAGACACGACACCCTCTCTGGATTGTACTGAAGAGCTTCCCCTAACCTGTCCAGACAACGGAAACGCATCGAGTCGAACAATAGTCTTTCGATAAAAACAAAAAGCTAAAAGCTACTGCGGATGCTGGAAATCCAAAACAAAAACAGAATTACCTGGAAAAACTCAGCAGGTCTGGCAGCATCGGTGGAGAAGAAATCAGTTAACGTTTCGAGCCTTCACGACCCTTCGGCAGAACCAATAGTCAATAGTCCTACGATGATGGCCCATGTGGAATTGTGCCTAGCGTTATATCTTTCCTTGGCATCAGTACATGGGCTCCTCACAGGCGTGAGCCAGATGCACAGAGAGCAGCCTTGTTTCCTTCAGTTTCTACTGTGGACAGAACAAATGCTGAATGTATGCATCATATGTATGTAGGCATCATGGCAGCCTGATACCTGGCACACATCTGAAGAATTCATTTTTGATGCTCATACACAATCTGTGTGTCTAATGAGTAGAACCCCTTCCTGTTGATGAATGGAGCCATTTAGATAGAAGGTGCTTTGATGGGGACATTTGTGCAGTCAAACATACCCTGCATTCATGGAAAACGAGCCACAGCTGCAAAGGCCATGGCTCAGCCTGGCTGTCTTCTTCCATCCACTATTTAATGAAGTCACTGGCCTTCTTGAAGAGAGTACCGGTGACTTCCTTGATGAAGTGATGAATGGCAGCCTGGGAGATCCCACACAAGTCTCCGGTCGAGCCCTGGAATGAACCTGTGGCATAAAAGTTCAATAAGGCTGTAATTTTAAGTGTGACTGGAATTGGGCTACCACTGTAGCCCTTTGGGCACAAGACAGCCTACATTAGGGTGCACAGGTCAGTCACTGTCTTGCCAGAGAAGGCAGAGTCTCCCCAGCACTGTCTCACTGCCATTTGTAGGTAGATAATCCCCTGCTGCCTTGCCATTTAGCCTTGTACTGCTTCCTGCAGCTGCTCCTGGGGCGCCTGTTATAATGTTCTGCAGCACTGTCTTCAGCCTAATCGCACAACCCTTTAAATGCCAATGAATTCAACATAACTGGGTGTATGACTCCAAACTGATGCCTGGTAGTGCACTACCACTTTTAAGAGGTGGACCTTGACTCCTCCAGTGAGTATGGCTACTTTAAGGGCCTGGCTCTCTGACAAAGGACAGCTTCCTGTAAGATGCACCATCCCCTATGCCTCAGGCCAGCCCCTAAGACCTCCAACTTCTTCTGCCCAGATACAAGCTCAGTGATGGTGTCAATTCTAATGCAAGTCAGCAAACGCCTGAAAAGCTTCCAGGTTCAACTCGCAGGTTTCAGCAGCCATGAGAGACCTGTGGGGTTTAGACTGAATTGAAAAGGCACCACTAAATTGGGGTGGTTTCAATTTTAAATTGTTTTAACAGGCTTATTAATGAGCTCAATTAAGGCATATTGCACGCAGTCGGCCCTTCCTGCCTCTGACTTGATCGTGGAGGTTTTCCCACGCCAGGTAACTGATGCGTGGCCTCTGCATGATTTAGTGGCCTTGCTGCCATGTTGCCCACAGAGCGGGCAGGATTAAATTCCACCCAAGTTTCCAGGGAAACTGATTGAAACTAGATAAAAGACACAGAGCCATCTGAGCTCAGATCACCCAGCTGTGCCATGCAGCCAGGCTGAAGAAAATGAGTTAGATCCAGGAGCTGGCAATAGGCAAATACAAAGTTGCTGCTGCTGAAATTTTTACTTAAAGTAATTGACTGACCAGATTTGGCCATACAGTTCGCAGGGTCGTCACTAATGCTTTGGACAAAGGTAACGTTGGCAGATCTATACCATCAAGATGTCGTGGCACGGCTGAGGAGTTTCTGGAGAAGTATGACATTTTGTTGAAGATTGTACCAGTGAACAAGTTGATTGGGAGCTGCTGTCTGATGAGAATGGGTGGCTAAATCTTTAAAGAAAAGGATTTAGAATTCTACCTGAAGAAGATCAGAGTCTGGAAGGATTTTATGGCTGAAATTGGTGTCATATATGCTGAGTGGGCTGCCCAGTAAATCCATGAGATCTATCTTTGTTGTGTCTGCTATTTAATGTGTAATTTATAATATATATTGACTGCAATTGTCCTGTTAATTCATCTTTAATTTATGTTGATTTTGGTTTGGTTGCTAAAGGAAAAGTTAGAAAAGGTGAAATCTTGTCCATTGGTTTTTCTCATTGGGTTGATTCAGTAAATTTGGTTCTTCCGGTTTGTTGATAACACATATATAAAAAGGCACGTTTGTGGGAACAGGGATTTAAACTTTACAGGAGACATGAGGCTCCTTATGACCCATGAAGACAATCCCTAATGTTACGGACCCTGTTGCTAAGGTGAGGTTATAACATTTCCCTCTTAATTTGCTTTGGTTGTTACACGTGACATCAAACAAGCCTGATCACTATTACAAATGTCAAAAGAAACAATTAACACATGTAATTTGATTAGTGCTCTAACTTGAACTCAGCTTTTACACATATCCTCCAAATTGACACAAAGTGGGTACAGGGCGAGAACTCTACAGACCACATCATAAACTTGTGGCATCAGTACTTAACTCCATACACTCCTATAGTCAGTCACAGTGTTTAGCACCATTGTTGTCACTGTGTATACAGACTGAGTGCGGTTGTAGGCTTTTACAGTAGCTACAGAAATATAATTAGCACCAGCTCTCTTTGAAGGATTGGCTGTTAAATGCTTCAGACCAGGAAGACCCAAGATTCATTCTGCATCTTCACGCTGATCTGGTTGATGAAATTGGTTTTGGGAAAGTTGAGGGAAAGGCTCAGTCACCAACTGCAATGCAGTGGTTGCTGTTGGAAATGCAAATTTGTATGAACACTTGGAAAGAGCAACCTATCACTTGGCTTGGTTGAGGTCCCCTCTTCACAATCAAATGACCTGCAACATGCAATATCAAGGCTGACTAATGAAAGAATATACAATTAGGGTTAAGTATCAATGCCCCAATGTTAGGCAGCACTTTCAGAAGAGGAAGGCAGGAGTTAATTGATGTAGACTGAAACTCTCTTCTGCAGTCTACTTCCTCCACCCAAAAAGCAGAGCTGACCAAGATCAATGCTGAAGATCGAACTATCTCCCACGAGGGATCGCACCAATACCTTTTCTAGATGGGACAGATACAGGGACAATTTCCTTCTCAAAAAATCCCGCTTTTTGTGCCGTCTCAGTTCTTTTCTGGGACTGTATAGCAAACTTGTCCTGTTCCTCCCGACTAACGCTCCATTTCTTGGCCACATTCTCGGCTGCACGAGAAGGAAAACAACAACAAAATAAAACTTTGTGCTGTAAAAATCACAATCAGCTGTTCTCCTAATTGTTGACGTGAAGATTGGGCAGAGTATATAACAGATGTTGATCGATATTGTCTTTTTTAAAGTATTGGCCATAGTCAAAATTACTCCCCTTGTCTAAGAACTCGGCGTGGGTATTAGTGCACTCTGGCATAAAGTCGCTCAATCTGCGGTTGCTTCACACAGTTTGTTTTAACCCAGAGTAATATCCATCACAGAAGGCCCATCGAGTCCATGCTCACTTTTGATGGAGCAATCCACTTAGCCACAGTCCCCCTCTCAGTCCCCTTAGCCCGCAAGTTTACTTCCTTCCACCAATTTCCTTTGGAAATCACTGATTGTTTCTGCTTCCACCACCATCATGGGCAGCAAGTTCCAGGTCATTGCTACTCGCTGTGTTAAAAGTTCTTCCCCACATTTCCTCAAGTCTCTTGCCCAACATCTTAAATCTGTGTCCCCTAGTCCTTTTACTATCAGCTAATGGGAAGAGTTTTTCCTTGTCTACCTTATTTAAGCCCATCATAATCTTGCACACCTCAATCAAATCTCCCCTTTGCTCCATGGAGAACAATTCCAGCCATTCCAACCAATCCATATAACCAAACCCACCAATCCCTGGAATCATTCAGATAAATCTCCTCTGCACCCTCTCAAGGACCTTCACATCTTTCCTAAAGTTTGGTGACCAGGACTGGATTCAATATTCTATTTAGGTCCTAAGCAGAGCTTTTTAAAGGTTCAGCATAACTTCCCTGCTTTGGTACTCAATGCTTCTACTGATGAAGTCCAAGATCCCATTTGCTTTGGTAACCACGCTCTCAAAATTTCAAAGATCAATGCACATGTACCCACAGATCCCTTTGTTTCTGCAGACTCCTTAGATTCGTGTCATTATATTGCCTCTCCCTGTCCCTTCTGCCAAAATGCATCACCTCACACTTCTCTGTATTAAATTCCATCTGCCACTTGTCTGTCCATTCTGCTAGCCCATTTTTGTCCTGTTCCTGGCAATTCTCTCTGTTCAGAACTCCTCCAAGTTTGATATCATCAGAAAATTTTGAAATTTTACTCCATATTCTAAGATCCAAATCATTTATATATCGTAAAGAAAGTAGTGGTCCTAGCACTGACTCTTGGGGAACACCACTTGTCTACTACGCTCCAGTCCAAAAAACAACTATCTACCGCAACTTGGTGCTTTCTGTCCTTAAGCCAATACTTCTATCCAATTGTACTGGAGTTGGGGCCTGCCACCCCTGGAGAGAGTTCGAATGTACCCACAGTGGCTGCCGGGTGCCAAGGCAGGCTGGTTAAAAGGCCTATCTTCGGGCTCCAGCAGTTCATCTCAGTTGTAAAAGAAAGCAAAAAATACGAAAACAGCCCTCATCCCTCCTAATTTCCCATGCTCCCCATGCCCCATCCATGCCTGCTCATGCCACCTCATGCCCCCCCATTAGTCCCCATGGCTCCTCATGCCCTCCATGCCAATCATGCCTCTCACCCATCTCCAACGTGGCCCTAATAGCCCCTATGCCAGCTTAGTGCCAACCCATGCCCACCCATTCACCTCCCTCCTTTGCCCTTACACACTCCATGCCAGCTCACCAAGGATTCACCATGGGCAGAGCTCAGGAGCCATGTTGAGACAAAATAAAATAATACTCTAAGTGTATATTGCAGACTTCACTTTAAAAAAAAACTTTCTTTCATAAAATACCCATCCAATACATTTAAATTCCTTCAAATGCTTAATCCCTTACAAAAACAAACATTTGTAGTCATAGCTCCACCTCAAAAGACAGCTAATCTTTTTATAAGCACCTGGAGCTGTCAATCAAACTGCAAACGTACAGGCCTGTGATGATAGGTTGTGGAGGCAGTCAGGCAATACTAATACTAGAATGAAAGTCCTCGGGCTTATTTCAACAGACAGCTAGCGAAATTGCAAGCAGAGTTACAGCAGGATGTTCTTTAAATTTAACATGCTTTAAATGGGTTTAAATGACTTGACAGTTCCACTGAACTCATCCACTTTTCACGTAGATTCATGTCTACTCTTAAAGATCTCAAACGACATCTTACCTCTCCCAAAGGGGTACCTTAACCTCTCCCAAAGGGTACCTTACCTTTCGAAAAAAACTCCAGCTGCTTTAGACTTTTTCCTCAAATACCTAAAGCCTACTGTTGTGGTTTGGACATCTCAGTAACAAAAATTGCATCTGTTTGAAGGCAACTGCACTTTTACATGTGCAGTTGCCTCTGTGAACCATGCATATGCAAACAATAACCTTCCCACATTCCCTGCTGGCAAAAATGGTGGTTGCCAGGTTCAGGGGTGTGACTTATGGAATTGGGGCTGTGGTGCCATTTTGGCTAAGGTGCAAAGCCATAAGACCATAAGACGTAGGAGCAGAAGTAGGCCATTTGGCCCATCGAGTCTGCTCTGCCATTCAATGAGATCATGGCTGATCTGATGATCCTCAACTCCACTTTTCTGCCTTTTCCCCAAAACCCTTGATTCCCTTACTGATTAAAAATCTGTCTATCTCAGCCTTGAATATACTTAACGACCCAGCCTCTACCGCCCTCTGTGGTAAAGAATTCCACAGATTCACTACCCTCTGAGAGAAGAAATTCCTCCTCATCTCAGTCTTAAATGGGTGACCCCATACTCTGAGATTTTGTCCTCTGGTCCTAGACTCTCACACAAGGGGAAACAACCACTCAGCATCTACCCTGTCAAGCCCCCTAAGGATCTTATATGTTTCAATAAGGTCACCTCTCATTCTTTTAAAGTCCAGAGTACAGGCCCAACCTACTCAACCTCTCCTCATAAGAAAATCCCTCCAGGCCTGGGATCAACCTAGTGAACCTTCTCTGTGCTGCCTCCAATGCCAGTATATCTTTCCTTAGATAAGGGGACCAAAACTCTTCACAGCGTTCTAGGTGTGGTCTAACTAGTGCCTTGTGACTTTCTGACTTTAAGAAAATTCAGGCCTAGGATTGTTCTTGCACCCTTTCTTGAATAAGGATATATTAAATACATTTGCTTCTCCAATCCTCTGGCATCTGGAAATCTGGCATTGGGAAGCTTGGAAAATTAAGGCAAGCCCTTCCACTATCTCCACTGGATGTCCATTCCACTTCACTCATTTTTATTTATTTCTTCAGCTCTTTCAAACCTTCTACAACATAAACTAGCCCTGATCAAGACAGTGGCCAAATTTCTTATCATGGAGGAACATATGAATAGTGTTGATTCCTTGGGTTGATGATAGTGGTAAAGTGAGGGATATGCCACCCATGAGGTTACAGATTGTGGTTCAATACAATACTGCTGCCGCTGATGGGTGCCCAGTTTCGAGTTGCTAAATCTATCCTGAATCTATCCCTTGTAGCATGGCGGTAGTACCGCACAACATGATGGAGTGTATCTTCAGTGTGAAGACCGGACTTAGTCTCCACAAGGACTCTGTAGTGGTCACTCTTACCAATACTGTCATGAAAAGATGCATCTACAACAGGTAGATTGGCGAGGACAAGGTCTGGAATGATTTTTCCTCTTGTTGGTTTCCTCACCAACTGTTGCAGGACCAATGTGGCAAATATGTCCTTCAGGACTTGCCCAGCTTGGTCAGTAGTGGTGTTACCGAGCCACTTTTAGTGATGGGCAATGAAGCTCCCACCCAGAGTACATTCTGTGCTGTTGCCATCCTCAGTGCTTCCTCCAAGTGATGTTCAATATGGAGACATAGTTATTCATCAGCTGAGGGAGGGCAATAGGTGGTAACCAGCAGGAAATTTCCTTCCCAATG
The DNA here is from genome assembly GCF_964194155.1 of Cetorhinus maximus. Classification (NCBI taxonomy): domain Eukaryota; kingdom Metazoa; phylum Chordata; class Chondrichthyes; order Lamniformes; family Cetorhinidae; genus Cetorhinus; species Cetorhinus maximus. The sequence goes on along the minus strand of NC_135892.1, from coordinate 39,278,890 downwards.
TTTGATCTGGTGCCATGAAAATTAATGGGGTCCAGAGTCAATGTTGAGAACCGTCAGGGCAACTTCCTCCTGATTGTGCTGCCACCTCTGCTGGGTCTGTGCTGCTGGTGGGACAGGACATATTCAGGGATGGGGATGGCTGCGTCTGGGACATTGACTGTAAGGTGTGATTTGGTGAGTATGACTATGTCCATGGGACAGTTCTCCCAATTTTGGCACAAGCACCCAGATGTTAGTAAGGAGGGCTTTGCAGGGTCGACAGGACTGGGTTTGCTATTGTCATTTCCAGTGCTTAGGTTGGTGCCGAGTGGTCTATCCATTTTATTCCTTACCATTTCACATATGGCTATACTGGGCATGGCAGATCACGCTTCCATAGCACAAACCTGTCAGACTTTCCTAGGAAAGACTTTATGCTCTAATTCTTGAGAAAAGTCACCCACCTCCTGAAATCCACAAAATTTGAAGGCTTATTTTATTTCTTATGTATTGAATTGTTATTCACTCTCCCTTTTTTCAGATGTTTCCACGTATCTTCTACTTAACCAAGTCAAAGTTGGCGATGGCAACATGCTTTATAACTAAAATAACTAGGATGGAGCAAAGGATATAACTGTGCAACCTAGCCACATCCCTCATTCAGCACCTATGGCCACAATATTGCCATGCATTTGGATTCACAGCTGTATCTATAACTGGAGCAGAAATAAGAGAATACAGAAGACTTGATTTATTTTCCACCACCCATGTCCTCAGGGCCTCCCAAAGTCCTTTACAACCAATGAGGTGCCTTCGTAGTATAGTCCCTATTGTAATATGGAGAAATATAGCGAACAATTTACACACAGCAAGGTCCCATAAATACCAATAAGATAAATGATCAGCTGCTTTGTTTTAATTGTAGGATTGGCTACAAACCAGGAGAACTCCAATGGTCTTCAAATAGCATCAGGAGATCTTCTACGTCCACCCGAGTGGGCAGATGTTGCTTTAACGTCACAGTGGAAAGACTGCACATCTATCAGTGCAGCTTTTCCTTGGTGCCACACTGAAATCTTAGCCTAGATTATGTGCTCAAGTCTCTGAAATGGGATTTAGCAGTGAGAGTAGTTGGCACTTGAACAAATTGCTCTCAGGCTTGCAACATTCTCCACTTGATTCACTCAAGTGGTAGCTAGTGGCAGCTCTTACCTGTTATTCCCATGTGGTAACAATGAAACGCATCCATCAGACCATCACAAAGAATGCTATCCTGAAGCGATACATCACCCATTTTGACTCCAGTTCTCATCAGTGCCACATGTGGAGTCTAGAGTACAAAATTGAATGCAGCTTTTAGTTTATCACTTTGCAGTAGATTGGCACTGTTACTGCTGCTAGTGCTAAGATCTGGTTAAAAGGAACCATTAGATTCATCAAACTTCAGTATTTTTAAACAAATATTCAAACCTACATTTTGTTATCAACATAAAAAAGTAATTTCTACATCATTGCGCTAAATAGGTTAAATATTGTAGTGAAGCACAAACGTGTAGACTGGATGTTGACAGGTGCTCACCCATGATGCGATGTGTGGTAATGTACTGTCATCACCCATGTTGACCAAATAGCCATTTGGGTGAGGTACCCTCATATCCTCCATGCCACCATCCCGTCCCCATCATGGCCTTAATAGCCTCTATGCCAACTTAGTGCCAACTCATGCCCATGCCCTTACACACTCCATGCCAACTCAGCCAGTATCCACCATGGGCAGACTTGAGGAGTCATATTGAGATGAAATAAAACAAAGTTCTAAGTGTATATTATAGACTTCACTATAAAAAAACACTCATTCAATACATTTAAATTCCTTCAAGTACTTAGTCCATAATAAAAACAATCATTTGTAGTCATAGTTCCACATCAAAGACATGTAACACCTAGAGCTGTCAATCAAACTGCAAACTTACAAAACCTCTCACTGTGAAGATGATAGGCTGTGGAGGCAGTCAGGCAACACCAATCCTATAAGGAAAGTCCCCCAGGCTTCTGTCAAAAGATAGCTAGTCCAGGATGTTTCCCCCCAAAATTTAAAGGGGTTGGAGTTTAAATGATTTGATTGTTTCACCAAGATTGTTTCATAAAGAACTTTTATCAACATTCATATCTACCGCTTATCAATCTCAAAGGGCACATAACCTTTCCAATAATGGTAGCACTGGCCAGAGCTGGGACCATAAGCAGTCCCAGATTCTAAGTCCAAGGTGAGGTCAATGCAGGGCGAGGGTCGGTGAAGCCTGTGGGATGGTGCAGTGGTGGGAAGGGAAGGTGAGGCCTCTGAACTCCACCTGCCAGCCTCAAAATTGAGGCCAGGCAGGAACAAGCCTCGCCTGCCCCTTGTAAACTTGTGCTCAAGTCAGAGGTGGATGGGTGGGTGGTGGCATGGGGAATTTTACAAGCTTCCCTGTGAAATTCTGATCCATAGGCATGTTCTTGAGAATGTAACAAGCAGGGTGGATAAAGGAAAACCAGGAGATGGAGAACCAGTATTTGTATTTCCAAAAGGCAAAGGTGCCACATAAAAGGTTGCTGCATAAGACAAGAGCTCAAGGTGTTGGGTGTGATATATATTGTACAGAGCTCTGGTTCAGCCTCAAATGGAGTACTGCATCCCGTTCTGGGCATCACACTTAAGAAAGATGTGAAGGCAATAGAAAAGATTCATGAGAATGGTTCCAGAGATGAGGAACTTCAGTTGCGTAGACAGATTGGAGAAGTTGGGACTGATTTCCTCGGAAAAGCGAAGGTTGAGAGGAGATCTGATAGAGGTATTCAAAATGATGAGGTGTCTGGATAGAGTTGATAGGGAAATAATTTTTCCATTCGTGGAAGGATTGAGAACAAGAGGACACAGATTTAAGGTAATTGGCAAAAGAAGAAATGGCAACATGAAGAAAATCTTCACACAGCGAGTTGTTAGGATCTGGAATGATGTGCCTGAGATTGTGGTGGAGACAGGTTCAATTGAGGCATTCAAAGAGGGAATTGGATTATTATTTGAGAAGGGCTACGGGGAGAAAGTAGGGGAGTGGCACTAGGTAAATTGCTTCTACGGACAGCTGTCGCAGACAGGATGGGCTGAATGGTCTCCTGTGCTGTAATAATCGTGATTCTGTGATTAGCATGGATAGAGGGTTGACTAACTAACAGGAAACAGAGAATAAGTGTAAATGGATCATTTGCAGGTTGGCAAACTGTGGAGTGCCACAGGGATCAGTGCTGGGCCTCAACTATTTACAAACAATATCAATGATTTGGGTGAAGGGACTGACTACTGTAGTCAAGTTTAATGACGATACAGAGATAGGTAGGAAAGCAAGGCAGATTAAAAGAGCCTGCAAAGGTTAAGTGAGTGGGCAAAGATTTGGCAGATGGGAGTATAATGTGGGAAAATATGAGGTTGTCCACTTTGGCGGGAAGAACAGAAAAGCAGGATGCTATTTAAATGGAGAAAGACTGCAGAATGCCCCAGTACAGAGGGATCTGGATGTCCTTGTACATGAATCACAAAAAGTTAGCATGCAGTACAGAAAGTAATTAGGAAGGCAAATGGAATGTTGGTCTTTATTGCAAGGGGGCCTGGGGTATAAAAATAGGAAAGTCTTGCTGCAATTTTATAGGGCATTGGTGAGACTGCACCTGGAGTACTGTTTTGGTCTCATTACTTAAGGAGGGACATACTTGCATTGGAAGCAGTTCAGAGAATGTTATCTAGGCTGATTCCTGGGGTGAAGAGATTGTCTTATGAAGAAAGGTTGAGCAGGTTGGGCCTTTACTTATTGGAGTTTAGAAGAATGAGGTGATCTTATTTAAACATATATTATTCTGGGGAAGGGTTAGCAGGCTTGATAGAGTCGTTGCTGAGAGGATGTTTCCCCTTGTGGGGAATCTAGAATTAGAGTGCACAGTTTAAAAATAAGAGTTCTCCCATTCAATAAAGATGAGGAGAATTGTTTTCCTCTGAGGGCCATGAGTCTTTGGCATTCTCTTCCACAGAGAGCAGTGGAGCCTGGGTCAATGAATATATTCAAGGCTGAGTTAGACAGATTTTTGAATGACAAGGTGAGCAGACCAGAAAGTGGAGTTAAGGCCAGAAGCAGATTAGCCATGATCTTGATGAACGGCAGAGCAGGCTCAATCAGCCAAGTGGCCTACTCCTGCTCCTATTTCTTATGATCTTAGGTGGGTTCAATCGTGGCTTTCAAAGAAAATTGGATAATTAATGGGAGAGAGAAAATCTGCAGGGATCTGGGGAAAAGGTGGGTGAGATTTAAGATTCTATAATTTTATGATCAATGGGATGAAGAGAAATGTAAGAATTCCATTTCTCTACCGGCTTGAATTTCTGCATTTTCACAGAATCACACAGTGCCCGTCGAGTCTGCACCGACACGTGAGAAACACCTGACCTACCTACCTAACCCCACTTACCTGCACTTGGCCCATAGCCTTGAATGTTATGACGTGCCAAGTGCTCATCCAGGTACTTTTTAAATGATGTGAGGCAACCCACCTCCACCACCCTCCCAGGCAGTGCATTCCAGACCGTCACCACCCTCTGGGTAAAAAAGTTTTTCTTCACATCCCCCCTAAACCTCCTGCTCCTCACCTTATGTCCCCTCGTGGCTGACCCTTCAACTAAGGGGAGCAGCTGCTCCCTATTCACCCTGTCCACGCCCCTCATAATCTTGTACACCTCGATCAGGTCGCCCCTCAGTCTTCTCTGCTCCAACGAACACAACCCAAGTCTATCCAACCTCTCTTCATAACTTAAATGTTTCATCCCAGGCTATATCCTGGTGAATCTTCTCTGCACTCCCTCAAGTGCAATCACATCCTTCCTATAATGTGGCGACCAGAACTGCACACAGTACTCCAACTGTGTCCTCATCGAGGTTCTATACAACTCCAACATGACCTCCCTGCTTTTGTAATCTATGCCTCGATTGATAAAGGCAAGTTTCCCATATGCCTTTTTCACCACCCCACTAACATGCCCCTCCACCTTCAGAGATCTATGGACACACACATCAAGGTCCCTTTGTTCCTCAAAACTTCATGTCATGTCGTTCATTGAATACTTCCTTGTCAAATTACTCCTTCCAAAGTGTATCACCTCATACTTTTCAGGGTTAAATTCCATCTGCCACTGATCTGCCTATTTGACCATCCCGTCTATATCTTCCTGTAGCCCAAGACACTCGACCTCACTGCTAACCACCCGGCCAATCTTTGTGGCATCCGCAAATTTACTAATCCTCCCCCCGACACAGTTATCTATGTCGTTTATAGAAATAACAAATAATAGGGGACCCAGCACAGATCCCCGTGGTATGCCACTGGACACTGGCTTCCAGTCACTAAAGCAGCCTTCTGTCATCACCCTCTGTCTCCTACAACTAAGCCAATTTTGAATCCACCTTATCAAATTACCTGTATCCCATGTGCATTTGCCCTCTTTATAAGTCTCCCATGTGGGACCTTGTCAAAGGCTTTGCTGAAATCCATATAAACTACATCAACTGCACTACCTTCATCTACACACCTGGTCACCTCCTCAAAAAATTCAATCAAATTTGTTAAGAATGACCTCTCCCTGACAAAGCCATGCTGACTATCCCTGATCAAACCTTGCCTCTCCAAGTGGAGATAGATACTCTCCTTCAGAAATTTCTCCAATAGTTTCCCTACCACTGACATGAGACTCACTGGCCTGTAGTTCCCTGGCTTATCTCTACAACCCTTCTTAAATAGCGGAACCACATTAGCTGTTCTCCAGTCCTTTGGCACCTCCCCCGTGGCCAGAGAGGAATTAATAATTTGGGTCAGAGCCCCTGGGATCTCCTCCCTTGCCTCCCTCAGCAGTCTGGGACACAAATCACCTGGAGATTTGTCCACTTTTAAGCCTGCCAACAGCTCCAATACCTTGTCACTCCCTATATCAATTTGCTCAAGAACCTTGCAGTCTCTCTCCCCGAGTTCCATACCTTCATCCTCATTCTCTTGGGTGAAGACGGATGTGAAGTATTCGTTCAAAACTCTACCAATGCACTCTGGCTCCACCCATAGATTGCCCCCTTGGTCCCTAATGGGCCCTACTCTTTCCCTGGTTATCCTCTCCCCGTTGATGTACTTACAGAATATCTTGGGATTTTCCCTACTTTTACCAGCCAGAGCTTTCTCATATCCCCTCTTTGCTCTCCTAATTGCTTTAAGCTCCACCCTGCACTTTCTGTACTCCATTAATGCCTCCGCTGATTTGCTCCCCTTGTACCTGCTAAAAGCCTCTCTTTTCTTTCTCATCGTATCCTGAATATCTCTGGTCATCCATGGTTCTCTGGGCTTGTTACCCCTCCCTATCACCCTAGAGGGAACATGTTGAGCCTGTACCCTCCCCATTTCCTTTCTGAATGCCCCCCACTGCTCCTCTGTAGATTTCCCCACAAGTAGCTGTTCCCAGTCTACCTTGGCCAGATCCTGCCTTATTTTACTCAAATCCGTTCTCCCCCAATCCAAAACATTTTTTTGCAACTTGTCTACTTCTTTATCCATAACAAGCTTAAATTGTACCATGTTGTGGTCGCTATCACTAAAATCTTCCCCCACCACCCCCTCAGCCACCTGTGCGGCGTCATTCCCCAGGATTAGGTCCAGCACTGCACTGTCCCTTGTTGGACCCTCTGCATATTGACCTAAAAGTTTCTCCTGTACACATTTCAAGAAATCCGCTCCATCCAAGCCTTTAACACTATGTCTATCCCAATTAATGTTGGGAAAGTTGAAATCACCTAATATAATTACCCTATTGTTATTGTTTTTACACACCTCCACAAATTGTGCACAAATTTGCTCCTCAATTTCCTGCTGACTATCTGGGGGTCTATAATAAATACCTAACAATGTGGTTGCTCCTTTTTTATTCCTAAGCTCTACCCACAAAGCTTCATTCGATGCCCCCTCCAAGATATCATTTCTCCTTACTGCAGTAACTGACTCCTTAACTAATAATGCAGTGCCTCCTCCTCTTTTACTCCCTCCTGTCTTGCCTGAAGATTCTGTATCCCAGAATGTTGAGCTGCCAATCCTGCCCCTCCCTCAACCACATCTCAGTGATGACTACTATATCACGATTTTGCTGTGACTATTTTCATTCTTTTTGATGAAAATTAACATCACCTTATCTTTCCTGCATATTGGTACCATCTGAGGTCTACAAGCAATATTCTCCCCTCCAGCATCTTGAAGATACTTGAGCCTAGTTTTATAAGATGACGAGATAGTGATAAGGAAGGTTCCATTGACTCTATAGCACAGAAACAGACCATTCAGCCCAACTGGTCTATGCTGGCATTTATGCTCCACACAAATCTCCCCCCACTCCTCTTCACCTAAGCCCATCAGCATACCATTCTACTATTTTTCTCCCTCATGTGCTTAGCTAGCTTCCCCTTAAATGCATCCATGTCATTTCTCACAACTACTCCTCGTGGTCATGTGTTCTTACCACTTCTTGGATAAAGATGTTTCTCCTGAATTCCCTATTGGACATACTTACACTTACGATTGCATGCTTTTGAATCCTTACAAATGGAAACAATTCTACTTCTACCCTTGATCATTTTAAAGACCTTCACCTCTCAATCTTCTCCTTTCTGGAGAAAAAAGCCCCAGCCTGTTCAGTCTTTCCTGATAGTACCAACCTCTCAGTTTCAATACCATCCTTGTAAATCTTTTTGGCACCTTCTCTAATGCCTCTACTGTAGATTGCAGTGTGTAGGTCAACCTTTAAAGCTTTGAAAAATTCTTCCAAAAATAGGGGTCAACTTATATGCTGAGTATGAAATGTGAAAGGCCAGTTTTGGCATAGGTGGCTGTCCTTTTGAAATGTGAAAAAAACACATTAACAAATTAAATCAATGGCCCAGGTCTTTCAGTCAGCAGCACATGAGGGCCCACCATTGGCTGCGATTTAAACTGCCTACTCAACTTTTTACTTTGGAGCCTTAGGACCTTCTGGTCCTGGCTCCAGTTTGAATCCAATGACAAACAGAGTCGGGCGGCCTAGTGGCCAGCTCGCACCCCTTTTTTACAATGAACTGAAGACACGTCTGCAAGGTCTGTCTTCAGTTCAATATCTTGCAGAGTTTTTAAAAGGACCTGTGAACCCCAGAAACCGCCACCTCCTGACATTGCTCCACCTTTCCCCAACCAACAATGCTCACCCCACCTCAACTCCCCAGCAATGTTCAGCCCCATCGCAACAATGCTCACCGTCCCTACCATATACCCGACAATGCTCACCACCCACCCTGCAACAATGTTTCCCCTCTCCAAATCACCCTCCCCCACCAACCTTCAGCTGCACCACAGGCAATGCTGACTTTTCCAACATCAGTCGGACAGGAGCCAGAGATGCTGGAAGTTCAGTCGGGAGAGGGAGTGTGCAAGGAGGGTGAACAATGTTGGGGTGAGAGATCTGTAGGGAAAGGGTGAATATTGTCAGGGGGTGGGGAGGTGAATATTGTTGGGGGTGGGTGAGCATTGTCAAAAGAGGGGGTGAACATTGGCAGGAGGGAGGGGAGCATTGTCGGGGGGAGCCTGTGTGAGCGTTGTGGGGGGAGGGTGGTGAGCATTGTCAGGGAGTGTGGTGAGCCTTGTTGAGGTGGAGGGTGAACATTATCAGAAGGGGCTGAGCATTGGTGACTGTGTCGGTGGGGGTGCTGAGCTGTGTCGGATTGTTGTTGCGCCTTGACACTCCTGATTTACTTCGAGCTGTGCTCCACAGCAGGCTTTATACCTGCGAGGAAAGTCATTTTCCAATCCAGTCCTCACTGGACACAGGTGAGGTACCAGAAGATAGGAGGTCTGCAAATGTTGTACCAATATTTAGAAAGGGTGCGAGGGATAGGGCCAGAAACTTATAGGGCGGTCAGTCTGACTGCGGTGGTGGGCAAATTATTGGAATCAATTCTGACAGGGCAAACTGTCACTTTGAAAGGCACAGATTGATCAGGGATAGTCAGCATGGTTTTGTTAGGGGAAGATCGTGTCTTACAAACTTAATAGAATTTTTTGAGGGAGTAACAAGAAGGATTGATCAGGTTGATGCAGTGGATGTTGTCCACCTAGATTTTAGTAAGGCATTTGACAAGGTCCCACATGGCAGACTGGTCAGAAAAGTAAGATCCTATGGGATACAGGGAAAGGTGATGAGTTGGATCCAAAGTTGGCTCAGCAACAGGAAACAAAGGATAATGGTCGATGGATGTTTTTGCGAGTGGAAAGCAGTTTCCAGTGGCATTCCACAGGGCTGAGTGTTGGGGCCCTTGTTATTTGTTGTATATATGAATGATTTGGACTTAAATCTGGGAGGCATCTTTGGGAAATTTGCAAATGACACAAAAATTGGCTATGTAGTTGACAGTGGAGAGGATAGCTGTTGTCTCCAGAATGATATCAATGGTTTGGTTGAATGGGTGGAAAAGTGGCAAATGGAATTCAATCCCAAAAAGTGTGAGATAATGTATTTGGGGAGGGCAAACAAAGCAAGGGAATACTCAATGAACAGGGGAATATTGAGAGGGGCTGAGGAAGTGAGCGACCTTTGAGTGCATGCCCACAGGTCCCTGAAGGTGGCAGGACAGGTGGATAAGGTGGTAAAGAAAGCATATGGAATAATTTCCTTTATCGGACGAGGTATTGAATACAAAAGCAGGGATGTAATGCTAGAACTGTATAAAATGCTGGTTGGGCCACAGCTGGAATTCTGCATAGAGTTCTGATCACCATATTACAGGAAGGACACAATTGCTCTGGAGAGAGAACAGAGAAGATTTACAAGACTGTTGTCAGGGCTTGCAAATTGCAGCTATGAGGAAAGATTGGATAGGCTAGGGCTCTTTTCCTTAGAACAGAGGAGGCTAAGGAATGACCTAATTGAGGTGTACAAAATTATGAGGGGCCTAGATAGGGTAGACAGGAAATACCTGTTTGCACTAGCTGAGGGTTCAATAACCAGGGGGCATAGATTTAAGGTGATTGGTAGAAGGATTAGAGGGGACATGAGGAAAGACTTTTTCACCCAGAGGATGGTGGGAGGCTGGAATTCACTGCCTAAATTGGTGGTTGAGGCTGAAATGTTCAATTCATTTAAAAGGTACCTGGATTTGCATCTGAAGTGCTGTAACCTGCAAGGCTACGGACCAGGTGCTGGAAAGCGGGATTAAAAATGACCGGCTAGTTTCTTTTTTCCTTTTTTTATGGCTGGCGCAGACACGATGGGCTGAATGGCCCCTTTCTGCGCCATAACTTTTCTATGGTCCTATGGAAAAGCTCTAAGTCAGGGATTTCCAAACTGTGGATGGTGGGGTTGCAGGATGAGATTTTGGGGTTGCAAGCTCCGTAATGATGGCCATGGAGGCCCATCGGGAAAGTCCTGGGGCCAGCTCCAAGACCTCATGATATAAATGTACGATTTTTTTTCCCCCCAGCTTATGTTTCACAGGGAGAGGAGTGAGCAAGCTGCTCATAAGGAGCCTCACTGCCTTTAGTACATCCATTTTTTTTTCTGGTTCTGAATCTAATCTACTTCAAAACTCGAGATCATTGGTGTAGTATCACGTTCCCTGGCATAGGGCCTATGCTTCAAAACTGCTCATTCTCAGCCTATTCAATGTGGGTGCTGAAACTTTTTTCAACTTATTAGTGATGTTTAATGTTTCCAGCATCATTTGCTCTTTTATGGTAATTTATAGTAACATGTTTTCCAGAGATTTAATTTCTTACTTTCCTTTTTGCTAGTTTGGGCAACTTCAAAATAGTCAGTTACAGAATCGGTGTCTCATTAGACCCATAACTAGCCATTACTCTGAAATCTTTGCTGGACTCAGGGTTTGATTTGGCCCACTTAAAGTGCATATATACACATTGCATTTCTGGTGATGATGTAAACATTCTGACAATTTTTAAGGACCCATTTCAGTATGTGCTTCTCAAGTTCAGCTAGTCCCTGTTCTCGTGGCAGATTTGGTCTTAGGTATCTTCTCCCATCCTCACACCAGGTTTTACTAACACCAAATCCCCTCATTGCTACAGTTAGCAAATGTTACGACTTCTACTTAAAACAAGCTTTGTATTTAATTATTTTTGCAGGAGGGCTCATTTTTGATTGTTAGTTGCCATGCAGGACATATTCAACCACGAGGTGAGCGAGACAGTTGCCTAGGATGGCAAAATTTGACGGTGGCGGGGGTGTTGTGGAGGGAAACAGCAAAAAAAACTGAACTGAAACTGCATAGAACTTTAAAACAATATGAGCAACTTCCCAGGAGCACCATTAGTTTCCACAGATGTCATCTACAGAAACTTCAAGCACTTGTGGACAGTTGCTCATGTCATTTTGAAGCTCTATGTAGTTTCAATTCAGACCAAAGTTCTGGAATTTTCTGACGGAGCTCTTTCCATGCCCTGCCCTGCCCTGCCCACCCCCTCCGTGCATGCGCACTGAACCTCCAATGACAGCAACCCCATCATCCCCTGTGCTCAAATATCCATGACTGACAACAACTTCCCCTTTCCCCACTCCACACCGACCCTTGGTGCTCACTGATCCTCGTCACTCGCATTTCACCTTTCCCCCAATCCCATGACCCATTCTCTGCTGCCACTCATACTTTTTCCATTGGATTGGTTTTGATGTTCAGCTGCTTGTGGTCACCTTTCAGCCCAATCAACCACCTTCACACAGTGATCTACAGGGAGGGGGCCTTGCACTCCTCTGATCTGCAGCTCAAAGTCAAGTAACAGCCTTTGAAATGGGAAAGATCTGTGACTAATAAAAAGTGGAGCAGGGAAATGGAAAAGCAGAGGGGAGACGGTTTCATCTGACATGCTGGGATAAGGGATGGTGATGAGAGCGAGCTTCCTCTCTCAGACAAAATCCAGGGAGTACTTAGAAGTCACGTACCTTTATGACAGATAGAGACAGAAAAATTGTCTGGGGTACAACATCATACACGGAAGACCGAGAAAGAAAAACCAGAAGGCTCCTTTCTGAAGTACCTTTGTTCACAACATCAAGAAGATGAAGGTAGCTGCCATTCAATAAGATCATGCCTGATCTGATTTCAATCTCAGCCCCACATTCCTGCCTTCCCCAATAACCTTTCACCCCCTTGTTAATCTAGCCTTTTGTGATTCATGCACTAGCCTAAGGTTGACCATGAAATCATTAGCCCAGAACATCTGATCTCTGGATGGTCATACCCCAGAGGTACCCCCAAACTGGGGACCCTTTGGAAGTCCCTATGCGCTGACAACGTGGACATTGCCCGGAAATTGTGGACCTAATTACCCTGCAGATGGAAGCCTTCAAACCTCTGAGTTAAAAGTCAGAGACTTTGGACGGTCCCAGCTTACTTACCAGAATAGTTGCCCAGGAAAAGTTAGAAGGATTGAAACCAGTTCTAACTCTAGAGGAGCTGTACAACTGACCCCTGCCAGCCCTCCCACCACCTGACTACCCATCTGACCACACGGCTAACACCTCACCCGACCCAACTAGCCCCAACAGGCTGACAACTGTTGGCACCTGACTACACCCCTGTCTACCCCACCCGACCCTCTGATGACTTCCCCAAGCGACAACAACCTCCCCCCCTCCCGCCACACCCCAACAATACCCCTCCACCCCGACCTACTGACTACCCCTAGACCCCTTGACTACCCTCCCCCAGTCAAGTACCACCCCGACCCCTTGAATACCACCCCCACACCTGACTACCTTCCCTGAACATCCGATTAACCCCCAAACTCCTGACAAACCCCTGGTCCTATCAACCCTCCAGACCCATTCTACCCCCTCATCCATCCACCTGCTACCCTACTCCCTCACCCACTTATTTTCTCTCCGTAGCTTCTCAAAGTGGATTTGGGATAATTAAACTTACCTGAATGTCGCAGCTAGTGCTTGGTTTTCCCTGACGCTCCTGCACTATGAAGGAGGGCTCTACATTTCTGAGGAGGCCAGGTTCAGGGTGGGAATGTGGCGCTCCAGTGCAAGGTAACTAAATTGGAATGGATTAGCAATCTGACACTGACTGTACTCATGCACAATCAATAACCTCATGGCCCAGCATATCCCCCACTCTACCATTACCATCAAGCCAGGGGATCAACCCTGGTTCAAAAAAGAGAGAGTCCAGAGACAGCACTAGGCATACCTAAAAACAAAAGCAAAAATACTGCGAATACTGGCGATCTGAAATAAAAACAGAAAGTGTTGAAAAAACTTAGCAGATCTGGCAGCATCTGTTGAGAGAGAAACAGAGTTAATATTTTGAGTCCAAAATGAGTTTTCTTTGGAACTGAAGGAAGGCAGAAATGGCAAGGGTTTTATGCTGTTGAAAAAAGGAGGGATAGTCAGGCAGAGAAAAAAGTGAAGGTCAGGGATAGGTTAGTGGGTGGCTAAATTACAAAGATGTCATGGAACAAAAGGCAAAAGGAGCGGAAAGCAAAACATCAGAATAAGATACAGACTGGCACGCAGGGAAAAATAGCTCTGTCCTCCAATGCAGCAGGCACCTCAAACCGCTGGCAAGTACCACCAACTGTGCCTTCGCAAGAACCTCCAAATCCAGTGGCAAGAAAGGTGGTCCAACAGCAGCCTCCTCTCCCAAGCTACTTTGCCCAGGATCAAGTCACTAATCACTCAAAACTACCTCTGCTCAATGGGACATATCGTTCGTATGCCTGACACCAGACTCCCCGAAGCAACTGCTCGATTTGGAACTCAATTGCAGTAAGAGGAGGACAACAGTGAACATGAGGACAGTGGAAATGCTTTAGGGATGTCCTTTAAGCATCCCTGAAGAGGTCAAATATCCCTGCCAAATCATGGGAGTCCCTGGCATGTACTGACCCAAATGGAGAAGGCTCACCCAGGGAGGCATCGAACATGAGAGCCTTTGTCAGAAATATGCAAAGGCGAAGTCGAGGCTTCGGAGGGAGTGTACAAACCTCCAAACAACCCATCTACCTTTAAGCACCACCTGTCCCACATGTGCCAGAGTCTGCAGATTGTGCATAGGCCATCTCAGAACCCATTGAAACGGAATGGAAACAAGTCACCCTCAATCCAGGTACTCATCCAGGCATTTCTAGACTTGTGTCCTTTAATGGTGGAAAGATTTTGGGGAACGAGGGGGTGAGTTGCATGCCAATTTAAGTTTCTGGTCAATGTGACCCCCAGGATGTTGAGGATGTCGGATTCAACAAAATTAATGTCATTAAATGTTATGGGGAGATGGTTAAACTCTCTCTCGTTGGAGATTGTCATTGTCTGGTACTCCTGTGGCGCAAATGTTAGTTGACACTTATCAGCCTAAGCCTGGATGTTGCCCAGGTCTTGCTGGAAATGGAGATGGACTGCTTTATTATCTGAGGAATCGCAAATAGAACAGAACACTGCAATCATCAATAACATTCCCACTTCTGACCTTATGATGGACGGAAGGTCTTTGATGGAACAGTTAAAGGTGGTTAGGTACAGGACACTGCCCTAAAGAACTTCTGCAGAAATGTCCTGGGGCTGAGATGATTGGCCTCCCACAACCACAACCTTTGTTTAACCCCTGCCAGATTAGAGTTTTCCCCCAAAACCCACTGACTTCAATTTTACTTGGGCTCGTTGGTGCCCCACACGGTCAAATATGGCCTTGGTGTATTCTCACCCACCATCTGGAATTCTGCTCTTTTGTTCTTGTTTGCCCAAGACTGTAACAAGGTGAGAAGCTGAGCAATCCTGGCAGAACCCAAAAAAAGCATTGGTGAGCTGGTAAGTTAAGTGTTGCCTGTTAGCACAGTTGACTTTGCTGATAATTATGAGCATGTTAACTGGGTGATAGTTAGCCGGACTGGATTTGTCTTTTTTTTTAAATGGACAGGACATACCTGGGAAATTTTCCACTTTTTTGGGTAGAAGCCAATGTTGTAGCTGTATGGAACAGCTTGGCTGAAGCCATGGCTCATTCTGGAGCGCAAGCCTTCATTACTATAGTCGGGATGCGGTCAGGGCCCGAAGCCTCTGCCATATCCATGCACTCAGCCATTTCTTGATGCCACATGAAGAGAAACAAAATGGTTGAAAACTGGCACCCGAGATGGTGGCGACTTCAGGAAGAGGTTGTGATGGATCATCCACCTGACACATCTGGCTAAAGATGGTCACATATACTTTATCCTTGTTTATTGCACTCACATAACTTGTGGGGATGTTCACGTAGCCTCCTCCATCTATTAGAAGTTTAATTGTCCACCACCATTCATGGCTGATATGGCAAGATGATAGAGCTGATCCGCTGGTCATGAGATTATTTATCTCTGTCTATAGCATGCTACTACCAATATTCAACATGCATGTAGTCCTGTGTTGTAGCTTCACCCATTTGGCACCTAATTTTCAGGTATGCCTGGTGTTGTTGTTGGATCTTCTACACAACTCAGAGCTCTGAAGAAGAGTCATATGGACTCAAAACGTTAACTCTGTCTTTCTCTCCACAGATGCTGTCAGACCTGCTGAGTTTTTCCAGCATTTTTTGTTTTTATTTCAGGTTTCCAGCATCCGCAGTATTTTGCCTTTATTATAGTTGAGTGAGGGATATGGCAGACCATGAGTTTACAGATTGTGGTGGAATATAATTCAGTTGCTGCTTATGGCCCACAGCACCTCCCATACAGCCAATTTTGAGCTGCCCCATAATTGGTCATCAGCCAAGCTATTCCAGAGATCAAGGGTAATGTATCTAAGTTTGCTGATAATACAAAGCTAGGTGGGAATGTAAACTGTGAGGAGGACACAAAGAGACTGCAATGAGATATGGACAGGTTAAGTAAATAGACAAGGTGGTAAATGGAGAAAAATGTGGGGAAGTGTAAGGGTATACACTTTGGAAGTAAAAACAAAAAAACCATGAAAAGGCATCTCATGGAAAGACAAAAATCACGAATGTGATAGTCCTCTCAAAGGCAAAGCTCACAAGCATATTGGTACTCATCAAGCAGAGGTGACATCACTGGCTTGGACAGGATGGAAGATGGTCGCATGCCTGGATATTCTGCATGGCAAGGTAGCCGGAGCCAGACAACTAGTAGAATGCCCAAAGTGCCTCCTGGAACTAAGTGTGCCCAGTAACTCTCTCCCCTCCTGATGCCCCACAAAATCACCTAATCAAAGAAATTAGGATGGGCAATAAATGCTAGCCTTGACAGTAACCCCAGTAATTGCTTAGTTTTAAATCCGCACTTAATTCAAGAGGTCTGTGATGAGAATGACCACTTAGTGTGACAGACAAACTGTGCTCATACCTTACTCATGCTCTCCATGCCGCCTGCTACCACAATGTTGGAGCTGCCTGTTATGATGGCCTGTGTTGCGAGACACACCGCTTTCAGCCCAGAGCCGCAAATCATCTGACAACTCCATGCTGGCACCAGATATGGGATTCCTGCACTGACACTAGCCTGACGGGCAGGATTCTGTCCTTGGCCTACAAAATGGTAGAAGAAAAATATAGTAGCAATGCTTTTTATCATAAAGCACATCATTATTACTATAAAAGAGAACAAAAGGCAAAAAAGTTTTAATCAAATATTACTGAGGTTATGTTTCTTATATGTGAGATTTGATTTTTATCATACACTTTTTTACTGCTATTTTCCCATCTCCTCCATCTTGCTGGCTAACAGTTGCACATACTGGTCACAAGCCCCTTATACAATAGCCCTACAATGAGCTTTTAAAATGAATGGTTATTCTATCATGTGAGATACCATAGCTGAGCTGGATCCTCACTATGTTAGTATATGCATGGTTCAAAAACAAAAGACAATGGTGAACAAGTGTTTAAAAAACAATGGGGGATGAAGCCTGAAAAAACACAAAAAGATTGGGTCGCATTTGGGAGACTGATGCATGTTTGCATCACAGGATCCAGAAAGGCAATCAGGAGCAAGGAAGTCAAAGATTCAAAACAAAAATAAAAACACCTGGAAAAACTCAGCATCTGCGAGAGGAACACAGTTAACGTTTCGAGTCCGTATGACTCTTCAACAGAACTAAGGAAAAATAGAAAAGAGGTGAAATATAAGCTGGTTTAAGGGAGGGTGGGACAAGTACAGCTGGATAGAGGGCCAGATGTCAAAGACAAAAGGACAAAGAGGTGTTGAAGGTGGTGATATTATCTAAGGAATGTGCTAATAGGTGACATTAAGGGTAGAAAGCAGGACGAGCAAGGTAAAGATAGCCCTAGCGAGGGTGGGTTGGGGAGAAGGGATCGAAATAGACTAAAAGGTAGAGATAAAACAATGGATGGAAATACATTTAAAAATAATGGAAATAGGTGGGAAAAGAAAAATCTATATAAATTATTGGAAAATGGGGGGGGGGATCGGATGGGGGGGGGGATCGGATGGGGGTGGGGATGGAGGAGAGAATTCATGATCTAAAATTGTTGAACTCAATATTCTGTCTGGAAGACTGTAAAGTGCCTAGTCAGAAGATGAGGTGCTATTCCTCTGTTTACGTTGAGCTTCACTGGAACATTGCAGCAGGCCAAGGACAGACATGTGAGCATGAGAGCAAGGTGGAGTGTTGAAATGGCAAGCGACAGGGAGGTCTGGGTCATGCTTGCGGACAGACCGAAGGTGTTCCGCAAAGCAGTCACCCGGTCTGCGTTTGGTCTCTCCAATGTAGAGGAAACCGCATTGGGAGCAGCGAATGCAGTAGACTAAATTGAGGGAAGTGCAAGTGAAATGCTGCTTCACTTGAAAGGAGTGTTTGGGCCCTTGGTGAGCAGAGGGTAAGTAAAGGGGCAGGTGTTGCACCTTCTGCGGTTGCATGGGAAGGTGCCGTGGGAGGGGGTTGAGGTGTAGGAGGTGTTGGAGGAGTGGGCTAGGGTGTCCCGGAGGGAACGATCCCTGCAGAATGCCGCCGGGGGGGGGTGGTGAAGGGAAGATGTGTTTGGTGGTGGCATCATGCTGGAGTTGGCGGAAATGGCGGAGGATGATCCTTTGAATGCGGAGGCTAGTGGGGTGATAAGTGAAGACAAGGGGGACCCTATCATGGTTCTGGGAGGAGAGGAAGGTGTGAGGGCGGATGCGCGGGAGATGGGCCGGACACGGTTGAGGGCCCTGTCAACCACCGTGGGTGGAAAACCTCGGTTAAGGAAGAAGGAAGACATGTCAGAGGAACTGTTTTTGAAAGTGGCATCATCAGAACAGATGCGACGGAGGCAAAGGAAGTGAGAGAATGGGATGGAGTCCTTACAGGAAGCGGGGTGTGAGGAGCTGTAGTTGAGGTAGCCGTGGGAGTTGGTTGGCTTGTAATGAATATTGGTGGACAGTCTATCACCAGAAATAGAGATAGACAGGTCAGGGGAGGGAAGGGAAGTGTCAGAGATGGACCATGTGAAAACGATGGAGGAGTGGAAATTGGAAGCAAAATTAATAAATTTTTCCAGGTCCAGATGAGAGCATGAAGCAGCACCGAAGTAATCATCGATGTACCGGAGAAAGAGTTGTGGGAGGGGGCCAGAGTAGGACTGGAACAAGGAATGTTCCACATACCCCATAAAGAGACAGGCATAACTGGGGCCCATGTGGGTATCCATAGCCACACCTTTTATTTGGAGGAAGTGAGAGGAGTTTAAGGAGAAATTGTTCAGTGAGAGAACAAGTTCAGCCAGACGGAGGAGAGTAGTGGTGGATGGGGATTGTTCGGGCCTCTGTTCGAGGAAGAAGCGGAGAGCCATCAGACCATCCCGATGGGGGATGGAGGTGTAGAGGGATTGGACGTCCATGGTAAAGAGGAGGCGGTTGAGGCCAGGGAACTGGAAATTGTTGATATGATGTAGGGTGTCAGAGGAATCATGGATATAGGTGGGAAGGGACTGGACAAGGGGAGAGAGAATGGAGTCAAGATAGCAAGAAATGAGTCCCGTGGGGCAGGAACAGGCTGACACGATCGGTCTGCCAGGACAGTCCTGTCTGTGGATTTTGGGTAGGAGGTAGAAGCGGGCCGTCCGAGGTTGGGAGACTATCAGGTTGGAAGCTGTGGAAGGAAGATCTCCAGAGGAGATGAGGTCAGTAACAATCCTGGAAACAATGGCTTGATCTTCAGTGATGGGGTCATGGTCCAGGGAGAAGTAGGAGGAAGTGTCTGCGAGTTCAAAGATTCAAGTTGAATGCTCTGATCAAATGGCAAGAATCAGCCAGAGATCAGCATCGGGAATTAAAGTGAAAAACATGAACGATACAGGATGCCATATGGCCAATTTTGCTGGTGTCAGCTCTTTGAATGAGATATCCAATTAGTCCCACTACCCTGCTCTTCTCAGTGTTGTATTATCACCTCTGAGTATTATTTTGTGTCATCTCCACTGGTCACCATGTTGTATTATGGTGCCAGCTGTGGTGGCTCAACGATGAAATTTTGAGACTTGTATATTTAAACATGAACCCTTTATTATTAACCTTTAACTATATACAGGTCCCAGGTTACTGTCATGCATGGTGCTGTTGCCATGCAGGTAGGCTGCTTCCAGAGTGTTCTCTCTAGAATATTCCCTCAGTCTATTACCATGTGATTCTATACATCATGCCATGGGTGGGGCTATTCTACTGTCAGATGTTAACCCTTGTTCTGCTGAGCAACTTTAAATTACAATGGTATGCAGGCACATACAGCATCACAGAACACCCCACAGCCTAGTTATTTTTTTAAATTTCAAGTGCTTATCTTTTGAATGCAATTAAATCTGTTTCCTCTACCCTTTCAGGTAGTGCATTCTAGATCAGAACTCACAGCATAACGTTATCTCTTGTTCTACCTCACCAGCACTTCTCTTGACCCTTCCACTGTCTCTAAATTGTCAGACTGCTTGTGCAACATTCAGTACTAGGCGAGCAGAAATTTTCTCCAACTTAATATTGGAAAGACCGAAGCCTTTATCTTCAGACCTCGCCACAAACTCTTTTCCCTAGACAATCCACCCACTCCTATTCCATGCCTCTCCCTGTTAACCGTCTGAGGCTGGTACATCATCGGTTTACAACATCAGTGACGTATTTCACCTTAAGGTGAGTTTCTAACCACTTATTTGCACCATCATCAAAATCACCTACTTTCGTTTCCATAACATTCCGTGATCCCTCCCCTGACTCAGTTCACCTATTGCTGAAGCCCTTGATTGTGCCTTTGTTACCTCTAGATGACTATTCCAATGCACTCCTGGCTGGACTCTCATCTTCGACTCTCCGTAAACTTGAGCTCATTCAAAACTCTGCTGCCAATGTCCTCATCAAATGCAGTTCACCTGTGCTTGCTGACCTACACGCGTCCATAGTTCAGTAATGCCTCACTTTTAAAATTCTTACCTTTGTTTTCAAATCCCTAATCTGCCCTAATTCTTCTTTTGTATCTCAATGTTAATTTTTGTGGAACTTTTTACTCCATTAAAAGGTGCTAGTGCTATAAGCGCAGGCTGTGGTTGTAGTCTATGGGTTGGATTATATACTCCCCACTGGCAGGTATGAAGGTAGGGTTCAAGCAAAACCCAGCAGGTTTGTGAAAGAAGGAAATCTAGTGGGCAGCCCTAATTCTTCTTTAGCCAGAGAGTGGTGAATCTAAGGAGTTCATTGCCACAGAAGGCTGTGGAGGCCAGGTCATTTAAGTGTATTTAAGACCGAGATAGATAGGTTCTTGATTGGTAAGGGGATCAAAGGTTACAGGGAGAAGGCGGGAGAATGGGGTTGAGAAACTTATCAGCCATGATTGAATGGCGGAGCAAACTCGATGGGCTGAATGACCTAATTTCTGCTCCTATGTCTTATGGTCTTATGTCTTATCTCTATTTATAAAGCCAAAGTTATTTGTCTACCTTATCCAAATGTGTGTCATAATCTTGTACACCCCATCAGCTCTCTCTTCAACCTTTTTTGCTCCAAGAACCACCCCAGCTTCTGCAAACTAACCTTGTAACCAAATTCCCTCATCCTTGAAATCATTCTGGCAGTTCACATCTTCATCCTCTCAAGGACCATCCTTCCTAAAGTGTGGTGAACAGAACGTCCAGTTGTGGCCTAAACAGAGCTTTATAAAGGTTCAGCATAACTTCCCTGCTCAACAGCTCCATTGTTGACATGGGTGTTCTGCAGTAAATAAATACAACAGCTGTCTTTCTGCCAATTTTCTCTCATTCTTCCCCTGCTTTCATAATTCCCATGTATCCTCAACGCTTCTGACTGTACAGACGGCTTCTCCAAGTTGGAGGGTGTTTCAAGGCACTCCTTGTCAACTGAGACCAACAATGAGTTGATGTGTGCTGATTGGTAGCCTGTTATCAAACCGACACATCTCCTGTAAATTCAACTATAATTGTAAAATTGCTGTGAATCTGACACAAACACTGTACTGGAAGAGACTCTTTCACAGATCAAATGCTGTGCAGCATCAATTGAACAAAGCTATAATTCACAGCAAGTTCCTTAAAGGATGTAATAGTGCCATCCTATTCAGTACTGCAGACAATGAACTCATGACTGAAGTGGAATAACTTCTAATTTTGAGGCTGAGCAATTACAAATTATTTGAAGTATTCTATACCATGCTAGCTGAAAAACAATTTTCAAGTCTCCAGCCTTGTAATCGCATAATACATTATTAGTTTAAAATTTAATGTTTGATATATGTGGCATAATTAGAGCGAACCATGAACAGTACCTGCAAATGCCCTTTAGCTTGTGCTTATCAGTCTGCAGACATCCAGGTGTTCTGCAATCAATGTTCTTCAAAGTTTTGGAAATGTATTTGCCCTGAATGCTCAACAATATAAGCATGAAATGTATTTGCTTAGTATGCTAAGAAGGTCTATTTGACATTTTCTTGCATGTAAAACAACGCTGACTGCGTCCCACACAGCATAACTAGCCTGCTGTGGTGCATACAGATGTGGAGGGGCTGAACACTTGAAAGTCTGTTATCATGACATCATTGAAGTGAATGGGCTGATACAACATCAGGATACAAAAATTAATCAACAAATGTGCATGCCTCAAACAACAAGCATTATGAAACATGTTCTGTGGCTAAAGCACTACTTAGCAAATTGCAGCCAAGGTGCTTTTGACTTACTTGTGTTCAGGCAAAGTTAGTGGGAGCACTGCGGTGAGTTCTTGGAGGTTTTTGCTTACCAAAGGAAGGCAGAAAATAACATTGCCTTGCATGGATATAGGGGCAGTTGCAGTGTCACTTGCTTTGCAACATAAGCAGGACAAGCAAAGGAGGGGGAGGCAGAAAAGGTAAGCTCTGCAAGGAGAAGGGTCTGCACAACAAAGGGTGTTCTGGGATCACCCCTGCTTTGCAGCAATGAGACACGCAGTACCTAAGAAGACTACTAACGCTTTACAAAGGAGGTAGGAATGGAGTTGTGCCACCTCCTTCATGATGACCTGGAGCTTTAAACCATCACAAGAATGGCCCTGGCAATGACTGTGAAGATCACTGTCACCCTTAGATTCTATGCCATAGGATCCTTCGTGGTGGGAGCAGGTGACATCAGTGACATGTCAGATAGATGGGGTGTATAGAAGCATCAGGTTCAGAGGCACTGTACAAAATGACAGGGTACTTCATTCTGTTCTCCCTGTAAAGGGAAACTAGTATGAAAGGACACGTGGGTTTGCCAGGCCTTTCTGGTAGTGCTGGGTGCCATTGTGTACGCGAACAGAATTAAACAGTCTCCCCACATCAGCAGGGATACTGCAAATGCAAAGGATACTACTTTCTCAATGTGTTATTAGTGAGCGACGACATCAAGAACTTCATCTTGGTGAATGCCTGCTATCGTGACTGAGGCCGCAATGCTTTTATCCTGTTACAATCAGCAATACCGACCATCTTTGGGCCTCCAAAACACCCCATTGTTTTGGAGGCCCAAAGAGGCTGTTTGGTGAAAAAGGGCTATCCCCTCCACACATGGGCTCATGACCCTCCTCCGCCATCCCATCACAAGGCCAGAGGGGTTCAATGAAAGTCATGGAACCACTTGCATTACCATGGGGAAAGACAGCCTTCGTCTAAAATCAAAGCTGCGCCCTCCATAACTTTGCAATTATGAGCATTCAGCCACTAACTGGAGGAGGGTCTTTTTCAACTCTTTCGAGTACATTCACAGTTCTTGGTTTTTTCCGGGAGTGGGACATGAACCCACAACCTTCTGATTCAAAGGCGAGGGTGCTATGAACTGAGCCACAGCTGACACCTCTAACTGGAGGAGACTCTTTCGAGTTACCAACAGTCACAGATTGCAACTTCTTTCGAGTACAATCACAGTTCTTGGTTTTCCGGGAGTGGGACATGAACCCACAACCCTCTGATTCAAAGGCGAGGGTGCTATGAACTGAGCCATTAATCCCCATCCTCAATGATGGGGGAGCTCAACATATCAGTGTAAACAGCAGGGCTGATGCATTTGCAGCCATACTCAGCCAGAAATGCTGATTGCACAGTCCACCTCTGCCTCCTCCCGAGGTCCCCAGCATTACAGATGCCAGTCTTCAGTTAATTCAATTCACTCCAGGTGATATCAAGAAAGGTTGAAGGCACTGGATACTGCAAAGGCTATGGGCCCCAACAATAGTACTGAAGACTTGTGCTCCACAATTAGCCGTGCCCCTACCAAGCTGTTCCAGTACAGTTACAAAGTCTGGTCAATCCCCCACTATCAACATCCTGGGGGTTATCGCTGACCAGAATCTGAACTGGACTAGCCATATATTGTGGCTACAAGAGCAGGTCAGAGGTTGGGAATTTTGCAGAATGTAATTCACTCCTGACTCCCCAAAACCTGTCCAGGCCAAAATCCTGGAACTCCCTCCCTAACAGCACTGTGGGTGTACCCACACCCCATGGACTGCAGCTGTTCAAGAAGTCAGCTCACCACGACCTTCTCAAGGGCAATTAGGGATGGGTAATAAATGCTGGCCTAGCCAGCGACACCCATATTCCATGAATGAATTAAAAAACACAACCCAGCAATGTGGAAAATTGCCCAGGTATGTCCAGCCCACAAAAAGCAGGACAAATTCAACTCGGTCAATTATCACCCCATCAGTCTACTCTTGATCATCAAAGTGATAGAAAGTATCAATAGTGCTATCAAGCAGCACTTACTGAGCAATAACCTGCTCACTGACGCTGTTTGGGTTCCACCAGGGCCACTCAGCTTCTGACCTCATTATGTCTTTGTCCAAACAAGGGCAAAAGAGCTGAATTCAAGAGGTGGGTGTGACTGCCCTTGACATCAAGGCAGCATTTGACCGAGTGTGGCATCAAGGAGCCCTAGCAAAACTGAAGTCAATGGGAATCAGGGTGAAATCTCCCCACTGGTTGGAGTCATACCTAGCACAAAGGAAGATGATTGTGGTAGTTGGAGGTCAATCATCTCAGTCCCAGGGCATCGTTAGAGGAGCTCCTCAGGGTAGTGTTCTAAGCCCAACCATCTTCAGCTGCTTCATCAATGACCATCCCCCCATCAGAAGGTCAGTAGTGGCAATCTTCGCGGATGGTTACACAATGTTCAGCAGCATTCAGATATTGAAGCAGTCCGTGTCTGTATGCAGTCAGACCTAGACAATATTCCGGCTTGGGCTGTAAGCGGCAAATAACATTTGTGCCACACAAGTGCTAGGCAATGACCATCTCCAGAATCTAGCCATCTACCCTCGACATTCAATAGCATTACCATCGCTGAATCCCCCATTATCAACATTATCCTGGGGGGTTACCATTGACCACAATATAGATACTATAGATACAAGAGCAGGTCAGAGGTTGGGAATTCTGCAGAATGTAACTTACTTCCTGACTCCCTAAAGCATGTCCATTTACAAGGCACAAGTCAGGAGTGTGATGGAATATTCTCCATTTGCCTGGATGAGTGCAGCTCCAACAACACTCAAGAAACTTGGCACCATCCAGGACAAAGCAGCCCGCTTGACTGGCACCCCATCCACAAACATTCACTCCCTCCGCTATTGATGCACAGTGGCAGCACTGCGTACCATCTACAAAATGCAAATCAGCAACTCACCAAAGCTTCTTCAACAGAATCTTCCAAACCCGTGACCTCAACCACCTGGAAGGATAAGTGCAGCAGATGCATGGTAACACCACCACCTGCAAGTTCCCCTCCAAGTCACTCATTATCCTGACTTGGAACTATAATGCCCTTCCTTTCGCTGTCACTGGGTCAAAATCCTGGAACTCCCTTCCTAATAGCACTGTGGGTGTTCCTACAACACATGGACTACAGTGGTTCAAGAAGGCAGCTCACCACCACCTTCTCAGGGACAATTAAGGATGTGCAATAAATGCTGGGTGAAAGGGACCACATTGTGAAGCTTCACTTCAGTTTAAATGAAATTCCCTTCCCACAACATGGACCCACTATTCCCTAACAGTATATCCATTTCAGACATCGCTGGCTCAACATCATTCATAGGGGCAGATACTGGTGTAGTGGTAATGTCACAAGGATAGTAATCCAAAAGCCCATACTAAAGCTCTAGGGTCATGCATTCAAACCCCACCACGGCAGGTGGTGGAATTTGAATTCAACTAATTTTTTTTAAAATCTGGAATTAAAAGCCAGTCTCAGTAACAGTGATCATGAAACCGTAAAAACCCATCAGGTTCACTAATGTCTTTTAGGGAAGGAAATGTGCCATCCTTACCTGGTCTGACCTACTCCAGGCCAACAGCAATGTGGTTGACTTTTAACTGCCCTCTGAAATGGTCTAGCAAGCCATTCAGTTCAACAGCAATTAGGGATAGGCAACAAATGCTGGCATGACAATATCCCAGAACAGAAAACATTTTTAAAAGATCAATAAAGGCCAACAGTAAAACTCTTCACTCAATAACTTTATCCAAGAACCATCAATAACAGAAAAAAAACTATTCACTGTTGTGCATCCCCTTCGTGCCCATCTTCTAGATGCCCTCGCTTGCCTAGTGCTCCTACGCAACGCAACCCCTGTGGCGACAGCATGGCTGGTGAAAGGCTGCTGATTTTAACTGAGGGAAACTGCAGATGACCTTGCTGGATGCCCTTGAGCAGCTTTGCATCTTTAGGGTCCTGCTTTAGACTGCACTACCTTGGCAAGAGTGACAGGATTATGGGCTGATTGGCTGAGAGGCAATAGCAAGGGCGCCAATGCCAGTGGTAGCACAAATGCTGGCATTCTGAGACATGACAGGAGGCTCGTGCCCTACAGTGCCAGTGCCACTGTCACTTCTATGGGACAATGCCTCAGTAATCCTCACAATCTACTGAAGCACAGGTTGCTGGACTGTTATAAGAGTTGAGGTGAGAGTGACTGGATTTGGCCAACTGTGGCATCAAGGAGCCCTAACCTGAAGTCAATGGGAATCGGGGAAAACTCTCCACTGGTTGGCATCATACCTCACTTAAATGTTGTGTGTGTTGGAAGCCAATCACCTCAGCACCAGGACATTACTGCAGGATTTCCCGAGAGTGGTGTCCTACATCCAACATTCTCAGCTGCTTCATCAATGATCTTGCCTCCAGCATGAGATCAGAAGCGGAGATGTTCACTAATGACTGCACAGTTTTCAGTACCATTCGCAGCTCAGATACTGAAGCAGTTCATGCTTGCACGCAATAAGGCCTGGGCAACATTTGCGCTTGGTCTAAGTGGCAAGTATAGTTTGTGCCACACAAGTGCCAGGCAATAAACATCACCAGCAAGAGACAATCTAACCATTTACCCTGCATGTTCAATAGTACTACCATTGCTAAATCCCACATCAACATCCGGGGGGGGTTACCACTGGACCAGCCACATAAATACTGTAGCTACAAGAACAGTTCAGAGCTGGGAATTCTGTGGTTAGTAACCAGAGCGCCATCCAGGACAAGGCAGCCAGCTTGATGGGCATGCCATCCATGCCTTAAACATTCATTCTAACCACCACATTAGTGCACTACAGCAACTTACCAAGGTTCCCTGGACAGCACCTTCCAAGCCTGTGATCCCTGCCCCCTAGAAGAACAAAGGCACCAAATGCAGGAGAACACCCCCGCCTGCAAATTCTCTTCCAAGTCACACACTATCCTGTCATCGAAATATTTTGCCACTTCTTCAGTGTTGCGGGGTCAAAATCCTGGAACTCCTTCCCTAATAGCACTGTTGATGTAACTACACCACATGGACTGAAGCATGCTCATCACTGCCTTCTCATGGGCAATTAGGGATGGGCAATAAATGCTGGGCTTGCCAAAAATGTGCACATCCCATGAACAATTATAAAACAAAAGCCTATATTCACATCAGTGATGGCAGCGGTTTGTGACTGGAAAGCAGCAGTCCGAGTCTGCCTGCCAACAGCCAGGAATCTCATGACCACCATCTGAACTTTCGCTGCACCACTGAGACATCAGCAGGCCTCGACTGCTTATTATGCAATGGAAACTGAGACAGGCTCCATCAAGGGTCAGTCTGGCCGTGCTGTCACAGGCTTCCACAATGGAAGTGGTGGTAGACAAGATAAACTCCAAGCTCTGTGCGATGCTCTGCCCCACAGGGAAGCCTGACTCCTGCATGTTCCTAGCTAGTGACTGGAGGCTATCTGGCAGGCTGCCAATGCACAAGTGAACCAAGCATCTCAGTGTGCATTATAGAGTCATATACAGTACAGGAGGCCATTCGGTCCATCAAGTCCATGCCAGAGCAATCCAGTAATTTCCACTCCCCTGCTTGATCCCCTTAGCCCTGCAAGTTTATTTTCTTCTCCTTTTCTTTTGAAATCATTGATGGTTTCTGCTTGCACCACCCTTGTGGACAGTGAGTTCTAAGTCATGACCACTCACTGCCTAAAGTAGTTCTTCATGTTTGCCCTGCATCTCTTGCCCAAAAGCCTAAATCAGTGTTCCCTAGTCCTTGTGCCATCAGCTAATGGGAAGTTTTTCCTTGTTTACCTTATCTTCAGCGTTTTCCTAAAGTCTGCCCCAACACAGTTCTCATCTGAGTCCCCTGACATCACCCCTAGGGAGTTTGCACATGACTTGACCTATCCCCCCCATCCTGGCTGCATCCCACTTGTGTCCGGTACTCATCACATGCAGTTCCCGACTCTATTCTCGCCTCTAAGGTCTGTGCAGTGCCAGTATCTGCGTTGATGTCTGCGAATGCAAGGACATGAGGTGGTGCTTCTTCTTCAGAGGTTTGTTCTTCCTCTTGCCCTTGCATTCAAGGCTGCGGAGGCTGATTAGGTGGCAATTCTTGAGTATCTGAATGCAAAAAGTCTAAAGGGAGTGTAGGGGTGAATGAAAGAAAGT
Source organism: Cetorhinus maximus (assembly GCF_964194155.1). Taxonomy (NCBI): domain Eukaryota; kingdom Metazoa; phylum Chordata; class Chondrichthyes; order Lamniformes; family Cetorhinidae; genus Cetorhinus; species Cetorhinus maximus. The sequence goes on along the minus strand of NC_135892.1, from coordinate 39,250,433 downwards.
GGGCAATCCATGGTCTCTTCATCTGTGGTTTCTATTTCATCCTCTACATCTGTTCAAGGGCAGCCTGCAAGATCATTCTTTAATTGCAAGCTTCATGTGTAGCTCTTGTGGCAGAACATGCCTCTCAAAGATTGGTCTCTTCAGCTACCAGCAGAGGTGGGTTATATGAAGACATCCCATCTGAAAAGGATTATTTGCTGACTGTCCATCATCTTTCATAGATGGAAAGATGCCAACAATGAATTCTTGCTCCCTGATCATTATCGAGTGACCCAGTTTATTTAACTGGATTGCAATGTATGCAAATATAGGGTGAAACTAGAAGTAGGCTACAATGTGATGTCCTCTCTAGAATCAACTATCATGTACCTACATATGAATGATATGCACCTGAAAAATGTACCAGAGACCTGCAGGGTAAAATGATTAAAGAAAAAAAAATCTAATATAAAAAACTTCAACTTTTTAAACTATAGACTAACATCTGTAGTTCTCACCCCCAAAAGCATCTTTGTCACCATTCTTAACCGCATTCCACCTATCTTGTGTCTGCCTTGGCTCAGTGATAGGATTTTCACATACAAGTCAGAAGGTTGAGAGTTTAAGGTCACTCCTGAGATTTGAGCATTTAATCTGCTGACACTGAGATGAAACATTAAATTGAAGCTCTGTTTGTCTTCTCAGGTGGACGTAAGAGATCCCACAGTATGATTCGAAGAAGAGCAGGGGAGTTCTCCCCCGTGTGCCTCAGCCAACATTTGAAAAGGATTATCTGATCATGATCACATTATTGCAAAGAGTAAATGTGCGTAGGCTCTTTCCACTTAGATTAGGAGAGATAAACACGAGAGGACATGGCTTTAGGGTGAAAGGGGAAAGGTTTAGGGGGAACATTAGGGGGAACTTCTTCACTCAGAGAGTGGTGAGAGTGTGGAACGAGCTACCATCTGACGTGGTAAATGCGGGCTCACTCTTAAGTTTTAAGAATAAATTGGATAGATACATGGATGGGAGAGGTCTGGAGGGTTATAGACTAGGTGCAGGTCAATGGGACTAGCGGAATAATATTTCGGCACAGACTAGAAGGGCCGAATGGCCTGTCATCTGTGCTGTAGTGTTCTATGGTTCTATGGTTCCAGAGGTATTGGGTACTAAAACACAGAAGTTATGCTGAACCTTTAAAAAGCTCTGGTTAGGTCACAATGAGAATGTTGAACCAGTCCTGGTCATCACATTTTAGGAAGGATGTGAGAGTTCTTGAGAGAGTGCAGAGGAGGTTAACCAGAATGGTTCCAAGGTGGCTTAGTTGTAGGAGGCAGAGGGTGATGACAGAAGGATGCTTAGTGACTGGAAGCCAGTGTACAGGGATCTGTGCTCGGTCCCCCATTTGTCATTTATATAAACCACATAGATGACTACATGGGGGGTGGATTAGTAAGTTTGCGGATGACACAAAGATTGGCCGGGTGGCTAACAGTGAGGTGGAGTGTCTTGGGCTACAGGAAGATATAGACGGGATGGTCAAATGAGCAGATAAGTGACAGATGGAATTTAACCCTGAAAAGAGTGAGGTGATACACTTTGTAAAGAGTAATTTGACAAGGAAGTATTCAATGAACGGCATGGCACTAGGAAGTTCTGAGGAACAAAGGGACCTTGGCGTGTGTGTCCATAGATCTTTGAAGGCGGAGGGGCACATTAGTGGGGTGATGAAAAAGGCATATGGGACACTTGCCTTTATCAATTGAGGCATAGATTACAAAAGTAGGGAGGTCATGTTGGAGTTTTATAGAACCTTAGTGAGGCCACAGCTGGAGTACTGTGCGCAGTTCTGGCCGCCATATTATAGGAAGGATGTGATTGCACTGGAGTGGGTGCAGAGGAGATTCACCAGGATGTTGCCTGGGATGAAACATTTAAGTTACGAAGAGAAATTGGATAGACTTGGGTTGTTTTCATTGGAGCAGAGAAGACTGAGGGGCGACCTGATCGAGGTGTACAAGATTATGAGGATCATGGATAGGGTGGTTGGGAGCAGCTGTTCCCCTTAGTTGAAGGGTCAGCCACAAGGGGGCATAAGTTCAAGGTGAGGGGCAGGAGGTTTAGGGGGGATGTGAGGAAAAATTTTACCCAGAGGGTGGTGACGGTTTGGAATGCACTGCCTGGGAGGGTGGTGGAGGCGGGTTGCCTCACATTCTTTAAAAAGTACCTGGATGAGCACTTGGCACGTCATAACATTCAAGGCTATGGGCCAAGTGCTGGTAAATGGGATTAGGTAGGTAGGTCAGGTGTTTCTCACGTGTCGGTGCAGACTCAATGGCCGAAGGGCCTCTTCTGCACTGTGATTCTGTGATTGTGTGTGAGGGAATTTAGCTATACTGTTAGGTTGGAGAAGCTGGGTTGTTTTCTTTGGAGCAAAGGAGATTGGAGGGAGATTTGATAGGCGTATAGAAAACCGATAAACAGGTTTAGATAAGATGAAAAAAGAAAAGCTGTTCTCATTAGCTGATGATAGAAGAACTAAGGGACAGTGATTTAAGGTTTTGGTCAAGAGATACATTTGGGAACATGAGGAAGAAATTTTTATTTTTTTTTTACACAGCAAGTAGTAATGACCTGGGACTTGCTGCCTAGGAGGGTGATAGAAGCAGAGATGGTAAATGATTTTAAAAGGAAATTAGATGGATATTTGAGGGAAGTAAACATGTAGGGCCATTGGGATAGCACAGCGCAATAGACTGTGACTGGATTACCATAGTAACTACACTTCAAAAGTACATAATTGGTTGTGAAGAGTTTTGGGATGTCCTGAACACATGAAAGGTGCAATATAAATGCAAGTCTTTGTCTTGTTTCTTTCTTTGTGTGCAACTCTCACTTAATTACTACCCAAATACCATACTGTACCTGCGGTTAAAACCTGCCCTAAAATTACTTCAGACACGTCTTCTGGTTTGATACTTGCTCTCTTCAGGACTTCTTTTATCACCACCGAAGCCAGGCCATGGGCAGTCAGACTAGATAAATTGCCATTGAAGGAACCTACACAGATAAATAAATCCATAACATCAAAATTTACTAAGATACCACAAGTTATGCAATGCAAATAACCCAGATTCCCAGAAGGAAATATTTATTAATGGGCACTTTGTTAAATTGCTGTTTCTTATATGTTGGATTGTTTCACTACTATTTTGAGAGTCTGAAGATTTGGAAAGACCTGTTCTTAGCACTATGTCTCTGTAACCACTAGTGGTACACAAATTTGAAATCTGAATATCAGGATCTGTTGTCAGCAATTTGAGATATTTGGGAATGTGACCTCAGTGTAAACATAATTAAGCAACTCTCAAATACAAAAACAAGAGATGCCAGGGTAGAGTTTCTCCAAAGTATCCCCAATCTCTTGCCATAGCTTTGACAGGACCCCCGCAGAAACAGTATAAATGGCTGTTTCCACCAATTTCCGCCTAAATTACAGGAGATCAGGAAAACATCTACAGAAAATCAAGGTGCCCCAGTTTTGGTGACATTAAAACAGAAACGGTGGAGGCATCAGAGACTTGGAGAGTGGCAAATGTGACACCCTTCTTCAAAGAGGATGTAAGGACATTTCTAGCAACATTCCTCAAACAGTTAGTTTAACAACAATAGAGGTAAGGTCTTAGAAACAATAATCAGGGTGGGGGGGAGCGGGGCGGAATCAACAGGTACTTGGAGAAGTTTGAATAAATTAAGGATAACCAGCACAGGTTTGTAAACAGCAGATCTTGCTTAACTAATCTAATTGAATTTTTTGATAAAGTAACAGAGAAGGTGGATAAAGCGAATGCGGTGGATGTTGTCGATATGTATTTTAAGAAAGCATTTGACAAAGTACTACATAAAAGGCTGGTTAACAAAAAAATGCACACGGAGTAAGGTCAGTGTCCAACTGGATAAAGCTTAAGGACAGTAAACAGTGAGCTGTGGTAAATATTTCTTTTTCAGACTGGAGGATGGTACACAGTCATTTTTTCAAGGGTCAGTGCTCGGATCACTGCTCTTTTTTGTTATATATAAATGACTTGGACCTTGGAATATATAATAAAATTTCAACATTTGTTGATGATACTAAACTTGGAAGAGTGGCAAACTGTGAGGATGAGGTAAATCACCTGCAACAGCATGTAGATAGGCTAGCAGAATGGGCAGTCAAATGAAATTTAATACAGCAAAGTGTGAGGTGATGCATTTTGGCAGAAGGTATAGGGTATCAGTACTATAGGCTTAATGGCACAGTTCTAATGAGTGTGCACAAACAGAGGGACATGGGGTGCATGTGTCTCTTTGAAGGTGTCAGGACATATTGAAGAGTAGTTAGCAAAGTACATGAGGATCTTGGGCTTCATAAATAGAGGCATTGAGTATAAAAGCAGGGAAGTTATGCTGAACCTTTATAAATAACTGTTTTGGTTCCAAACACTGCATCCAGTTCTGGTCACCACACTTCAGGAAAGATGTGAGGCTCCATGAAGTGTAGAAAGATTTACCAGAATGGTTCCACGAATGGGGAAATTTAGTTACAAGGTTAGGTTGGAAAACCATGGGTTGTTCTCCTTAGAACAAAGCAGATTAAGTTGAGATTTGATAGAAGTGTACAAGGTTATGACAGGCTTGGATACAGTAGACAAGGCAAAACTGTACACATTGGCTGATAATTCTGTGTCACTGAGTCCATGTACTAAGATTTTAGACAAGAGATATTGGGAAGATGGTGATGGCCTGGAACTCACCACAAGTGACCGCAAGTGTCGTGGAAGCAGAAATAACCGATGATTTGAAAAGGAAATTGGATGGGCACTTGAAGGAAATAAACCTTCAGGACTATGGGAATTGAGTGGGGGATTGGGACTGACTGGACTGCTATGAGGCGAGCCAGCATAGACCTGATGGCCGTAAATGACTCCGGCTCTAAATATGCAGCAGGACTGTCAGCATCTTTAAGTTGAAAATGGGTTCATAGTTTAGGAATAGATCCTCTGCCAGAATTCCCCAAAACCGGATTACTAGTCTACAATGTTAATCCATTTCACAGAATCTTTACAGTGCAGAAGGAGGCAATTTGGCCCATCGAGTCTGCACTGGCTCTCTGAAAGAGCATTCCACCCAGTCCCACTCCCCTGCCTTATTCCCGTAACCTTGCACATTCTCTCTTTTCAGGTAACAATCCAATTCCCTTTTGAATACCTTGATCGAACCTGCCTCCACTGCCCTTTCAGGAAGTTCATTCCAGACTCCAACCACCTCTGGGTGAAAAATTTTTTTCCTCACATCACATTTACCCCTTTTGCTAATTATTTTGAATCTGTGCCTTCAAGCTTTTGATGCTCTCCTGAGTGGGAATAGTTTCTCACTATTTACCCTGTCCATGCCCCTCAGGATCTTGAATACCTCTATCAAGTCTCTTCTCAGCCTTCTTTTCTCCATGGAAAAGAGACCTAACCTCTCCAATCTATCTTCATAACTACAGTTCTTTATCCCTGGAATGATTCTTGCGAATCTCCTCTGTACTCTCTCCCATGCTCCACATCCTTCCTCAAGTACGGCACCCAGAACTGGATGCAGTACTCCAGATGAGGCCTAACTAGTGTCTTATACAAGTTCAACATGACCTCCATATTCTTGTACTCAATGCCCCTATTAATAAAGCCTAAGATACTATGCTTTATTAACTGCTCCCTCAACATGCCCTGACTGGTCTGCAGTTGCCAGCTTTATCCTTGCACCCCTTTTTAATCCTTTAACACCTGTTAATCTCTCTGTGAATGTTGACGGACCTTCTGTGCATTTCCAGCATTTTAATTTTTTTTCTGTCATCAAACAATTGCTCTTAGTCACTTTGTCTCTGAGCATTTCCTACAATTCTCTGTAGGTACAGCAGCTGGGCAGAATAGGGAGCGGCATTTAAATGAAAAACAAGCTTAAAAGGTAATGTTATATTGTTATATTATTCTAATATGATTTAAGAATTATATATTCATGCTTATGTATACATAAGTATTCAGAGTGAGACATCACTCGCTATTCCACTACGGTCAGATGCCAACAATATAATCTGCAGTATATGGTGAAATCTGTTAAATACACTCCACCATTTGTGTCTAAAAGTATGATTATTTCAAACTGCTAGGAACCACAAGGCATGGTGACAGCATGTGTTTGAGAGTAAAATCCAAGCATTATAACCAAAATAAATGCTGAATCAGATTGAGAAAATTCAACCTGAATTAGTGCCAGAGAGAGAGAAAAAACTGAGTGAAGTGTGCAAAGCAAAATGGCTGCCGCTGCAGTAATGAATGCATAGCCCCAGCTCAGGATGAATTAGGAGGGTTATGATGTTACGGGGGCATTTGAGAAGCTTACCAAATGTACAGGCTGACATTCAGTAGTTTTCTAGCGAAGAGGGCAAGCTCAGCAACATCCTTTTGTGGGTAGAAGAGAAAGGTTTAGATTTGTTTAATAGCTGGGAAATCAATGAGAATGACAGTAAAAACCTAGATAAATTTTTGAGAAAATTAGCACACATCTCCAGCCAAAGTCTAATCATTGATCCATCAATATGAATTTCAAAGTCTGAAGCAGGGATCCAGGTGAGCTGATTGACAATTTCTTAACGGGATTGAGAAATGAAGCCAAGAAGTGATAATTCAAGGATGAAAGGTTGGTAGATCAGCTCATTTGGGGCTCTGCACAACCTGATGTACAATAAAGCTCAGATTGGAAAAAAACAAGCTTACAATATTGCAGGTTGTTGACACTACCAGAGTACATGAAGCCATGAGTAGACAGATGAAGATGCTGACCACCTAAACGACGAGCCTTCAGTTAAGTCAAGAGAAAGGCAGCAGGATTGATGCATTGAAACAGCAATAAAAGAATGCACTCCAGACAGAGAGACAGATGAACAAGAGCTGTGGACAATATGAATTCACAGACAGATGGGAATGTCCCACATAAGAATCAAACCGTACAGCTTGTGGAAAGTTCAGTCACTGGGAAAAGACATGCAGACCACAGAAAGGAGGTGCTAAAGGTGTTACCAGAGGCAGAGCAACAGGACAAATGAGAAAGAAAAGAAACCAAAACATCCATATCCTAGAAGATGAGGGCGAGTCTGAGGCATAGGAACTATATAACTGCATGAAATGGCTGGATGTGACAGTTCCCAGAGAAAAGGAATTCACACAACTATTCAGATCAGGAACAAGGTGAGAAGTAAGTCCACAACTAAAAATCTAAAGCTTGATACCAGAGCACAGAGTAACATTATCCTACTCAGGCTATACCAGAAGATCTTTCCTGAAAATTTGAAAGAAAATCCAAGTGACGTCATGCTAATGGCCCACAGGGGGACTGGGAATTGACAGTTAGGAACAACTCAAATTAGAGGGTCACATAAAGGAAAGAGAGCTCCAAGAGATGGAGGGGAAAAATAATGATTTTCAGAGTCACAGAGCCCACAGATTGGGTAAATTCCATCCTTGTGAGAGGGAAGCTAAATGGGCGACTATGAATTTACCTGGATCCTAAAGATCTTAATCTAGCAATAAAGAGGAATCACTACCCTAGTCCAACACTGGAAGAGATCATGCACTGGCAGGGGGAAAAGGTTTTCAGTAAATTTGATGCCAGAAACGGATACTGGAACTTGACGAGGAATTTTCGCTGTTGACAACATTCAGCATACCCTTCAGATGGTAAAAAATTCCTGCGTCTACCTTTTGGTCTTAAAGTAATCCAGGATATGTTCCCACAGCAAATAGGTGAGACATACAAGGGATGCAAATGAGCAGTCAGTATAGCTGATGGTATCCAAATCTATGGTGTAGATGAAAAAGATTATGACTACCATTTATATGAAGCCATGGGGAGAACAAGGATAGCTGGGATCAAGTTAAATGCAGAAAATGCATTGAGAAGGTGACAAAATGTACACACCTGGCAGAGTCAAGCTGAGCTCTGAAAAAATTACAGCTATCTCTGACGAAAGCTCCAAGAGACAAGAAAGAGCTGCAAGGTTTCCTTGGCTTGATCCAGTACATGAGTTCTTCACATGTCAGAACACACAGCCAACCTACAAGAGCTGATGAGAGAGGATGTTCAGTACCAATGATCAGAGTCAGATGAGAGGAGTTTCAGAAAACTCAATGTAGTAGTTTGCAAGGAGATAGGTCTACAACAGAAAGAAACCTGCCACTCTAACAAGTAGATGCTTGTTGGGAGCAGCTCTGATATAAGAGGGAAAATTGATAGCATTCGCATTCAAGGCTCTAACATCAGCTGAGACCAGATATGCCAAGGTAGAAAGAGAGGTTTTGGCAATCATTTGTGGATGTAAGACATTCCATATATATCTCTATGGGAGAAAGTTTATAGCGGAGTGTGATCAGTATCCACTCAAACAGGTCTACAAGATAAATCTGTATAAAGCACCGGCAAGACTGCATTGGCTACTCTTGAGGTTTCAAGTTGTGATTTCATTCTAAATGCAAGCCAGGAAGCGAAATGGGGCTAGCAGGTGCCATATGAGAAATATGAAATAAAAGGTTTAGGTGTAAAGATCCATCACCTAGTAACATCACAGAAACAATCAAATTAGAGATGAGACCAATAATGATGAAGTGTTACATATCCTATCTCAGCAAGTGATCCAGGGATGGCCTGATAAGATACAACAAACACAGCCAGCAATATGGCAGTAACGGTCTATCCGAGATGACATCCCACTAGAAAATGGTGTTCTGATGGATGAATCCAGAATCATTGTACCTAAAACGATGCAAAAAAAATTTCTTCAGAAGATACATAAAGGCCACATGGCAATGGAGAAGTGATCAGCTGTATACTGTAGTAGGCATTTACAAAGACATTGGAAGAAGGGTATCTACATGCAGTGTATATCAGAAGAATAGGAATACATAGCAGAAAGATGAGACTGATAACCACTGGAGTACCAACCAAACCATGACATACTGTGGGAGCCAATTTATTCACAAACAATCAAGAATGGTATCTCACAGTAGCATACTTTTACTCCAATATTTCTATTAGCGTATTTTAGTGATAACACTATTACTTTTATCAAAGCGGTGAAAGATTTAAGAACTATAACAATCATCTCAGCAGTATGAGTTCTGTTCGCTGAAAAAGGGATTCCTAAATAATGGAACCCAATTCACCTCCAGAGAGTTTAAGGAATTTGCTGAACAGTATAGGTTCGACATCATCACCATATTAACCAAGGGGACACAGGTTTATAGAAAGACACATCTAGACAGTCAAGAGAACACTTGTGAAGGGCTGAAAGACAAAGGGAGACCCAAACCTTGCCTTATTGTTAACTCCTACTTACTCAAGGCTGACATGAAATTGTCTGCAGAGCTACTCTACGGCAGAAACAAGACAACTTTGCCAAGCAAGATACCTCCTCTTGGCCAATGGAGGGTGTAAGACACCAACTCACTGATGCACAAGTGGAAGGAGGTCAACACTTCAACAAGCATGCCTTGCCCAAGTTGTTGCCCAAACTGTACATGTACAGGGTCCAATCATGAAAATGTGGAACCCAGCAAAAGCTGGAAAAGCAGAAAAGGTCATCAACAATACCTGCAATTTCACTAACATGTGAGACATCAACAGCATCACCATGCAGTGTGACAATGTCAGCAGCAAGTGACACAACATCATGCACGACTCCCACAACACCAGGAGCAACACGCGCAATATCATCAGTACAGCATACCGACTCATCACTGACAGCAATGACTACCAAATCCACAACATGAAAGCTGAACATCCTACCACCTAAGCGAATCCATGAATAATGCCTTCTGAGAAAAGAAAACAAGGTATAAAAGGCTCTTAAGTTTGTTCAGTGCAATTAAAAAAGTCGATTGTTAATCTTCTTTCCTTTAGACATAATATTTTAAAAATTAATAATTGTAAGTTATATTGGTATATAGAGGCTTTTTTGTAAGAAGGAAGAAGAATGCTATATCATATTACTCCAATATAATTTAGGAACTAAGCTCATGTGTACATAAGTGTCCAGACTGCCCTACAGTCATCAGGTACCAACCAACCATGTATCAGTCTGCAGCACAAGGTGAGATCTGTGAAGTGCACTTGAAAAAAGCTCCAGCGTTTGTGGCTAAATCTGTGGGCAGAATTTTTTGGATGGTGGGGTTTCCCGCCCACCACCAAAAGAATCAGTGGGGAATACATCTCCATCGATCACAGAAATCCCGCCTCAGAGAGCTGCCGGCCAATCTCATTGACTGGCAGCTCTGTAGTCCCAGCAACGCCAGCGCCAGTAGTGGTCAGGACTGAGACAACAGGCAGTCCCTAGATTCTAAGGGCAGGGATGATCCTCCACTGTGCGGTTTGCAGGGGGTGGGGGGCCAGGTTTGGGGCGCTGTAAAACTCCATAGGTGGCCTGACTGCAATTTTTCATGGCAGCTCACCCTCACCCTAACTGAAACCCTTAAGTGGCCATTAATGGCCACTTCCCACCTGGCTTCAATTTTGAGGCTGGCAAGAGGACTTCAGGGGCCAGAGCAAAGCCCAGCAGATCACCCTGCTCAGGCCTCAGGCGGGAAGCGTGGGTGCACGTATACCTCCTTCAAGGGCCCCCTTTCCACACTGGGCACCCTCCTTCAAAGTCTGCTCTCTGTAAGTGCTCTCTCCCCACCCTGGCCTTTTAATCAAGACACCACCTACCTCTTGAGACCTCACCTCTCCTCCCTGTTCTGAGGCTCCCCTGCACTTACCTGGTGCTGGACTCTTAGACTTTGGCCTGGATTTGGACTCAGGAGCCATTTAAATATGGCTTATGATTCTGGGATTCATACACCCATTCCTGCCAACCCCAATTTTACCTGGCACAGGATAAGGGTACATTAGCGAGCTCAAAATGTGCACTCCCAAACTTGCCAGCTCTATTGTGGGGTTAGGCATCTCCTAGCCACCCCACGATTTATATGCGGTCCAGCCAGCTACTCCATGACTCGTGGTTCATGGATTTCAGAGAAGTCGTGAACCATAGTCTGGATTCGGGAACCTTTTGAAAGATATGTTGAAAAGGTCTTATCCATGTCCCCCATGCCAACAGATGCCAACGCGTGCCCCTCACCCACTCCCATGGCCCCCTATAGGAGTTTGCTTGGTCAGCTGGCGAGAACTGTTGACTTTGCTTGATTGACATCTTTATGTGGTTTTAAGTTATCTTTTTTGTGGCATCTTTTGTCAATGTCTCAATGTTTATTTGCACAAGATTAAGAAGTGTGATGTTTGAAGCCCCTATTATAGATACTTTAATGGTTTGTTTGATTAACACTTTTGTAGGAATGTCAGATTTTTTCAAAAAAGATTTCGAATGGTTGGTTTTTAACAATTGTAAACATGAGAGTGCTACTATGGGGTTCGTGTACATAGTGTGAATGCATATGGAAGGGCTGTGAATTGACCCACTTGGGGTGGGTGTGAGGGCATAAGTTGGCATGAGGGCTAAGGTGCCATGGGCTGGGTGAATGGGTATGGAAAGGCAATATGTTGGCATGGAGGTGGGGTAGGGAGCGGGTGTGGGGGTGAGGGGAGAGGGCTTGAGGGTCTAAAATGTCATAACGCAACTAGGACAAAGTCCCAGAGCACCAAGGCGGGCCATTTAACCAGCCGGCCTTGGCACTTGGCTGTCCCCATGGCTGCGTACAGTCTGATTCTGGGGGTGGCGGGCCTGACCCCAGAGCGAAGATCTGGCCATTCAGGGGCCTTTCTACCTAGTCAGGTGTGGCAAGCAGGAAATTTCCTGATTCGACCTACCTGAATCAGTAGCAGAAATCAGAGCCTGAGAAGGGAGTTTACCCGAATGAGGGACTAGGTAAGTGTACGAGTCTCACAGCAGGCTGGGGAGTGAGGTCCGGGGGATGGGGAGAGAGGGTTTGGAGTCTTGACGGAGAGACCAAGGAGGAAAGGAGTTCCCATAGGCAACAGACCAGGAAATGGGGTGGAATGGAGGGGCACCGATGTGGAAAGGAGGCCCGAGGGAGTCATTTCCCCCTGCTTCCCACCAGAGGCTCAAACAGGCCACCCCTGCCACTGAACTACTCCTCCAGTCTCAAAATTGAGGCTGTGCAGGAAGCAGCCTTTTAAGGGTCTCAACTGGGGCTAAGGCAGGCAGGACACCCTGGTCCTCACCCATTCCCCCATAAAATTTCACCTGTAAACCAGCTAGCAAGGGACCATAAAATTCAGCCCTGTGGTTGCTTATTAGTTATTACTTTGTAGCTGGGAACCATAAGACAAGGTACATTCCTGGAAAGTACAAATGGGGAGGTGGGCAGTGTAATGGTAATGTCACTGTACTAGTAATCCAAATTCCATCATGGCATCTGGTGGAATTTAAATTCAATTAATAAATATGGAATTAAAAAAGCTAGTCTAAGAAAGCTGGTGACCATGAAACCATTGTTGATTCTCATAAAAACCCATCTAGTTCACTAACATACTTCAGGGAAGGAAATCTGCTGTCCTTACCTGGTCTTGCCTCCGTGTGACCCACAGCAATGTGGCTGACTCAAATGCTCTCTGAAATGACCTAGGAAGCCATTCAGTTGTATCAAACTACCACCAAGTCTAAAAGGAATGAAACCAAACAGACCACCCGGCATAGCCCTGGACACTGAAAACGGCACACCCAGCCTGTTGACTCTGCAAAGTCCTCCTTATTAACACCTGGGGGCTTGTGCCAAAATTGGGACAGCTATTCCACAAACTAGACAAGCAGCAGCCTAGCAGTCATAATCATGACAGTCATACCTTACAGATCATGTCCCAGACACCGCCTTCAGCATCCAATGCCCCAGACACAACCGACAGGACAGACCCACCAAAGGTGGCGGCACAGTGGTATACAGTCGGGAGGGAGTTGTCAATATTGACTTTGGACCCCATGAAGTCTCATGGCAGCATGTCAAACATGGGCTAGGATACCTCCTGCTGCTTACCACTTATCATTCTCCCTCAGCTGATGAATCAGTAATCCTCCATGTTGAACACAACTTGGAGGAAGCACTTGAGGATGGCAAGGGCACAGAATGTACTCTGGGTGGGGGACTTCAATGTCCATCACCAAGAGCGGCTCGGTAGCACCACTACTGATGGAGCTAGCCGAGTCCTAAAGACCATGGCTACTAGACTGGGTTTTCGGCAGGTGGCGAGGGAAGCAAGAGGGCAAAAAAAATACTTGTCCTCACCGATCTACCTGTCGCAAATGCATCTGTCCATGACAGTATTGGTAGGAGTGACCACTGCACAGTCCTTGTGGAGGTGAAGTCCAGTCTTCACATTGAGGATACCCTCCATTGTGTTGCGTGGCACTTTCACTGTGCTAAATGGGATAGATTTCAAACAGACCTAGCAACGCAAAACTGGGTATCCATGAGGTGCTGTCGGCCATCAGCAGCAGCAGAATTGTAAAGAACCACAATCTGTAAACTCCTGGCCTAGCATAGCCCCCGCTCTACCATTACGTTCAAGCCAGGGGATCAACCCTGTTTCAATGAAGGCAGGTGAGCATGCTAGGAGCAGCACCAAGCAAATCTAAAAATAAGGTGTCAACCTGGTGAAGCTGCAACACAGGACTACTTGCATGCCAAACAGTGGAAGCAGCATGCAATAGACAGAGCTAAGTGATCCCACAACCAATGGATCAGCTCTGCAGTCCTGCTACATCCAGCAATGAAAGGTGAAAGACAATTAAACAACTAACTGGAGGAGGAGGCTTCACAAATGTCCCCATCCTCAATGATGGGGACCCCAGCACATCAGTGCAAAAGATGAGGCTGAAGCATTTGCAGCTACCTTCATTCAAAAGTGCTGAGTGAATGATCCATCTCAGCCTCCTCCTAAGGTCCCCAGCATCACAGATGCCAGTTTTCAGCCAATTTGATTCACTCCAATGATATCGAGAAACGTCTGAAGTATTGGGTACCACAAAGGCTATGGGCTCTGACAATATTCCGGTAATAGTACAGAAGACTTGTGCTCCAGAACTAGCTGCGCTCCCACCAAGCTGTTCCAAGTACAGCTACAACACAGGCATCTACCCAGCAATGTGGAAAATTGCCCAGCTATGTCCAGTCCACAAAAAGCAGGAAAAATCCAACCCAGCCAATTACCATCCCATTGTTCTAATCTTGATCATCAACACAGTGACAGATGTCGTTGACAGTGCTACCAAGCGGCACAAACTCAGCAATGATCTGTTCACTGATGCTCAGTTTGGGTTCTGCCAGGGCCACTCAGCTCCTGACCTCATTACAACCTTCATCCAAACATGGAGAAAAGAGCTGAACTCCAGAGATGAGGTGAGAGTGACTGCCGTTGGTGTCAAGGCAGCATTGGACCAAATGTGGCATCACCTAGTAAAACTGGAGTCAATGGGAATTGGAGGAAAACTCCCCAATTGTTGGAGTCATACCTAGCACAAAGGAAGACGGTTGTGGTTGTTGGAAGTCAATGATTTGAGTCCCAGGACATCACTGCTGTAGTTCCTCAGGTAGTGTCCTAAGCCTAACCATCTTCTGCTGCTTCACCAATGACCTTCCCTCCAACATAAGGTCAGAAGTGGGGATGTTCATGAATGATTGCACAATGTTCAGCACCATTTGCGACTCCCCAGAAACGGAAGTAGTCCGTGACCATATGCAGTAAGATCTAGGCAATATTCAGGCTTGGGCTGATACGTGGCAAGTAATATTCATGCCACACAAGTGCCAGGCAATGATCAGCTTCAACAAGAGAGAAGCTAACCATCACCCCTTGACATGCAATAGCATTACCATCACTGAGTCCCCCATTATCAACATCCTGGGAGTTAACATTGACCAGAACTTGAACTGTCCAGCCATATAAATACTGTGGCTACAAGAACAGGTCAGAGACTGGGAATTCTGTAGACAGTAACTCACCTCCTGACTCCCCAAAGCCTCTACAAGGCACAAGTCAGGAGTGTGATGGAATACTCTCCACTTGCCTGGATGAGTGCAACACCAACAACAATCAAGAAGCTCGACACCATCCATGACAAAGTAACCTGCTTGACTGGTGCCCTTCAACCTTCACTCCCTCCACCACTGATGCACAATGGCAGCAGTGCGTTCCACCTACAAGATGCACTGCAGCAACTCGCCAAGGCTCCTTCAACAGTACCTTCTAAACCCAGGACTTCTATCACCTAGAAGGACAAGGGCAGCAGGTGCATGGGAACCTGCAAGTTCTCCTCCAAGTCACCCACCATCCTGACTTTGAACTATATCACCGTTCCTTCACTGTTGCTGCTTCAAAATGTTGGAACTCCCTTCTTAATAGCACTGTGGATGTACCTACACTACATGGACTGCAGCAGTTCAAGAAGGCAGCTCACCCACCACCCATCTCAAGGACAATTAGGGATGGGCAATAAATACTGGCCTAGCCAGCAAAGACCACATCCCATGAACCACATCCCACGAATAAAAAAAAGAGATGTTCACAATCTTCAGAATAGAAATGGAATGCTGGCTTCATCCATTTATACAAACTAAATATTCTTTTTGTAAATTAATTGGCTTCTTCTAAATGTTCTGTGCAGTTTTAATGATACCCATTAAAGGACTGCTTTGATTTGTGTTAAAAAAGCCTGAAGTAGCTGAAAAACTGCTTGTTTTCCCTTCTCTGGATTGTGAAATGGGACTCTGTGGAGCTAAGAGACATTTATGCCTCAGTCAAGCGATTTTGATAAAGGCTTTAGGATTTGGAAAACTAATTACATTGAGGCAGTTTAAATAGTGAGACTTTGGGCAGTTTAAACACTGAGACTTCAAGACAGTTTTTTTTTAAAATAGAGAAAAACTTAATTAATTTTCTACTTGGCTTAAATTTAGGGTGAGTATTTTGACTAAAGGTACGCAGGGGAGCTCAGTCCCATGTGTTGCAAGACCTGCAGAATGTGGGAAGTCTTAGACCCTCCTGGCAGTCAGGATGACCACATCTGCAGGGAGTGCCACTGGTTTGGCCAGCTTGTGCACCAGGTTTCGGAGCTTGGGCATTAACTGGAGGCACTGCAGTGCATCCTCGAGGCTGGGTTACGTGGGCAGCACGTTTTTAGACGTAGTCACCCTGCAGCTTAAGGAAATGCAGTCAGAGAAGGAATGGGTGACCATCAGTCAGAAGAAGTGAGGCAGGCAGATGGTCAGGAAAGCCCCAGAAGTGCATCTCACTCAAGAACAGTTTTTCTGAGTTGGGAAATGGTGAAAGTGACGGTGTAAAAAAGGAGGTGGTGTTGCAATATTGATCAAGGAGTCAATTACTACAATAAGGAGGAATGATATCTTAGAAGGTTCCTGAAATGAGGTCATATGAGTAGAACAAACACAAAAAAGGGGGCAATCACACTACTGGGATATATAGTCCCCAAACAGTCAGGGAGAGATAGAAGAGCAGATATGTCGGCAAATCTCAGATGTGTAAAAATAATAGGGTAATAATAGTAGGGGATTTCAACTTCCCCAAAACTAACTGGGATTGACAAAGGGTGAAAGGCTTAGAGGGAGCGGAATTCTTAAAATGTATCCAGGAGAGCTTTTTAAGCTAGCACGTAGAAAGTCCGACAAGAGAAGGGGTGGTGCTGGACCTAATTTTAGGGAACAAAGCCGGGCAAGTGATAAAAGTGGGGGAGCATTTCGGAGATAGTGATCATAACTCAGTAAGGTTTAAGCTAGTTATGGAAAAGGACAAAGATGTACCAGAAGTAAAGGTTCTGAATTGGGGGAAGGCTGATTTTAATATGATAAGACAGGATCTGGCCAAAGTGGACTGGGAGCAGTTACTTGTAGGAAAATCTACATCAGAGCAATGGGAGTCATTCAAAAAGGAAATAGTGAGAGTGCAGGGCCAACATGCCCTCGTTGGTCCCACCGTTCACCTTTACAAGTCCAGAGAACCCCGGAAATCGAGGAACATTCAGGATTGGATAAGGGGAAAAAAAGGGAAGCTTATGGTAGATACCAAGGACTGAAAGCAGCGGAAGCCCTAGAGGAGTATAGAAAGTGCAGGGGATTACTTAAAAAAGAAATCAGGAGAGTGAAGCCCCCCTTCATGCCCCCCGCATGAAAAAACATTGGCAGGTAAAATAAAGGAAAATCCAAAGGTGTCTTATAAGTATATTAGGGGCAAGAGGGTAACCAGGGAAAGGGAAGGGCCCATGAGGGACCAAAATGGCAATCTATGTGGGGAGCCAAAAGTAGGTGAGGTTTCAAATGAGTGCCTTGCATCTGCATTCACTATAGAGAAGGACGATGTAAGTCTAGAATTCAGGGAGGGGACTATGATATACTTGAACTAATTAGCATTCAGAGGGAGGGGGTATTAGTGGTTTTAGCAGGCTTAAAAGTTGATAAATCCCCATGCCCAGGTGAGATGTATCCCAGGCTGCTGTGGGAGGCAAGGGAGGAGATTGCAGGGGCTCTGGCACTAATTTTCAAATCCTCTCTGGCCACAGGAGAGGTGCTAAAGGACTGGAAGACAACTAATGTGGTATCATTATTCAAGAAGGGTGGTAGGGATAAACCAGGGAACTATCGGCCAGTGAGTCGAACATCAGTGGTAGGGAAACATCTGGAAAAAATTCTGAGGGACAGAAATAATCTCCACTTGGAGAGGCAAGGATTAATCAAGGATAATTAGAATGGCTTTGTCAGGGGGAAGATCATGTCTGACAAATTTGATTGAATTTTTCAAGGAGTTGACTAGGTGTGTAGATGAGGGTAGTGCAGTTGATATTGTCTACATGGACTTCAGTAAGGCTTTTGACAAGCTCTCACATGGGAGACATGGGACATGGGTTGATATGGATGTGAAGGGTCCAGTAATCTCTATTTTTTTCATCCAGAGAGTTCAAGTTTTCTTTCTCTCCCTCTTTGGGGAATTCTGTCTATGTTCTACCCAAACTATCTCCTCTTTGAAGGCCTCCCATTATTCAATTCCTGGTTTGACTCTAAATTTTAATTCCAATCCAAAATTAGCTTAGTGGCAGGAGGCAGAGGGTGAAGGTTGAAGGTTGTTCTTGTGACTGGAAGCCTGTGTCCAGTTGGGTACTGCAGGGTTCAGTGTTGGGTCTCTTGCTGTTTGTACTGTACATTAACGATCTAGACGTGAATATAGGAGGTATGATCAGAGTGTTCGTAGATGACACGAAAATTGGTGGTGTGGTAAACAGTGAGGAGGAAAGTCTTAGACTACAGGATGATACAGACAGGTTGGTCAGATGGGCAGAACAGTGGCAAATGGAAT
Organism: Cetorhinus maximus; assembly: GCF_964194155.1. Classification (NCBI taxonomy): domain Eukaryota; kingdom Metazoa; phylum Chordata; class Chondrichthyes; order Lamniformes; family Cetorhinidae; genus Cetorhinus; species Cetorhinus maximus. Next base: position 39,232,064 of record NC_135892.1, on the reverse strand, counting down.
TTAATCTTGGAAAGTGTGAGGTGATGCATTTTGGGAGGGCTAACAAGGTAGGGGAGTACACAATAAATGGTAGGACCCTAGGAAGTACAGAGGATCAGAAGGACCTTGGTGTGAATGTCCATAGATCCATGAAGGCAGGACAAGTAGATAAGGCATATGGGATACTTGCCCTTATTAGTCAAGACATTGAATACAAGAGCAGGGAGGTTATGATAGAGCTGTATAAAAAGTTAGTTAGGCCACATCTGGAGTACAGTGTGCCGTTCTGGTCACCACACTATAGGAAGGATGCGATTGCACTAGAGAAGGGTACAGAGGAGATTCACCAGGATGTTGCTTGGGCTGGAGCGTTTCAGCTATGAAGAGAGATTAAATAGGCTGGGGTTGTTTTCCTTGGAGCAGAGAAGACTTAGGGGGCACCTGATAGAGGTATACAAAATTATGAGGGGCATAGCTAGAAAGAAACTTTTCCCTTTAGTGAAGGGGTCAATGACCAGGAAGGTGATTTAAGGTAAGGGGCAGGAGGTTTAGGGGGCAATTTGAGGAAAAATATTTTCACCCAGAGGGGAGGGAGGGTGGGGGGGGGGGGGCTATCTGGAACACACTGCCTGAGGGGGTGGTAGAGGCAGGAACCCTCACAATATTTAAGAAGTATTTAGATGAACATTTGAAGCACCATAGCATAGAAGGCCAAGGGCTGGAAAATTGGATTTTTAGATGACCAGCGAGGATACGATGGGCCAAAGGGCCTCTTACCGTGTTGTAAACTCTATAACACTGAGTAGAGTTTAAGGAGTGTGAATACCATTGATTCTCTTACCCCAGCCTTGTTAAGGAAAACAGCCAATTAGGTGCTGGGTTGAGCACCATGCGAGATTCTTATGGAGCGTCCGATTGGCTGGGAGCCGTGCAGCTGGCGCTGCTGCCTAATCGGCAGAAAACGCTGGATAGGCCACGGCTCCAAAGGCCCTGCACACCAGAACCCGGCTTCCCAAACAGTTTGAAAGGAGGGCAGGGAAGGAAGCCGCGGCTCCCACTTGTCCCCCTCCATACATTGAACGGAGTGTTCTTACCAATCGGGGTTCTGGCAGCAGATACAATGACCACATCCTCCTTCTGACTCATGATGCGAGCAATGGATACGAGTGTTCGGGGAGGAGCCAGGGTAGAGAGCGGCGACACATCACTGCTCCGGGGGCGGGGGCTGGCTACTGCGCTCCTCCCAAATTCAGTCCACAGATGTTTTTTAAGTAGAGGAAGGGGAAGGTTTCCGTGCAGGGGCTGAAAGGTAACCAAATCTGTGCTGGTGGTACTCAGATCGGGTCTGTAATAGACTGCGCCAGTGACATCCGTGTGGAGTACGAATAAATAAATAAAATGCAATTAGGTTAAGAGGAGGAGAAAGAGAGCACCACCGACCTTGATTGGGGGTTGGAGGGCTCCATCACGAGCTTTATAGTGGAACAAGTCAAAAATGATTAAGAAAATGCAGAAGGACAGATGGAACCCAGTGGGACCCGAGGAACAAAAATGCTGGCGGGTGCGTCAGAAGGAGGATAAGGAACAAAAGGGAATAATGATCATCACTACTCTGTACTTGTATAGACGAGTTAATGTCAATATCCAACGAAGTAATAAAGGAAGAAACCGCAAGTCATTGGCTGCAATAGGCGTTAATACCGATGAAGATGAAGGGGAGGTTAATTGGGGGAACTTAGATGAGGAAGCAGCTGAGTATGGGGAGAGGGCAGGTCAATGACTATCAACTGTCCACCGCACCACAGTGCGAGAAGGCACTAATTAACCCCATTGCTCCCATGACTGCATCATCACTTGGTGAAAAATAGCTGGGCTATTGTGAAACCCTTGTGGCAGGTGGGTCCATGTATACTGCCGGTGTGCCATCGTGAAAGCAAACTTATCTGAGATACCTCATCTAGCAAAATAGCCAAAGCCCATTCGCAATGTCTAATACTGAAATGATCACTTGACCCTAAACTGTTAAATATAGTAGTAGGGCTGGCTGCTATTGGGTTTTCCCTGGGCATTACCTCGTTTAGAGCTGTATAGTCAATGGTCAGTTGATAGGTCCCATCTGGTTTCCGAACGGGCCAAATTGGGGAGTTAGTTGTGAACTGTGCCAGCCCAACTATTCCGCCCTGCTCAAGATTCTGTATTATATCCCACACCGTGTCTCGTTTAATGGCGTACTGCTTCCTCAGAGCGTGTTCTGGCCCTGGAAGATGGATTGGCGTCATATTAGCCCTCCCCGCAGTCGTAGATACATGGATGGGATCCCCTGTACTAAATCGGCTGTTGTCGATGAAGAAAGGTGGATCTTGGGCAGGGGTAAATTAACAGGGGGCCTTTCAGCCCAAGTAATGGAGTTGGTACTGTTAAGAGGCCTTGCATATGGCAGAGGGGAAAAGAGCTAATATTAAAACTGATAGGAGATATGCCTTTGGGGTAGTGCACAATTATATGGTTGCTTGGAGCAGAGGGGATATGTTACATCAGGAGGAAGACACATACAACATGAAGCAATAGTTAGAAACTAGTGGAGGCTGTGAAGCTATCATTAGAGGCAGCGGACCCCATTGAATTGGACAACCAACAGGTGGATGAAGCAGCTAAGGAGGCTGCAGCAACCGGTTTGGGATACCAGGTGGCCACAGCCGCAATTGGACCCAAGGAAGCGAATATGGCCGATTTACACAGAGACATTGAGGGAGGAGAGAGAAGTCAGTGAGAAAGACAGGGGCAAAGGCACAGATGGAATTTGGCGAAAGGAAGGAAAGGTAGTAGCGCCCCTCTGTATATAACAGAACCTCATGAAAATATACCATGGAATCGCCCACCTGGGAGATAAGCTATGTTAGAAGGATGGGCAGGTGCTGGTGGTGGCTGGGAATGGGAAGTACCCAGTGTGGGAGATATGGTAGTAGTCAGGGTCACACCCAATAAGCCAGGATTTGCACCTAGGTGGGCAGGACCATACGAGGTAATCATGACCAGTGATACGTGTGCCTGTGTGGACATTAGAGGAAAGGGGCGCTGGAAACACTGGTCACAGCTGAAGCATTTTGCTAATTAATTTTGTCTTAAAGAACTAATCTTGACCGGCCAGTGACGACCGGGATTATTTGTTTAATTTACAGAATGTTAACCGCTACACCAATACTCGTGGGACTGGTAATCCTTGTAGAGGGAATGGGGAATACCACCCAACAAACACCACAGGCGGGCCTATGGTATAGCACAAGCAGTGCGGAGTGCAACACCCAACATGGGACACTGAACATAACAATAGGAGTGCAAGTAACCTTGCATTGCAGTATGGGTATACTTAAGTTCGGACGCGGAAGCAGTAACAACTTGACACACATGGACGGTTGGTGGGGTCTCTTTGGGAAGACCGGTTTGTTTGTTAAATTCCTGAGTCTAACTAATGTATGTTTTAAACACAAGGAATGGGATGATTTTGTTTGTGAGAAAGCAAGTCACATAGATGTGGCATGCCTGACCAGTGCATGCCCAGCTTTTTTACTTATTCTCCCCCCCCCCAAGGATCAGGGATGGGACACTTTTGGTCCGAATGACAACAACAGATGAACGTGGGCACAAGACAATAATAGGTGACGTGGGGAGTATACCCTAAGGAAATGATCATTACAACTGCTTCTCCACCTTTCACGACAACAGGACAATCGGTCGCAGATGCATTTAAAACCTCACAAACCACACCAACTGACCCACCTTATCCGACATTAAGCCCAGGACTGGAAAATGGACTTTTGCTGATTAATGAAAAGAAGATCTGGTATGAACTATATGAAGGTGACACACAGTAGTGAAATGGACAGAAGCATGGCAAATGGTTATAATATGGAGGTGTGTGGAGTAGTGCACTTTGTGAGGACTAACATGGAAAGAAGATATGCAGTTATCGCGGTTGCATCATATGCCTGTGAATGTATGAAGACAAACATTTTTATTTTGTTTTTAAAAAGAACAGCATGGCATATTCTGGACATCACATGACTGTAAAGCACCTTGACTCAAGGTGGAGTCCAGGGAGTCAAGTGGCTTGTAATTTTTGCTCAGACAAGAATTAACTCAAACAAAAATACCTGGAAAAACTCAACAGGTCTGACAGCATCTGCAGAGAGGAATACAGTTAACATTTCGAGTCCGAATGATTCTTCATCAGAACTAAGAAATATAGAAATGAGGTGGAATATAAGCTGGTTGAAGGGGGGTGGGACAGGTAGAGCTGGGTAAAGGGCCAGCCTTTCACTTGCACTTCCCTCAATTTAGTCTACTGCATTCGCTGCTCCCAATGCAGTCTCTACATTAGAGAGATCAAACGCAGACTGGGTGACCGCTTTGCGGAACACCTTCGGTCTGTCTGCAAGCATGACCAGACATCCCTGTCACTTGCCATTTCAACACATCACCCTGCTCTCATGCCCACATGTCCGTCCTTGGCCTGCTGCAATGTTCCAGTGAAGCTCAACGCAAACTGGAGAAACAGCACCTCATCTTCCGACTACGCACTTTACAACCTTCCGGACTGAATATCGAGTTCAACAACTTTAGATCATGAGCTCTCTCCTTCATCCCCACCCCCTTTCCAATCCTCCCCCAACCCTTTTCTAATAATTTATAATTTTTAATATATTTTTAAATATATATTTTTTTCTTTTCCCACCTATTTCCCTTATTTTTAAATGTATTTCCATCCATTGTTTTATTTCTACCTTTTAGCCTATTTCGATCCCTTCCCCCCCACCCCCACTAGGGCTATCTTGCTCATCCTGCTTTCTACTCTTAATGTCATCATTAGCACATTCCTCAGCTAATATCACCATCGTCAACACCCCTTTGTCCTTTTATCTATGACATCTTTGGCAATCTCTTCTTTGCCTCCAGCTATCACTGGCCCTCTACCCAGCTCCACCTGTCCCACCCCGCTTCAACCAGTTTATATTCCACCTCATTTCTATATTTCTTAGCTCTGATGAAGAGTCATTCGAACTCAAAACGTTAACTGTATTCCTCTCCGCAGATGCTGTCAGACCTGCTGAGTTTTTCCAGGTATTTTTGTTTTTGTTTCGGATTTCCAGCATCCGTAGTATTTCTGCCTGTCTCTTCATTGCTTTCCATTTCTCTCCTGGTGTTTGACAAGGTGTTTACTAAAACTCGCTTTCACAGCCATATTTCCTTTCTCAGTAACAAAAACAGAATTACCTGGAAAAACTCAGCAGGTCTGGCAGCATCTGCGGAGAAGAAAAGAGTTGACGTTTCGAGTCCTCATGACCCTTCAGCAGAACTGAGTAAAGTTAGGAGAGGGGTGAAATATAAGCTGGTTTAAGGTGTGGGGGGGAGAGAAGTTGGGGAGGTGGTGGTTGTAGGGACAAGCAAGCAGTGATAGGAGCAGATAATCAAAAGATGTCACAGACAAAAGGATCAAAGAGGTGTTGAAGGTGGTGATATTATCTAAGAAAATGTGCTAATTAAGAATGGATGGCAGGACACTCAAGGTACAGCTCTAGTGGGGGTGGGGTGGAAAGACTGACAGGGTATTACAGTTATAGATTTAAAAATAATGGAAATAGGTGGGAAAAGAAAAATCTATATAAATTATTGGAAAAAACAAAAGGGAAGGGGAAGAAACGGAAAGGGGGTGGGGATGGGGGAAGGGAGTTTAAGATCTAAAGTTGTTGAATTCAATATTCAGTCCGGAAGGCTGTAAAGTGCCTAGTCGGAAGATGAGGTGCTGTTCCTCCAGTTTGCGTTGGGCTTCACTGGAACAATGCAGCAAGCCAAGGACAGACATGTGGGCAAGAGAACAGGGTGGACTGTTAAAATGGAAAGCGACAGGGAGGTTTGGGTCTTTCTTGCGGACAGACCGCAGGTGTTCTGCAAAGCGGTCACCCAGTTTGCGTTTGGTCTCTCCAATGTAGAGGAGACCGCATTGGGAGCAACGAATGCAGTAGACTAAGTTAGGGGAAATGCAAGTGAAATGCTGCTTCACTTGAAAGGAGTGTTTGGGCCCTTGGACGGTGAGGAGAGAGGAAGTGAAGGGGCAGGTGTTGCATCTTCTACGTGGGCATGGGGAGGTGCCATAGGTGGGGGTTGAGGAGTAGGGGGTGATGGAGGAGTGGACCAGGGTGTCCCGGAGGGAATGATCCCTACGGAATGCCGCCAGGTGGGGTGAAGGGAAGATGTGTTTGGTGGTGGCATCATGCTGGAGTTGGCGGAAATGGCGGAGGATGATCCTTTGAATGCGGAGGCTGGTGGGGTGCTAAGTGAGGACAAGGGGGACCCTATCATGTTTCTGGGAGGGAGGAGAAGGAGTGAGGGCGGATGCGTGGGAGATGGGCCGGACATGGTTGAGGGCCCTGTCAACGACCGTGGGTGGAAAACCTCAGTTAAGGAAGAAGGAGGACATGTCAGAGGAACTGTTTTTGAAGGTAGCATCATCAGAACAGATGCGACGGAGGCGAAGGAACTGAGAGAATGGGATGGAGTCCTTACAGGAAGCGGGGTGTGAGCAGCTGTAGTCGAGGTAGCTGTGGGAGTCGGTAGGCTTATAATGGATATTGGTGGACAGTCTATCACCAGTAATAGAGACAGAGAGGTCAAGGAAAGGAAGGGAAGTGTCAGAGATGGACCATGTGAAAATGATGGAGGGGTGGAGAATGGAAGCAAAATTAATACATTTTTCCAGGTCCCAATGAAAGCATGAAGCAGCACCGAAGTAATCATCGATGTACCGGAGAAAGAGTTGTGGGAGGGGGCCAGAGTAGGACTGGAACAAGGAATGTTCCACATACCCCATAAAGAGACAGGCATAACTGGGGCCCATGCGGGTACCCATAGCCACACCTTTTATTTGGAGGAAGTGAGAGGAGTTAAAGGAGAAATTGTTCAGTGTAAGAACAAGTTCAGCCAGATGGAGGAAAGTAGTGGTAGATGGGGATTGTTCGGGCCTCTGTTCAAGGAAGAAGCTAAGGGCCCTCAGGCCATCCTGGTGGGGGATGGAGGTGTAGAGGGATTGGACGTCCATGGTGAAGAGGAAGTGGTTGGGGCCAGGGAACTGGAAATTGTTGATGTGACGTAAGGTGTCCGAGGAATCACGGATGTAGGTGGGAAGGGACTGGACAAGGGGAGAGAGAAGGGAGTCAAGATAACGAGAAATGAGTTCCATGGGGCAGGAACAGGCTGACACGATCGGTCTGCCGGGACAGTTCTGTTTGTGGATGTTGGGTAGGAGGTAGAAGCTGGCCGTCCGAGGTTGGGCGACTATCAGGTTGGAAGCTGTGGGAGGAAGATCTCCAGAGGAGATGAGGTCAGTGACAGTCCTGGAAACAATGGCTTGATGTTCAGTTGTGGGGTCATGGTCCAGGGAGAGGTAGGAGGAAGTGTCTGCGAGTTGATGCTCAGCCTCACCCACCACTGAACATCAAGCCATTGTTTCCAGGACTATCACTAACCTCATCTCCTCTGGAGATCTTCCCTCCACAGCTTCCAACCTCTCAGTCTCCCAACCTTGGACGGCCCGCTTCTACCTCCTACTCAAAATCCACAAACAGGACTGTCCTGGCAGACCGATCGTGTCAGCCTATTCCTGCGTCACGGAACTTATTTCTTGCTATCTTGACTCCATTCTCTCCCCCCTTGTCCAGTCTCTTCCCACCTACATCCACGATTCCTCTGACACCCTACACAATATCAACAATTTCCAGTTCCCTGGCCCCAACCACCTCCTCTTCACCATGGACGTCCAATCCCTCTACACCTCCATCCCCTACCGGGATGGTCTGAGGGCTTTCCGCTTCTTCCTCGAACAGAGCCCGAACAATCCCTATCCACCACTACTCTCCTCCGTCTGGCTGAACTTGTTCTCTCACTGAACAATTTCTCCTTAAACTCCTCTCACTTCCGCCAAATAAAATGTGGCTATGGGTACCTGTATGGGCCCCAGTTATGCCTGTCTCTTTATGGGGTATGTGGAACATACCTTGTTCCAGTCCTACTCAGGCCCCCTCCCACAACTCTTTCTCCGGTACATCGATGACTGCTTCGGTGCTGCTTCATGCTCTCATCTGGACCTGGAAAAATGTATTAATTTTGCTTCCAATTTCCACCCCTCCATCATTTTCACATGGTCCATCTCTGACACTTCCCTTCCCTTCCTTGACCTCTCTATCTCTATTTCTGGTGATAGACTGTCCACCAATATTCATTATAAGCCTTACAGACTCCCACAGCTACCTCGACTACAGCTCCTCATACCCCGCTTGCTGTAAGGACTCCATCCCATTCTCTCAGTTCCTTCGCCTCCATCGCATCTGTTCTGATGTTGCCACTTTCAAAAACAGTTCCTCTGACATGTCTTCCTTCTTCTGTAACCGAGGTTTTCCGTCTACTGTGGTTGACAGGGCCCTCAACCGTGTTCGGCCCATCTCCCGCGCATCTGCCCTCACACCTTCCTCTCCCTCCCAGAACCATGATAGGATCCCCCTTGTCCTCACTTATCACCCCACCAGCCTCCGCGTTCAAAGGATCATCCTCCGCCATTTTTGCCAATTCCAGCATGATGCCACCACCAAACACATCTTCCCTTCGCCCCCCCGGCGGCATTCCGCAGGGATCGTTCCTTCCGGGACACCCTGGCCCACTCCATCACCCCCCACACCTCAACCCCCTTCCATGGCACCTTCCCATGAATCCACAGAAGGTGCAACACCTGCCCCTTTATTTCCCCCCTCCTCACTGTCCAAGGGACCAAACACTCCTTTCAAGTGAAGCAGTATTTCACTTGCACTTCCCTCAATTTAGTCTACTGCATTCGCTGCTCCCAGTGCGGTTTCCTCTACATTGGAGAGACCAAACGCAGACTGGGTGACCGCTTTGCAGAACACCTTCGGTCTGTCCGCAAGCATGACCCAGACCTCCCTGTCGCTTGCCATTTCAACACACCACCCTGCTCTCATGCCCACACATCCATCCTTGGCCTGCTGTAATGTTCCAGTGAAGCTCAACGCAAACTGGAGGAACAGCACCTCATCTTCCGACTAGGCACTTTACAGCCTTCCGGACTTAATATTGAGTTCAACAACTTTAGATCATGAACTCTCTCCTCCATCCCCACCCCCTTTCTGATCCCCCCCTTTTCCAATAATTTATAATTTTTAATATATTTTTAAAAATATATATTTTTCCTTTCCCACCTATTTCCATTATTTTTAAATGTATTTCCATCCATTGTTTTATCTCTACCTTTTAGCCTATTTCGATCCCTTCCCCCCACCCCAACCCACTAGGGCTATCTTGCTTGTCCTGCTTTCTACCCTTAATGTCACATTAGCACATTCCTTAGCTAATATCACCACCGTCAACACTACCTTGTCCTTTTGTCTATGACATCTTTGGCAATCTCTTCTTTGCCTTCAGCTCTACCCAGCTCTACCTGTCCCACCCCCCTTCAACCAGCTTATATTCCACCTCATTTCTTTTCCTTAGTTCAGATGAAGAGTCCTTCGGACTCGATACGTTAACTGTATTCCCCTCCACAGATGCTGTTAGACCTGCTGAGTTTTTCCAGGTATTTTTGTTTTTGTTTCAGATTTCCAGCATCCGCAGTATTTTGCTGTTATCCAAGAATTAACTCATGTCTCTGGAAAGCCATTAGAACGTAAATGTCCGTGGATGGAGTATTGTCCCTTAAAGGCATTCTGGATGCAAAAGTCACATGAATTTACAGCTGCTATTGTCGAATATTTACAGAAACTCAAATATAAGGGTGGCCCTATACTCTTTCTGTGAACTCAGATTGGAGAGGTGGCGAGAAACTAGCTTATCACAAGCAAGTATGAACAGCCACCATTCATTTCCCATTGTGACAATGGCTTCTGCTTAAAATCATTTGCATGGACAATAGCAGCATTGCTTCTGTGGTCATATTAGCAAAAACTAGCTTGGGACAGCAAATTTTATTATTCCAAGGACAGGCCAGAGACAATTCAGTTTGTAGATTGTATCTGATCCACAATGGGCTGTAACTTCTGATGCAGTGGCAATTGAGTCGGATTGCCACTCCGCTCGAAATTACTTACCTGGAAATCCAGAAGATCCTATTGTGCCCAACACTCTGATTCAGGCTGCACGACATCAGCTCGCTCCTGAGGCCTACTTTTGAGGGCAACTTGGTTGCAAGTAAGCCCTGCCCCCTTTTTTATGGCACTAACCGCCATAAACCAGGTAAGTTTAAAGGTCCAGCCCGGTTTAAAGGTTTTTGACAAGCCAGGGAAGGTAAGCAAGTAGGATTTGGAGGAGATTGGATTGGGCATTGGGAGGGGTTGAGGCGGGAGTCGGGCCGTGGTGGAGGGATTACCATGTACCCCCCTCCCTCAACTGATGAATCACTGCTCCTCCATGTTGAACACCACTTGGAGGAAGCACCAAGTGTGGCAAGGGCGCAGAATGTACTCTGTGTGGGGGACTTCAATGTCCGTCACCAGGAGTAGCTTGGTAGCACCACTACTAACCGAGCTGAGTCCTAAATGACACAGCTGCTAGACTTGGTCTGCAGCAGGTGGTGAGGGAACCAACAAGAGGGAAAAACATACTTGATGTCATTCTCACCAACCTGCCTGCCGCAGACGCATCAGTCCATGATGGTATCAGTAGGAGTGACCACCGCACAGTCGTTGTGGAGACAAAGTCCCGCCTTTACATTGAGGATATCCTCCATAGTGTTGTGTGGCACTATCACCATGCTAAATGGGATAGATTTCAAACAGATCTAGCAATCCTAGACTGGGCATCCATGAGGCACTGTGGGCCATCAGCAGCAGCAGAATTGTACTTGAACACAATCTGTAACCTCATGGCCCGGCATATCCCCCACTCTATCATTACCATCAAGCCAGGAGATCAACCCTGGTTCAATGAAGAGTGCAGGAGGGCATGCCAGGAGCAGCATCAGGCATATCTAAAAATGAGGTGTGAACCTGGTGAAGCTACAACACAGGACTACTTGCATGCCAAACAACATCAGCAGTAAGTGATATACAGGGCTAAGTGATCCCATAACCAACGGATCAGATCTAAGTTCTGCCGTCCTGCCACATCCGGTCATGAATGGTGGTGGACAATTAAACAACTCGCTGGAGGTGGTGGTTCCACCAATATCCCCATCCTCAATAATGGAGGAATCCAATACATCAGTGCAAAAAATAAGGCTGAAGCATTTGCGACAATCTTCAGCCAGAAGTGCGGAGTTAATGATCCATCTCGGCCTCTTCCGGAGGTCCACACATGCCGGTTTCAGCCAATTGGATTCACTACAAGTGATATCAAGAAACAGCTGAAGGCACTGGATACTGCAAAGGCTATAGGCCCTGACAATATTGCTGAAGACTTTTGCTCCAGAACTTGCCACGCCCCTAGCCAAGCTGTTCCAGTACAGCTACAACACTGGCATCTACACAGCTATGTGGAAAATTGCCCAGCTGTGTCCTGTACACAAAAAGCAGGACAAATCCAACCCGGCCAATTACCATCAGTCCACCTCAGTCATCAGTAAAGTAATGGAAGGGGTCGTCAACAGTGCTATTAAGCGGCATTTGCTTAGCAATAGCTTGCTCACTGACGCCCAGTTTAGGTTCCGCCAGGGTCACTCAGCTCCTGACCTCATTATGGCCTTGGTTCAAACATGGACAAAAGAGCTGAACTCAAGGTGAGGCGAGAGTGACTGCCCTTGACATCAAGTCAGCATTTAACCGAGTGTGGCATCAAGGAGCTCTCGCAAAACTGGAGTCAATGGAATCGGGGGGAAACTCTCCAATGGTTGGAGTCATATCTAACACAAAAAAAGATGGTTGTGGTTGTTGGAGGTCAGTCATCTCAGCTCCAGGACATCACTGCAGGAGTTCCTCAGGGTAGTGTCCTCGGCCCAACCATCTTCAGCTGCTTCATCAACGACCTTCCTTCCATCATAAGGTCGGAAGTGGGGATGTTCACTGATGATTGCACGATGTTCAGCACCATTCGCGACTCCTCAGATATTGAAGCAGTCCATGTCCAAATGCAGCAAGACCTGGACAATATCCAGGCTTGGGCTGACAAATGGCAAGTAACATTCTCACCACACAAGTGTCAGGCAATGACCATCTCCAATAAGAGACAATCCAACCATCGCCAGTTGACATTCAATGGGATTACCATCGCTGAATGCCCCACCAACAACATCCTGGGGGTTGCCATTGACCAGAAACTGAACTAGACTAGCCATATAAATACTGTGGCTACAAGAGCAGGTCAGAGGCTAGGAATCGTGCGACAAGTAACTCACCTCCTGACTCCCCAAAGCCTGTCCACCATCTATAAGACACAAGTCAGGAGTGTGATGGAATACTCCCCACTTGCCTGGATGAGTGCAGGTCCCACAACACTCAAGAAGCTTGACACTATCCAGGACAAAGCAGCCCACTTGATTGGCACCACATCCACAAACATTCACTCCCTCCACCACCGACACACAGTAGCAGCAGTGTGTACCATTTACAAGATGCACTGCAGGAATTCGTCAAGGCTGCTTCGACAGCACCTTCCAAACCCACAACCACTACCATCTAGAAGGACAAGGGCAGCAGATGCATAGGAATACCACCACCTGGAAGTTCCCCTCCAAATCACTCACCATCCTGACTTGGAAATATATCGCCGTTCCTTCACTGTCGCTGGGTCAAAATCCTGGAACTCCCTTCCTAACAGCACTGTGGATGTACCTACATCACATGGACTGCAGCGATTCAAGAAGGCAGCTCACCACCACCTTTTCTTAAAGGCAACTAGGATGGGCAATAAATGCTGGCCCAGCCAGCGAAGCCCACATCCTGTGAATTAATTGAAAAAAAATTCCAATGTGGGTGGGGAAATAATAGGAGTCATGTGGGTGGTCAGGGTGTAGGGGGGGGTGCCCTGGGAGTCATGTGAGTGGGGTACTAGGCGGTGGGGAGTCCTATGTGGGGTGTAGTCCGGAGGGTAGGGGGAGGGAGAGAGTCCCCTGGGGGTTTGGTGGGCGGTGGGAATCCCGTGGGGACCAGTGTGGGCCTGTACAATAGTTACCCAGAAGAATTAAAACCAATTTTCTAGCTTCTAACTTTTTCTAGGTAACTGTTGATGTAACAGTAGGAACCATCTGAGGTTTGAGGTTTTTAAAATCGCATCTTCAGTTCGTTCCTTGTGCAGGGCAATTGCCCATTGGAAGTCTGCTCATCCCGGGCAATTGCCGTGCAATTCTTACCTGGGAAGTTCCAGATGGTGAGGGCGGGGGGGGGTCTCCAGTGCATCTTTGGGGTACATCCGTTGTACTGCCCTTGAGCTCAAAAGTTACAGAAGTTACAGCTCAAATTCTTTTGGTTCTGTGTCATCAGTCTACCACAAGTTCGTTATTTTCTTGCCTCCAGTTTTTACACCTGAAATACATCTAGTTCTCTCAATGTTTGGTCTGTGTATAGGTTCAATAATTTTGCCAACAATATACAGCCCTGTAGTACTCCTCTCTCCACTTGAAATCCTGCTTATCTAGTCTGGCGCCCACGATTTGGTTCCAATATCAACTCTAGATAAATCTCTCATATTTACACATTTCAGCAACACATTAACAACTTTTGGTGATAAGCACAATTCAATACTTTTTCATTCTTTACGAAGCATGTGTAAATATCCTTGTTTATTTCTGGATATTTATAAAGATTGTTCTTAGGTTAAATATTCCCACTCTTGTTGCTACTCCAGATCTAAATCCAGACTGTGTTTCACCAATTTCTGCTTCAAATTCCTTATTATTTCTATTCTGATTTTCAAGATCACTTCAATGAAGTGACTCGTTACGCTTATGGTTCTAAAACGATTACACTCCATTGCTTTAGGATCCTTGGGTAACTCAATGATTAATGAATGCCTCAAGTCACTTGGAATATATCCTTTGGTATATTTTTGACCACAAATTTATGTTATCACTTCTAATTCTGTTTCTCCAAGGGCTTTTAGATGTTCTGCTGTTAGTTCATTTATGCCTGGAGCTTTTCTTGTACCCATCAACTTTAAATCATTCTTTACATCTGATATCATAATGTTTGGAACTTCATTTGCCTCTATCTTGAAGACATCTCGATTTGGATTATCGTCCAATTTACTAATACATTCTGTCCATCCTTTTGCTACTGCATTGCTGTGAAACAGTATTTACCATCTTTGACTTTTGTGTGCCCTTTCCCTTTGTCACAGTTTTTACCTGGTGCATAACTCATTTTGTAATTTCTTTCCAGCTCCAATCCTTCATCACGCATCTCATTATACCATTTCTCTTTAGCCTGCCATTATGCATTCTTTATATTCTTTTCTTCTGTTATCATTGCTAGAATCTCATCTGTCTCCTTGTCTCTTTTGGTAATATACCGTTTGCAGCATGTTGTATACTTTCTTTCATTTTTTTTTCCCATTTTTTTTCTACTTCTTGTTCTTATTCCTCAATCCTGAGACATTCATACTTTTTTTTTTACTTTAAAAGCGAATGCCTCTATGGTGTTCTCAAGGTCTAAACGGTTGCAGATCTTTTGTATTTTCAGTTTCAACTTCATTATTTCCTTGTGGCAAAAATTATGTGAATTTATATCTGTGCTGGGATACTTATGAATGTTCTTTATACTATTTAAAACATTGTTTTGCTGTCACAATCTATTTGATTTTTATACCCAATGCCTGAATTTCTCCAAGCCACCACTGTATGTCTTCGCTTTGGTAGCTTGAAGGTGTATGCCATCATCAGGTCATTTTCTTGACAAGATTGCATCAGTCACTCTCCTCTTTCATTTCTCAATCCAAGGACATATTGACCAACACGTGTTCCTGATGTTCCTTCACCGATTTGAACATTTAATTCGCTCATTACAATTAGCACATCAGTTGATTTAACTTGATCATAATACTTCAGGATGTCACCATAAAATGTCTCTATTTCCTGCTCACTGTGATCTTGCATCATGGCAAAAACCTGTATGACTTGTATGAGATCTTTTGGATTTCTTTGAGCTTAATCATGATCACTCTTTCTGAGAATGGCCAGTAACCTTGAACAGATCTCTTGTATTGGCTGGTGAGTATTTCCTCTTTATAACTAGAGAATTTCAAATCGGTGCAAGTGGAACATTTATTGAAATAATATAAGCATAGGTAGGACTAAAGACCTATGAATTAAAATGTGATCAGTAAAATTAATTAACTAATTAAAACACTATTGGCAGGGCAGGCGATGTGTTGCAGCTCCAAGATGTAGGAACTTGTGAATGCCAGTGTGATCCAAGGCAACATGTCTGCAGTAAGTGCCTGTGGCTTGAGGAACTTTGGCTCAGACTCATTGAGCTGGAAATCAAGCTGCAGACACTGCGCTGTTTTAGGGGACTTACTTGAACACTTTGTTCCAGAAGGTAGTCTCACCCCTTAGGCTAAGGTCGTCTGATTTGATCCATGGTCAGGGGCAGGAAGGTATGACTGTGAGTGAGGCTGGTATGGGGATCAAGAAGGTAGGAGTGGAGGACTCTCAGTCTTTACAATTGTCCAACAAGTTCAAGGCTCTTGCAGCTTGTGTGGACAAAAGTAGGGTTGATGAACGAGCTGACCACGGCACTGTGGGTACAGGAAGCCATTCTAGCAGGGGAGTTAATAGTAATGTAGTGGTAGTATGGGACAGTATAGTCAGGGTGTTAGACACAGTTCTCTACAACTGAGCGTGAGAATCCAGAAGGCTGCATTACCTGTCCGGTGCCAGGGCTCAGGACATCTGCTCAGGGATGGAGAGGAACTTGCAGCGGTAGGGGGAGGATCCAGTTGTTCTTATCCACATAAGTATCAACTACACAGGTAGAACAAGAAAAGAGATTCTACTTAGAGAGTATGAGCAGCTAAGGGATAAATTAAAAAGCCAAACATCAAAGGTAATAATCTCTGGATTATTACCTGAGCCATGGCAAAGGGCTGAGACAACTGAACGCTTGGCTCAAAGATTGGTGTTGGAAAAATGGGTTTTGATTCATGGGGCACTGGCACCAGTACTGGGCAAAGTGGGAGCTGCACCGTTGGATGGTCTTCACTTGAACAGTCTTCTGGTGAGTCGTATAGCTAGGGCAAGAGAGAGAGAAGGCTTTAAACTAAATAGCAGGGATGAGGAATCAAGTAAGTGAAGATGTGATAAATTAAAGGGAGAAAAGAAGACGAGAGCAAGGTAGCAAAAATGGTTATGATAGTCATAGCGTGACAGGAATGGACACAGCGTACAAATTTACAAGTGTGCCAGTAGATAAGGCTAAAGGTTGCAAAAATAGTAAAAAGACAAAATCAAAGGCTCTGTATCTGAATACATGTAGCATTCTTAATAAAACAGAAGAATTGTAAGCACAAGTAGAAATAATTATGATCTGATAGTCGTTACAGAGACATGACAAAGACTGGAGCCTGAATATTCAAGGCTATGTGAGATTTTAGAAAGGCTGAAAGCTAGTAAAAGGTGGAACGGTAGTTCTGTTAATTAAGGATGACATTAGTATAATTGGGAGAGTTGACATCAGCTCCAAAGAGCAAGATATAAAATCAGTTTGGGTTAGAGATAAGAAATAGATGGTGCAAGAAGTCACTTGTGGAAGTGGTTTATCGGCCCCCTAACAGTAACAGCACTGTAGGGTGGGGTATGCAGGAAGAAGTAATAGGGGATTGTGAGAAAGGTACAGTGATAATCATGGGTGATTTTAATCTACATATAGATTGGATAAACCAGATTGGCAAAGGTAGCCTGGAAGATGAGTTAGAGTAGCAAATTCTAGAACCAACCAGAGAGCAGGCTATTCTAGATCTGGTAATCACTAATAAGACAGGATTAATTGATGACCTGAAATTAAAAGCGCCCCTAGGTAGCAGTGATCATAACATGATTGAATTTCACATTCAGTTTGAGGGGAAGAAGACTGGTCAAAGAATAATGTTCTAAACTTAAATAAGGGTATGAAAACAGAGATGGCTGAAGTGAACAGGAAATTAGATTAAGGGATAGGTCAGTAAAGATTCAGTGGCAGACATTGAAGGAGCTATTTCAAAGCAATCAGCAATGATACATTCCAGTGAAAAAAAAAGACTCGAGGGGAAGAACGCACCAACCATAGTTAACTAAGGAAGTTAAAGGTAGTATCAAATTGAAAGAAAAAGCATACAATTCCACAAAGATTAGTGCAGACTAGAAGATTGAAGAGAATGTAAAAAACACTGAAGAATGACTAAGAAAAAAGGGAGAAATTAGAGTATGAGAGAAGACCACCTAGAAGTATAAAAAATAGATAGTGAGATAATTATTTGGTAGTACAGAACTTGAGTATTGCTTAAAAAAGGTATGTTGAAGCTATTCGCCTTGCACTCATCAGGACATGTGCAAGAATACCGAATACAAAGGGTACAACAGTTTATGCTTCACAAGAGTGTTCATTGGTTGGCAAGTGGGCTCTAATTGGTAGACGTGTTGCCATGGTGAATCCACCAGTTAACTGATGACTGACAGTTAACTGCCAAGCTTTATTTAAATTCAAACCAGGCAGCTTGACTCCGAGTGGTCAAGGCATTGCCCTGGGGATTGAACCAGAGTATGGCTGTCGCTTATTTTGTTCAGTTGGAACAGGCGCAATGTGTATACAAATTCTTCCTGTCTGCAAAGAACAGGGCTTTGTGTATTAATATATGTAGCTTCTAGCATGAGCAAGTGTGCCACATTGAGCCTGACTGATAACGTTAAATTGGTTGTCAGTTTGATTCTCAGAACACTCAGGATTGTTTAGCAAATGTTGTCCAATTGCGGAATCACATCTGATGTTGGGCACTGTGTTTTACGTTTTGCAAGCATTGGCTGGTACGGTCAGTACCTTGTCCTTTCGGCTGCTCACAACACACATGCTGTATGATACAATCTGCAGGTCTTTTGGGACGTATGGTCTATATACCTAACATCACACTGACACTAAAATTCATACATCACATTACTCATCTGTGAGAAAGGCAGAATGTCTTTTTGGCTTGACGGCAGCATCCTGTTAGTGGTGAACACCACTCAGGTTGCTACTGCATTGTAGCAGCGTCAACTGTTGCACAAATTTTTGAGTTACCTTACTCTTCCGGGGTAATGAGGTAGACTGGGCACTTTTCAGGGCCGAAAGTGGCGGCATAAGACTCATTCATGAGTTTGAGCGATATACAGTGGGCAATGATCTGATCAGGGTAGCCATTATCTCACAGGATGGCTTTGATGCGCCCCATTTCAGCATCAAGCTTGCATGGTGAGCAAATGGCTTGGGCTCTATTTACGAGTTTGCCAATAAGGCCAATCTTATAGCATGTGGAACTGTCGGAACCCCAACACGTATATTGACCAGTAAAGGTAGGCTTATGGTAGATAGTGGTAGAGAACCCCAAGCAGATTTCTCAACTAGCACATCAAGGAAAGGGAGCTCATTTGACTGCTGCATTTCAAAAATGAATGTGAGTGCAGGATGGAGCCCATTTAAGGTAAGTAAATTCTCACATGTAGCTGTGAATTCAGATACAGCATTTGTATCATTTTCACATCCAAAATATGCAAGGGGTAGGTGGTTAGGTGATATTCCATCGAAGATGCATTTCTTGTGAAACCCAAAAAAGATGGAGAGAGCTGGGCCTAGAGGCGATCCCAAGGCAATGCCGTCCATTTGGGCATACATGGTGCTGTTAAAACTGAACTCAGCTGCACGAGTTGCTAAGTTCATAAGTTCAATGAATACTAATTCACACAATGGCAACAGGTCTAGATTGCCATGATATAGTGCTGTAGTGCAAGTGAAGCCAATGGCTCCCTTGAGCTGTACATTGGGCTAACAGTGTCAAATAAGCACATGGACACAGCATCACCGTCGATATGTAAGTCCTGTATGGTCTTCACAAATGTGAAGGAATCCTCCATTTTTGTGGAAAATTTGCTCAAAACCAATTGTAGCAACTCGCCCAACCATTTGGCCAATTCATGTTGTGCAGAACTGATCATAGATAAGATATGGCGTTAAGGGTCATCACTTGTGTGTGTCTTGGGAAACCCATAAATACATGGACGCAGTGATCCATGAGTACAAATCTCATCATATATATCCCTGGCAACTCATTGCGCTTACACAAGTGCAACAAGTAATTTTTTTCTTGCTTTCAAGCAAGGCTGTCCGGTCATGCTGAATGGCAGGTCCAATGGATACAAATTTGGACCCATCATTAAGAATGGCATACATTTTGTTGATATAGTCACGCTTCTTAAGGATGACTATTCCAATCCCTTTGCTGGAATCTTGTCAGGGCGCAGAGTCTTTAAAGTATCCAGTGCCTTCAGTCATTTCTTGATATCATGTGGAGTGAATCAAATTGGTTGGAGACTGGCATCTGTGATGTTGGGAACCTTAGGAGGGGACTGAGATGGGTTAGCAACCTCAGGAGGAGGCAGAGATTGTCCGCTTGGCTCTTCTAGCTGAAGATGCTTGCAAGTGCTTCATTGTTGTCTTTTGCACTGATGTGCTGGGGTCTCCCATCATTGTGGATGGGGATATTTGTGAAGCGTCCTCCCTCCTCCAGTTGGTTTAATTGTCCACCACCATTCACAACTGGATTGGCAGGAGAGCAGAGTGTAGATCTGACCCATTGGTTGTTGGATTGCTTACCTGTTTATCACATGCTGCTTAGGATGTTTGCATGGAAGTAGCCCTGTGTTATAGTTTCAACAGGCTGACATCTCATTTTTTAGGAATGCCTGGTGCTGCTCCTAGGCACGCCCTCCTGCACTCTTCATTGAATCAGGATTGATCTCCCAGCTTGATGAGAATGGTACAATAGGGGAATATGCTGGGCCATGAGGTTACAGATTGTGATTGAACACAGTTCTACTGCTGCTGATGGCCCACAGCATTTCAAAGATGCTGTTTCGAGTTGCTAGATCTGTTTGAAATCTGTCCTTTGGTATTGTTGTGTGGCACGACCACTATGTGAGAGAATATTTACCTAATAATATTAACAAAATGTTTGAAAGGGACAAAGCAGAAACAGCTAAGGTCTAGATTTAAGTGAAGTTGTGCTCAATACAATCAATCGGAGACTGTCCTCAGTAAACTGGGCAAGACTGTTAATGCATAAAGCAACAGAACATTAGTGGGAGGTGTTCAAAAATAATTTAATGCAATGAAGAACCACTTTATACCTTTAAGGGTAGTGCTTCCCAAACTTGATGTGACCCCCATTTTAAATGCCACAGACATTGTGACCCCAAGGCAAAAATTGGGTTTTGGGGGCGAGGTGGGGGGGGGGGAAGAGGGATTGTTGGGGGAAAGGGGGTTGTGAGTGGGGCAGTGGTTAGAGAGTTGTTAAGCAGGGCTGTGGTGAGTTATGCAGTGTGGGGGGAGGGGGCAGTCAGAGTTCTTCAGCTGGGTGGGGTTGGGTTTAAAACTGCTGGGTTTGCCCTGGAAAAAGAGAAGACCCACCTCTTTACAGACTGTAATTGTAACAACAATCAGGCCTCTGAGAAGACAATTAAGCTAGGCCCACCAACAGAAAATCAATACGAACGTGTAAAGGAGGCTCTCAACTGTAAAAACTCGGTCTGAGCTCCATGGCTACTATTGCAGCCTTGGATCTCGTGACCCAAACTCTTGTCGGGTTGCGGCTCAGTTTGGGAACCCTTGGTCTAGATTATTTAATAGTTTGTTACTCTTTTGTTTTTCCTACACACTAAGTTGCATTAAGTAATGGAACACTTTAAATACCCACCAACTCAAGCTTACCAGAGCCACAACAAGCATTGGAACCAAAAAGCAGCACCTCCTTCCCCCTCACACCAAATTTCCATCTTTTGCATTGTGTGTGAGCCACTCCATGCATTAACAAATATTCTCTCGTTTTATGCACTTTGAGTCACACTGTTCAAAGTGCTCATTCAGCTTTCAGCTCTCCAGAATTAGCTATTTACATAACCACTTACAACAGTTAATTGTTGCTGATTGGCAATCCCTGTTATGTGCTGACTAACTTTTACAGTTTTTAAAGTTCAGAGTTAAATTCAGAAGGTTAAACTAAAAACTAAAAAGTTAAACTGTGTTTTGGTTAGACAGTACTCACCCAGCAGTACTTAGAGAGTTCCACTTGCATCAAATTCCCAACTTTTGCACTGTTTTGTGATCGCTGTGCCGACCACTTGTATTAAAGCTCATCTGAAACCACTCGAGCCAGAAGATTTTGTTGCAAGACTAAACCTTTTGTTGAAACAGTAAACATGGTAGATTTAATGTATTTCAATAACAGTTCCAGCAATTATTCAGAAGAACTACAATTACAATAAACTCTCTTCTTCTCATTGTTGTCCCACTGAGCACTTTCTCTCAAGCAGGAAGCAACATTCACAGTAACAGCTACTTATACTTATTGGCCTGGATTTTCCTTTGTCAGTCGTGGTGAACACAACGGCACTGCAACTTCTGACAAGCTCACTTAGTAAAATTCAGAAGTTGCAGTACTGGTTGCAGTACTACAGTTGCAGAATGGGCTCCCATCCTTATGATCCTGCCATTCCTATTCTTAAAATGGCAGGACCATTATAGTTTGAAAATGTTGCCAGTTTGCCCTCAACTTGCACAAATTATTTCTTGCAAGAGTGTTATGGCTGATAATCACAAGAGTAAATTGACAATTCAGCCCTCCAAATGTTTATGTCCCTATCCACAAACAGATGGTTGCTAATTGTTATTAAAATCTCTCATGATTCTCCTGGCTCTCACGCAACACAGCTCCTCAGTCCCACCAATGTTGCAAACAGCACCTGGGAGGAGAAAGTTGTTTTGAATATCAGCGTGACTGAGCAGCAGGGATGCTGAATTGGAGCTCGTGAGGGCAGGTAGAGGAGCCGGAGGGTGAGAGAGAGGAGAGCCAGTGTGCCAGAGATGAGGGGAGCAAGTGGGGAGTGGGAGGTTAGAAGGGAACCAGTGGTGCATGGGGAAGAGGAACTAGAAGTGAAGGGGAAGGAGAGTCAAGGGCATGTGGGGGAGGAAACGGATGCCAGGGCAAGAGGGAATGGGAATGCCAGGTGGCATTAATGACTGAGGGGTCGACCCTGGCAAACTTGTAAAAACATGTGTTAGTTTTAAAAGTATTTAAAAAAGTATCAGAACTGTTTGAATTTAAAAACCTTACCCTTCAGTGAGCTGAAGACTGATTTCAAAGGGAATTCTTCAGCTCAATGTCAAAAGACTTCACCAGCAATGCATCATGCTGGAAACCCTCAGTTCTTGGCTCAACAAAAGACCTTGCTTGGTGCAGGGAGTAGTCGTTTTCGCTGCAGCTTTAGGACAAGGTAAATATGGATTTTTGGGCAGTCAATAGCGAATACCAATGCTTTGTGGCATTGGTAGAAAATCCAAGCTATTATAAACAGATGGAACAAACAAAAATGGACTGCTTCAGTGATTGAAGGATCTGAAACAAGGGGCCACAGGATGCAAGTTTTAAGATGGCAAGAGGAGAAGCCTTTTCTTTAAACACACAGGCTGTGGAATGGAGAGTTAGTAAATGAAGCAGAGATCATGTCAAGCATTAAAGGTGATTAATTATAAGTGGCTGGAGGAGGAGTTAAAAGGATAAAGCAGTCACATAGGATTAGGATCACTGCTCATGTGGAGGATGTTGGGATGAACAACCTGTGTCCATGTTTTTATCTCCGTATGTAGCTGGAAGTTGAGTTAAACATTCATTGATAACAGCAGCACAAGCGTTTGTAGCTGAGGCAGATAAATTACTGGTTGGGCAATGCCATCTTAAAAATAAAATCAACATTTTTCTCAGCTAAAGGCATCATTTTGTTACAGAACATTGTGGATAAAGGTAAACTTCACAGCTGGGTTTAAGTAGACAGTATTATCCAAAAGCTGCCATACACAAAGAGCCAAAAATAAACCTGTCATGAAAAATTCTGAAATTCAATGACTGAAGTCTGCTTAAACCGGCAATTCTAGGTGTAAAATGGTAATTTACAATGTGCGATGATGTAGTTTGTGAGTTTGCATCTCAAACAGCCCAGATTCCAACTTAAGTTTTGCTGTTACACAGGGGCAAAAGGAAATCTGATAATGTCCCTTAACTTCTCATAGCTGTTACCTCAAATATGGTACAGGATTTCTTAGTCTGTCCTCCTGCATGGGAAGTCAAGAGGTGAGAAGGGAAAGACATTTTAGCAGAAAGTATTGTATATCATAACAAATCACTCACTGAAAGTAACATTCAAAATATAGGATATTAAAAGACTTTATTAAGTTTGGTCAGTACAGGTAAGGGATTTCTGGGAATAGTCACAGAATATGCATTACACAGGAAATAACTCTTGCCTAGAAACTGGGTAACAATATACACTAATTCTTTAACACAATCTTTTCACTGGGCAAAATGTACACATATGCATGGTGGAAAAAATGTCTCTGTAGTTAACAAACTACACAGACTCCCCAAACCTGAATATGGCAAGTACAACATCCAAACTCCCTTTGGAAAAGTAACTACTGCAATTGGCAAGCTTACATAATCATCACACACATTTGGTGCAACCTTCTTTTGTTGCAGGACTGTACGACACAGTTGTGGTAGTATGCCAATAGCTTTTCACTGGAGTCCTAGATGTACACAGGAGACCCAGTTTTATACAGCTTTTCTCCCCAATGTTAAAGTTGTAGTAATACATTTTATTCAGATGAAATCATATAAAAATAGCTGAGGTCTACATGTATCAACATCCTTTCAGCAACAGCCAATGCAATATGATGCTTTAAAAAAATTTAAACAGTAGCAACAGTTTTACAAGAAAGCAAAAACACAAAAGGCTGAATTTTAAACAAAATTACACACTAGCTTCAACAGTCACTGGACAGCCATCAGCCAAATGAAATGACACTATATAAAAAAGACTGCAGACAATGCCCATTAAGTGTTACAAAACCGACCCCTGTGTGCTGACTGAGTCCAACCCATTCTGAATGTGACGGGAACCCATAGTTCTGGTACCTTTCACAACAAATGGTTTATCTTCCTGAGGGTCATTGATGGAGTCTGTGTCATTTGAGTGCTGAGTAAGAGAGTTCTCACTACCAGTGGGGGAGTCTACACTCTCATATCCAGCACCTAGCTGATACATGTTACTGCTGCCTGCTCGGTCCAACCTTTCTTCGCTGTGGTTTGAAAGTTTATTCCCACTGCCAGGAGATGACGGGAAATCATCCTCTGTGCTGCTTAATTCTCTGTAAAGGTTAGTCTTGTCTTGAAAGGCAGCTGCCGCTCTCCCTTGTGGGGATGAATCACCGTTGGTTGGTCCATTCACTAGTCGACTGCAGTCTTTAGCAATGCTTTCCCGTTGTGCAGAAGGCTCAGGGGCTGGAGTCCTACTGGTGCCAGAGAGTAACACCTGATGATGCTGCTGTCCTTGAAGTTGAGCCAGCTGCTGGCGTGCCTCCTTCAGCTGCTGCTGCAGAACCATGATAGTGCTTTGCATCCCTTCCACCTCCTCATCAAGCTGGATAATGAAATCATTCAACTCTATACAGAAATATAAAAATTCAGTAAATGGGAATTGAGAATCTTTTGCAATTCAGAACATTTGTATCAGACTGCAATATTTAGTGCAGAAAACCCTTGTACATTAGTTTATCTGCATATAATTGTGTTCCAGTAAAGTTGAAAGAAATGTTAAAATTGAACAAACGAAAAATGTCATGATACTTTAAATGCAATTAAAATGTCAGTGATTTTCTGCTGCAATGCAATGTAAATATTTCTCCCGATTACTAAATATTCAAACGTCTTCCAAAAGGAATCTTCAATTTCAGAGTGTTTCTATTACCATTTTCCTCAAAAAAATTGCACTTGCCAACATGATTAGAAGCAATAATGTCACTGCATGTTCCAACTATATATGGCTAAAGCAAAATTATTAACAATGAATTACTGTATTACAATGCATGACCATTTCACATACCTGTTAAAATACCAAGCAAAAACTGTGGAAAGCAAATGCTTAACTATCAGGTCTCTCTGTAAAACAAGAATGCTTAAGTTGCAGTAAGGAACCCAGGATGCCATGCTAACTCAAGGCTTCCATTATTCTGTATATATCCCAAGCAGCTGATACTAACAGATCTGATTTAGAATTACTCTACCAATGAGCCAGTAGCCACTTCCAAACCTCCAGAATTCAAATAAGGCAAAAACAAAAAAGTGCAAATAGGATGGAACTTCTTGATCTGAATACTCAGAGCTATGGGCCACACATTTCTCATAGTTGTAGTTTTGATCTCTTGGTAATTAAATTTCCTTTCAAGGATCGCAAGTTTAATTTTTAAAGTCGGAAGTGTGTGGGGAAGTGTCATTAAAAGCCTTCTATGCGACGTGAAATACTATCTATTCAAGCAACATCTGCCTCATTGAATATTGTTCAAATTCCAAACAATAGCTGACCCCAATCTGCAACGATAATTGCATCTTTTTCTTGATACAATTAACGAGTTACATTGCATTGCTTATCTGGGGTTTTTAAAAAAAAATGTGATTACTTTCAGGGCTCAGTAAGAAAGTTCAGGATATTTCTCTTAGAAATTTTACTTCCACGTTTTCCTCAATCAGGATATTTAAATAAATCTGGACAACACACTGTACACAAAACAATCAGCTCAAAGTGGCTTGTGTTTGAATTAAATGAAATTAGTTGAGTTTGAATTGAAGCAATGTGTTCAGACAACCCAAAGTTTTGCAGAACTCTTTAGCAGAGCTACAGAACTCAGTAAGGTGATGTGATGAACAATGGCAGAGATAACACAGAATACGCTACAGAAGGACATCATGTTGAGAGATAGTAAATGAGTATTTTTCATTGATTGTCATATCAAAATAAAAAGGGGGCAGTACAGAAATTGAGTAGGATAAACAAAAAAAGCAACACAAACATTAGAAAAGTCACCCTGCCCAGATGGGATGCATCTTCAGTTGCTGAGGTAAAGATGGATGCTGTGGAAGCTCCAGCCACAATCTTCCAATCCTCCTTAGAATTGCAATTACTACTTATGTCAAAAAACAATGGGAGGGTTAAAATTTAGCAACTACAGGCCAGTCAGTCCAATATCAGTGGTGGGTAAACTTTTAGAGACATTAATCTGGGACAAAATTAATAGGCACTTGGGGAAAATATGTGCTAATAAATGAAAGCCAGCACAGATTTGTTAAAGGGAATTAAAGTGTAATGCCTAACATTGGACATAATACTCCACCCGGGACCCAACAAATGTTATAAGTCTAGCAATCATTGTTTTTGTACTCTATGCCTCTATTTATAAAGCCAAGGATTCCGTGTGCCTTTTGCAACAGCCTGCTAACTTGTCCTGCCACTTTAAAAAAAAATTCTTTCATGAATGTCATTGGCAAGACCAGCATTTGTTACCCACCCTCAACTGCCCTCAAGAAGGTGGCAGTAACCACCTTCTTGAACAGCTACATCCATCTGGTACAGGTACACCCACAGTGCTGTTAGGGCGCTCCAGGATTTTGAACAGTGAAGGAGTAGTGATATAGTTCCAAGTCAGGATGGCTTGGAGGAGAACTTTCAGGTTCCCATTTATCTGCTGCCCTTGTCCTTCTAGGTGGCAGATCTCCCAGGTTTGGAAGATGCTGTCAAAGGAGGCTTAGCGAGTTGCTGCAGTGCATCTTAAGAGTACACACTGCAGGCTGCTTTGTTCTGGGTGATGTTGAGCCACGACTTTTGTTGGAGCTGCACTCAAAGGCAAGTGCAGAGTATTCCATCACACTTCTGACTTGTGCCTTATAGATAGATAGTGGACAGACTTTGGGAAGACAGGTGGTGAGTGTCTTTCTGCAGAATTACCACCTCTGACCTGCTCTTGTAGCCACAGTATTTCTACAGCTCGTCAAGTTCAGTTTCTGGTCATGGTAACCCTCCCAGGATGTTCATTGTAGAATAAAGTGTTATCAGAAGCATACATGATCAGTCTGGAACTTGGCTGGTACAGTTTAGTTTCTGGTCAATGGTAACCTCCGGGATGTTGATTGTGGAGGATTCAGCAATGGTAATGCCATTGCATGTCAAGGAGAGGGGAGTTAGATTCGCTCCTGTTGGAGATGGTCATTGTCTGGCACTTGTGTGGCACAAATGTTACTTGCCACTTGCCAATCGAAGTCTGAATGATGTCCAGGTCTTGCTGCATATGGTCACGGATTGTCCCACTATCCCAGGACTTGTGAATGGTACTGAAAGTTGTACAATCATCAGCAAACATCTCTACTTCTGACCTTATGATGTAGGGACAGTCATTGATGAAGCAGCTGAAGATGGTTGGGCTGAGGACACTACCCTGAGGAGCTCCTGGAACTAAGATGATTGGCCTCCATCCATTCCTTTGTGCTAGGTATGAATCCAACTTAAAATATTTATATACATCCCTAGGTTTCTCCTTTCCCACTTTTCCTTTAAAATGTTACCACTGAGTTTTATATTGCCTCTCCTCATTCCTCTTGCCAAAATAAATCACGTCAGATCATCCAACTTAATGTCTAGGTTGACAATGCCTCATCAGTCCCACAGGGTTCAATTTTGCTAATGTCTGACACTTCACCAGCACTTCTGGAAAGTCCATATATATAAACTGTGTAATTTCAACCCTCTTCATTTAATTGAAGAACTCAACCAAGTTCAGTCCTACGTGATTTGCCGTTAACAAATTAATGTCGATTATTTATTATGTTCCTCCATGTGACCATTAATTTTGTCCTGCATTATGGTTACTAGAAGTTGCCCCAACGTCGACATGAGGTTGACTACCCTGTCATTATCTGGTTTATTGCCTCCTTGCTTTGTACAGGGTGCAACAATACAATGTTCCAGCCCTTCGAAACCACTCATACCCCCCAAAGCATGGAAGGATTGACAAAAAGCCCTCCACTATTTCCAACCTCCTCTCAGCTGCCTGGATACATTCCATCTGGATTGGGTGGCTCCTCTACTGAGGTCACTGCAAACCATTTTAAAACATCGTCAATTTAATTTTATGCCACCAATTCTTTAATCTCCCACTTTTACAGTAACAGGGGTAGCATCCTCTTCTTTACTGAAGAGGGATTCAGAATACTCAATTAGATACCTGTCATGCCCTCTGCTGAAAAGGTTTCTTTGCAGGTCCTTAACATGCCCCACCTATCCTTTTGACTATCCCATTACTCTTAAGTTTATAAACATCTTTAGGATTCATTGAAACATAGGAAATAGGAGGAGTAGGCCATTCAACTCCTCAAGCCTGCTCCACCATTCAACAAGATCATGGCTGACCTTCTACCTCAATGCCATTTTCCTGCACTATCCCTTCTCCTAGTCAAGCATTTTCCTTTCTCCTTTCCGAAAAAATACTCTAGACTTGATATTGTGATCACTGTTTCCCCAAATGCTCTCCCATTGAAATGTGCTACACTTCATTCTCCAGAACAAGATCCAGCATTGATTATTTCTTCATTGGACTGGAAACATATCGATTAGGAAAGTTTTCCTGCAAAACTTTGAGGAATTCCTCCCATGCCTTGCCATCGCAGTATATATTAGTATTCTCACTAATCTAGTGCTTTTACATGTTTCTAAGATTTGCCTGCAAATTTGCTTCTCCATCTCCTGCCCACTTTTTGGTAGTCTTTACGACACACCTAGCAACTTATCTACTCCTTCACTCGAACCAAACAGACTCTGTGAGCCCTCAAGCACGATTCCTTTCCAGGGCTGTACCAGTATCTTTGATCAATACTATCACTCCACCTCCTTTTCTTCCTTTCCTATTTCTCTTGAATACATTGCAGCCAGTAATGTTTAGTTCCCATTTTTGCACTTGTTTCAGCTGGGTTTCTGTTGTTGCATTATATCAAACAGTAATTCTGCTTGTAGCTTACCAACCTATTTATCATGCTCTGTTCAGTTAGGTACATGCACTACAAACCTGCCTTGTCTCTCTCCTGTCTGGTCCCTTCTATTTCTAGACCACTCTTTGCCTCTCCCAGTCCTTTATAAACCTTCATTTCTCCTATCTGATGTTTCATCCTGGTTTCCTTAAAATTAGATTAAAGCCTCTTCTCACCACTTGTTAACCAAGTATAAATGATAAGTCGAGTGATTTGAGTCACAGATAATCAAACTAAATTTGCTCTTTCAATTTAATCAATTTACAGTGTCTTCATGCTTAAGTGGAGCAATATGGATTACCCATGTCTTCTCTGCTACTCTTGTGACCACCATACGTAGTCCACTCTTATCTGACTCAAGTGGCTGCTCTTCATTTAAGAGCCTATAGAGCAAATGTCAGCAGTCTTATTTTAACATGAATGCCATCACAATCTGGCTTGATCCTCTCTCAGCCCAAGTCAACACATTGATTTTCTCAGTAGGAATCCCTGAATACCAATCAAGACTGTAGTTCCAATCCAAGCTATGAGGTTACTGAGGCCATTTACTGCCCATCTAACTTGGCAAAAACTGGGGATCCAAAGTCTACATATCTTGGAATTCCATCAGATGTACAGATTTAGGCATTGAGCACTCCATACCCAGGTTTTAAAGACAAGCCTTAATTTTCTGCTTAAAACAAAGGCTTTTTGTTCAAAGACTTGGTAAGAGTAAGCACACTAGACCTTGCAAACAAGCCTATCTCAGCATAAAATTTGTTAACAAATCCAAATTCTTAAGTGAGGCTACACAGTACACAGAGGCAAGCCCAAAAGAGCACACATGGAAACCAAAAGGACCCATTTTTGCAAAACAGATTGAGATGGTTATCAGTCACTGGCTACACATGCAAAATTTGTGTGCGTTCACTCTATGTTTACTTTTCTAAAATTCTCATTTAGATTCTATCATTTCTACCTCAACAGCATTTGTGATAGAGAACCACGTTTAATAACCTGAGAAAATATTCTTTCCTTCTTCCAGTAATGAAATAGTCTATGCTTATCTATGAAGATTGAAATAATTGCACCTCTAGGTCCTTAACACTCCTTTACTTTCAAGAATCCTATCTTTTTAAGGTATGCCCTTCCCCCCTCCTAAAAATATACTTCACATACCTGTACATTGTATTTATCTGCCCACTCTGTCAACCTGTGTCATTTTTCGGTCAACTTCCTATAATTTTCTTTTTTGATGAAATGCCTTTTATGCCTATATCAAAGCCATTTATACAAGTGGAACTTAAAGAGTACCCAGGTTAGAACCCAGGGCATACCTGTCTCTCATCTCTCCAATCCAAAAAAAATTTATTCACCCTTGAAGGAATCATATTTGACTTGAAACGTTAACTCTGTTTTCCCTCTTCACAAATGCTCCAGACCTGCTGAGTATTTCCAGTATCCACAAGTCTTTTGTTTTTATCTATTCACTCTTACTCTTGTTTTCTAGCCCGCAGTCATCTACTGATTAATGCAGCTACAGTGCTTTTAATATAGGCAATCGTTTTTCTAACGTGCCTCTCATGTGACATTTATAGGCTCTCCTGAAAATTAATTTGTAACATGTATTATGTTCCCTTTATCTAACTAACAGTCAAAAAAAGTCAAGCATGACCTCCCTGTTATAAATCTTTGCTTTTCCCAACTTAACATGGCCATAATTTCATTCTATTTCTGACCTATAGCCATTGTTAGAGATCTGAAGATCCCCGCAGAAGCATACCCACAACGCAATAAGTGCAATTGTGTTTATGAATGGCTGTGAAACCATGAGACTTCCACTATTCTTGGTGTGTCATTTTGGCAGAACATGACGGCAAGTAAATTTCTCTTTAATTAGGCTGAAACAATGGTCTTAAAATACACCACAATAGTATAATGTTTTTAAAAATAGTCTCCTTGCAGTACTTTAGCATAATAAAAGATTTTCTTTTAAAAAAAACTCCCTTTCATGTTTCTGAGCTATGCAGCATTTCTGACCACTGGCATAACAGGCTGGTAAGTGGTTCCCCATTCTGGGAAAATGCCAAGCTTCAGCTCAATAAAATCAATACTTCTCTCAAGATCAAGAATTCACAATACATGCAAGCCATTACTTTGTACAGCTTCACTGAATACCAACTTAAAAAGCTTGATTTTATATAATTATATTTATCTATCTAAAAGTACAAAAGTAATGATAATTCTATACCAAGTTCTGCAAACAGCAGATAAAAACAAATAAAAACAAAAAACTACTGCGCATGCTGGGAATCCAAAACAAAAACAGAATTACCTGGAAAAACTCAGCAGGTCTGGCAGCATCGGTGGAGAAGAAAAGAGTCGACGTTTCGAGTCCTCACGACCCTTCAACAGAACTGAGTATAGTTAGGAGAGGGGTGAAATATCAGCTGGTTTTAGGTGGGCGGGGGGAGCGAGAAGTTGAGGCGGGGGGGGTGGTGGTGGTGGTTGTAGGAACAAGCAAGCAGTGATAGGAGCAGATAATCAAAAGATGTCCAGCATGATGCCACCACCAAACACATCTTCCCTTCACCCACCCTGGCAGCATTCCGTAGGGATCGTTCCCTCCGGGACACCCTGGTCCACTCCTTCATCACCCCCTACTCCTCAATCCCCACCTATGGCACCTCCCCATGCCCACGTAGAAGATGCAACACCTGCCCCTTCACTTCCTCTCTCCTCACCGTCCAAGGGCCCAAACACTCCTTTCAAGTGAAGCAGCATTTCACTTGCATTTCCCCTAACTTAGTCTACTGCATTCGTTGCTCCCAATGCGGTCTCCTCTACACTGGAGAGACCAAACGCAAACTGGGTGACCGCTTTGCAGAACACCTGCGGTCTGTCCGCAAGAAAGACCCAAACCTCCCTGTCGCTTGCCATTTTAACACTCCACCCTGCTGTCTTGCCCACATGTCTGTCCTTGGCTTGCTGCATTGTTCCAGTGAAGCCCAACGCAAACTGGAGGAACAGCACCTCATCTTCCGACTAGGCACTTTACAGCCTTCCGGGCTGAATATTGAATTCAACAACTTTAGATCTTAAACTCCCTCCTCCCATCCCCACCCCGTTTCTTCCCCTTCCCTTTTGTTTTTTCCAATAATTTATATAGATTTTTCTTTTCCCACCTATTTCCATTATTTTAAAATCTACAACTAATACCCTGTCAGTCTTTCCACCCCACCCCCACTAGAGCTGTACCTTGAGTGTCCTGCCATCCATTCTTAATTAGCACATTTTCTTAGATAATATCACCACCTTCAACACCTCTTTGATCCTTTTGTCTGTGACATCTTTTGATTATCTGCTCCTATCACTGCTTGCTTGTTCCTACAACCCCACCCACCCCAACTTCTCACTCCCCCCGCCCACCTTAAACCAGCTGATATTTCACCCCTCTCCTAACTATACTCAGTTCTGTTGAAGGGTCGTGAGGACTCGAAACGTCGACTCTTTTCTTCTCCACCGATGCTGCCAGACCTGCTGAGTTTTTCCAGGCAATTCTGTTTTTGTTCTGTAAACAGCAATTGGATGAAGTTGATAAGGGAGGAATGTTGGCTTCCTGCTCTCCTTTGAATAGCATCATATGATCTTTCATCTCTAACTTAAAGTAATTTAAGGGATTATCCATCACAATGCAGCACTCCCACAGTACTGGATTATGGGCTCAAGTCCTGAAGTGGGCTTGAACTTTCAACCTCTGACTCAGAGGAGTGTTATCAAATTAACCAAATTGATGTATATTTTATTAATGTGAGCAAAATTTTTGTAGAAAACAAATTGGAACTAAACTTCAAACAACAGCTTATATTTATATTGTACCTTTAATGTAGTAAAGCATTCCAAGGGCATTATGAAACGAAATATGACATCAAGTCACATAAAAAAAATCAGGTCAGATGAACAAAAGCTTGGCTAAAGAGAAACGTGTCAAGGAGTGTCTTAAAGGAGGGAAACGAGGCCGAGGGGTGAAGGGAGGGTATTCCAGAGTTTAGGGTTGAGGCAACTGAAGGCACAGCCACCAATGTGGAGTGATTAAAAATCAGGCTGAAGAGACAAGAGTAAGGGGAGGACAGGTAGCAGAGGGTTGTGGGGCTAGAAGAGATTAAAGGTAAGGATGGGTGAGGCCATGAAGGGATTTGAAAACAATGATCAGAATTTTAAAATCAAGACATAGCTTGACCGGGAGTCAATGTTCATTAGCAAACACAGGGCTGATAGTTAAGACATGGGCAGCAGAGTTTTGGATGACAAGTTTATGTAGGGTGAAATGTGAAAGACCAGCCAGAAGTCGGGTGGTATAGTCAACTCCAGAAGTAACGAAGGTACGAATGAGGGTTTCATCAGATGAGCTTAGACGGGACAGAGTCAGGCAATGTTGCGAGGTAGATATAAGCGGTCCTAGTGATAGCACGAATGAGATCATGAGCTCATCAAGCTCAAATGTGACACCAAGGTCTAGAGCAGACACTAATCTCAGATTGTTGCCAGAGACGGGGATGCGAGTTGACAGCTGGGGAACAGAGTTTGCAGCAGAGACCGAAAACAATGGCTTCAGTCTTCCCATTTTAATTCAAGGAAATTTCTGCTCTTCCAGTTCTGGATGTCAGATAAGCAGTCTGATGGTTCAGCAACAGTGGAAGAGTTGAGAAAGGTGTACAAAAAGCACACCTTGTGTTTTATACTTTGCAAGTCAGTCCCATTGCAGATACCATAACAACAGTCATTAATACTGATTAAAATGTTACAAACCAAAAACTGCTACTCCTAAAGAATACATTTTCTCACAATCAAGAACTCAGTGGTCAACTCTACTCACCATCTTGACTGCTTTTGAGCTCCTCACTGTATTTCTTCTGTAAAGCTAATTCAGCCTCCAGCTGTGCAATGCGTCCCTGGGACAGCTGTCTTCCCAATTCTTGGTTTTCCTGAATTAACATCCGACACTTGGCCATCAGCTTTTTTCCCGTTTGGCTGTAAAGACAGACACTTACCATCACAGAAGGAAACGACAGTTCTTCATAAAGTGGAGATCATCACACATGATCACATGCTATTAAAACCCAACATTTCTAGCCCACTGTATTTCAAGCCACTATGGCTTGGGAACTTCCATTTTAAATGCATGATATTTTCAAACCCAGAGTTAAGACATTCCTATTTAAATGCTTTTCATTAAATCATTTTTTTTTTTAAATAAAAAAGTGATACTCTGGAAGAAAATGTCAGCTAGTTCCTGCAGGATTTATAGTTGTGACGCTGAACCTATATGGAATTAAAATACCCAGAGATCTCATTCATAGTAGTATATGGATAGTCAACAAAAAGCACAAGTTTACAGCAATGAAACTCTGATCTCAGGGAAGATCAGAGAAGCATCAACGTATGAAAGAAACAGCATCAACTGAATTCATAATTATTCAAAGCTCACAGATGCTCTGTGGGGTGCGGTAGGTAGGCATTCAAACCAGCGGGTCCCAGGCTTGATCCCATGGCTGCACTGCGCTAGCTGATTTTAGCCTAGGCTACTAAAAATAGGCCAAGTGCCTCAGTGTTTTTGGAGGGAGCCTAGGGAGAAATTGGTCTTGAGCTCCCACACAGTAACATATAATACAGTAACCCCTGCTGAAATGGGCCCAATATACACTGGGGGAGGACAGCAGCAGGCTTAGACTTGGCTGTGATGCCTCCAATGATCAAATTGCCTATCAACACACAGGAAAATTAAAACTTCAACCCAAGTGGCCCAAGAGCTGCTAGTGCATTTGAACTGCACCGCAACAGTTATGCAATTTAAAAGAGAGAAAAACAGAACGCAATTCCATCTCCAGATGACCCAATACAGGTCTGATATTTTAAAACTGGCGATGGTCCCATAGTGGATTTAACACAAAAAGAGGCATTGAGAAAGTAATAAAGTACCAAAAACAGTGATGAAATGTCCAAAGTTTGTCGAACTGGTTGACAAAGACGACCAAAAACTGCACATTACAAAACAGTGGTAACAGCCTTTATGACTTTAAAGGTGGACTTATTTTAAATCCATGCAAGTATACCTCAAAACCACAAAGTTTAAGACAGGAACCAAATACAGTGCTGACAATTTTGGAAGCACAGGAACTGGGTTCACATTCATCAATGACAGATCACTGTGCAGAAATGTGCATTGTATAGGTAGGATAGAATGAAGATAGTCGATGCATAATAATGCAATTCTATTGTCTCCTTTCCCTGCACCTCCAAGAAAAATAAAAGCACAACCATACCCTCAAGTGATGGTGCGGACCAGAGCAGTGCATGGGCCTAAGTTTAAATGTTAAATTAAATCCTATATGAATCAGACTGATAGGAAATTATATTAACATATGCCTATTTCCACCGGATTTAAAAATAGGAATCAAAGAAAACATTTTAAAGCTGTAACTAAATTGCCGATGAAACACGTACTTCTAATCTCCCTTAGTAATGCTGATTTTTAAGAAACTGATATATTGTTGAAATCATATCCATCACCACTTTAACAGTCCTTCTGAAATACTTTTGTAAGAAAGATTTATGTTGTGGCCTGAACTTGATCTCAGACCATCCGTGATGTTGTCTGTTGCAGTTTCTCTTCTATGTTTTGAAATGGTACGCACTATTAACAATTGATGCATAATGACATAAACAGCCACACATACCTACACAATTCTTATTTTACAAGACACATCTGAACTGCAACACAAGAAATGATTAATGAAAAAAATTTGAAAGCTTTACAAACTCATAAAACCCCAAATGCTATTTTGCTGACAGAATTTAAGATATGTCCATCTCTGCAAGGCCCAGATGAGATTTCCCACATGATCAATAATCAGAAAAAAAATTGAAAACTGGGGTTCAAATGTTCTCTTTGGAATGTGCATTAAAATAGGTACAATTATATTTCTTTGTAAAAAGAGCATGGCATGTGCTTTTAATAAATGGAGGTTCAAAGGAAAACCAACGATCTATTTCGCAATAAACTTAATTTGAAATATTCATTCCACTGACTTGAATAAATCTCTACCAGTTTGATCTTCCAACTTCACTGGTACAGACAATTATCCTGATGCAACACAAAACATTTCACGAAACAAGAAATTTAGTTTTGCAGTTTTAAAAGTGCATGAACGTTTCTTTTTACTGAGACAGGTAGATCATCTTGCAGTATTGAAATAAACTACACAGAATACTGTACAATTAAGACTGATATGCCCCACAATATGAAAATAAGAAAATAGGGTTAGACTTTTATCAGCAAATTGCACTGTGAACTTTACAATGAGCAGTTGGAAAAACATCAAAATACATTAAAAAACTACAGTTTGGGGACTTCAGTATAGATTTTCTCCCTCCCTGTGTCAGTCACCAGGATAGTTTGAATTTCACAGTGTTAAAAATTCTCAAACAGTCATCATTACATATCACCTGGAGCTGCTCCAAACTTCCGTTTTTTGAAAAAGGCTGCCATCTAAATTTTGCTTATGAAGCAAATATCCAGAATTACTGCAGTTGAGGGATTTTATTTATGGAACTGGGAGCTCCCAAACTAATTCAGAAAAAATTGTTGATAAAGCAAGTGGTGTGGTGCACATACTTTAGCATCCCATTTCCATAAATAAAAACAAAGTATCCCAAACTTGGCATGCTTAGCTGAGGGATGAAGAATTGAGCAATTTAGGATTTAGTGAACAATTGCTGTCACTGTTTGAAATCAGGTCTAGATCTAGCTTTCATATTGCGCCCAATTAGTCTGTTTCGATCACAACAGCCAGGATAAGCAACTGATTTTGATAAAGCACTATATAAAGAAACACCAGGATTTATATGATATTGAAACCTACTTGTAACATATTGATTACAGTTACATACCAGACAGATTTTCTGAAATGTATATGAAGGATGTCAATTGGATAAGTTGTCTCATTCAACTGGAAGGGCACGATATCACCTTTCAGCTCCAACAGATGTGTTTTAATATTTCTCCACCAACGACAAAAGATCTTTCAATACAGGAAAATCAAATTTTCCCCAACGTAACATTTTATCTGGTGCAAACCTTTAGATGTTACAATAATCACTTGCAATTTCTAGAATAAAACTAAATTTCAATACACTTGGGTTCTACAACTGCACAGTTGCGTTTCCAGATAAGTCACTGATGGCAACACTTCAGAAATAAAATGCCCAGTACAAAAATGGCATGTTTTGAAAAAAAAAAACAACATTACCTCCAATAGTTAGCCAGTGGAAGGGGTTTAAATTTCACTGACAAAAAACTAACCAAACAGTTAGATTTCAACTTTTCCGCTTACATTTATAAGACTGCTCACAGTTTGGTACATACAAGTTGGT
Source organism: Cetorhinus maximus (assembly GCF_964194155.1). Taxonomy (NCBI): domain Eukaryota; kingdom Metazoa; phylum Chordata; class Chondrichthyes; order Lamniformes; family Cetorhinidae; genus Cetorhinus; species Cetorhinus maximus. Next base: position 39,194,561 of record NC_135892.1, on the reverse strand, counting down.
TAGTTAATGAAGTTAAAGAAACCATAACCACAATAAAGGGAATGTTGCATCAGAATGAATCAATATGAAAATATGGCTTTGCAAATTAAACGCTACATAAGAGTTGATGGCCAGTTCAAAAAAATTATTGAAACCTTTGACTGTGCTCTAAAGTCACTTCAATCTTTTTTCAACTCTTGACAGTTCACCGTGAACAAGCAGGAAGTCTTCAGTCTTACACCAAATTGACTTCCAATGTCTATTGGTCACTAGCGCAACGTTTGGAGTGCAGGGCATTCCACTACTTTAAACGAATTTACACGAACAACTCAATTCAGGCTCAGTGTCTGAGATGAGAAAAGCTATGTTCTCTCCTCCAAACTCAGACTGCAAACTCAGCCACCAGAAACAGTGTGCAGCAGACTTTACACTCTTTTTTGCAGAAAAGTGACTTCTTTTCCTCCCTTTATTTTCTTCTATAAAAGCCAAATTTCAAGTGTCTAAACTGGGCAAGAATTTTTTTTGGTTGGATGCAGGCCCACTCTTCAGAACAGTCCGACTCCTGCAGGCCTCTGAAGTAGAAGGGGAAAAAAGCTGAAACAGAACGTTCATCTGACAATGTTTTACATTAAGCATAACAAGCTGAGTAGTAAATGAATCTGGATTTTTTTTTTGCTCAAAGGCTGAGGCTGTCTTGCTCTGTTAAGAGAGTACTTGGCCTTCCCACCATACATTCTTGCAGTGGGACTGTCAGGGAGGTCTTGACTGGGGAGTATTTTGTTTGTTTACCTATCAGGTGTAAACTTCCAGGCACTCAGTTCATTTTGGGCTTGTTCCAGTTTGTCTTTAGTCTGTTCCAGTTCAGTCTTCATTTTAAGGAAAAACAAGTTAATAGCAGGGTCAACCAAGGTGGATCGGAGTTGAGCAGCACTGGGCAGTTGAACTTGCTTGAGGTACTGGATCTGGTTCTGTTAGAAGTAAAAGTTATATGGTCACCAAAGAGGCATCATCTTAGTGCACAATACTGATGTACCAATAAGCAGGATGTTAATACCTCTCCAATGCCATCTTACATAAACTGCTAGTGTACTTTCTTTTAAGTTTTATTTCCCCCAGCCAAAATGTTCATCCCTTCTCTCCACAGCAACAAGCCTTCAGAAGCCACGTGCTTTGCAACAGTAGCCATGCTTTGCCATACAACGGGCTATTTGAACATACATAGGGAAGTTGAAAAGGAAGACGAGTAGCCCAGTCTTGTGTTACCTCACATCCAAACACAGTTTCCTCCCTGGGCCCTGATCCATAAAGTACGACACATTTCACATCTACCCTTTGAACCATCATGAGCCCACAAAATGTTTACCATAGATCAGTAATCAAGTTAATGTACATGTAGCGGTTGTATGGCTGCAATCAAGGACATGGATATGTATAGTTACTGAGATACTCAAATAAGTTATGCAGTTAATAGGAAGTCAACATTTTCCCCTGCGGGATTGCTCAAGATGTACAGCAGAAATTTAAGATGTGGGTTGTGGTAAGTTTTGATCAGCTGGGAAATAGTTAATCAGAAAGAGAGACAGATTGCATGAGATACACGTATGGTACCTGCACATAACCATCTGATATACATATTTTTTACATAAGTCCGAAAAGAGCAACATTGCCACAGAAGGCTGTGGAGGCCAGGTCATTGAGTGTATTTAAGACCAAGATAGATAGGTTCTTGATTGGTAAGGAGATCAAAAGTTACGGGGAGAAGGCGGGAGAATGGGGTTGAGAAACGCATCAGTCATGATTGAATGGCGGAGCAGACTCGATGGGCCGAAAGGCCTAATTTCTGCTCCTATGTCTTATGGTTCAGCAGAGAGAAATGTTCACTTAACAGAAGAGGCTGGTTGTACAGAATCAGCTCCTTTCATCATATAGGACAAATACAGCTGTATCTTGTACTTCTGCCAACAGCTTCCCGGTTGAAAATGACTCCTGTGGTTAAGGAAAGCCAGCTGCCGATTTTTGAATAGTCTACACCAAAGTTTCAGTTGCTGTTATTTGTTAAGCATTTGTGCATGCATAAACTAGTAAATACAAAAAACCACATAACATCAGTCAAATGTTAATTATTTTCACATATCTTAATTTTCTTTCAGTTTGTATTTTCCTGCATATTAAAATACTGAGATAGCAGGTCTGATGTATCCTTAAACAAATGAGAGGGTAACAAGCAGATTATAAAAAAATACAAGGAAGAATTGTGGGAATTTATACTGACATACCATTTGATCTCAGGTTCCACATAATAGACATTCATGCAAGCAAAGTCCAATTTTTATTACAATTTTAACTTTACAGCAACAGAAACAAGGGATATCCACATGTGCTCCTTGATCTCCGTAGTCAACCCCCGAAAGCATTTTCTGCCATGTGCGTTCCTGCAACTATACCTTTTGAATCACAACTCAACGGAGTTGCACTTGTCGGTTTAATCTGGATCAACTCCAAGACAACATATAAAACAGTCTTTTGCTTCAGAAATTGAAGGAAACCTCTAGCCAAACTCAATGCTGACTTAAAGAAAAAAGGTTTACATCTTGTTTTAGCAGTATGATCCTGCTGCCAGTTCAAATACTGCTGTCAATAAGGACAAAGTAGCCACTGAACTCAATGTATCTGTTGCCATGTATCTTGTTTTTAGATGAATCTTGCTTGAATTCAAAGCAGTGATGGTTGGGATACTTGATGCCATTGGCATTTGAGCAGTTTATTGCGTTGTCCATACCCCATTTCAGAAGCACCCAGAAGCAACCTTTGAACGGTGGATCCTATACAACATTTTGTTAGCCACTATACCAAAAACATTTTGGCTTCCCATCTAGCTTATTGTTGATAATACCAAGCCAGGTATCAAGCAAAGTAGCTGTGAGACAATATAAAACACCAGTTAATTCTAGTGTGTGTTCTGCTGGTCACAATACAAATGACTTCATAGCCTTTTAATATACATTAAAACATTTCCTGCTTTATGTCAGTTAGACTCCACTAGTGTGATACAAAGGCTCAATTATCAGAGCTATGAAAACTACTTCTGTTACCTGTGACATTTCTCTAACTTATGGGTCCAGATGCAGTATCATACATCTTCAATTAAGATCCAATATTAAGAGTGCACAGCACTCAAAGGACAAACTACATGTCATGACAGTTCAACTTTAGCAAGCCAGCCATATTTTCACAATCCAACTGCCTCAAAATGTGTATAGCAAAAATGAGGAAACATATCGCAAAGTAAAAACAAATGCAAAAAATACAGCATTCCCAATATATGAATCATTTCACGAGACATCAGGTGACATTTGCCATATACGTAATAGAAATTACCGGAACTAAGTATCACCAGTTCTAATTAAGCACTCAAAACAAATGCAGATTCCTGCATGGATTCACTCACTGCATATCTATTGAATTAGGGATGTGGAGAAAGAATTTCATTTCGAAAAATTAGGCAACTAAAGTTTATGCATTATAACTATCATTGGTGATTTAAACCATTTCCAACAAAATAGCTCATGTTTTGATAGCTGTTTTGGAGTTGACAAGGCATTTCAAAATTACACCAAATCCACATGCTTAAGCCATAGAGCTGGATGGTATTGCAGTGCAAGTGCACCCCTGCTCCAGGCCTAGCCTCCCATTCTTTTCTCAAATAATGCTCATCATCATATTGTGTATTGGATTATCATTTGCAGATCAGAAAGAAGAATGGTATAACAACCGGAATCAACAGGAATCTAAACACCAAGTACTAATTTGTTAAATGAAATATGGCAATTCATTAATCTGAAGCAGTCTACACTGTTTATAGTAAGTATATTGTTGTTAACACAATTCGCCTGCAATAAGCAGATAACAAAAATCTTGAAAATGTAAATTGTGATGTTAAAAGATGAAACATCAGATGACATTTAATGAATAAGTGCAAAGCATTTTGGAAGAAAAAAATGAAATGTAAAATAAATCATCAAACTATACAATTTTTAAAGGGGTTGCGGGAGCAGAGAAACCTGCTCACATACACAAATCTTTGAAGATGGCACACACTTGTATTTAGGGAACATGATTTTGATGATACAACATTTGGGTGTGGTTGACAGTCAGGAGGAGAGCTGTAAACTGCACAAAGAAATCAACGGGCAGAAACGGGCAGGTGGGCAGAAAAGTGGCAACTGGACTTCAATCAGAAATGCATTTGTGAACAACAAACAAGGCAAAGGCATACAAAATAAATGACAGGATATTGAGAAATGTAGAGAACAGAAGGACCTTGAAGTGCATGTCCACAGATCCCTGGAAGTCAGACAGGTAGATAAGGTAGTTAAGGCAGCATATCAGATACTTTTTTTTAGCTGCAGCATAGAGAATAAGAGCTGATAGGTTATGGTAGAACTGTATAAAACACTAGTTAGACCACAGCCAGAGTACTGCATGCAGTTCTGGCCACTGCATTGTACAGGAATGATATGATCACACTATTGGGTACAGAAGAGATTTATGAGGATTTTGCTGGAAATTTTGTTTGCGATGAAAAATTAAATAGGTTGGGGTTGCTTTCTTTGGAACAGAAGCAGCTAAGGGCATATTTAAATGAAGTCTGTAAAATTATAAGAGGACTAAATAGAGTGAATAGAAGGACCTATTTCTCTTACCAGAGGAGTCAATAACAAGGGGGCATAGATTTAAAATATGGGGTATTGCGGAGAAATTTTTTCACCCACTCTGCCAGAAAGGGTGTTAAATGCAGAAACCCTAATTGCATTTTAAAAAATACTTGGGTATGCACCTGAAGTGCTGAAACCTACAAGGATACAGACCAACAGTTGGAAAGTGGGATTAGGCTGGTTAACTTCTTGGCCAGCTGAGGTCCTATGGACCAAATTGCCTCCCTCTGTGCCATAAATTTTCTATGCTAAGTTGATACTGTGTTTTAAACAAACACATGGGAGCCGTGGCTTTACAGGGGAATAGTGTACTCAAGCAAGAAGTTATATTAAATTGTTATAAGCAATTGGTTTGACCTCAGCTGGAGTATTTAAAAGAAAGATGTTAAGGCCTTGGAGATTTGAGAAGAGGTTTCCCTTAATGGCATCAAGGATGAGGGACTTGAGTTATATGGAGACTGGAGAAACAGATAGCTTTCTCTGTTCCAAGGAAAACAATGACAAGATTTAAAAGTTCAAAAGTATGAGTTGGTGTAATAGGGTAGATAAAAACCAGAAAAGACAGATTAAAGATAGGTGGCAAAAAAAAGTTCTAGGGAAGGTGACCATCTTTTTTTCCCACAAAGCGAGTTATGATGATCTGCAGTGTACTGCCTGAAAAGGGTGGTGAGAGCAGATTCGATGCAACTTTTTATAAAGGGAATTGGATTATATCCACTAAGATAAAAGCAAAAAACTGCGGATGCTTGGATTATATCCAAGTCACCAAAAGGAGAAATTTGTAGGGGGTGGTGTGGAAAGAGCAGGGGACTGGGATTAATTGGATAGCTCTTTCAAAGGGCCAAAGATATGATAGGCAAAATAATCTCTGTGTTATATGATTGTATGATGGTTGGATAGTAAAACTGGCTATAGAAACCAGATACTCCAAATCTTCTACTGAAAATGATATAAAACAGGGCTTTCACTTAAGTTGTTTCAATATATTTGAAATTGATCAGGACAGCTGATAGGCAGCAACTGCCATGCACTATTCAATCTCTTCTGTTTTATTTAATTCATTTTGCCAATAAAATGCCAGGATATTTGGGAAGATTTTAAATGCTCTCCATCAGCAACAAAACCACCCCAGCTTTGAACTTGGATTTTTATTTGTTCTTAGGACGAGAGCATTATACTCCATCCCTTGAACTACTGTAGTCCACGTGGTGCAGGTATTTCCAAGTGCTGTTAGAGGAGTTCCAGGGTTTTGACCCAACGACAGGGAAGGAAGGGCGATGTGTGGTTTGGAAGCAGAACTTGCAAGTTGTGGTGTTCCCATGCATCTGCTCCCCTTGCCCTTCCATGTGCTGGAGGTTGCAGGTTTCGAAAATGCTGTCAAAGTGCAACTAGGTGAGTTGCTGCTGGTGCTGCTACCATAGTGGAGGGAGTGAAGGTTTAATGCGGTGGATAAGGCACCACCAAATGGGCTGCCTTACCTTGTATGGTGTTGAGCTGCACTCATGCAGCCAAGTGAAGAATATTCCACAAAATTCCTGACTTGTGCCTCGTAGGTGGTAGGTAGGCTTTGGGGAACCGCGAGTTACTTGCCGCAGAATTCCTCATCTCTGTTCTTGTAGCCACAGTATTTATGTGGCTGGTCCAGTTAAGCTTCTGGTCAATGGTAACCCCCCAGAATGCCGATATTGGGAAATTCAATTATGGTAATGCTGTTGAATGTCAAAGGGATCTTTCTTTAATTTTTCTCCCATTGGCGCTCTTGCCCTATTCAAGCTGATCTTGTCTGAGGCCTGCTCCCTTGACCCTATTCCCACTAAGCTGTTCATCACATGCCTTATCTTCCTGACTCCCACGCTAACCGCCATTCTTAATGATTCTCTCTCTTTAGGTGCTGCAGTCCCCTCCTTCAAATATATCATCCCTTTCCTCCTCAATCCTTGCAAGCTAGCACCCAATTTCCTTTTCCTCTCCAAATTCTAATCGTCTGTCACCTCCCAAATCTGCCCCATTTTTCTTCATGAACTCCATAACTGAATCCCTTAAATCAGGTTTCTGCTCCTGCCACGGTACCAAACCAACTCAAAGTCACAAACGATATCCTACATGAATGTGACTGTGGTAATGAGGTGCTATACACCTCATGAGAATGAAAGCAGATTGACCAAATGACTATTACCCATTGGCTGTGTAGCACAGGCTACAAGGTTAATCAGTAGTTTAGAATAGGTACCCGCATGGGCCCCAGCTATGCCTGTCTCTTTATGGGGTATGTGGAACATTCCTTGTTCCAGTCCTACTCCGGCCCCCTCCCACAACTCTTTCTCCGGTACATCGATGATTACTTCGGTGCTGCTTCATGCTCTCGTCGGGACCTGGAAAAATTTATTAATTTTGCTTCCAATCTCCACCCCTCCATCATCTTCACATGGTCCATCTCTGACACTTCTCTTCCCTTCCTTGACCTCTCTGTCTCAATTTCTGATGATAGACTGTCCACCAATATCCATTACAAGCCTACCGACTCCCACAGCTACCTCGACTACAGCTCCTCACACCCCGCTTCCTGTAAAGACTCCATCCCATTCTCTCAGTTCCTTCGCCTCCGTCGCATCTGTTCTGATGACGCTACCTTCAAAAACAGCTCCTCTGACATGTCTTCCTTCTTCCTTAACCGAGGTTTTCCATCCACGGTCGTTGACAGGGCCCTCAACCGTGTCCGGCCCATATCCCGCGCATCCTCCCTCACGCCTTCTCCTCCTTCCCAGAAACATGATAGGGTCCCCCTTGTCCTCACTTATCACCCCACCAGCCTCCGCATTCAAAGGATCATCCTCCGCCATTTCCGCCAACTCCAGCATGATGCCACCACCAAACACATCTTCCCTTCACCCCCCTTGACGGCATTCCGTAGGGATCGTTCCCTCCGGGACACCCTGGTCCACTCCTCCATCACCCCCTACTCCTCAACCCCCACTTATGGCACCTCCCCATGCCCACGCAGAAGATGCAACACCTGCCCCTTCACTTCCTCTCTCCTCACCGTCCAAGGGTCCAAACACTCCTTTCAAGTGAAGCAGCATTTCACTTGCATTTCCCCTAACTTAGTCTACTGCATTCGTTGCTCCCAATGCGGTCTCCTCTACATTGGAGAGACCAAACGCAAACTGGGCGACCGTTTTGCGGAACACCTGCGGTCTGTCCGCAAGAAAGACCCAAACCTCCCTGTCGCTTGCCATTTTAACACTCCACCCTGTTCTCTTGCCCACATGTCTGTCCTTGGCTTGCTGCATTGTTCCAGTGAAGCCCAACGCAAACTGGAGGAACAGCACCTCATCTTCCGACTAGGCACTTTACAGCCTTCTGGGCTGAATATTGAATTCAACAACTTTAGATCTTAAACCCCCCTCCCCCCATCCCCACCCCGTTTCTTTTCCCCCCCCACCCGCCTTTTTTTTCAATAATTTATATAGATTCTTCTTTCCCCACCTATTTCCATTATTTTTAAATCTAAAACTAAAACCTTTAGTCTTTCCACCCCACCCCCACTAGAGCTGTACTTTGAATATCCTGTCTTGCATTCTTAATTAGCACTTTTCTCAGACAAAGACCACCACCTTCAACACCTCTTTGACCCTTTTGTCTCTGACATCTTTTGATTATCTGCTCACACCACACCCTCATGTGTCTCTTCCCCCCCACCCACCTTAAACCAATTTATATTTCTCCCTTGTTGAAACTATGCTTCAGTTCTGCTGAAGGGCCATGAGGGCTCGAAACGTTGACAGATTTCTTCTCCGCCGATGCTGCCAGACTTGCTGAGTTTTTCCATGGTAATTCTGTTTTTATTTTGTTTAGAATAGGGCCTGGTTTCAGAAGCACACATGGTGTTAGTGCTCTGTTTCTGGTGTAAATAAATAGCATGTACTTCAGCTTATATTGGTCTCTGCGTCTGCAGTATATTGTTTGCCAACTCACCCACCGGTAGATAGGTGTGCGCAATCGTGTTTGCGAGCAAAGCGACCCGACAGAAGGAACATAACTGGCGACAAGGCAAAACACGACCAGTTGATGACACCAAGGAAAGCCACGAAAATTCCATTGAAGCAAATCAGCCGTGCCTTGCAGGCCGATTCTAAGTGCAACCCTCACCATAGTCGCTGACGTTATCTCCCTCCAGTATGCCAGTTTGGCCATATCGAACCATTTGACAGGCCACTGATGACTGGTCATCATATTGAATGCCTCGTGTTCTTTTTGGCCAACGACATAAGGGAGATGAGGCAGGCCTGCTCCCTTGACCCTATTCCCACTAAGCTGTTCATCACATGCATTCTCTTCCTGGCTCCCATGTTAACTGATATTCTTAATGATTCTCTCTCTTCAGGTACTGTAGTCCCCTTATCGGCATGTGGCGGTAAAACATATGGCCTAATTCGTAGTCTAATGGCACCAACACCCCAGATTCAAAGAGCTTTGATGAGTTGTTAAACCTTATGAAAAGCCACTTTCAGCCAAAATCCTTGGTAACAACGCAGCGTTTTAAACTGAATTCGAGGTGTCGTGCCCCTGCAGAGACAGTCGCTTGCTACGTAGAGGCCTTGAAACAACTGACAGAGCACCGAGTTCGGGATGCCGATTAACGTGTTAAGAGACTAATTAGTATGTGGGATTAACGATTCAAAAAAGGTTGTTGTCAGAAACGAATTTAGACTTCAGCAAGGTGCTGGAGTTGGCCCTCGCAATGCAAAGTGGTCAGGGATTCAGAAGCAATCAAGGGAACACAAAATGGTGCCGCCTATCACGTCGGGAGGGAAGCACAGATTAGAATTTGCACAGAGGCACTGGGCTACACGGAAAGGCAGTAAACCACCACTATTAACAGACCAGCAAAAAGCAATGGTTTAACAGAGAAAACCCACATTAGTAACTGTAGAAATGGAACCAGACAGCCTGCAAGTGAACGACAATTTGTATGAATCGAGTGTTTCTACTGCCATTGTAAAGTGCACATTATGAGATATTGTGAAGACAGATTGAGGCAAAATTTTAACAAAAAGGTAGAACTCGTGAAATCCAAATAGAGAAACCAGGAGAAACAGAGCCAATCTACATGACTGTGGAAGTCAACGGAAAACCTATCCGGATGGAGTTGGATACAGGGGCATCCACTACAGTTACAGAGGAACATACATTCAAGTATCTGAATGGAGGAGACTACCCATTAAATCTGGAAAATTCAGATGCTAAAGATGTATACTGGTGAAGACATACGAGTAAGAGGTACATGCAAGGTTCTAGTACAGTATGGAAGCCAGTCTGTAAATTTACCCGGTAGTGGTAGCAGGAATTCTACTTGGTTGAAACTAGCTAAATGAAATAAAGTTGGAGTGGACCGAGATTTTTCAATTCAGAATGAAAGATCTGCAAGAAATATTACAGAAATACGCCTCTGTTCAGGGAAGAGCTGAGGCAGATTCATGAACTGCAAGCTAAAATCCATGTGGATCCCAGGGCAACCCCCAGATACTTGAAGGCGAGGCCAGTCCCTTATGCATTACGAGAGAAAGTTAATGTTGAATTAGACAGGCTGTAAAGTTGGGAGTCTTACAACCCATGCAATTTTCCGAATGGGCAGCATTCATAGTTCCAGTACTAAAGCCTGACCGGAGTGTGCGAATATGCAGGGACTACAAGTTGACTGTTAACAAAGTGGCCAGACTTGATTGGCATCCTATACCGAAAATTGATGAGTTGTACTCCAAGCTTGGTACAGTGCCTTGGTGAGACCACACCTGGAATACTGTGTGCAGTTTTGGTCTCCTTATCTGAGGAAGGACATACTTGCTATAGAGGGAGTGCAGCAAAGGTTTACCCGACTGATTCCTGGGATGGCGAGACTGACATATGAGGAGAGATTGAGTCGATTAGGATTATATTCACTGGAGTTCAGAAGAATGAGGGGGGATCTCATAGAAATTCTAACAGGACTAGACGGGGTAGATGCAGGAAGGATGTTCCCGATGGTGGGAGAGTCCAGAACCAGGGGTCACAGTTTGAGGATATGGGGTGGACCATTTAGGGCTGAGATGAGGAGAAATTTCTTCACCCGGAGAGTGGTGAGCCTGTGGAATTCGTTACCACAGAAAGTAGTTGAGACCAAAACATTGTATGTTTTCAAGAAGGAGTTAGATATAGCTCTTGGGGCAAAAGGGATCAAAGGGTATGGGGAGAAAGCGGGAACAGGCTATTGAGTTGGATGATCAGCCATGATCATAATGAATGGCGGAGCAGTCTCGAAGGGCCGAATGGCCTACTCCTGCTCCTAGTTTCTATGTTAAGCTGGCAGGGGGAACCGCATATACGAAACTGGACAAGTTGAGCTCGAAAAGGCCTCTTGGAATTTAATGACTAACAACACACATAGGGGCTTATACCAGTATACCCTTTGGAGCTCCTCGGCTTGTGTCATTTTCCAACGGACTATGGAAAGTTTACTTCAAGGTCTACCTCATGTGGTGGTTTATCTCTAAGATGTCCTAGTAACAGGACCAACTGATGAAGAACACCTGGCTAACCTGAAAGAGGTATTGAAGCATTTCACACAAGCCGGATTATGTTTGAAAAGAGAAAAATGTATATTGCAAGCAAAAGAAGTGATTTACTTGGGTCACTGGGTCGACTTGCAGGGCCTACATCCAGTAGAAGACAAGGTGAGAGCATTTTGTGAGGCGCCAGCACCAAAAAACGCATAGAACTCAAGTCCTTCTTGGGAATGGTGAACTACGATGGCCGTTTTCTCCCAAATTTGTCAACAGTACTAGCTCCATTACATGGGTTACTCGAGAAAAAAGCCACAGACGGACTTGGCAACCTCCACAACACCCGGCTTTTATGACTGTAAAGCAGTTGCTACATTCATCGGCCCTGTTGGTCAATTTTGACCCAAAGGAGGAATTAATTTTAACCTGTGATGCATCCCTTTAGAGAGGAGGGGCAGTACTCACCCACCGGATGGCTCCGCACAGCCCATTGGTTATATCTCAAGAACACTCAGTGTAGCAGAACGAAGAAACTCTCAAATAGAGAAAGAAGGCTTATCCATTGTATTTGGCATTAAGAAGTTCCACCAATTCATCATTTTATCCGATCACAAGCCACTACTAGGCTTGTTTGGGGAAGATAAAACAATACCCCCAATTGCCTCAGCACGCATCCAAAGGTGTGCACTGATTCTAGCTGCTTACAAATATACTTTTATCCACCAGCCAGGCAGCCAGATTACAAATGCTGGCGCACTGAGCCGATTACCTCTCAAAGACAGCAATGTGAACATTCCCATTCCTCAACAACTTGTCATGTTATTAAACTATCTGGATTCGTCACCAGCACATGCCAATGAGAGAGTGGACAGACCGCGACCCAGTTTTGTCTAAAGTAAGGGAACAAGTCTTGCAGGGATGGTCTAACGAGCCAAAGTTGGACGAAATGAAGCCCTATTTTAATAGGAAATATGAGCTCACCTGCCAGGATGGCATCTTGTTGTGGGGAGTGAGAGTCATTGTGCCTCCAAGAGAAAGACAACATTAGCCAAATTGCATAGTGCTCACCCCAGCATCTCCAGGATGAAAATGTTGGTGCGCAGCTATTTATGGTGCCCAGGGATGGACACAGAAATCGAAAACTTGGTTAAGATCTGCATGCAGTGTCAACAGGTGCAGAAAGTGCCCCCTTCTGCTCCACTGCATCCCTGGGATTGGCCACGTGGGGCCTTTTTTGGGCACAATGTTCCTCTCGAAGTGGATGGATGTATACGAGGTAAGATCACCCACATCTGCCACCACCATAGACAGATTGCACTTGAGTTTTTCAATACACGGGTTACCAGAGTAATAGTGTTTGATAATGAAATGGCATTCACCAGCGGGGAATTCCAAAGATTTACCATTCTCAATGGCATAACACATGTTAAACCCTCCCCATACAACCCTGCATCCAATGGTTTGGCTTAGAGGGAAGTCCAGACCTTCAAGTCCGGAATGAAAAAACTGGATGGAGACTCTATTGCAACTAGATGATCACGTTTCCTACTCAGCTATAGGACTACACCACACACAACCACAGAGTTATTGATGCAGAGACGTCTCAGGGCACGTGAGAGTCTCAGAAGGCCGAATTTAGAGGGGAGGGTAGAGAGAAGTCAGGAGGCCCAGAAAATGTACACAATTACCACAGTCGTGAAAGAAACTGTTGGAGACATAGATTTGGCAAAGAACTTTAGAGATGGGCCAAAATGGCTATCAGGTGAAGTTAGTGCAGTGACAAGGCCCCCGTCCTAGCACATATCAGTCGAAGATTGGATAATTAGGGGACATTTAAATAACCTCAGGACAAGAGAAATAGATCTACAAGAAAGGATGCGGCAAGCACTCCCATTGGAGTCTACACCACACGTAGAAGGAACTCCCCTTGGTTTGGAAGCCCCTGTAGGATTCATTGAGCCTGGCTGTTGGAGACATAAACTTACAGGTTCCCACTGGAGAGCCTAGCAGACAACTGACTCCTGAGAGGGAGGCCTCAGATAAACCATCCGAAGTCATGGAACTACGGCGTTCGACACATTTGAAGCCTCCAGAGAGACTGAATTTGTAAATAGTTTATTTATGTAAATAGTTGACATATTGTAAAGATTGTAAATTGTACTTTTGAGTAAAGGGGAGAGGGTAAGGTAATCTGAGGTGCAATACACCTAAAAGAGAATGTATATTTCTCTTTAAGACTGACCACGTGACTGTGTTACCCAATGGCTGTGTAGCCATTGTTAATCAGTGGTTTAGAATAGGGTCTGGTTTGAGAAGCACACATTGTGTTAGTGCTCTGTTACTTGTGCTAGTAAACAGCATGTGCTTCATCTTACATTGGTCTCTGTGTCTGCAGTATATTGTTTACCAACTCACCCACCGGTAGGTAGGCACGCACCCGTGTTCACGAGCAAAGCGACCCGACAGAAGGACATAAGTGACAAAAGTAAACTTTTTATCCTTCTCTGCCTGTAGCCTGTGACACAGCCCATCACACCAACCTTCGCCAACGCCTCTCCACCGATGCTCAACTGACTCAGATGTCATTCGCCTGGTTTCACGCTTATCTATCCAGTCACAACCAGAGTATCACTTCTAACTGCTTTCACTTGTGCTATTACTTGTGGGGACCTCAAAATCTATTCCTGGCCCTCTTCTTCTTCCCATCTACATGCTTCCCCTTAGCAACATCATCTGAAAGCATGCCAGATTCCACATGTACGATGACGACAACCAACCCTGCCTCATCACCATCGCTTTCAACCCCTCCAGTCTCTAACATGTCAGAATGCTTGTCAAACACCCAGTACTTAATGAACAGACATTTCTCCAACTAAACTACCGGGAAAACTGAAGCCACTGTCTTTGGTACCTACCACAAAATCAGTCAACCCTAGCCACCGTCTCCATCCCTCTGCCTAGCATATATCTGATGCTCAATCAGACTGTTTGCAACCTTGATTTCATATTTTACTCAGAGGTAGCTTCCAACCACCTGGTCTGTACTATTACCAAGGCCACCTATTGCTACCTCCATAACATTGCTCAGTTCAAACGCTGCTGAAAACCTCATCATCCATCCCTTTGTTGCCGATAGACTTCCCTGTTATGATGTATTCCTGACCAGACTTAAAGCTCTACCCAAAATCAACTAAAGCTCACCCAAAAAGTTGTTGTCTGAGTCCAAACTTACACCAAGTCCTGCTCACCATCTCGCTGACTTAGTGATGCCTGGTTAAGCAAAGCCCTGATTTTAAACTTCTCATCTTTGTTTTCAAATCCCATGAGCTCACCTTTCCCTACCCCTGTAATCTCCTGCAGCCTTACAAATGCCTGAGATATCTGCGTTCTTCAAATTCAGGCCTCTTGAGCATTCACAATTTGAACTGCTCTACCATTGGCAGCCGTGCTTCGGCTGCCAAGGCCAATATCTCTCCATCTCTCTCTAACTTTTTTTTTTTACAAAACACTTAAAAACTTTTTAAAAAAATTCATTCACAGGATGTGGGCTTCACTGGCTGGGCCAGCATTTATTGCCCATCCTAGTTGCCCTTGAGGTGATGGTGGTGAGCTGCCTTCTTGAACCATTGCAGTCCATGTGTTGGAGGTACACCCGCAGTGCTGTTAGGGAGGGAGTTTCAGGGTTTTGACCCAGCAACAGTGAAGGAACGGTGATAGATTTCCAAGTCAGGATGGTGAGTGACTTGGAGGGGAACTTCCAGGTGGTGGTGCTCCCATTTATCTGCTGCCCTTGTCCTTCTAGATGGTAGTGGTCGTGGGTTTGGAAGGTGCTGCCTAAGGAGCCTTGGTGAATTCCTGCAGTGCATCTTGTAGATGGTACACACTGCTGTTACTGTGTGTCAGTGGTGGAGGGAGTGAGTGTTTGTGGATGTGGTACCAATCAAACAGGCTGCTTTGTCCTTGATGGTGTCAAGCTTCTTGAGTGTTGCAGGAGTTGCACTCATCCAGGCAAGTGGGGGGGTATTCCATCACACTCCTGACTTGTACCTTGTTGGTGATGGACAGGCTTTGAGGAGTCAGGAGGCGAGTTACTTGTCGCAGGATTCCTAGTCTCTGACCTGTTCTTGTAGTTTCTTGTATTTATATTTATATTGTATTTGTCCAGTTCAGTTTCTGGTCAATGGTAACCCATAGGATGTAGATCATGGGGGAATTCAGTGATGGTAATGCCACTGAACGTCAAGGGTCGATGGTTGGGTTGTCTCTTGTTGGAGATGGTCATTGCATGACACTTGTGTAGCGCCAAATGTTACTTGCCACTTGTCAGCCCAAACCTGGGTTTTGTCCAGGACATGGACATTTGGACATGGACCTATTTCTTCAACCAAAATTTCGGTCATCTGACCTCTCTCCTTAACATGGCTCAGCATCAAATTTTGTTCACTCATGCCTGTGTGAAGCATCTTGGCACAAAATATTAAATATTAACAGTGAAATTAGGTACTAGCAATTGTTATTGAGCCATCAGAACAGTGCCCGATATTTACTCCCTCTTCCATGCAAAGAGTAGTAATAAAATGTTGCACAAGAGATTCAGATGGAGACGATTACTGATTTCAAAAGGAAACTGGACATGCACCCAAGAGAAATAAACTTGCCAAGTTAGAGAAAGAGCAGGATAATGGGACTGGCTGGATTGCTCAGCAGAGAGCCAACATGGACTCGATGGGTTAAAGAGCTTCTGTGCCATAATGATTTTTTAAATTGTTTCATGGGATGTCAACATCATTTGCAATTGTTGCCCATCCCAAATTGCCATGGTGGTGGAGAAGCCTTTCTGAACTGCTGCAGTCCATTTGGTGCGGATGCTGTTAGAAAGGGAGTTCCAGGTTTTGGGACCAGTGACAGTGAGGAAGGGCATGTAGAGGCCGCAGGTTCGGTGCGTTGCCACAGTGTATCTTGTAGAGGGCACATATGCTTCAAAGGTGCATTGGTGGTGGAGGGAGCGAATGCTTAAGGTGGTGGATGGGGTGCCTATCAAGCGAGCTGCTTTGTCCCGAATGGTGTTAAGCTCGAATGGTGTTGGAGCTGCACTCATCAGGCAAGTGAAGTGTGTTCCATCACACTCCTACTCGTGCCTTGTAGATGTGAACAGGCTTTGGAGAGTGAAGAGATGAGTTACTTGCTGCAGGACTCCCAGCCTCTGACCTGCTCTTGTAGCCACAGTATTTCTATGACTGGTGCAGTTAAGTTTCTGGTCAACGATAACCCACAGGATATTAATGAGTCTATGACTCTAAGGCATTAGCTAAGACATGAGAACAAAACTGAATGCATTTCAAATATGTACTGGTATATTAGAAGTATACTTTTAAGAGATGCAGTGTTGCATGAATATGCCATAGAATGGATGGAGTGTAGTTTGATCCTCCAAGTCTGTTCCCTTCAGCACAGGAACACATGGCCCTGTAAAATGGCAATCTTAGAGAGAGGAGAGTTGGGGAGAAGCAAATAAAACTAAAATAGCCCCATCAGCATGGCTTCACATTGATAGTCCAAGATTAACCTCCCCATAAGTATGTCACATTAAGTGCATTAGGGTTAAACAAAGTTTTATTCTAGAAACTGCTCAAAGTTAGAAGCCTTCTTAAAAAGATTCAGTGTCTCATGTGTAAAAAAAAAACTTTAAAGCTGAACTTGATTAGAAGTCATTGCTGACAAGCACATGAATGTGAAAGGGTTGGATAACCATCATAAGGAACCAACTGTCTTTTTCATCTTTCTGTGCAAGCATAAATTTAGTCAAAGACAAGCATTCAGGTTCAGATGGGTTACAAAACAAACAATATGCCAACTTTCAAAATAAGGTCTTGGTGCAAGGAAAGATCATTTGCAATTCTGAGGAGTGCCCCAGCCTCAGTTAAATTCTTGGGGCAACATTGGTTTATCAATTCTTTTGGGTTGGTTATGTGTTTGTTCCACGACTTCCGTTCTCTTGGAGAAAGAGTTTGAAATAGGTAGAAGAGACCTGAAAATCTCAAAGCATTTATACTATTTGGACATTTACCAGCAGCTATTTGGCCGAGATGCGTTTATCCAGCAATGTTCAGACACTTCATTAGTAACACTGCATTAATAGAGATTGAAGAATTATACAGTTAGCATTTTACAGAACAATTCTCACAATAATTCTTTTGATGTGTTCTAAATTATTTCCCTAATTGAGAAAAAAAAGCCAGGAATGAACAGGCTCAAGGGGCTGAATGGCTCCTGTTCCTATGAGTGACTGACCAAAATAAGGCCACTGGTTACAGGTCAGAAAATTTATTACAGGATTCTGGAGCTCATGGCCTTTTAAAAAGTTGGAACAAAACCTAAGTTTCTGAAATGGAGACATGAGAGAGAAATATGATAGTTTCCATTATTAGTTGTTAGCTCCCTTTCACTATTACAGAACAAGAACACAGTAATCAACAATTCTTCATTTGTGCACACTATTGTGCAATAATAAATTAAAAAGAGTCCAATGCAATTTAAAATACTTACAGTACACTCCTGCATTTCCTGTTCCTTGGTAGCTAGCCTCATAACAAGAATGTTCTCCCTTCGAGCTGACTCATGTTGCTGCTGTTTCAGCTTCTCTTCAGACTCTCTTAACCCACTCACATCATTTGCTGTCATAACATGAAAGTGTAAACAAATACACTACATTAACAAATCTTTGCTTAAGAAATAGTTTCCTACATGGGGTAATTTCAATTATGATTTTCGCTGGGATGGTTACATTTTTCACATTTGGTTTTGGTCGCACATAACACACCAATACAGGCACTGAAATTTTCACTTCTCTGCAGTCAAGATATTAAACTGGCATGAGCTTAACCAATATGTCTGGTTTGTTGTGATCTTGCTTTTAAAGTCAGTTTCTGAAATCTCCTGTTTAGATTTCTGCTACCATAAAAGTCATGTGTACACCAATTTTTGTGCAGCTTTTAAGGCTTCGAAATCCAAGGAATGGTTTTGATTCCTATTATTCAATGCCAATATGATTCAATGTATAGTTACAGCAAGGAAGATAGCAGGTTTACTTGGGGTTGATGAATGAAATGTCCAAGTGTAACAAGCAAATTCAGCGCCCAATGGCAGTTTAAAGACGATCATTTGAAGAAACGACAATTGCTTGTCCTCAAAACTGCCACTTATTGCTAATGCAAAAACTGCAAACCACTTGTAAAACTATAAAGGGCTTGGGGAAACAAATGGAATATGAAGATCAGAGCTTTCTCCAAATGTGGTTCTTTACACATTTAACATAACTTCATCAATACTGAAGGGTCATAACGATGTGAAGCGCTCACTCTTTTTCTCTCCACAGATTCTGTCTGACCTGAGTGTTTCCAACATTTTCTGTTTTTATTTAACGTAACTAGACTGCTTTTGATTTCTATTCCTCTAGAAATGAACCAGTGTTTTGTTTCCATTTTTGTGGTCAGGTTAACTTAGAGTGTTATTTTTAATGATTCGTGAATCTGGATTCTAGATCTCTTTGCTCCTCTATCTGATCTTTATTTGCATTTTCCATTGCCTTATTTTCCCCATCAAATGCACCACTACTTATTTAGCACATCAGCCATAGCGATCATTATAATGTGCAGGTCAGGTTATTTATGGAGAAGGAGCATGAAATAAAAACAGAAAATGCTGGAGAAATTCAGCAGGTCTGATAGCATATGTGGAGAGGGAAACAGAGTTAACGTTTCAAGTCCGTATGGCCCTTCTTCAGAGCTAAATCGCAGTAGAAATGTAATGAAATTTATGCTGTTTAAGGGAATGTGGAGTCGGTGAAGCTGGATAGAAAGCCAGCGATAGGCGGGGGCTAAGAGAGATTGACAGATGTCATGAACAAAAAGACAAAGGGAGTATTAATGGTAGTGGTAAGGACTAAAGAAGATGCTGATAGTGGCATAAAGATAAGAAAGCAGAGTGTGTTAATAGCAGAACAAGGGTCAGCACTCTGTGAAAGAACAACATGGGGCGAGTATCAGATGGCCCTTTTAGGGGTGGGATGAGGGGAGGGCAAATAGGGTCTTCTGATACTCGTCCCATGTTGTTCTTTCACAGAGTGCTGACCCTTGTTCTGCTATTAACACACTCTCCTTTCTTATCTTTATGCCACTATCAGCACCTTCTTTAGCCCTTACCATATCAATAATATTCCATTTGTTTTGATGTCCATGACATCTTTGTCAATCTCTCCTTAGCTCCTGCCTATCGCTGGTCTTCTATCGAGCTTCACCTGCTCCAACCCCCTTACAAAGAGTATTAATTTCATCACATTTCTACTGCTATTTAGTTCTGAAGAAAGGTCATATTCTATCATTACCACCAAGCCAGGGGATCAACACAGGTTCAAAGAAGAGTACAGGAGGGTATGCCAGGAGCAGCACCAGGCATACCTAAAAATGAGGTATCAACCTGATGAATCTGCAACACAAGGCTATTTGCCAAACAGCCTAAGCAGCCAGCGATATACAGAACTAAGCGACTCCACAACCAAGATCAGATGTAAGCTCTCAAGTTCAGCCACATCCAGTTGTGATTGGTGGTGGACAATTAAACAACTCACTGGAGGCGGTGGCTCCACAAATATCTCCATCCTCAATGATGGAGGAGCCCAGCACATCAGTGCAAAAGATAAGGCATTCGTAATAATCTTCAGCCAGAAATGCCGAGAATGATCCATTTTGGCCTTTTCCAGAGGTACCCAGCATCACAGATGCCAGTCTTCAGCCAATATGATTCACTCCACTTGATATCAAGAAACAGCTGAAGGCATTGAATGCTGCAAAGACGATTGGCCCTGACAATATTCCGGCAATAGTACTGAAGACTTGTGCTCCAGAACTTGTTGCGCCCCTAGCCAAGCTGTTCCAGTACAGCTACAACACAGGAATCTACCCGGCAATGTGGAAAATTGCCCATGTATGTCCTGTGCACAAAAAGCAGGACAATTCCAACCCAGCCAATTACTGCCCACTCTCCACTCCATCATCAGTAAAGTGATAGAAAGGGTCAGCAACAGTGCTATTAAGTAGCACATGATTAGCAATAACCTGCTCACTCATGCTCAGTTTGGGTACCGCCAGGGTCACTCAGCTTCTGACCTCATAACGGCCTTGGTTCAAACATGGAACAAAGAGCTGAACTCCAGAGGTGAGAGTGACTGCCCTTGACATTGAAGGCAGCATTTGACCGAGTCTGGCATCAAGGAGCTCAAGCAAAACTGGAAACAATGGGAATCAGGGGAAAACTCTTTTGGTTGGGGTCATACCTAGCACAATGGAAGATTGTCATGGCTGCTGGATGTCAATCATCTCAGTTCCAGAACATCACTGCAGGAGTTCCTCAGGGTAGTGTCCCAGGCCCAAACATCTTCAGCTGCTTCATCAATGACCTTCCTTCCGTCATAAGATCAGAAGTGGGGATGTTCACTGATGATTGCACAATGTTCAGCACCATTCGTGACTTCTCAGATACTGAAGCAGTCCATGTCCAAATTCAGCAAGTCCTGGACAATGTCCAGGCTTGGGCTGACAAGTGGCAAGTTACAAGCGCCAGGCAATGACCATGTTCAGCACGAGAGAATCCAACCATTGCTCCTTGACACTCAACGGCATTACCATCGCTGAATCCCCCACTATCAACATCTTGGGAGTTACCACTGGCCAGAAAAGGAACTTGACTAGCCATATAAATACTGTGGCTACAAGAGCAAGTCAGAGGCTAGGAGTAACTCACCTCCTGGCTTCCCAAAGCCTGTCCACCATCTGCAAGGCACAACTCAGGAGTGTGATGGAATAGTTACCATTTGACCAAATGAAGTGCAGCTCCAACAACACTCAAGTTTGACATCATCCAGGACAAAGCAGCCCGCTTGATTGGCACCACATCCACAAACATTCATTCCCTTCACCACCGATAAACAGCGGCAGTAGTAAGTACCATCCACAAGATGCACTGCAGAAACTCACCAAGGCTCCTTGGACAGTACCTTCCAAACCCACGACTACTACCATCTAGAAGGACAAGAGCAGCAGATACACGGGAACACCACCACCTGGAAGTTCCCTGCCAAGCCACTCACCATCCTGACTTGGAAATATATCGGTATTCCTTCATTGTCACTGGGTAAAAATCCTGGAACTCCCTCCCTAACACCACCATGGGTGCACCTACAGCACAGAGACTGCAGCAGTTCAAGGCAGCAGCTCACCACCACCTTCTCAAGGGCAGTAAGGGTTAGGCAATAAATGCTGGCCTAGCCAACGATGGCCACATCCCATAAATAAATTTTAAAAATTAAAAGTACAGGGAAGTGAAAAGGGAAATTAGAAGGGCAAAGAGGCAGTAAGAAAATAAATTGGCAATAAACATAAAAAGGAATCCCAAGGTTTTGCTATAGGCACATTATCAGCAAAAGGCTCATGACTGAGGACTGAAGGCATGGTTGAGGTGCTAAAATCAGTACTTTGCACTCTTGCGTATCAAGGAACAGGACTTTGTTGGGGCACTGGGTGAGATAAAAATATATTTGAACAGGTGGTACTGGAAAGGCTGGCAGTAGTTACTGTGGCTAAGTCAGTTGGTTGAGATGGGATGCACCCCAGCTGGCAGGGGGAAGTAATGGTAGAAATTGCAGAGGTGCTGGCCACAATCACCCAATCCTCATCAGATACAGGTGACAATTGGAGCATTGTAAATATTACATCCTTGTTCAAAAAAGGGGAGAAAGATAAACCTGGCAATTACTGATGAATGAGCTTAATGCTGATAGTTGGGAAGCTTTGGAGAAATGGAGAAAAATGGAGAAAATCAGCCATTTGGACAAATGTCAACTAATAAAGGGCAGCCAGCTCAGATTTAGCAAGGGCTAATTGTATTTGACTGACGTGACAGCTTTAAAATGTGGCAACAGAGTGATGTAGTGCAGTTGATGCTGTGTGTATGAACTTTCAAAAGGTATTAGATAGGTACAACATAATAGATTAGTTAGTAAAATTGAAGCTCATGGGATAAATTAAGTCACAGCATGGATACAAAATTGGCTAAGGGATTAAAAATGTAGAATTATGATAGCTAATTTCAGACTGGAATGGATGTACAGTTAAGTTCCCCAAAGTTCAGTTGTTTTGAGTATATAAGTCACAAAGGTACAAGGCAAAATGTTGAAATTAGCAGCTGACATGGAACCTGAAAGTAAGAGTGAGGAAAACAGTAAATAGACTTCAAGACAGTATAGACAGGTTAGTGGAATATGCAGACAGATGGCAGATGATATTCAATTCAGAAATACACAGGTGATGCTTTTTGGTAGCAAGAATGAAGAGAGACAATACATGCCAAATGGCAGAATTTTAAAGTGGGTGCAAGACAAGAGGGATCTGGGAGTGTTTTTGCTCAAACCTTTTATGGTGGAAAGAGGTTACTAACATAAATGAATGTAGTTGACACTGAAGAGGGTAGTGGTCAACTCCAGAATGATATCAATGGTTTCGTTGAGTGGGCGGAAAAGTGGCAAATGGAATTCAATCCAGAAAAATGCGAGGTAATGTATTTGGGTAAGGCAAACAAAGCAAGGGAATAGTCAATAAACAGGAGGATATTGAGAGGGGCTGAGGAAGTGAGAGACCTTTGACTGCATGTCCACAGGTCCTTGAAGGTGGCAGGACAGGTGGGCAAGGTGGTCAAGAAAGCTTATTGGACAAGGTGTCAAATACAAAAGCAGGGATGTAACAATGGAACTGTATAAAATGGTTAGGTCACAGCTGTAATTTTGTGTACAGTTCTGGACACATTACAGAAGGACATAATTGCTCTGGAGAGAGCACAGAGGAGATTTACAAGAATGTTGCCAGGGCTTGAAAATTGCAGCAATGAGAAGAGATTGGATAGGCCAGGGTTGTTTTCTTCAGAGCAGAGGAGGCTAAGGGGTGACCTAAGTGAGGTGTACAAAATTATGAGGGGCCTAGGTAGGGGAGACAGGAAAGACCTGTTTCCCCTAGCTAAGGGGTCAATTACCAGGGGGCATAGATTTAAAGGTGATTGGTAACACGATTAGAGGGGACATGAGGAAAAGCTTTTTCACCCAAAGAGTGGCGGACATGTGGAATACACTGCCTCAGTTGGTGGTTGAGGCTGAAATGCTCAACTCTTTTTAAAGGTACCTGGATCTGCATCTGAAGTGCTATAACCTACAGGCCAGGTGCTATCAAGTTGGGTTAAAATCAGCAGCTAGTTTCTTTCTTCTCTTTTTGGTCAGTGCAGGCACGATGGGCTGAATGGCCACTTTCTGCACCATCATCTTTCTATGGTTCTGTGGTTCTATACATTCGAACATACGAATTAAGAGGAGTAGGCCCACTCGGCCCCTCAAGCCTGCTCCGCCATTCAACAAGATCATGGCTGATCTGATGTGTAAACTCAACTCCACATTCCTGCCTAACCTTGATAACCTTTCACACCTTTGCTTATCAAGAATCGATCTACCTCTGCCTTAAAAATATTCAGATTCTGCTTCTTTTGAGGAAGAGTTGCAAAGTCTCCAGAAGCTCAGAAAAAATTTTTCTTCCTGCCTTAAATGGGTGACACATTTTTAAAACAGTGATCCCTAGTTCTAGATTCTCCCATAAGAGGAAACATCCTTTCCATAGCCACCCTGTCAAGGCCCCTCAGGATCTTATATGTTTCTATCTACTCACCTCTTCAAACATATAAGATCCTGAGGTTGTCAAAACAACTAATTAATACATGGAATCTTGGGCTTTATAATTAAAAGCTTAGACAGCAAAATCAAGTAAGTTTGCAAAGCCTATACGAAACATTAGCTCATCCCCAGCTGGACTGCTCAATTCTGGACAGCATGCAGGGAAGGGGAGGTGGGGGTGGATGGAGGAAAGAGAGATACACGACATATGAAGGTACAAAAGAGGTTTACCAGAATTATTCCAGGGATGAGTTATTACAGTTATTTGGCTATACTGGAGAAGCTGGGGCTACTCTCCTTGTAGCAGATAAGGTTAAGGAGAGATTTTGAAAAAAGTGTTTCAAGTTATGAAGGGTTTAGATACAGTAAACAGAACAATTTCTAATGGCTGAAGGGTTGATAACTTGAGGACACTGATTAAAGGTGATTAGCAAAAGCAGAGGGGATATGAGGAATTTTTAAAAACATGAGCGATTAGGACATGGAATGCTAGGTAGAGTGGTAGATTCAATAATTGCCCTCAACAGAGTAAATGTGACAACTCATAGCCAGAAGTTAAGGATTAAACACTGGAGCCTAGTGTTTATACAAGCTTTTGCTTAGAGTCAGACACTGCATGTCATGCACCTCCGACCAACAACCACACCCATGGCCTGCTAAATTTTTTATATATATGAGTAACAGGTTGAGAGTGTGGTTGTTGATTGGTGGTGCATGACATGCAATGTCTGACTTTGTAAATAAAAGCTTTTAAGTGTATAAAGACTAGGCTCCAGTGTTTTATCCTTCACTGTCTGGCTGAGTTTTTAATTAATGCCCACCACCTGAATACAATTAACCCCCAATGTATATAATGGCTGCCTACTCTGCTGTACTATTTTATGATTACATTATTGGATTTAGATGTCTGGCTGGACAAACCTTTAAAACAAAAAGCCCTGTCCTAGAGATGTTTTTGAATCCCACAAGAAATGCTTATTGTTGTTTCTTTTGCATTGGCAAGCACCAGAGTACTCTCCACAAGGTAGGATATTACAGTAATTTGGCTATACTGGAGAAGCTGGGGCTACTCTCCTTGTAGCAGATAAGGTTAAGGAGAGATTTTGAGAAAAGTGTTTCAAGTTATGAAGGGTTTAGATACAGTAAACAGAACAATTTCTAATGACTGAAGGGTTGATAACTTGAGGGCACTGATTAAAGGTGATTAGCCAAAGCAGAGGGGATATGAGGAATTTTTTAAAACATGAGTGATTAGGACATGGAATGCTAGGTAGGGTGGTAGATTCAATAGTTGCCTTCAACAGAGTAAATGTGACAACTCATAGCCAGAAGTGAAGGATTAAACACCGGATCTATACAGCACCAAGGAGAAAATAAGCACTCAAATTCATGCTTTTTACTCTTGTTTCAGAAGGAGCTTTCATAAAATGTAGAAATGTATTAGCCCCAACAATTATCGGACCACATTTCCAATAAATGCTCGGAACAAAGTTGTTAATTTTGCACAAGTAGTCATAGGGCTGGGTTAAATGTAACCTTTAAATAACTGACCCAGGGAAGGTTGGTGAAGGACCTTTGTCTTGGCGATGCTTAAGGACAAGCTAAGCCTCTTATACGGGGTATTGAATAGGTCAAGTGTCCTTTGCATGATCTGTACAGGCTTGGCCTGTCCTTAAACATTGTCAAGATGGGCCAGTTGAGCACCCATTGTGCCATAGATGGGGTGGCTCTGCAGTAGAATGCAGTAGACTAAGTTGAGGGAAGTGCAAGTGAAATGCTTTTCCATTTCACTTGCACTTCCCTCAACTTAGTCTACTGCATTCGTTGCTCCCAATGCGGTTTCTCTACATTGGAGAGACCAAATGCAGATTGGGTGACCGCTTTGCAGAACACCTTCAGTCTGTCCGCAAGCATTACCCAGACCTCCCTGTCGCTTGCCATTTCAACACTCCACCCTGCTCTCATGCCCATGTGTCCGTCCTTGGCTTGCTGCATTGTTCCAGTGAAGCTCAACGCAAACTGGAGGAACAGCACCTCATCTTCATACTAGGCACTTTACAGCCTTCCGGACTGAATACCGAGTTCAACGATTTTAGATCATGAACTCTCTCCTCCATCCCCACCCCCTTTCCGTTTTTCCCCCCCTCCTTTTTGTTTTTTCCAATAACTTATATAGATTTTTCTTTTCCCACCTATTTCCATTATTTCTAAATGTATTTCCATCCATTGTTTTATCTCTACCTTTTAACCTTTTTAGATTCCTTCACCCCACCCCACCCCCACTAGGGCTATCTGTACCTTACTTGTCCTGCCTTCTACCCTTAATTAGCACATTCCTTTAGATAATATCACCACCTTCAACACCTCTTTGTCCTTTTGTCTGTGACATCTTTTGGTTATCTCCACCTATCACTGACCCTCTACCTAGCTCTTCTTGTCCCAACCTCCCCCCCTTAAACCAGCTTACATTTCACCCCTTTTCTATTTTTACTTAGTTCTGTTGAAGGGTCATGAGGACTCGAAACGTCAACTGTGCTTTTGAAGCTTCATGGCTGAGTCTCGATGACATGACCCTGATCAAAGAGCACTGGTTCATTCATGTCCTGGTCTGGCCTGCATGTGGCCCTTGGAATAAGGCCAATAAGTGCTGGCCTAGCCAGTGACACCCACATCCCTCGACACCATTTACCAACAATTGGATCATTTGAAAATTGAAGCTACAAGTTTCCTGACATGCTATTTTGTTGCCATGCCGATTTCCATAGGCAACAAAAAACATCAGGTTTTGCAGCTGACTTGATGAAGCTCACACTGAATCAAAAGAACCATAACCCCAGATTTTATCTTCATTACATAATTCTTTATGCTGTAGGAAAACAAATATCTAGTTCCGTGCAACTGGTGATCACCACCCAATTGCCAATTTTGCTTTTCTGCAGCTATTTTGATTAAACAGATATTTTTGACATTAAAGCCAGTTACAAACAAACTAAAGTAACTTACAGCTGAGCTCTGAACACTTGGTCTCTAACGCATGCACATAGACTTCTTGCTGTTTCCATCTAGAGGAAGGGAGGGAGTCAAATATTAGACACTTAACCATTTCCTATGCAAACACACTAAGTAAAAACTGCATTAGTTGCATTCAGACACACATTCAAATTGAACATGGGAACATAATTGTCATTGAGCTTTTTCCACCATCCAATTAATTTATGGTGGATCTGTAATTTAACTTCATCTACTCAACTTGATTCTATACATCTTGTGTAAAAAATCAACCAATCTCAGTTTTGAAATTTTCAACCAACCCAGCCTCAAGAGCCTTTGGGACAGAGTTCCAACTCTCCACCATCTTTTGCGTGAATAAGTGCTCCTGAATTAGCCTAATGGCCAAGCTTTAATTTTGAAATTATGCCCTCTTTTTTGGACCCCTCTATCAGAGGAAATAGTGTCTCTCCATCTATCCTATAAAATCACCTTAAGCACATCAATTACACCATTTCTTAATCTTCTTTCGTTAAGTGAATACAATCTTTGCTTTGCAACCCGTCCTTATAGTTTAACCTTGATATCAATCTGGTGAAATTTGCACAGCACCCAAAGGTGATATCTTTCCTGAGGTGCAGTGCACAGAGCTGAAGGCAGCACTCCAGATGGGGTTTACCAGAAGTCTGTGCAGCTGTAATGCGATTTCCACCCCTTTATGTTCCAACCCTTGAGATAAAAGTCAATTTTCCATTACCCAATTACTTCTTGTACCTGCCTACAAGCTAAATGATTTTTGTACTTCAACCTCTTAAATCTCTTTCCATCTACAGTTCCTAGTTTCTCGCCATTTAGAAAATACTCTCATCTATCTGTCTTTGGTCCAAAGCTATTCCAAACTGACTTCCACCAACCAACTTTAGCCACTTACTTAATCTATCAATGTCAATTTGAAACTTTCTGCTCCCACCTACATTATTTACTTGTCAGCAAACTTAAATTTTCAACTCTCTATTCCGTCCTCTAAATTATTTATAAGTATAATGGAAAAACTAAGGCCACAGAACAGATCCCTGGCAAACAGTATATATCACATCCTGCCAATTTGCGTACATACCTATTATCCCTACTCTATCTCCTACACCCTAATGAATTCCCTGTCCAAGCCAGTGTCAGTTGCGTCCAATTTGATGCACTCATCTTTGTTAAGAGTCTTAGGTGGATCCTCATCAAATGCCTTCCAAAAGTCCACACAAATAACATTTATGCACTTTTTTTTATCTCCTCAAAATATTCAACTATTAGACTCTTTTAGACATGATTTACCTTTTACAAATGCACAGTGGCCCTGATATTGTTCAAAAGCTTGGCACTCTGTCCCCAATGGCAATTTTTAGCAGCTTCAACACAACAGACATTAGATTAATTGACCTATAATTTCATATTCTCCCTCTCTCCCTTAAATAATGGAGTAATACTGACAGATTTCCAATCCAAGGGACAACTGTCATAAAAATCCAACTGGATTACTGATGCCATCCATGGGACGGAAACTGCTACTCATACTTGGTTTTATCTACATGTAACAACTCCTACGCTACATAGTTGACTCTAAGGTCCTCAATGCAACAAAAAAGATTTGCATTTATAAAGCACTTGACATGACCACTGGACATCTCAAAACATGAGAGCCAATTAAACACTTTGAAATGTTGTCATTGCTACATTGTAGGAATCACAGCAGTCAATTTAAGCACAGCAAAACTCCCACAAACAGCAATGTGATCTATTTTGTGATGTTGGTAGAGGGATAAATATTGGCTAGGACTGACATTAAAATATTGCTTTGCCAGCAAAGTCCAATCATAAAACCTAAGATCGCAGACTGATTAAGACAAATTTCCTAAATAATTACCTTTTGCTTAAAAAAGAGGCACCAAGGTTGGAAAAACACAAGTGCATGGTTAAAACAAGGGGCATCAGACCGTAAAAAGGTAGGGGAAACTGTGCCAGCAAAGAGACAATGAAAAGATTAAAACAGTTTGGACAAGGAACAAGCAAGACATTTTGCAAGGTGACATATGGTACCAAATTTGGAGGCATGGCAAACAATGAGAAAAATACCACCGTACTATCAACTGCAAGAGGCGAGCAGAATGGGCAGCCAGATGACAGATGGATTTCAATGCAGAGAAGTATGAGGTGATGCATTTTGGCAGTAGGGAAAGAGAGAAGCAATATAGACGTAATGGCTTAATTCTACAGAATCTGCTGGGACAGAGGGATTTGGAGGAGGGGGGGGTTCATGTGCACAAATCTTTGAAGGTAGCAGGACATATAGAGAGAGTATTTGGCAAAGCTATAGCATCTTGAGCTTCACAAATATAGGTCAATACAACAGCGGAGCTGAACCTTTATGAAGTAACTCTTTCGCTTGTTCTTTGGATGTGGGCATGGCTGGCAAAGCCAGCATTAATTGCCCATCCCTAATTGCCCTTGAGAAAATGGTGGTGACCACCTTCTTGAACCACTGCAGCCCATGTGGTGTCAGTACATCCACTGTTAGGGAGGAAGTTCCAGGATTTCCAAAGTCAAATTAGGAGCTGGGAAATTAAAAGTTTCAATCTGTGCTTATAGCACAGAGCAGGTCTAGAGTTCATAAACAGACTACTAACTAGATTGAGGGAGTACAAGGCTTTTTTATATCATGGATATGGGATCTGAGACCTGTTGTTTAAAATTCCTGTGCCATGCAGGAACTTCAGGATACTTCACGTGTCTGGGGAACACATGTGAAGCAAAGTACTCAGCCATCAACTGCTTCAGCTCAAGCTCAAAATTTCTGAGGAAGCTAGAGTCACTGCAGAGCATCTGGGAAGATGAAAGTTTCCTGGATTGTATGTTCCGGGAGGTGTCCAACTACTTAGACAGCAAGGGTTCAGGATAGTAGGTAGGAAGCGGCATGATAGAGGGAAGAAGTGCAAGAATCTTCGGGGTGTGTGCCACTCTCAATGAGGTACACAGTACTGGAGACTGCTGGGAGTGATGTTAAGGTTGGTGAGCTACAAGTGCAAATAGCTGTGTGGGAATATGATACAGTGGCAAAAATGGAAATGTGGCTTAAAAATGTGAGAACTGAGCGTTTAATATATAAGGATATGAAGAGTTCAGAAAAGAGAGAGAAGGAAAAAAATGTGGGGTGTGTGGACAGGGTGCCAATACTGATCAGGAAAATCATTGCTGGAAAGTGCTGGAAAGAAGGAATGACAGAATCCATTTGGTTAGAGTTCAGAGGCAAAAACGGTATGATCAGGTATTCTATAGACCAGGGGTGGGGCCACTTATCAAGGGCCGTTCATACATAGACAAAATCAGTCACGGGCCACACACAAAAAAAAGCCAACTTAATTTTATTTTCAAGAGAGAATACAGAAATGTTCAACTCACCCGCTGCTTTAATGCGATGGCCGAGTTCCTTTTCCTTAATGAGTAGCACAATTTTTGTGTCTCAATCACAGCACTCCTGAAATTCAGTTCAACTTTTTGCTTGATTTCTTTTCCCATTCTCTCTCACTCCCCTTTCCCACTTTGTCTCACCCCCAAGCCAGCCCAGGGGAGTGACTCAACAACCCAAGGCTCTGGCCAACTCCCAGTGCAAGGCTGCACCTGGGCTTGGGGCTTGGAGCCTGGGCCTCTTCTTCAGTCTACAGAAGCTGGGACAGCAATGGAGTTTGGGGGTGGATGGGGGAAAACAGTTGTAAGCCACTGATGGGGGTGGGTGTTCTCTTCCCCTTTCTCCCCTGCCCCGTCATCCTCACTATAAAGTTTATAGTGTGGAACTCCTAATCTCTGCACTGTCCCAACACAATCCTTTCCAGGATAGAGGAACGTATCTCTGCCGTGAGATCCATCTGGGAAATTAAGTTCTCTGAGTCAAGATCTGAGCATTTAGTACACTGACTGTCCTATTAAAAAGTATTCTTTATCCACTTCTAATATGGTTGACTTCTTCCTGTGCCATGGTATAAAAGTAATATTTCCTGTCCTCCTTTATTTTCCACTTCCCCTACAGCACATTTTGATCAGCCTAGTCATGGTCGACCTGGAGATCTGTTCTCAGATCTTTCCTATTAAGGTTCAAGAGGCAGCAAGAGAGAGAGAGAGAGAGAGAGAGAGGGAGGCAGTGAGAGACAGACAGAGAGGAGCAAAACTGCAGGGTAAGGTTACTACACAGAATAAGATTACATGGCATAGGGGGAGGGGGCATGGATAAAGGATTGTTTGGCTCACAGGAAGCAAAGACTAGGGGATAAATGGGTCTTTTCAGCTTGGCAAGCTGTGACAAGTGGAGTGTCACAGGGATCAGTGCTGGGGCCTGAACTATTTACAATGTGTCAAAGATTTGGATGAAGGGACTGAATGTATGGTAGCTACATTTTCTGGCGACACCAAGATCGGGAGGAAATTAAGTTGTCAAGAGCAGGTAGAGAGTCTACAAAAGGATATAGACATGTTAATTGAACCGCCAGAAATTTGGCATATCGGAGTATAATGTGAGAAAATGTGAACTTGTCCACTTTGGCTGGAAGAATGTTTACGTAATGTACAGTTCTTCCAGAGAGTTTACAGAACTCAGAGGCAGAGGGATCTGGGGGTCATGGGACATGAATCACACCAAGTTGGTATGCAGGTACAGCAAGTGATTCGGATGGAAAATGGAATGTTAGCATTTATGGCAAGGGGAATGGAATATCAAAGTGGGGAAGTTTTAATTCATAGGGCCTTGGTGAGACCACATCTGGAATACAGTTTTGGTTTCATTTGAAAGCATTAACAAGTCAGAGAACGTTAATTCGACTCATTCTTGGGATGAGGAGCTTATGTAATGCAGAAACCTTGGACAGGTTAGGCCTATAACCATTGGAGTTTAGAAGAATGAGAGGTGATCTTATTGAAGCATAAGATCCTGAGGGAATTTGATAGGGTAGATACCAAGAGGATGTATCCACTTGTGGAAGAGACTAGGGGACAGTTTAAGAATAAGAGGTCTACCTTTTAATATGGGGATGAGGAGAAGCTTTTTTCTCTCAAAGGATTGTTTGTATGTGGAATTCTCTTCCCCAGAAAGCAGTGGAGGCTGGGTTATTGAATTTATTCAAAACAGAGTCAGACAGATTATTGGTAGACAAGGGAGTCAAGGATTTTGGCGGGGGTGGGGGGGGGTGGGTGCGGACAGACAGCAAAGCCAAGTTGAGGCACAACCAGATCAGCCATGATCTTATTAAATAGCAAAGCAGACGTGATGGGCTGAATGGCCTACTCCTGCTCCTAAGTCCTATGATCCTATAAATCACAAAGTTGCGTTACAGCTATAGAGTCTTGAGATGGGGGCTAAGAATGGCAGTCAACTTAAAAGGGAATTCAAAAATCTTTTACTGACACAAATAGTAAGCAGGTCGGAAAAGGCAGATTGAGTCACATTAGGGTCAAAGGCGGCCATGTATGCTTAAAAGCATAGGACAAGGCTAGAATACATAATAAGTACTTTGCATTGATGTTGACTGAGGAGGAATAATCTGATAACAAGTCGGATTTCCTAGATTATGGGGGACGTGTCAGAGGATTGGCAAGTGGCAAATGTGACATCCTTATTGAAGAAGGGGTCTGGGGACAGTCCTAGCAACTACAGGCCAGTTAGTTTAACATCAATAGAGGATAAGGTTTTAGAAACGATACATGACAGCTGGGTGGTGGTGGTGGTGGCGGTGAGGAGAGAACGAATGGCACCAACAGGTACTTGAAGAATTTTAAGTTAAAGGCTGACAGCAGGATTTGTAAGATAGATCATGCTTGACTAATCCAATTGAATTTTTTGATAAGTAACTAAGGCGGCAGATGAGTGGAATGCAGGGAATGTTGTCCGTACAGATTTTAAGAAAGCATTCGACTAAGCGCCACATAAAAAGCTGGTTAACAAAACCGAGGCTCATGGAATAGGGGGGCTAGTGTCAAATTGGATAAGAAGATTTGCTCAAAGACAAAAAAACTGCAAGTCATGGTATTTTTCAGTCTGGCGGATGATGGATAGTGATGTTCCCAAAGGTTTAGGGCTAGGACCACTGCTTTCTTTGCTATATATAAATCACTTGGATAATTGAATACAAAGTAAAGTTTCCAAATTTGCTGACGATACCAAACTTGGGGGAGTAACAAACAGTGAGGATGATACGAATTGCCTGCAACATGAGAAAGATAAGGCAGCAGAATGGTCAGGCAAATTGTGGATGGAACTTAGTATAGAGAAATGTGATGTGAAGCATTCTGGCAGAAGAATCTGGAGAGACAGTGTAGACATAACGGCACAGTTCTAAAGCGATTGGGAACAGGGGGACCTGGCCTGCATGTGCATCAATCTTTGAAGGTGGCAAGACACATTGAGAGAGTGGTTCATAAAGCATATGGGATCTTGGGCTTCATAAATTGAAACTTAAAGCAGGAAAGTTATACTGAGCCTTTATCAGGAGCTGGTTAGGCCCCAATTGGAGTAGTATGTCTAGTTCTGGTCACACTTTACAAAGGACATGAGGAGAAAGTGCAGAGAGATTTACCAGAATGGTTCCAGGGATGAGGAATTCATTTGAAGGTTAGGTTAGAAAAGTTGGGGTTGCTCTCCTGGAGTAAAAGATATGGAGGGGAGATCTGATAGAAGTGCACAAGATTATGACAGATTTTGATAAGGTAGACAAGGGCAAACAGTTCCTATTAGCTAATGTTATAAGGATTAGAGGACGTAGAATTAAGATTTTGGGCGAGAGATACAAAGGGAGTGCGAGGGAGAATGCTTTTTTTTAAAAACATAGCAACTCGTAGTGACCTGGAATTCGCTGTCCACAAGGGTTGTGGAAACAGAAACAATCATTTCAAAAGGAAACTGGATGGGCACTTCGGAATTAAACTAAGCCTTTTGCTGGGTTAAAGTCCTGGAACTCCCCCCCCCCCTCCCCCGCTAACAGCACTCAAGGAATTAAACCAAATTTCCCAAGCCTTCTGCAACTGGGGCCCTGTTAAAGCTTTGAGATTGCCATGACTCCTCAGACTCGAGGGAGCTGACGGATGGTCGTGGGGGGGGGGGGGCAGGGGAGGGAAGAAACAGGAAGTGAGGGAGAAGACCTATGAGAATGGTGGGGGGAGGGGGCAGAGTTTTCCACAGAAATTTGATTTTGGAAGGCCTGCAGTAGTGCTACAGGCATCAAGAGGGGGAGGGGACTATCTGAATTGCTCTGCAGAGAGCCAACATGGATTTGATGGCCTGGACAGCCTCCTTCTGGGTTATAAATGACTGCCCGACAAGAGTTTCAAGAGCTGGTGAAGAAATTGAGAAGACCTCAAAAGTGGCATCTTTTCAAATTCTTTACAGGGTTGGGGCATCACTGGCTGGGCCAGCATTTACTGCCCTTCCCTAATTGCTCCGAGAAGGTCGCAGTGAGCCACCTTCTTGAACCGCTGCAGTTCATGTTGTGTAGAAACATCCAGCGCGCTATTGGTTAGGGATTTCCAGGATTTTGACTAGCAGTAAAGGAATGGCAATATAGTTGCAAGTCAGGATGATGTGCGGCTTGGAGGGCAACTTGCAGGTGGTGGATGATGGGCAGGCTTTGAATTCCCAACCCATATTGCTCTTATAGCCACAGTATTTATATGGATGGTCCAGTTCAGTTTCTGGTCAATGATAACTCTCAGAATGTTGATAGTGGGGGCTCAGCAATGTCATTGAACATTAATGGGAGATGGTTGAACTCTCTCTCATCAGAAAATGCTATTGCCTGGCACTTGTGGCGTGAACATTACTTGCCACTTATCAGCCCAGGCCTGAATGTTGACCAGGTGTGGCTGCATATGAACACAGACTACTTCAGTATCTGAGTAGTCAGGAATGCAGCGGAGAATAGTTTGCTGACAATTGCACATCCCCACTTCTGATCTTATGATGGAGAGAAGGTAATTAATGAAGCAACTAAAGATGGTGGGGCCTAGGGCACTACCCCAAGGAACTCCTGCAGTGATGTCCTGGGACTGAGATGATTATCCTCCAACAACAATAACCATCTTCCTTCGTGCTAGGCGTGACTTCAACCAATGGCGAGCTTCCCTCCTTCCCCCTCAATTCCCACTGACTCCAGTTTTGCGAGGGCTCTTTGATGCCGCAATCTGTCAAATGTGGCCTTGATATTAAAGACAGTCACTCTCACATCATCTCTGGAGTTCAATTCTTTCGTTCATGTTTGGGCCAAGGTTGTAATGAGTTTGGGAGCCGAGTGGCCCTGGCGGAACCCAAACTGAGCTGATTATTACTAAGTGCTGATTGATGGCGCTGTCGATGACCGCTTCCATCACTTTGCTGACAATCGAGACAGTAGACTGATAAAATGCTAATGGGCAGGTTGAATTTGTCCTGCTTTTTGTGGATGTGCAGGGTATGCCCAAGCAACTTTCCACATTGCTGTGTAGGTGCCAGTGTTGTCACTGTACAGGAACGCAGCTAATCTGGAGCACATGTCTTTATTACCATTGCAGTTTCTGGTGCTTTCAGTCGTTTCTTGATATCACTCGGAGTGAGTCAAATTGGCTGAAGACTGGCATCTGTGACGCTGGGGACCTCAGGAGGACTTGGCACTGACTGAAGATGGTTGCAAAGGCTTCTACCTTGTCTTTTACACTGATGTACTCTGCTTCCCCATCAATGGAGGATGGGATATTTGTGAAGCCTCCTTCTCCTCCCGATAGTTGTTTAACTGTCCACTGCCATTCAGGACTGGATGTGGCAGGATTGCAGAGCTTAGATCTGATCCATTAGTTGTGGGCTCACCTAATTTGACATCTAATTTCTAGATATGCCTACTGGAGTTCCTGACATGCTTTCCTGCACCCTTAATTGAACCAGGGTTGAACCACCCGCTCGGTGGTAATGGTAGAACGGGGAACTTGCTGGTCCACGAGGTTACAGATTATGTTCGAATACAATTCTACTGCTGATGGTTCAACGCGCCTCATGGGTGCCCAGTTTTGAGTTACTAAATCGGTTTGAAATCTATCCCATTTAGCATGGTTGTGCCGCACAACATGGAGTCATAGAGGTCAACAGCACAGAAAAAGGCCCTTCAGCCCATCAAGTCTGCGCCGGTCAAACAAGTACATAACTTGTTGAGGGTGTTGAGGAATGGCGTTGAGGACGTTCAAGTTGAAGGTGGTCATGGTTGAAGAGTATTTCAAAGTATTGTCTCCAGCGAATGCTGACTGCTTTCCTGTCCTTGTTGATCTCCCCTTCATGCTTGGCTCTCAGCAGGGTGGGCCCTCAAGTGTTTGGGCCACAGATTATCATGGCAGCACTGAAAAAACTGTTGTCATTACTGTCCCCAAGTTGTTGGATTTCCTGTACTCTCTGTCCATCATTTGTTCTTTACGTCATGGGTTTTATGCTGTACCGTTGCCTTCAGACGCCTGTAGGAATGCTGCTTTTCTCTTGAGATATGGTGAAGCTTTCAGCTTGCCAAAGATTGGCACTTAAACATTTTAAGTTTTGTATTTCTTTGTCATTTTTCTCAAACCAGTCTCAATGTTTCCCGGTATAGGGAGGAAGGATATCTTCACAGGTGCTTGTCATTGTGGACTTTAGGGTCAACCAGGCACTATTGGCACACTATGGCTCTTGGTGGCTAGAGGTGAGAGATTGGCAAGTGAAGCGTTAATTGACAAGGACTACCTTGGTGGGATCATTGAGGCCTTCAATGTTAATTTTCTTGCCGCATTAGTTTGCATCTGTTGCCTCCGATGTTTGGGACCAGGCTGATGGGGGCGGTAGACCTACCTTGTGACCTCTGGCAAAGATCTGGGGGTGGTGTCCTCAATCTTTCCACAAGGGCTGTGCAGTGATCATTCCAACCAATACGGTCAGGGATGTGACAGGGAGATTGGTGAGGAGGAGGTCAAGTAGGTTTCTTCCTCTTGTTGATTCCCTCACCATCTGCCGCAGACCCAGTCGAGCAGCTATGTCCTTTCGAAGTCAGTCAACTTGGTTAATAGTGCTGCCTCCAAGCCACTCTTGGTGATGGACATTGAAGTCCCTCATCCAGAGTACATTCTGTGCCCTTGTGCTACCCTGAGTGCTTCTTCCAAGTGGTGTCTAGCATGGAGGAGTACTGATTTACCAGCTGGGAGGGGAGGGGGGTAGATGGTAATCAGCAGATGGTTTCCTGACCTATGTTTAACCTGATGGCATGAGACATCATGTGGTCTGAAGTCAATCTTGATGACTCCCAAGGCAACTCCCCACCAAATGTACACCACAGTGCCGCCATCTCTGCTGGTCTGTCCCACTGGTATGAGAGGACATACCCAGGAATGATGTCTGGGATGTGGTATGATTGCGAGTCTAACTATATCAGGCTGTTGTTCGACTAGTCTGCGGGACAGCTCTCCCAGTTTTGTTACAAGCCCCCAGGCCTAAATAAGGAGGATTTTGCAGGGTCGACAGGACTGGGTGTGCCATTGTCATCTCGGTGCTAAGGTCGATGCTAAGTGGCCCGTCCAGTTTTGTTCCTTATTGACTTTTCTATTGTAGTTTGATATAACTGAGTGGCTTGCTAGGCTAATTCAGAGGACAATCAATCACATTTCTGAGAGTCTAGAGTCACATGTAGGCCAAACCAGTTAAGGACGGCAGATTTCCTTCCCTGAAGGACATGAGTGAACCAGATGGGACAATCAACAATAGTTTCACGGTCATCATTATTGAGACTAGCTTTTAATTCTAGATTTATCCAGTGAATTAGCTGCTATGGTGGTATTTGAACCAGCCTGGGCCTCTGGATTGCTAGTCCAGCATCATTACCACTACACCATCACCTCCCCCAGCATTCTAATTGCTCTCACATTCTAAGCACTACAGGAACAGCAAGAGAAGTCAGGTTAACATGTGGCTTTAAAGATGCTGTGGGTGTGAGAGCTTCGTATTTCTGGGCCTTTGGGGGACAGTTTTGATGCAACAGGGTCCTTTATAAGATGGATGGGTTTACAGCTCAGCAGGGTTAGGACCAATGTCCTCGTGGGGAGGTTCTCTAGTGCTATGGATTAGAAACATAGAAACTAGGAGTAGGCCATTAAGCCCTTCAAGCCTGCTCCGCCATTCATTACGATCATGGCTGATCATCCAACTCAATAGCCTGCTCCCGCTTTCTCCCCATATCCTTTGATCCCTTTCGCCCCAAAAGCTATATCTAACTCCTTCTTGAAAACATACAATGTTTTGGTCTCAACTACTTTCTGTGGTAGCGAATTCCACAGGCTCACCACACTCCGGGTGAAGAAATTTCTCCCCATCTCAGTCCTAAATGGTCTACCCCATATCCTCAAACTCTGACCCCTGGTTCTGGACTCCTCCACCATCGGGAACATCCTTCCTGCATCTACCCTGTCTAGTCCTGTTAGAATTTTATATGTTTCTATGCGATCCCCCCTCATTCTTCTGAACTCCAGCAAATATAATCCTAATCGACTCAATCTCTCCTCATATGTCAGTCCCACCATCCCAGGAATCAGTCAGGTAAACCTTCGCTGCAGTGCCTCTATAGCAAGTACATCCTTCCTAAGATAAGGAGACCAAAACTGCACACAATATTCCAGGTGTGGTCTCACCAAGGCCCTGTACAACTGCAGCAAGACATCCCTGTTCCTGTACTCGAATCCTCTGGCTATGAAGGCCAACATACCATTTGCCTTCTTTACTGCCTGTTGCACCTGCATGCTTACCTTCAGCGACTGGTGTACAAGGACACCCAATTCTCGTTGCACATTCCCCTCTCTCAATTTATAACCATTCAGATAATAATCTGCCTTCCTGTTTTAGCTACCAAAATGGATAACCTCACATTTATCCACATTATACTGCATCTGCCATGCATTTGCCCACTCACTCAGCTTGTCCAAATCACACTGAAGCATCTCTGCATCCTCCTCACAGCTCACCCTCCCACCCAGCTTTGTGGACACCAGGTTGGAACAGTAGAGAATAAAGAGCATTACAATTTGGTTCAGAAATAAGAGGGATCAGACTTACTGGGAAAATGCAAGGCAGTACAGTTTGGAGTGTGTGAGTAAATAAGGCTGGTGAATTGCAAGCACAAAATGTTCCATGGGATTATGCTAAAGAAGAAATAAAGGAGGGGCTTAAATGAGCCCAGAATTGGGCACTTAGTATTCATGTTACAATATATGCAGGAAAGATAGGAGAGGGGGGAACAACAGGAGGTTTTATTGATCAAATATTCATTGAGGTAGTATTGATCAAATACAAACTATTCTCGTGTAAGCTGGGAAAATAACAGTGCCAAGGGCAACAAGGTATTCCCGAAACGTGCATTATAGATATTTCTTATCAGCACATATCCAAACTAACAAGGAAGGAAACAGCGCTGGATCTAGTTCTGGGGATTAAAGTGGGGCATGTCAGTTGGGGAGCATTTGGGGAATAGTGATCACCAGATCATTAGGTTGAAAGGAAACATCAAATGTGAAAATACTTAACTGGAAGAGGACTTATTTCAGTAAGCTGAAAAGTGATTTAGCACAGCTAGATAGAAATAAAAATTGGCAGGTAGCACAGCAAATGAGAATGGGAAGCCTTCAGAGAAGAGATTAGGAGACACATTCCCACAAGGGGTGAAAGGGAATCCAAACTGGAACACTCTGGATGACTGAAGAAATTTGAGATTAAAATACGACAGAAAAAGGAGGCTTATGATAAACGCCAAGCTAGATGCAATAGAATACAGCAAATACAGTAGACAACCAAGCTAAATACGAAAAGCAGAGAACTGAAAAGGAAATAAAATGGGGAAAGAGACACAGATAATAGATTAACAGGTTAGAAATATTTAAATAGAAAAAGGGTAGTCAAAGGAAGAGTGAAGCCGATGAGGGACCAAAATGCAATCTTCTTACGGAGACAGAGGGCATGGCTGAGTTATTAAATGAGTACTTGGCATTGGTCTTCACTGGGAAGGATGCTGTCAATGTCACTATAAAGGTGATAGAAAAATTGGAGCAGATAAAATTGATTTACCAAGTGCTTAAAAGGCTAATAACAATCCAAGTAGGAAAAAAGCAATCTGGTCTATGCTGATCAAGGAAGTAAAGGTGGAACTTGTGCCACATGCTTCCAAACCTCTTTGGATATGGGAGTGGTGCCTGAGGACTGAAAGACTGCAAATGTTACACGTCGTTTGAAAAGAAAAAGGAGGATAGACACAAGGACTACAGGCCTTATGTTGGTAATACAATAATGAGACAATAATCTGACACATGGAAAAATATGGGTTAACAAATCAAAGCTAGCATGAATTTGTAAAGGCATGCTTGACTAACTTGATTAAGCATAATTCATCTCTCTCTTTGGTAGCTCTCTGATGCTGAACCAGACCGTTCGCAATCTTGGTTTGACCTCAAGAGCAGCTCCTGACCACATACCTGCCCCAACACAAAGACTCCTCCCCATCTCCACAATATTGCCTGACTCAGTCCTTGCTCATCTGTTGCTGAAACCATCCTTCATGTTTTTGTTATCTCTAGACTTGACTATTCTAACGCACTACTGGCCTGACTTTCACGTTTACCTACTGTAAACATGAGGTTATTGAACACTTTCCTGCCCATGTCCTTCCTCACATCAAGTCCTATTCACCCAAAACATCTGCATACACTGGCTCCTGGTCAAACAAAGCATCGATATTATAGTTTTCATCCTCATTTTCAAATACCTCCATGCTCTCGTCACTTCCTATCTCTGTAATCTCCTCCAACTCAATAACTGTTCAAGATATCTGTGCTCATCTAATTCTGGTTCTTGATTTATTATAATATTAAACATAAGCCTGGTTTGTTGGATGAGATTCAGCAAGAGGCAACGAATTGTTAAGATTAAAGCAGAATAAGATGTTCGGGAGACGAGCTGAATTAGTATGACAGTTGAGAATATAGGAAGCTAACAAGCTATTCCAAGTTATTCATGATCCCAGAAAATTTGGCATGTGTTAACTTGACCAACAGAAGATGAGAGCACTAAAGTACGAAAGCACTAAAGTTGCGACAAGTCTTCTGACATGCATTTTCAACAGGGAGAAATTATGCCCAATTTTATAACATCCCTAGAGATAAAGTTCTTCCCGCTGATATTTAAACCTAATTCTGAATCAGCATTAATCCAACCTTTAGGGTTTGCATGAAGGCACGTTCTTGAGCAGCAACACAAAGTTTTATGGTGTATATTCACTGCTGGAAACATTTTATTCGAAGTATTTTACATGAACATTCTTGACCTGAGATTTTTTGAACTTAGAAGCAGGCACTGTCATCAACTGGGTTTTCTGTTTGATGTGCACTGTGCAACATTTAAAACTAGAAAACTGGGACTGGATGTAAGGTCCATTTTAGGTAGTAAAGATAAAATACTGGCGCAATGGTTAAAGGGAAGACAGATAATTTAGCACTCCACCTCCATATATGCGAAAGCTAAACATTAATCGGTACCTACTGCTAACTACAAACACAAGTCTAGGAAAGAAATCCAATTGCTACTCTAGCTATCAGGCGTATCACATCTAACCCTATGAGACAGCGCCAGTTTTCCTGTTGCTTCACAGCTCTCTTTCATTCAAAGTCTTCAAACAGGAGCATACATGGATAGAAGAGGCTCAAGCTAAAATGGTCTCAGACACCCGGATTGGAGAAAAATTGGTCAAGTGAATGCTGATTATATCTAAGAAAAGCCACTGGAAAAATCTTGGAATTCCATAAAATTTCCATCTAATCCTATGCTATAAAGACCACAAAAATTTCTTTAGCACATTAAACAGTTACTTCCAGTTTCATATTTATTTTACCAAAGCACTACCTGGAACACAGCTCATCTCGGGACAGATTTTTGAAATCCGATTCACTTAAGCGAACCTATTGTGGAAAAAGACAGGTCATTAGTTATTGCTAATTATAAATTACGATCATAAGTAATCATAAGCTAATCATTGCTTACTTGTAGTTATTTTTTGCGCTTACCTTCTTTGGGAGAGGTTCTTCATTAGTCATTCTGATATCTGAAAGAAAGTTCGTAAATTAAGATTATAATCTACACTGTTAGTCACAGTATCACAGCATTGTTACGGCACAGGAGGCCATTTGGCCTATTATGTCTGCACCAGTTCTCCAAACGAGCAACTCACTTTGTACCATTCCCCAGGCTTCTCCCATAACCCTGCACATTCTTTCTTTTCAGATAACAGTCTAATTACCTTTTGGATGCTTCAACTGAACCTGCCTCCACCAGACTCTCAGGCAGTGCATTCCAAACCCTAACCATTCATTGCATTAAGTGGTTTTTCCTCTTGTGGCTTTTGCTTCCTTTACTAATTACCTGACATCTGTGCCCCCTCGTTCTCGAATTGGAGCAGTTTCTCCCCACCTACTATGTCCAGGCCCTTCATGATTTTGAATACCTCTATCAAATCTCCTCTCAGCCATCTTTTCTCTTAAGGAAAACAGTCCTAAATGCTCCAATCTATCTTCTTAACTGAAGCACCTCAATCCTGGAACCATCATGAATCTTTTCCACATCCTCTCTAATGCCTTAACATCCTTTCTAAAGTGCGGCACCCAGAACTGGTCACAATACTCTAGCGGAGGTTGAACTCATGACTTATACAAATTCAACATAACCCCCTTGCTCTTGCACTCTATGATCCTATTAATAAAGCCCAGGATACTATATGCTTTATTAATTGCTCTCTAACCTGTCCTGCCACCTTCAGTGATTTATGCACCCAGGTCCCTCTGCTCCTCCACTCCCTTTAGAGTCACAACCTTTATTTTATATTGTCTCTCATGTTCTTCCTACTAAAATGAATCACCTCTCTCTTCTTTGCATTGAGCTTCATCGGCTACCTGCCTACCCATTCCACCAACTTGTCTACGTCCATTTAACATTCCACTACCCTTCTTACAGCTCACAACACTTGCAAGTTTTGTATCATCTGCAAACTTTGAAATTATGCCTGTACACCAAGGTCTAGGTCATTAATATATTGTCAGGAAAAAGAAGGCTTCCCAGCTGGGGAACTCCACTACAAACATTTAGAAACCACTATTCTTTTCTTGTTGCTCAGCCATATCCATGCTGCTACTATCCCTTTTATTCTATGAGCTTTACAATGTTGCCCACAAATCTGTTGAGCAGCACTGTATCAAATGCCTTTTGGAAGTCCATGCACACCATATCAATAGCATTTCCCTCATCAACCCTCTCTTTTACCTCAAAAAAAACTCCAGCGAGTTAGTTAAATATAAT
The DNA here is from genome assembly GCF_964194155.1 of Cetorhinus maximus. NCBI lineage: Eukaryota > Metazoa > Chordata > Chondrichthyes > Lamniformes > Cetorhinidae > Cetorhinus > Cetorhinus maximus. Next base: position 39,151,187 of record NC_135892.1, on the reverse strand, counting down.
TTTCCCTTAAGAAATCCATGTTGCCTTCCCTCAATTAACCCACATTTGTCCATGTGACTTCATTTTGTCCCAAATTATTGTTTCTGGAAGTTTCCCCATCACTGAAATGAATCTGACTGGCCTGTGGTTGCTGGGCTTATCTTTACAATCTTTTATGAACAAGGATGTAACGTTTGCAATTCTCCAGTCCTCTGGCAACATCCAAATCTAAGGAAGACTGAAAAATTGTGGCCACTGCCTCTGCAATTTCCACTCTCACTTCTCTCATTATCCTTGGACTGAACTGGTTCTGGTGCATCAACAACTTTTAAGTACAGAATCCTATCCAATACCCCACCTTTATAATTTTAAACCTATCTAGTTTCTGAATTACCTCATCTTTTACCATGGGCTGCGTAGCATCTTCCTTCAAAAGGACGGATGCAAAATATTCATTCAGCACCTCAGTTATGCCTTCCTGCCTCCATGTGTTAATCCTCTTTGCCTATAGAAGACTTTGGGATTCCCTTTTACAACCTTCTTACAATCATTACATATTGCCATCACCAGGGTTGATATAATAATACCAATGCTACAGAATATAGAAGCCTGAACTCTTAATATATCACCTGACATTCCTCTCACTATAACATTTGTGTTAATATCAGAATGCATCCCAGTGTTTTCATTCTAAAATCTACAACTGCAGTATGCTCATCACACCAAGTGGGCAAAACAAGAAAGTTCCCTCAGTATATGTAAACCATCTACCATGTCTCACTGAAACCCTAATGACAGAGAACACATGAACTGCCTCAAAAACAATGAAACAAAAGCTGATGTCAATTTCTACTACTTAAATTGATTAAAATTAGCTCACACCGTGAAACTTCCTATAACTCACGACCTTGCACATGTACAACTTTTAACCGTTCTATAATTAAATTGGTTACCTAATTAAAGTTCGCATTTAAGCATAAACCACATATGCTACTGCAATTTCTTTCTATAAATTGGTCAAATTGCAATAAATGCAACTTGTAAATGACCACTTCATGGTCTCCACCAAAAAGTGCACAAGACTGGATTGAAAATTTAATGGGAAATGTACCTTTGTTGGTTATGTAATCACACCTTCTTCAGTAAACCATCAAGCCTCCTTCCAGCTACCCAATCACCATAATCTTCTATTCCTTTCTCCTACACGTGTTTATCTAGCTTTCCCTTAAATGCTGTTGGCCTCAACTACATCCCGCAGTAGCGAGTTCTACATTCTAATCACTCACTGTGTAAAGAAATTGATTTTCAATTTCCTTGTGGGTGTATTGGCATCTTAGATTTACGGCACCCCATTTTGCACTCCCCAAACAAGTGGATACATTTTCTTTCAAGTCTACCCTACTAACCCTTTTATAATCTTATACAACTGTCACTCCACCCTTCAGTCTTCCTTTTTCTAGGAAAAAAGAACTCCAGCCTGTACTGTCTTTCTTAATAGTAACATCTTCTGAGTTCTGGTATCATCCTTTTAAATCTTATTAACACTTTCCCGAGTCTCTGTATCCTTGTGATAATATGGAAACCAGAACTGCAGTGGTCTAAGCAAGGTTCTATTCAAGTTTAACTTTGTTGGGTTTCACTTCTTTAGGAACATAGGAACAGGAGAAGGCCATTCAGCCCGTCGAGCCTGCTCTGTCATTCAATACGATCATGGCTGATCGAACACTTCAATGCCTTTGACCCACACTATCCCCATAACCATTTACGTTGTTAGTCAGAAATCTATCAATCTCTACCTTAAACATACTCAATGACTGAGCTTCCACAGCCCTCTGGGGTAGAGGATTCCAAAGATTCACAACCCTCTGAGTAAAGAAATTTCTCCTCATTTTGAAATTGTGTCCCCTGGTTCTAAACTCCTCAACCAGGGGAGACATCTTCCCTGCATCGACCCTGTCTAATCCTTTAAGTATTTTGTAGGTTTCAATGAGATCACCTCTCATTCTTCGAAACTCTGGGGAAACTGGGCCTGTATTCTCTAATCACTCTTCATAAGACAGTCCCGCCATCCCAGCAACAGTCTTGGTGAACCTTCGTTGCACTCTCTCTATGGCAATAACATCCTTTCTGAGATAAGGGGACTAAAAATGCACACAGTACTCCAGGTGCGGTCTAACCAAACTTCTATACAATTAAAGCAAGACTTCACTACTCCTGTGCTCAAACCCTCTTGCAATAAAAGCTAACATTCCATTAGCCTTCCTAATTGCCTGCTGCACCTGCATGTTAGCTTTCAGTGACTTATGGGCAAGGACACCCAGGCCCCTTTATATATCTACACCTTCTAATCTCTTAACATTTAGGAAATACTCTGCACTTCTGTTCCTTCTACCCAAGTGGATAACCTCACATTTTTCCATACTATATTCCATCTGCCACGTTCTTGCCCCCTCACTAAGTTTGTCCAAATCCTCTTGTAGCTGCTTTACATCTTCCTCACAACACACATTCTCACCTAGCTTTGTACCATCCACAAACTTAGAAATATTACATTTGGTCCCCACATCCAAGTCATTGATTCATAATGAACAGCTGGGGCCCAAGTACTGATCCATGCGATATCCCACTAGTCACAGCCTGCCAACATAGAATGACCTGTTTATTCTTACTGTGTTTTCTGCCTGTTAGCCAATCCTTATCCATGCCAGTATATTGCCTCCTATCCCATGTGCTTTTATCTTACTAATCAACCTCCTGAATAGAACTTGAATAGAAATGAACCCGTGTTTTGTTTGCTTTTTATAGCCTTATTAACCCGATTTAAATTGGACATCTGTACCCAAGACCCCTTTCTTCCTCTATCCCATGTACTCCTTCTGAAAATAAGCTTTTACGTGACCACCTATTCTTCCTACCAAAATGCACCCCTTACTCATACTTATCTATATTGAAATTAATTTGCCCATTTGCCAATGCCCATTCTGCAAGTTTATTAATGTTTTCTTGTAATTTGTCATAGTATGTCATCCTACCGTTCATACCTCCCAATTTGGTGCTGTCAGCAAATTTTGAAATTGTACCCCTGCTTCAAGAACAAATTGTTTACAAGAATGGTGAATAGTGGTTCCAGCATCAATCCCTGTGGAACAGCACTTGCCACCTTTTGCAAGTTTGAGTTGCTACCTTTACTCTCTTTTTAGGCAGCTTGCTATCCATTTTGCTCTTTGTCTCAATTACATATGCTCCAACTTTAATCATTAGGCTACTAACGATGCTTCACCTGGGTCTTTTAAAAATCCAGAGGCGAATGTTGCAATGCCACTGTCTTACTTGACATATTTTTGACACAGCAATGACAATATAAGCAATATGACAATTTTGAGACCATCTGTAGTTTAACAGAAATACAACCAAAATTGCTACCAAAAAAAATCCCCACTGACGCACTTAAGCAATACTTTTGGGTAACATTCCCAGGATCTATTTAGACAAACACCCCTAGCACTTGCTCCCCAACACTCAAAAGTATGCAAAACACTCAACCAAAGCAGTTATATCTGGCTTCATAAAATGGTGTCCAAATACAGCTACAAGTTTCCTCTCACTACGCTCAATTTTATGAATTAGAATACATCTTATTGCCAGGAGTTTATTATTTGCATTGCCTATAGAATAAAGAATGGCCTCCATCTGTACTGTGACCATTTGGTCTTCCTGGCCATGTCAACTCTCCATAAGAGCAATTCAGCTAAGTGACATTCCCCTGCCTTATCCTTCTAGTCCTGCAAACTTTTTCCTCTTCAGATAATTTTCCAATACCCTTCTGAAAATCACTATTAAATCCATGTCCACCACAATTTCAGACATTGCATTCTGGAGCCTGCCTCATTTCTAATGTCACCGTAGGTTCTTGTGCCATTAACTCAAAACCTTCCGCCAATGCAACAGTTTCCCCTGCCTACTCTGTCCAGACCTCTCAGCTCTATCAAATCTTCTCTCAACCTTCACTTCTGTAAGAAGCCCCAGCTTCTCCAGCCAATCAAGGTAACTGAAGCTCCTCATCTCTGGATGCAGTCTTGTAAATCTTTTCTGCACCCTAATCTGAAGTCCTTCTTGAGGTGTGGTGTCAACAATTGGACACAATATTCCAGTTGAGGCAAATTTTTAATGAAGGTTCACCATAACCTCCTTGCTTTTGTACACTATTCTATTTATAAAGCTTTCTCAACCTCTGCCGTCACCTTCAGCCATCTGTGCAAGTACACTGCCTGGTCCTGATGCTCTTGCATCCCCTTTAAAATTATATCCTTTATTTTGTTGCCTCTCATCGTTCTTCGTAAATGCATCCCTTCACTCTTCGCTGTGTTAAATTTCATTTGCCACGGGTCCGATCATTCCACAAGCCTATGTCCTCTTGAGGTCTTCCCCTGTTTTCCTCACAGTTCACAATGATTCCAAGTGTGTCATCTGCAAATTTTTAAATTGTGCCCTGTACAGCAATTACAGATCATTAAAATATATCAAGAGCAGCATAGGTCTTAACACTGACCCCAAAGAACTCCACTATACACCTTTTTCCCGTCTGAAAAACAAGAGCTCACCAATATTCTGTTTCCTGTCACTCAACTAACTTAGTATCCATGCTATCAATGCCCCTTTTGTTCTATGGTCTTTAACGCTTCTGACAAGTTATGTGGCACTCAAATGCTTTTTGCAAGTCCATGTACACCACATCAACCGCATTACCCTCATCAGCTATCTCTGTTACCTCATGAAGTTAGTTAAACGCGATTCACCCATAATAAGTCTGTGTTGCTTTCCTTAATCTACATTTGTCCAAGTCTCTGTTTATTTTATCCTGGATTATTGTTTCTAAAACTTTTCCCACCAACAAGGTTAAATGAACTGGCCTGTATTTACTGGGCTTTTCCTATTTAACAAAAGTGAGACAATTTTCAATTCTCCAATCCTCTGGCACCACTCCTGTATCTAAGCAAGATTGATTACAGCCAGTGCCTCTGCAATTTCTACCCTGAATAATCGACTTTTAAGTAGGGCCAGCCTTCTAATACCTGGTCTTCAGTTTTTAGCCCATCCAATGTAACAACTACCTCCTCCTTCATTATGACTTTGGAAGCATTTTCTTCCTTCATAAAAGACAGATGCAAAGTACTCATTTAGTACCTCAGCCATGCCCTCCATGAGTAAATATTCTTTGCATCTGAGTCAGCTTCATTACTCCATATACTACCCTTTTATTATTTACATGCCTGTGGAAAGCTTCTGCATTCCCTTTTATGTTAGTTGCCAGTTTTTTCTCACTTTGAATTTTCCCTCTGAAATTCCTCTATTCAGCTCGGTTCTCACTGGTATTATCAAGTTCACGCCTGTCACACAGGCCCTTTATCTGCTTCATCTTTCTATTCCTTTTGTTATCCAGGAAGCTCTGGTTTTGTCTGCCCTACCTTGTCCCCTTGTGGGAATGTACCTCAGCAGTACCCGAAAAATCTCCTCTCAAGGCAGGTGGTGATGACGGAGCGGTATTGTCGCTGGACTAGTATTCCAGAGATGCAGGGGGGCCCGGGTTCGAATCCCACCGTGGCAGATAGCGGAATTAGAATTCAATAAAAATCTGGAATTAAAAGTCTAATCTTGACTATGAAACCATTGTTCATTGTTGTAAAACAAAAAAACCATCTGGCTCACTAATAACCCACAGCAATGCGGTTGACTCTTAAATGCCCTCTGAAATGGCATTTAAGAGTCAAGTCAGTCAAGTTATTTAAGAGAGCAAGCCACTCAGTTGTATCAGATCACTACAAAGTCACATAAAAAGGAATGAAAGTGGACAGACCACCCGCCATCAACCTAGCACCGGAAACGACAACGGCAGTATCAGCCCTGTCGAGTCTGCAAACATCCTCTTTGCTAATATCTGGGGGCTAGCGCCAAAATTAGGAAAGCATTCGCACAGACCTGAGAGTCATCCTTATTGAATCATATCTTATAATGTCCCAGACACCACCATCCACCCACTGGCAGGCCAGACCCAGCAGAGATGGAGGCACTGTATACAGTCGGGAGGGAATTGCTTTGGGAGTCTTCAACATTGACTCCAGATCCCATGAAGTTTCATGGCATCAAGTCAAACATAGGCAAGGAAACCTCCTGCTGATAACCACGTACCACCCTCCCTCAACTGATGAATCAGTGCTCCTCCATGTTGAACACCACTGAGGGCAGCAAGGGCGCAGAATGTACTCTGGATGGGGGACTTCAATGCCCATCACCAAGAGTGGCTTGGTAGCATCACTACTGGCCGAGCTGACCAAGTCTGAAATGGCATGTCTGCTAGACTGGGTTTGCGGCAGGTGGTGTGGGAACCAATAAGTGGGAAAAACATACTTGGCCTCATTCTCACCAGCCTGTCTGCTGCAGATGCATCTGTATAGGTAGGGGTGACCACCGCACAGTCGTTGTCACAGCCCCGCCTTCACATCGAGGATACCCTCCATCGTGTTGTGTGGCACTACCACTGTGCTAAATGGGATAGATTTCGAACAGATCTAGAAACTCAAGACTGGGCACCCATGAGGCGCTGTGGGCCATCAGCAGTACTGTACTCGAACACAATCTGTAACTTCATGGTCTGGCATATCTACCATTACCATTAAGCCAGGGAATCAACCCTGGTTCAATGAGCAGTGCAGGATGGCAAGCCAGGAGCAGCGCCAGACATACCTAAAGATGAGGTGTCAACCTGGTGAAGCCATAACACAAGACTACTTGCAAGCCAAACAGCATAAGCTGCAAGCAATAGACAGAGCCAAGCAACCCCACAACCAATGGATCAGGTCTAATCTCTGCAGTCCTGCCACATCCAGTCGTGAAGGGTGGCGGACAATTAAACTCACTGGAGGAGGGGGCTCCAAAAATATCCCCATCCTCAATGATGGAGAGGCCCAGCACATCAGTGCAAAACATAAGGCTGAAGCATTGGCTACAATCTTCAGCCAGAAGTGTTGAGTGAATGGTCCACCTCGGCCTCTTCCGGAGGTCCCCAGCATCACAGATGCCAGTTTCAGCCAATTCGATTGACTCCATGGCTATCAAGAAACGGCTGAAGGCACTTTATACTGCCAAGGCTATGGGCCCTGACAATATTTCAGCAATAGTACTGAAGACTTGTGCTCCAGAACTTACCGCTGCCCGCCCCCTCGCCCCCCCCAGTCAAGCAGTTCCAGAACAGCTACAACACTGGCATCTAGCCGGCAACGTGGAAAATTGCCCAGGTACGTCCTGTACACAAAATCACTGTCAACATCCTCAGGGTTACCATTGACCAGAAAGTGAACTGGACTAGCCATATGAAATATTGTGGCGAGAAGAGGTTAGAGGCTAGGAATCGTGCGACGAGTAACTCACCTCCTGACTACCCAAAGCCTGACCACCATCTACAAGGTACAAGTCAGGAGTGTGATGGAATACTCCCCACTTGCCTGGATGAGTGCAGGTCCCACAACGCTGAAGAAGCTTGACACCATCCAGGACAAAGCAGCCCACTCGATTGGCACCACATCCACAAACATTCACTTCCTCCACCACCGACGCACAGTGGCAGCAGTGTGTATCCATCCAAAAGATGCACTGCAGGAATTCACCAAGGCTCCTGAGACAGCATCTTCCAAACTCACGACCACTACCATCTAGAAGGACAAGGGCAGCAGATGCATGGGAACACCACCACCTGGAAGTTCCCCTCCAAGTCACTCACCATCCTGATTTGGAAACATATCGCCGTTCCTTCACTGTCGCTGGGTCAAAATCCTGGAACGCCCCCCCTAACAGCACTGTGGGTGTACCTACACCACTTGGACTGCAGTAGTTCAAGGGAGCAGCTCACCACCACCTTCTCAAAGGCAACTTGGGATGGGCAATAAATGCTGGCCCAGCCAGCGAAGCCCATACCTCATGGATGAATTTAAAAAAGCAACCCATTGATTGATTATGGTTTTGTCTGCCAATCTTTGATTTTAATTTACCTGGGCCAGATCTATTCTCATCCCATTGAAATTGCCCCTACTCCAATTAATTATTTTTTATTCTTGATCGCCCTTGTCCTTTTCCATAGGTATCCTTAGGCATAGGTGCCTAAATGTTCCCCTGACACTTGATCCAATTGGCCTACCTCAATCCCCAAAACCATCCTTCCTCCTTGGGCAGTAAACATACTGATCAAGAAAATTCACCTAAACAAACTTCAAAAACTCCTCATCTCCAACCATTACCTCTATTACTATCCCAGCCTACGTTAAGATAATTAAAGTCCCTTGTTATCACTACCCTATAGTTTTTGCATCATTCTGTAATTTCCTTGCAAATGTGTTCCTCTATCTTTCCCACGAGTTTGTGGCCTATAGAGTACACCCAGTAGTGTAATGGCACCTCTATTGTTTCATTCAGCGTCAACCAAATATATTCTGTCCTAGACCACACTTCCTCTCTCTCCAGCACTGCAATCACTTCACTCACTTTTCCAGGACCGCTTCATCCAATTCAGGGTCGCAGGGAGTCCAAACGTATCCAGACAGGTAATGGGCACTAGGCTGGGTACATCAGTCCATCACAGGGCGCACACACACAATGGGGGGCAATTTACTGTAGCCAATCCATCTAACAAGTGCATCTTTGGATGGTGGGAGGAAACCCTGAGCATCCGGCAGAAACCCACGCAGACAGGGGGAGAATGTGCAAACTCCACACAGACAGACACACTATGTCAGCATTGAACCCGGGTCCCTGGAGCTGTGAGGCAGCAGCACTAACCACTGCGCCACCGTGCCACCTTTAATGTAACTTTCTCCTTAAATCAACACTGCTGTTTCACTTCCCATCTTGCCTTCCAAGTCTTTCCTGAACACCACACATTCAGGAATATTTTGTACTCAGTCGTGCCCTTTTTTGATCAGGTCTGTTATTGACATGCCATCACATTCTCACTTGGATAACTGCACCAGCAGCTCAGCAACTTTATGCACAGTATATCTAATTTAGAATTTATTGCATTTCCTCTTACATAGAAAAAAACCTCAACCATGACAAGTCGCTGTTTATAAAGGCAGCAACAAATAAATAATCTATTGCTTTTCTCTACATCACCCTTTAAAACAGTGCTCAATTGCTGTTAAACAGGTATTTAGCAGGTTCAGAGGCCAACTGAGAGGCACCAACATTTCCAGCTAAAGTATAGATTTTGGGAAAACTACTTTGTTATTTTTGATTAGTGCCCGCCATTTACACCACCTGTACTTATCCTGGACAAACAGCTCTAGCCCTTTGCCATAGGTAATTACAAAGGTGATGCATAAAATTTACCTATAATTTTGGACAATTAAAGCAGAATAATTCCCTGAATCAGCTCTGCACACAGCCACCTACCCACCCACCCCCCCCCCCCCCCACCTATAAGTGCAATTGTCATGAAGACTATTCTGCTTGTTGGTGACCTTTTCAAAATTACATTATTTAAGGCTGGAAAATGACTCGAAAACTGGAACATATTTAAAAAGGCACAAGCAGTAACGGCATCATCGCTACCTCCAGAACTTCTGGGGGCCCTGCTGTTAATTTAATCATTGCAGAGGATGAGGCACAAATTGTTTCCGTTCATGTTACCCAATAGTCAGAGTCTCAGGAGTCAGGTACTCAAGGAACTGGCCCTGACGCTTTTGCATGGGCTTTGGAAGGAGTTGAGTAGATGTGAACAGAAGTACTTGTAAATTTCCCAGCTACAGCATTCATCATGTATAGTGGGCAAATCAGGGTTGACACCAACATGCCTGACATAAATAGTGCTGACTATATTTTGAAAAGCAATACCAAAACATGAACAAGACTGCAAGCGTCTAGAACACTGCAATAAAAAATATAGAAGTTTAAGCAGCTAAATCTCCCATTTTATATAAACTGTTAAATATAATCGGGCTCTGGTGGCTCATTTATTACCAGGGGAATTCCTACTGATTACAAGGTGCAAACTGAAAAGGAGGTAACTTGGCTACAGGCTATATCGTAAAATGTCAAGATCGAAGTAACCCAATTTGAATTTAGTACAATAGGACTTTTGGAGGGATAGTGAAAACATTCTCTCCCAGAAGAAATTGTGCTATAAAGCACGTAGCTTTTTACCATGTTTGGGCTTCTTTACAAAACAAGGGCAAGAACCACGAACTGCAAATATGTAATGAAGGGTGTTTTTGTTGATAATGAATTTTTCTTCAAAAAAACTTAGATCATGCCTTCTGGACCAACCTGGCAAAGCAGTTGATAATGAGTATCAGTATTCAGAAATACTAAGGTATTCAAATTTGATTTTCAGTCTCTGGGCAGCTTGAATTCAGAATATTCTGGAGTTATGTATCTCCATGAGATGGATGTTACCCCCAATCCAATCATTTAGTTCTCATCTTGCAATGCAAATTTTTGGAAGCAAGTTGGGCGAACAATGATTAAGGAGGTAGAATGTTATTCCCAATGAAATTTAAAGATAGAGAAAGAAACAGCAAACATTGGAGAAGGATGCAGGGTGAATTAGAGTCAAATTAGATACGGAAAGAGGAATACTGTAGAGGGAGGAAGATTTGATTGAGAAAGCGAGAGATAAAAAGAGCATTTATAAATCTCGAGTTTCCAAAACTCCAGTTTCAAATGTACCCTTTCTAAGTCTGTCAGGTTTTAATGGCATTGCAAGGACATAAATGCCATCATGAGAAGGGACCTTATGACGTGAAATACCAGCCCCAACTTCCTGCAGAGTTTTATATTTACTGCGCAAATCCAGCAATTTCTTGAAAGTCCTGGGGAGATTGACAGTGAGGCTCTTTGTTGTGTGAAATTCACCACAGAAAAGCACAAATCATCCAACAGTCTGTAGTGACTCAATACCAGGTGTATATCATCTTCACCACAAACGGCTCTTCTTTTAGAACATATATTAACCTTTACCTCAACATTATTTCGCCAGCAAACTCCTTGATTTCAGCCTGGAGTGCAACTGGGTGTTACAACTATCTTGTGATCCTCCCTGCATTTTCTCAAATATTTCTCTTAAGTGACATTGTACCCGCTTCGTTTTGTAATTTGCTTTCTCGGACTGGGGTTATACTAGGTATATGATGCATGCAAAAGGGAATCCAAGAATAAAAACAAAATGCACATTGCAGTGTAATATATATACTGAAGTGGTAAAAGCTTTTCATCCTACTTCAATATTTCAACTTTTGATGTAAAATTTACTTCCCAAACAATAGCAATGCAACATGTATCCAAACAGTTCTATACACGTATTACAATAAAGATGACTCTCGAGTAAATGTTATCCACATTAAGGAAAAGCTAAACAAAATAACACTGCAACTCAACGGATTAATTTGTTCTGCCTATATTGCCACTAGGAGCTCCAAATCTTAATAAAACACGTCTACTCAATCACCAAACGGTTCGGTTAAACATTGCCTGTTTGGAAAAATCTTATCAATTCAAGTCAGAAACAAACACACAACGGTTTACACATAACATTGTGGAAAGGACTTCTTATCGGTCGTGATACAAGGCTTATCCCCCTCCATTCTTGCATACAACCACGATTAGGTCCCATCCTAAACGATTCAATTTCCGTAAATGTAAAACAAGCAACCAGGCCCGATAGTAGCCTGCCGCCCTCCAAACGAACCCATCGAGTCGCTCGACCTATTTAAATAGGGACGGCATGCGTTATCTAGTTCAGGCCCAGCTTAAAAAAAAGGCACAAGACGAAAGATATGCTCAGTACTATTTAAAACAAGATCATATAGTAGAAGAAAACGCGCGCAGCGCCCACTCTTGTAAACCCCAGAGGTAAGGCAAATCGTTATGTTCAGAAACACAAACCGTGAGCCTGGCTGCAAGGCCCCGGTTGGAGGGGGGGGGTGGGGGGGGCCTGAATCACCACAGCTCTTCAGAAGTGTACCCCCTTTTCTAACTCAACCCGTTGTTTGAGGGTAGAAAATCTTACACAAAATGGCGTCCCTAGTCTCCGGCCTAGCAGCGCCGAATCCACACGACGCACGCTCACGTACAGCCGCGCCCGCCTGACGGCCTCACTCACCCAACCTCCTCCACGACTGCCCCCGATCTACTGGAAAAATCCACCTCCACCACTCAGAACAAAGTTTAAAATGCTGACTGATTCGGGGCAGAATTCAAGTAAATCTAACGCAAACTGTTGTCACGACCGCCATGTGTGTCAGGGAATGAGGGAACGCACACGCACGACGCATCATGGGAAAAAAACGCGCACTTCAAAATTCAATAGCGGGACTGCGGGCGGAGGAGCACACAGAACCGCGTCACCAAAATAATCCCTTCCGCATCGGGTTGCGGGAATATAGGTTGTACTAATGTGAAAAAAGTCGGGTCTTTGAAAGACTGAATCTAATAGGGGTGGAACTGCGATATTCATTGCAGAGATTTTTTAAAAACCGACATTTAATTCATGAATAATACTGTGTATTTTGGCAAAAATAATCTAACTGTTAATGTGTGTATTTAGTTAAATACTTAACTGAAAGAAGAGCGAATGAAATGGTTGGGTCTGAGTTGAAAGGTCAGCGGCGTTGAGTGGTGTTCAAAACAAGATCTGCTTGGTGGCTTTCATGTTTGTGTCCTTGAACGGCTGGCAGGTGCTCACACAAGCCCGACTATGTTGAACAGATTCAGTTATTTCCGGAGGTGAGTGTCACTATCCTAGTTTGAAATCGTACTCATTTCGGGCGAAAACCTTTGCACCGCCTTCGCTCCTGAAACACCCCTTGAGATACCAGACAAGCCTAATCAGGCTCGACTCATTTGCCCCATTCTATCCGCACCCCCAGTGCGCAACGCTTAACTTGTCCCGTCTCCCATTCCCCCTCCCCCCCATTCCCCCTCCCCCCCATTCCCCCTCCCCCCCATTCCCCCTCCCCCCCATTCCCCCTCCCCCCCATTCCCCCTCCCCCCATTCCCCCTCCCCCCTCCCCCCTCCCCCCCATTCCCCCTCCCCCCTCCCCCCCATTCCCCCCTCCCCCCTCCCCCCCATTCCCCCCTCCCCCCCATTCCCCCTCCCCCCCATTCCCCCCTCCCCCCCATTCCCCCCTCCCCCCCATTCCCCCTCCCCCCCATTCCCCCCTCCCCCCCATTCCCCCCTCCCCCCCATTCCCACCCCCCCTCCCCCCTCCCCCATTCCCATCCCCCCTCCCCCATTCCCACCCCCCCTCCCCCCTCCCCCATTCCCACCCCCCCTCCCCCCTCCCCCATTCCCACCCCCCCTCCCCCCCATTCCCATCCCCCCCTCTCCCCATTCCCATCCCCCCCTCTCCCCCATTCCCATCCCCCCTCTCCCCCATTCTCATCCCCCCCTCTCCCCCATTCTCATCCCCCCCCTCTCCCCCATTCTCATCCCCCCCCTCTCCCCCATTCTCATCCCCCCCCTCTCCCCCATTCTCATCCCCCCCCTCTCCCCCATTCTCATCCCCCCCTCTCCCCCATTCTCATCCCCCCCTCTCCCCCATTCTCATCCCCCCCTCTCCCCCATTCTCATCCCCCTCTCCCCCATTCTCACCCCCCCCTCTCCCCCATTCTCATCCCCCCCTCCCCCATTCTCATCCCCCCTCCCCCATTCTCATCCCCCCCTCCCCCATTCTCATCCCCCCCTCCCCCATTCTCATCCCCCCCTCCCCCATTCTCATCCCCCCCTCCCCCATTCTCATCCCCCCCTCCCCCATTCTCATCCCCCCCTCCCCCATTCTCATCCCCCCCTCCCCCATTCTCATCCCCCCCTCCCCCATTCTCATCCCCCCCCTCCCCCATTCTCATCCCCCCCCTCCCCCATTCTCATCCCCCCCCCTCTCCCCCATTCCCATCCCCCCCCTCTCCCCCATTCCCATCCCCCCCTCTCCCCCATTCCCATCCCCCCCCCCTCTCCCCCATTCCCATCCCCCCCCCTCTCCCCCATTCCCATCCCCCCCCCTCTCCCCCATTCCCATCCCCCCCCCTCTCCCCCATTCCCATCCCCCCCCCCTCTCCCCCATTCCCATCCCCCCCCCCTCTCCCCCATTCCCATCCCCCCCCTCTCCCCCATTCCCATCCCCCCCCCTCTCCCCCATTCCCATCCCCCCCCCCTCTCCCCCATTCCCATCCCCCTCCTCTCCCCCATTCCCACCCCCCCTCCCCCCCATTCCCACCCCCCTCCCCCCCATTCCCATCCCCCCTCTCCCCCATTCTCATCCCCCCCCTCTCCCCCATTCTCATCCCCCCCCTCTCCCCCATTCTCATCCCCCCCCTCTCCCCCATTCTCATCCCCCCCCTCTCCCCCATTCTCATCCCCCCCTCTCCCCCATTCTCATCCCCCCCTCTCCCCCATTCTCATCCCCCTCTCCCCCATTCTCACCCCCCCCTCTCCCCCATTCTCATCCCCCCCCTCCCCCATTCTCATCCCCCCTCCCCCATTCTCATCCCCCCCTCCCCCATTCTCATCCCCCCTCCCCCATTCTCATCCCCCCCTCCCCCATTCTCATCCCCCCCTCCCCCATTCTCATCCCCCCCTCCCCCATTCTCATCCCCCCCCTCCCCCATTCTCATCCCCCCCCTCCCCCATTCTCATCCCCCCCCTCCCCCATTCTCATCCCCCCCCTCCCCCATTCTCATCCCCCCCCCTCTCCCCCATTCCCATCCCCCCCCCCTCTCCCCCATTCCCATCCCCCCCCCCTCTCCCCCATTCCCATCCCCCCCCCTCTCCCCCATTCCCATCCCCCCCCTCTCCCCCATTCCCATCCCCCCCCTCTCCCCCATTCCCATCCCCCCCCCTCTCCCCCATTCCCATCCCCCCCCCTCTCCCCCATTCCCATCCCCCCCCCTCTCCCCCATTCCCATCCCCCCCCCTCTCCCCCATTCCCATCCCCCTCCTCTCCCCCATTCCCATCCCCCCCCTCTCCCCCATTCCCATCCCCCCCCCCTCCCCCATTCCCATCCCCCCCCCATTCCCATCCCCCCCCCTCTCCCCCATTCCCATCCCCCCCCTCTCCCCCATTCCCACCCCCCCTCCCCCATTCCCATCCCCCCCCTCTCCCCCATTCCCATCCCCCCCCCCTCTCCCCCATTCCCCCCCCATTCCCTATTCCCCCACTCCCGCCCCCCTTCCGCCCCCACTTTCCCCCAACTCCCCCACCCCCCACTTTCCCCCAACTCCCCCTCCCACTTTCCCCCAACCCCCCACATCCCCCCTCCCTCTCCCCCAACCCCCCACATCCCCCCTCCCTCTCCCCCACATCCCCCCCCCCGTCTCCCCCACATCCCCCCCCGTCTCCCCCACATCCCCCCCCGTCTCCCCCACATCCCCCCCGTCTCCCCCACATCCCCCCGTCTCCCCCACATCCCCCCGTGTCTCCCCCCAATGGGTATAGGCCCAACCTGTTCAACCTTTGCTCATAAGATAACTGCTTCATCCTGGGAGCTAGGTGAGTGAACCTTCTCTGAATTGCTTCAAATGCAGTTGTACCATTTCTCAAGTAAGGAGACCAAAACTGTACACAGTATTCCAGGTGCTGTACAACTGCAGTCACACTTTCCTACTTTTATACATGATCCCCCTTGCAGTAAATGCCAACATTCCAGTTGCCTTCCTAATCACTTGCTGCACCTCCATACCAATGTTTTGTGATTCATGTGCCAGCATACCCAGATCCTTCTGTACCGTGGAGTTCTTCAGTCTCTCTCCATTCAAATAACATACTGCTTTTCTATTCTTCCTGCCAGGTTGGACATGATTTCCCCACATTATACTCCATCTACCAAATTTTTGCCACTCACTTAACCTACCTAAATCCCTCTGAAGGCTCTTAATGTCCTCTTGACAATGTACTTTCCTACCTATGTTTGTGTAATCAGCAAACTTAGGTACCATACTTTATCCCTTTATCCATGTCATTGACATATTCATATCAATGTAATTAGTTGAGGCCCCAATACTGATTCCTGCAGTACTCCACTAGGAATAGCTTGCCAACCTGAAAATAACCCATTTACCTCATTCTTTGCCTCTTGTTAGCTTACCAATCCTCTATCCATGCTATATATTACCCCCTACCCCATGTGCCCTGATTTTGTCTAGTAACCTTTGATGTGGCACCTAGTTGAATGCCTTTTGGAAATCCTAGTACACCATATCTACAGGTTCCCCTTTATCCACTTTGCTTGTTACTTCCTCAAAGAACAAAGAATTTCTCTTTCACAAAACCGTGTTGACTCTTCCTGGTTGTGATATGATTTTCTAAATGTACTGCTATTACCTCCTTAATAATGGATTCTAACATTTTCCCTAAGACAGGTGTTAGGCTAACTGCCTTATAGTTTCCCTGAACTGATTCTATATCTTAATCTTCTGAACTAAGGTTATCCCTCACTACTGTACGAGTGACTAATGTCATCCTTAATTAACAGCGCTACCTCACCTTCTTATCCTAGTTTTCTGTCCTTCCAAAATGTCGGATAGTTTTGAATATTTAGGTACCAGCCTTGGTCACCTTGTAACCACATCTCTGAAATGGCTATCAGGTCATAGATATTTATCTCTATTTGTGCTATCAATTCATCTGTTTTGTTATGCATGCCGTGTGCATTCAGATACAGAGCCTTTGATTCTGACTTTTTACCATTCTACAGACTCTGGCCTTATTTTCTGGTGCACTCTTTGGATTATATTGCCTCGGTCCCTTCCTGCCGCTGTCTGGTTATCATTACCCATGTCACTACCTTGTTCTATCGCCTCACCCTTTCTCTTAATTTTACCACATCTTCCCTCATGTGATCCAGCACCCCTATTTAGTTTAAAGCCCTCTCTTGCCACAACACTGGCCCCAGCATGGTTAAGGTGAAGGCTATCCCAGCGGTACAGCTCCCACTTTGCCCAGTACTGGTCCTATTTCTCCTGCACTAATCTTTGAGCTACGCATTCAACTCTTTTATCCTATTTACCCGATGCCAATTTGTTTGTGGCTCAGGTAGTAATTCAGAAATTATTACCTTTGTGTTTCTGCTTTTTAGTTCAGCCCCTAGCTGCATCTAATCTCTAAGTAGAACTTCTTTCCTATTTCTATCTGTGTCGTTGATACCCATTTGGACCACAACAACTGGATCCTTCCCTCCCACTTCCAAGTTTCTATTTAGCACTGAGCACATGTCCCAAAACGTGGCACTGGACAAACACCATAGCCTTCTGGACTCATGTTCTCAGTTGCAGAGCCTATCCCCCTGACTATACTGTCCCTGGCTGCTGCTACATTTCTATTTACTCCCCCAACTTGAACGGCTCCCTACACCACAGTGCCATGGTCAGTTCGCTCATCCACCTTGCAGCACCTGCTCTCGTCCAGACAAGCTGCAAGTACCTCGAACCTGCTAGAGAATTGCAAAGGCTGAGGCACTGTCACTTCTACCTCGTTGATCACCATACCTGCCTTACAGTCACACCCTCCTGTCCCTGACCACAGACCAAATCAGAAGACTCTAGCTAAGGGGTCTGACTGTCTTCTGTAAGTGTCCAGGTAAATTTTCCCCTCCCTGATGCATTACAGTGCCCAATATAACATTAATTGAAATAATAATAAACACAAGCAAGGCTAGAGGCGTTAATTAAAATTTAGTGAAGAAAATAATTAATTAGCTATTTGAAACACAATGGCCCGTAACTTCCAATGGAGTGACAATTGAGTCCGATTGCCACTCCACTCTTAGTTACTTAGCTTGAATTGCAGCCGCTCCTATCTCGCCGACCTTCCAACTCAAACCAGGTGAAATCTGTGTCGCGCAGCGAGCTCCTGTGGCCTACAGTCGAGGGCAATTCAGTCAAAGATAAGTAAGCCATGCCCCCTTTTTTGCAGCACTAGCTGCCATAAAGTCGGTAAGATTAAAGGTCCATCAACTTGGAAAAGCCAAGGTTAAGTGGGGCGGGGGGGAAAGAGACGAGTTGAGTGGGGACATCGGCCTCCGGCCAGAGTTCCTCAAACGACCGACACTTAGTGCAGATACGGTTGCCATGGATCACACCGACATACATCAGATCCCACATAGGGCAGGCGATATGTTGCAGCTGTACTATCATCCTTATTGGCCTGTACCTTGCGAATTCTGGGGCAGTGTACCTGGGAGGTGCAGCTGCCCCAAAGATGCACTAGGGACCACCCACCCCCCCAAGAAACCTCCAGGCAAGGATCGCATGGCAGCTGCCCGGGAAGTTCTAACTTGCTTTGGGAAATTGACCTGCACTGGGAACCATCTGAAATGTGATATTTAATTGCAAGTTTTGGATAGTTCCGACTGTATTACAGTCGTAGTTAGCCAGAAAAAGTTAGAAGAATTAAAACCACTCCTAGCTTCTGGTAATTATTGTACCGACCCACAGGACTCCCACGACCCTCATGGCATTCCCCCTAATCCCCCCGCCCTCCCACCCACCAACCAGAACCCAACCTGACACCTAGCGCCATAAAAAAAGGGGGCATGGCTTACTTGTCTTTGACTGAGTTGCCCTCGACTGTAGGCCTCAGGAGTTCGCTGCGCTACACAGATCTCACCTGGTTTGAGTTGGAAAGTCGGCGTGATAGGAGCGGCTGCAATTCAAGTTAAGTAACTACGAGCGGAGTGGCAATCGGACTCAATTGTCACTCCACTGGAAGTTACGAGGCATTGTGTTTCAATTAGCTAATTAATTATCATTAAATTTTAATTAATGCCTCTAGCCCTGCTTGTGCTTATTATTATTTCAATTAATGTTATATTTAACCTGATTGAAATTTCCTAGTTTAGATTAGAGAAAAAGAGAACATGCTCACCAACCAATTTTTCTCCATTGCCGTTAAGTGACTCTTCAATTTTCTTTGGAATGCTCTGATCCCACAGACTCACCCCACTAGCTCTTCAAACTCTTGCTGCTGTCTCCAGGTTACCCTCGATATCTGGGAAGCAACCTGTACCTTTTACATCTACTGTAGTCTGAAAAAAGGCAGAGAAAGGAATACCCCTTTCCCCCTCTTGTACTTTTAATATCTTTAATGTAACTATTTAAGATAGCTTATTGTTATTAGTATTCATGTTCTTTGATTTTTGTGTAGTAGCATTCTTTTGTTTTAGTCAGTGAACCTTGTGTCTTAATTCTTTTAGTAAATACCAGGGTTTTCGAATTTCCAAAAAAAATACTAAAATGTCACTGGTCTCTACTGCGATCATTACAAAAGTGACAGAAGGATATGCTGATCTGGTTAGTTGATGTAGAGTGGAAGGAGATTCATGTGAAGCATAAACACCAATTTGGATCAAATGGCCTGTGACTGTGCTGTAAATTCTATTTTTTTATTTGATTTCATCGCTGATGTGGGAGCTTGCTATGTGTAAAATGGCTACTACTGACATACATTAGAACACTTCAAAAGTTCTTAATTGGCTGCTTTGCTTTGGGACACGCTGAGGTCATGAAAGGCACTATATAAACAAAAGCTTTTTTTCTTTCACTCCACGTACATAATTGCTTTTCCAAAGTAAAGCTCTTCATTGAGTATTTCCATATTTAAAATACCAAATAATATGAATGCTACTTGTCATAATGTTCTGGCTCAGTCTCTTTACATCATCTGCCTCTCTCTGTCCTGGTCAGTTTATTTTACTTGAAATGTAGTCTGTTTTCTATCGGTCAGATGCTGAAGAGCCATGTTCATTCAAATTTCTTAATGCTTCGCCCTTTATTGTTATGAAAGTTATTACCAACGTAAAGTGGAAATATTTATTGTTTTTTAACTCGTGATCTACAAAGGCTTAGTTAAACTCATGTTACTTGGTATATAGCTGATATGTATATTGTGTTGAAGAAATCATGGAAATTTGCTGCATTTTGAGCTCCATAGTCTCCCATTCCATACTATTCCTCAATATTCCTAACTTTCAAGCAGCTATGATTCCTCTGTTAAATAATTCCTGGACTCTGCTTCAATAATAGCAGAGAATTGTAACCACCTTTGGTAAAACTTGGAACAGATCTGAAGTAACAGATTTCTGTCAGACTGATGGTTTGAATCAGCTATCCCTGTCCATTTTCCTGCTAGATTGGCGCTAACTTCAGTTAACATATAAGTTTTTGTAACCGCTGATATGAATTCAGAAGTATCTAAGTATTTAGCCAATTCTGGCTTCATTATCTGAAAAGACAGTGGCGGAGAGGGATCCACATTTGAATCCCACCATCGCAGATGGCGAAATTTGAATTCAATAAAAATCTGGAACTAAAGGTCTAATGATGAGCGTGAAACCATTGTCGATTGTTGTAAAAACCTATCTGGTTCACGAATTTCCTTTACTGATCTGGTCTGGCATACATATGACTCCAGACCCACAGCAGTGTGGTTGACTCTGAAATAGCCTAGCAAGCCACTCAAATTGTATCAAACTGCTACAAAGTCTAAAAGGAATGAAATTGGACAGCACTGACAGTGATAAACTCAGCCCTGTCGACCCTTACTAACATCTGGGGGCTTGTGCCAAAATTGGGAGAGCTGTCTCACAGACGAGTCGAGCAACAGCATGACATAGTCATACTCATGGAATCATACCTTACAGATAATGTCCCAGACACCACCATCACCATCCCTGACCCAGCAGTGGTGGTAGCACATTGGTGTACAGTTGGGAGCAAGTTGCCCTGGGAGTCCTCAACATCGACTCCATGGCATCAGGTCAAATGTGGGCAAGGAAACCTCTTGCTGATTACTACATTCCCTCCCTCCTCAGCTGATGAATCAGTACGCCTCCATGTTGAACACAACTTGGAGAAAGCACTGAGTGTGACAAGGGTGCAGAATGTACTTTGGGCGGGAGGGGGCTATAATGTCCATCGCCAAGAGTGGCTCGGTGGCACCAGTACATATGGAGCTGGTTGAGTCATAAAGGACATAGCTGCTAGACTGGGAACCAACAAGAGGGAAAAACATATTTGACCTCGTCCTCACCATTCTGCCTGTCACAGCTCCATCATGTTGTGTGGCACTATTGCCGTGCTAAATGGGATAGATTTCGAACAGATCTAGCAACTCGAGACTAGGCATCAATGAGATGCTGTAGGCCATCAGCAGCAGCAGATTTGTACTTGAACACAACCTGTAACCTCATGGTCTGGCATATCCCTCACTCTACCATTACCACAAGCCAGGGGATCAACCCTGGCTCAATGAACAGTGCAGGAGGGCATGACTGGAGCAGCACCAGACATACCTAAAAATGATGTGTTGACCTGGCAATGCTACAGCACAGGACTACTTCTGTGCCAAATAATATAAGCAACAAGTGATAGACAGAGCTAAGCAATTCCACAACCAACAGATCAGATCTAAGCTTGGTATTCTTGCCATATCCAGTTGTGAATGGTGGTGGGTAATTAAACAACTAACTGGAGGAGGAGGAGGCTTCACAAATATCCTTATCCTCAATGATGGGGGAGCCCAGCACATCAGTGCACAAGATAAGGTTGAAGCATTTGCACAATCTTCAGCCAGAAGTGCCAAGTGGATGATCTACCTCCGCCTCCTCTGGCGGCCCCAGCATCACAGATGCCAGTCTTCTGTCAATTCAATTCACCCCATGTGATATCAAGAAATGGCTGAAGGTGTTGGATACTGTAAAGGCTAGGTGCCCTGAATATTCTGGCAATAGTACTGAAGACTTGTGCTCCAGAACTTACCACTCCCCTAGCCAAGCTCTTCCAGTACAGCTACAACACTGGCATCTACCTGGCAATGTGGTAAATTGCCTATTTTTATCCTGTACACAGAAAGCAGGACAAATCCAACCAAGTCAATTAATGCCCCATTAGTCTTCTCTCAATCATCAGTAAAGTGATGGAAGGGGTCATCAATAGTGCTATCAAGTGGCACTTAATTAGGAATAACCTGCTTACTGACACTCAGTTTGGGTTCCACCAAGGCCATTCAGCTTCTGACCTCATTACAGCCTTGGTTCAAACATGGACAGAAGAGCTGAACTCCAGAGGTGAAGTGAGAGTGATCACCCTTGACGTCAACGCTGCATTTGACCACGTGTGGCATTAAGGAGCTCTAGCAAAACTGGAGTCAATGGGAATCAAGGGTTAAACTGGTTGGAGTCATACTTAGCACAAAGGAAGACCGCAGGAGTTCTCCAGAGTAGTGTCCTTGGCCCAACTATCTTCACCTGCTTCATCAATGACCTTCCTTCCATCATAAGGTCAGAAGTGGGGATGTTTGCTGATGATTACACAATGTTCAGCATCATTCGGGACTCCTCAGATACTGAAGCAGCCCATGACCAAATGCAGCAAGTCCTGGACAATATCCAGGCTTGGGCTGACAAGTGGCAAGTAACAGTTGTGCCACAGAAGCGTCAGGCAATGATCATCTCCAACAAGAGACAATCCAACCATCGCCCCTTGATCTTCAATGGCATTACCATTGCTGAATCCCTCAGTAGCAACATCCTGGGGGTTACCATTGACCAAAAACTGAACTGGACCAGCCATATAAATACTGTGGCTACAAGAGCAGGTCAGAGGCTAGGAATCCTGCAGCGAGTAGCTCACCTCCTGACTCCTCAAAGCCTGTCCACCATCTACAAGGCACAAATCAGGAGTGTGATGGAACACTCTCCACTTGCCTGGATTAGTGCAGCTCCAACAACACTCAAGAAGCTTGACACCATCCAGGAAAAAGCAGTCTGCTTGAATGCACCCCACCTGCAAACATTCAATCCCTCAATCACCAATGAACAGTGGCAGCAGTCTGTACACAGGATGCACTGTAGGAACTTGCCAAGACTCCTTAGACAGCACATTCCAAACCCACGACCACTACCATCTAGAAGGACTTGGAAATATACCGCCATTCCTTCACCGTTGCTTGGTAAAAATCCTGGAACTCCCTAACAGTACTGTGGGTATAACTACACCACATGGACTGCAGCAGTTCTAGAAGGCAGCTCATCACCACCGCACAATTCGGGATGGGCAATAAATGCAGGCCTGGCCAGTGATGTCCATCTCCCATGAAGAATTAAAAAATAATTTTTGGCCAAACTAATATTTCTTGATCCTCATTGATTAAACTGTGTAGTTGTAACATAATTAAGTGTGCACCAATTTAGAGTGAAGGCAATTACTCAGTTACCACTAATTTACCTTGGATAATCTGGAGTTCTGTGTATCCTAAAATGAAAATATGGCTGTTGCGAGTGAACCCAATTTTGCTTGTTTTCCATGGCAACTGCAAAAGACATTCTGTTGACATTACAACAATGGCTTGTCATTTCAAATACATTTGCTTTCTTCGAAGGTTGAGTTAAGTATTGTGATCCTTTTTGCCCTGGCTTTTCCAAAAAAATAGCTTAGACTCTTTGTCTAGATTCAAGGTAGAGTGTATTCTGTTTTTGACTTATGTGGTCATAAAATCTTTAATGAAAATGAGCCACTAATTGAGAACCTTAGTTTTGTTTAAGTTTCATATATGTGCTTTAAAATAATTTTGGTAGTGCAGCTTTAAGAGTATATTAATTCTGAAGTTTGCTTGGGTGTTTTGTGCGTGAAATATGGAACCTGCTATTATAGTATGACTTACTGTGTTGAGGGACTGACATAAAGGATGTTCATTTCTAGGATATATCTTTATCTTATGGATGTTTCTGACATTTATGAAGGGGGAGAAAAGGTATTGGAAAAAGCTTCAAGATATTAAAAAGTGAACGTGTATATTTTTAATTTCACTGGCTAATTAACTTTTGTTTCTTATGCAGATGTGTCACCAACATTTCTCCAGTTTTGAGTTTTTTAGCTACCAGACAAAAGCATACACTGCCTGATCTGCCTTATGACTATGGCGCATTGGAACCACATATCAGTGCGGAAATAATGCAATTGCACCATAGCAAGCATCATGCAACCTATGTTAACAACTTAAATATTACAGAGGAGAAGTATGCAGAGTCCTTGGCCAAGGGTAAGTGCGCACAATATGTAGCTGACCTAGGAGGAATGTCCAGGCAGATTTTTTAAAAATCCAAAAGGCTAGCAGGAGATGAATAATGGGCTATCAATAATGTTATTAATGAATAATGGCTCAGTATTAGACAGCCAAATTGAGCAAAACTGAAATGTCCAGTGAGGAATTTGTATTTTTTACCAATTGCTAGTCTATTAAATTTTGATCTAAAATTCTTGTGGACTGCGCTGTGTGCTATGTTAGTGATACCAGTCCCCATTTGATGGGCTACTATAGTAATTAGATTATAGGCAAAATGGCTTTTTTACTTGGGATGGAGGTATGGTTTGGGCAGCAAGTTTCTTAACTTTTTATTCTGCAAAACTTTCTTCATTGATACATATGGCGGCCTGGATGCAAACTGACAGCTTTTCAATTATCTTTTTTCTCTCCCCCCTCCGCCCCTCACCTTGCATTGGGGGAGGTTAGAATTTAATTCTAGTTAAAGACTTGGATTGCAGTCTGCCCTTGTCATCATTTCAACATCCAGCTTTTCATAAACCCTAAAATCATTTTCCTTTGCATCAATATCCTTCTGTAAACAGGTTTCTGAAGTTTTGCACATTATTCTGCAGCATTCTTAACAATGAAGGGTAGAAGATTAATATTATCGGGTTTGATTTATGATTTGATGCCATTGGCTCATCTTGATGTTTAATTTAGCCTTGACGTTTCAGTGAATGGTCAGTAATGCACCTAAATCTTTTCCGATGTTGAAAGCCATGGGCTGGATATTTGCTTACCAATGGAGGCAGGATGGGGATCGGGAAACATGAAATCTTGAAACTTTTCACTGCAAAAATGAATATCCTCCCCTTTCCCAACCATGCGCCATTTTCATGCAGCTTTTTCACAGGTCAGGAAGGCCTTAGGTCATCCACACCTTTTCTGAGGTTGGGGTCACCATTGTGAGCACTGTAGGAAATTTGAAGTTCCTCCCTCCAAGCTATTTTCACATGCCGGTGTCGTTTTGGAAGCTCTAAAAATAACTGCCTCCTTGGAGAGATTGTGGCACTGGGGAAGCTTTCTGAGCAGTTGGGAACATTGTGACAGGTAAATACTTTGTTGAAATGTAGATGTATTTTACAGCAGTGATTGAACATAAGCCTCTGAAGATCTTTTCTTAACTTCCCAGCTGCCTTAGGTAGTGGCCAGAAATATCAAATACAGTTTTCTTTTTTTTTTAATGTTCATAGGCAAGAGAAATTTATCATTATTACTACACTTTCCTAACTCTTACTAAAACGTACATGGATACTAGATTACTAAAATGTACATGGATACTGGATTGATATATTCCATTAAATTACACCCCGGGGTAAATTATTCCGGTTTCCATTTGCTGTTGTTATTCCTGTCCCTATCTTATTCTGAATTGGGCATCCCATTAATTACCATGCAGTCTCATTCTGGAGCCCTGAAGGAACTTGACAATCCAGTATAATATTCTCACAATATCTTTAAAACAGAAACCAAACATTCCCATTTGATTCTGGGTATTAAACATATTTTGTTTGTTCTTTATCTTAGATGACACTTTATTTTTCAAAATTATCCCAGAATTCAAATATTAATGTTGAATCCCCCAAAAGATTTTTTTTTTTTGATACCCAGGAACCACCTAGACTGTTTTTTCATTAGTTTTCTTTCTGAGTGAAAATTTGATTATTCCCTTAAACTTAAGGTAAATTACCCCTTTGAGTGCTTGAAATAGCAACTCATATCAAGTTCCAATCTCAGCAACAGTTATGACCAGGCTTGGTAGTTCTAAAACAAAAACAGAATTACCTGGAAAAACTCAGCAGGTCTGGCAGCATCGGCAGAGAAGAAAAGAGTTGACGTTTCGAGTCCTCATGACCCTTCAACAGAACTGAGTAATATTAGGAGTAATATTAATTGTTCAGTTCTGTTGAAGGGTCATGAGGACTTGAAACGTCAACTCTTCTCCGCCGATGCTGCCAGACCTGCTGAGTTTTTCCAGGTAATTCTGTTTTTGTTTTGGATTTCCAGCATCCGCAGTTTTTTGTTTTTATCTTGGTAGTTTTAAATTGTGCTTTTACATCAGAGACAGAAGTGCTATATGGAAGTTAACTGCAAACTGATTACAGGTATTTTGTTTTGAAACATAACCAATGGCCTGGTTGGGTTTGAAGTCTTTGAAAGGCAAAGCCTTTGTTCACACCATGGCTATGCTGTGGAATTTGATGTCTGTAGATAAATTCTTAAATTCTGTAAGTTTCTAGATCTCTTGTTGCAGTATCAGTGCTCATGTGGCCCTGGGAACCATTGTCACCTGTTTTTTTCTTGGGAACAAAATCCATTGTGCCTCTTGTTAGGATCCCAATAAGTCGTCATATCATCTGTAAATTTAGAAACTTAAAATTTAATAATGCCCATTATATAAATAAAATTTTACATGAATCAATACAACAGTTGTGTTTTTTTTTAAAAAAGCAGCTGTCAGCAACCTTTTAACCTTTCCACTTATTTTCAAGGGGCGGAGCAAAACATTCTCAGATGCATGTAATTGCGCCACTTTTTAAAAAGTTATTGTTAAAAACACTTTCCTAATCAGAAAATAACCAAACTCCATTTTAAACTGCTTTTCTTCAAATTCTTTTGATATCTTCTCTTCAAGTGTGCCCAAATTTTATCCTTTACCATTAGAACCAACAAAATCACTGGTATCATTATTGTTTCAAAGGAAGAACATTCTGATTGGGGAAGACAGCATTTTAAATTAAACTTCAATTGTTTCCAAACTTTTAGCAGTTTTTGTAAAAGGATTCTCACCCAAGATTTTTTTGGTAAAACCAGGATGATTAAACAACCAGAATCAATTCAAATATTCCAAATTCTAATTCACATCATGGATCATTTGAAATTCAAAACTGCTAAGCTTTTAGATATGTGAGCCTTATTATCCAGAATAAAGACTTTTACATACCTTAACATAATAACTAGAGTGTTACCATGGCCACAAATGAAATTCTACCTTCACAACAGGTTAGTTAACCTTAATACTCCCTATTTAATTCAATGCTTATAAACTAGACACAGAACATAATGGCACATTCTCTAAGAAGAGAAGATCAAGTATGTCATTTTCACATTATTCCTTCAGGCATCTTTTTAAGTGATTGTAATGAAACTAAAGATAAAGTTAGCTTTCGCAGTTAAGTAAAATTTCCAACAATTTTAGACCAAAAGAGGGGCACCAGTTTCTCAACGAGACAGCACTGCAACCTTACACACTTTAACTGTACAAAAGGAACATATCTCTTTTGTTTGTTCTTTTCCTCCCTTGAACCAGTTTTTAATTTCTGCTACATAACCTCATATTGGGAAAAGGCCTGTAAGACAACAGATCTTTAATTTACATTGGATAACAATAGCAACTTTATCTAAACTCGAGTCAGATTAAAACAAAATGTTTAAATTGGACAGTTCAAATTGGATTTTGCCGAACACACAAGGGTTAAGGCTAAAGCTCATTTCCTACAAGACTAGTTGTTCAGTTGCAAAAAAAAATCAAATTGTATAACATCATTAATTTAAAAAAGTTATTCAGTTTTTATATTTTTACAACTCTGGATGCACAATCTTAAATTAAAACAAACAGGCTCACAGTCACACCTCATAATACCAAGTAACTTTGAATTGGGAACCCATTACAGGAATCAATATTTCTGAATGCCAAAATATCTGTTTTATTCTCGTTCCTGAGCCAGTGGAGCAGACAGCTTCAACCAATTTACAACCAGAACATGTCTGAAGTTTCCCATAAAAATATACACATGTATAGATACAACTGGACAAATTACAAATTTATGGTTTCAACATTAAAAGGCCAGACGATAAATGGTTAACAACTATAGCTCTCGACACAGATGTTGGGTGGCATTACAATCAAAACAATCAATCACAAACCCTCTTCAAAGACCGATTTAAATCAAAGGAAACACAGTAATTATTTATTAATTTCATTTCAATTTCATTTAGCAAGGAAGCTAACAATTGGCTTCAGTGACGGTTTCAAGCTTAATTTCTTTCCCTTCGTAACAGAACATGAAACCTTTTCCTTTCTCAGTAGTTTTAACTATTGCTGTTAGCTTTTAACTTATTTATTTTCCCCTTAACCATCTTCCCACCTGCACAATCTTAAATTTTTCTCAGCACAGAAGCTGACAGCATTTACTCTCAGCCTATGTGATGGTTTCAACTTGTAAATGTTCTTTTTCGCCTCTCAGCGGCTCGTATCGGTTCCCTAACTTTCTGCTTTTTTTTTCAAATATTCATTCTCCTTCTGATGTTTCAAATTATCAACCTTCTGATCCTTTTGTCTAATGACCTCTTTATCTCTTGGGGCACTGTAGTATGCAGCTTAAGCTAAAAGGTAAAGGCTTGTCAACCTTCAGCTTCTTTTGACCTACCCATTTCTGAATAAACTACTCTGTCTTCAAAGGACGTACACTTGCCCATCATAAGGCATCCCTCTAACAGTACCTCTTTGTCAATAACAGGCAACTTACCTAAATTTTCTTTATAAGCTAAAGCCACATCTTTGGATACCATACCATTCTGGAGTCTTAACATGTCTTTGATTACTGGCATGTCTCACAATAGGTCTTTGCACACCCTAAGAGTTTCCCTTCCCAGACTGTGTGTTAGCCAGATAATCACAACCCTGAGATTCCTAATTGTTACAAAAGATCACCCACGCTGTATTAATGATGTCCCACCTGAGTTTCAGATCTAATTGTGCTTGTGCCTGACAGAAAGGTTGACAGTGAGACTGTCAATGAGATGGCGAATTTGTAACAAGTCAAAGATTTATTAAGTAGAATTCAAGTATAAAATTTAATAAACAAGGCAGTAATGAACAGGTTTAGATAAGCTTTACATCCAGCTTCAACCTTGGAGGTAGAGCACTCAGATCAGACTTCATCTTCTCTCAATTTCTAGCTTGCAGTTCTTGCGCCACCAGGATCTTGTCTTTAGTGGTGTCCTTCTCCACCTGGAAGACCTGATGAGGGTCTCTTTTGTCCTAACTCCTATCCAATTAACTCCTCCATCTCCTCAATCATCTCCAGTCTTGTGGTTGATCTCACACTGAACATGCCTTTTTTGACCAACCAGGTATAATTCATCTGAATCTCGCATGGTGGCGGTGCTGTAGGACTAGTAATCCAGAGGCCCAGGGTAATGCTCTGGGGACCTGGGTTCAAAACGGCAGATGGTGGAATTTGAATTCAATAAAAATCTGGAATTAAAAGTCTAAGGATGACTATGAAAACATTGTCGATTGTTACCTGCCCTGGCCTACATGTGACTCCAGGCCTACATGTGACTCCAGACCCACATCAATGTGAAATACCTAGCAAGCCACTCAGTTGTATCGAACTGCCTATAAGGAATGAAACCGCATGGACCACTAGGCAACGACAATGGCAAACTCAACCCTGTTGGCACTGCAAACTCTTCTTTGCTAACATCTGGAGGCTTGTGCCAAAGTTGAGAGAGCTGTCCCACAGACTAGTCAAGCAAGAGCCTGACAAAGTCATACTCACGGCATCATACCTGACAAATAATGTCCCAGACACCACCATCACTATCCTTGGGTTTGTCCTGTCTCACTGGCAGAACAGACCAAACAAGGGTGGCGGCACAGTTGGGAGAGAGTTGCCCTGGGAGTTCTCAACATCCGCTCTGGACCCCATGAAGTGTCATGGCATCAGGTCAAACATGGGTAAGAGAACCTCCTGCTGATTACCATGTACCAGTTGACCAATCCGATTGGCCGTCAGTTCTCTAATCCCTGCAGTGATGAGAGCTGCAGCGGACTGGTGAGGAAATGCAGGAGGACACCTGAGACTAGACACTGGAGACCAAGTAAGTTCAAGGGGGTCCCAGGGCGGGGCGGGGAGGGCAGGGAAGGCCTGAAGGGTCTCGGTGGAGAGAAGGTCCAGAGGCCACTGGACCTTAATGGGGGGGTGCCTGACGTCAGAAAGGGGCTTCTGATGGAGGCGCCCCTCCCTTCCCGTCTGAGATCTAACTCTGTTGTATTTTGGGCTTCCCTTACGCAACTTCAATCCTCCCACCAGCCTCAAAATTGAGGCTAGATGGAAAACGGCTGTTAAGTGACCAATAATTGGCCACTTGGGCCTCTGTTGGGGCAAGAGTGGGCTTCACATCCGAGGCCTTGCCCGTCCCAGCATAAAATCGCTGTGTCGTTGGGGCGGGTGAGAACCTGAAGGGAATCCCATCCTTTCAATTTCACGTCTCCACCCCACTGCCTAAAAACCCGCAGGTAGGGGAATGATCCTGGTTCTTGGGAAAAAGGTGGGCCAAGTGGATCAAGTGTCAGTAAAGAAATATTTCTGTGACAGTTATAAGGTGAGCTTATGATCGATTTCAGATGGACAATACAACCGAGAACCAGGCTGAATATAGAAGATTCAGCGTTGAAGTGAAAAACCAAATAAGAGAAGCAGAGAGAGAGTCTGAAAAAAGACTAGCAGTTGATACAAAAGGGAATCCAAAAATCTTCTATAAGAATATAAATAATAAAAGGGTGGTAAAAGGAGGATTGGGACCAAAAAGGGGATTTATGCATGGAGGCAGAGAGCATGGTATTAAATTAATACTTTACCCCTGTCTTTAGCAAGGAACCAGGTCATGGTGGAGGAGGAGGTAGTGCAGACACTTGAAAGGTTTACAATTGATAAGGAGAAGATATTGGAAAGGCCGTTTGTAATTAAAGTTGAGAAGGCACCAGGACCTGAGGATATTAAGAAGTGAGACTGAAGAAAATTGTGGAGATACTGGCCATAGCTTTCCAGTCATCCTGAGATTCAGGGATGCTGCCAGAGGACTGGACAATCGTAAATGTTACATTCTTGTTCAGAAAAGGGTGTAAAGATAAGCCCAGCGACTACAGGCCAGTCAGTTTAACCTTGGTGATGGAGAAGCTTCTTGAAAGGACAGTTTGGGACAAAATAAATAGTCACTTGGGAAAATGCAGGTTAATTAAGGAAAACCAGCACAGATTTATTAAGGGAAAATCGTGTCTAATGAACTGAATGGGGTTTTTTGATGAGGCAACAGACGGTTGATGAGGGTAATGCTGTTGGTTTGGTTTACATGGACTTCCAGAAGGCATTTGATAAAGTGCTGCACAACAGGCTTGGTGGGCAAATTTATAGCTCATGGAATAATAGAGACAGTAGCAACATGGATACAAAAATGGCTGAGTGACAGGAAAGAGAGTAGCATGTTTTTTGGACTGGAACAAGATTTGTGGTGGAGTTTTCCAAGGGTTGGTATTGGGTCTCTTGCTCTTCCTGGAGGATAGTGGACAATTTCAAAAGGCATAGAGAACAAGTTGGTGCAATGGACGGACAAGTGGCAGATGAAATTTAATGCAGAGAAATGTGAAGTAATTCTTTTTGGTCAGAAGAATGTGGAGATACAAACTAAAGGGTACGATTCTAAAGGAGATGCAGGTGGCAAAGTGGTAATTTCATTGGCCTGGTAATCCAGAGGCCCAGGCCAATGTCCCTATGGCATGGGTTCAAATCCTACCATAGTAGCTGGTGGAATTTAAATTCAATTCATAAATCTGGGATGTAAAGCTAGTTTCAGTAATGGCCATGAAACAATAATCGATTGTTATAAAAACATGTCTGATTCACTAATGTCCTTTTAGGGAAGGAACTCTGCCGTCCCTACTCTGAATGGGGACCCACTCCAGACACACAGTAATGTGGTTGATTTTTAACTGCCCTCTGAAATGGTCTAGCAAGCCATTCAGTTCAAGGGCAATTAGGGATGAGCAATAAATAATGGCCTTGTCAGCAATGCCTTCATCCCATCAAAGAATTGGGGGGGCGGGGGTGGGGGAAGGAGCAGGGGGACCTTGGTGAATATGTACAAAGCTCATTGAAAGTGACAGGACAGGTTGAGACAGTGGTTAATTAAGCATACACCATCCTAGGCTTTATTAATAGGGACATGGAGAAAAAAAGCAAGTAAGTTTTGTTAAACTTGTATAGAGCACTGGTTCAGCCTCAACTGGAGCGTCCAGTTCTGGGCAGTACACTTTAGGGAAAATGTGAAGGCGGTTAGAGAAAATGCAGAAAGAATTCATGAGAATGGTCCCAGGGATGAGGAACTTCAGTTAGGTAGATAGAGTGGAAAAGTTAGGACTGTTTTCCTTGGAGAAAAGAAAGTTATGAGGAGATTTAGTAGAGGTTTTTAAAATTGATGGGATCTGGACAGAGTAATAAGGAACAACTGTTCCATTGATGGAAGGATCAAGAACAAGAGGACATAAATTTAAGGTAATTAGCAAAAGCGACATGAGGAAATCTTTCTGATGCAGCAAGTGGTTAGGATCTGGAATGCGCTGCCTGAGTGTGGTAGACGTATGTTCAATTGAGGCATTCAAAGAGCGACTTGGATTGTTATCTGAAAAGAAACAATGTGCAGGGCTATGGGTAAATTGTTCCTACAGAGAGCCAGTGCAGACATGATGGGCTGAATGGCCTCCTTCTGTGCTGTAACAATTCTGTGATTCCGTGTCTTCTAGAGGTTTATGTTGGGGCCATCTTTTTGATGTGTGTTAATGACTTAGGCTTTGATACACAGGACATAATTTTAAAGCTTGCAGATAGCAAGAAACTCAGAAATGTAGTAAATAGTGAGGAGGATAGTAACTGATTCAGGAGGAGATCGACAGGCGAATAAAATGAACAGATATATGGCAGATAAAATTTAATGCAGAGAAGCATGGACTAATTCATTCTTTAGGAAGAATAAGAACAGGAAATATAAGATAAATGGCGTTATTGGAAAGGTCTTGCAGGATCAGAGACATGTGATAATACATAATTTTTTGAATGTAGCAGGACAAGTTGAGAATATAGGATCCTTAACTTTATAAACAGAGGCTTAGAGTACAAAAACAGGGAAACTCTTTCGAGTTATCAACAGTCACAGATTGCAACTCTTTCGAGTACAATCACAGTTCTTGGTTTCCGGGAGTGGGACATGAACCAACAACCCTCTGATTCAAAGGCGAGGGTGCTATGGACTGAGCCACAGCTGACACCTCACAAAAACACGGAAACTCTTTCGAGTTGCCAACAGTCACAGATTGCAACTTCTTTCGAGTACAATCACAGTTCTTGGTTTTCTGGGAGTGGGACATGAACCCACAACCCTCTGATTCAAAGGCGAGGGTGCTATGAACTGAGCCACAGCTGACACCTCACAAAAACAGGGAAACTCTTTCGAGTTATCAACAGTCACAGATTGCAACTCTTTCGAGTACAATCACAGTTCTTGGTTTCCGGGAGTGAGACATGAACCCACAACCCTCTGATTCAAAGGCGAGGGTGCTATGGACTGAGCCACAGCTGACACCTCACAAAAAGAGGGAAGTTGTGCTGATTTTTAAAAAACAAATTAAATACTTATTAGACTCCAGCTGGGATATTATGCCCAATCTTGGGGAACACACATTAGGAAAAATTTCATGGTCTCAAAGGAGATTTAATGCTGACTGCAATGCTACTTAGTTACAATACTAACTAGGGCTGTCTTAAAAATTCTGTAATTCTATTTCAAATTTATATTAAGAGTCAGGTTCTGACAGAGTTTTCAACCTTAAAGTGAGTTAAATAGCCTTGTTGAACAGTGGCAGTTATCTGTCAATCAGCTGAAGTTAGTTAGTTCAATAGGTGTCAATTACTGTAGCAGGAAGCTAAAGTAGTTAATGACTCGTCAGAAGCTCCAAATAAGCAGACATGTTTTTCAAACCGCATGGCGAGGAGACAATGCTAGAGTGAGACGTATATAGTGTATGTAGTTGGGAATTTGGTTCAGGTGAGAATTCAGTGCACAGGAAGAAAGAGGTGCTCCTTTTTCTACTTGTCTCCAAGCTAGGTGTGTGCAACTTTCTATTAGTTTATCTGTGTAAAGCATTAATTAATTGGCTAATTAAATAAATTAGGTTGAACAGAAATGGCAGGGCTGGTGGCATGCTGTAACTGCAGCATGTGGGAATCTGTGGAATGCACTGCAATCCTGGACAACCATGTCTGCAATAAGTATCTGTAGCTTAGGTAATGTCAGCTGAATGCCGAACTGAAGTTTGAATTGTGGATGTTCCGTGGCATCAGGGAGGGGGAGAGTTACCGGGACACTTTGTAACAGGACGCAGCCTTGGGTTAGGCAGAACCTTAGAGCTGGTCAGGGACAGGAAGGTGTGATTGCGAAACAGGCAGGTATGAGAAACCACCATGTAGTGATGGAGGAATCTCAGCCCCTGACTTTGTCCAACAGGTACGAGGTAATTGTTACCTGTGCGGATGAGGAAACGGACTGCAAGGTGGTTGAGCAGGCTCTGAAGAAGTCGTGCGGACTCGAAACATTAACTCTGTTTCTTTCTCCACAGATGCTGTCAGACCTGTTGAGTTTTTGGAGCATTTTCTGTTTTTATTCCACTTGAACTCGCTGGGACCAGTGTCCTTACCAATCAGATTAGTTATCAGTGGACAGGGCAGTGGACAGGGCTTGAACAGAGATGGGGAGCGTTTGGATGAAGGGAGATTTAGGAGTTCAAAGAGAGAGTTGAGGTATCAGAACAGTATAGCAATGTGGGCAAAGACAAACAGAGTGGGTCAGGAAGGGACAGAGAGTTTAACAAAAATTTTACATTGGCAAATAAGGACATTGCACAGAATAGAAGTAAGGATAAATTGAAATTAAAAGTTCTTTATCTGAATGCATGAAGCATCTAAAATAAGATAGATGAACTAATGGCACAAATGGAAGTAAATAATTATTCCAGGGTACACTATTTAGGAAGGATAGAATGGCAAAGGAGAAGGGGCAGCCCTGATAGTAAAAGATGACAAAAACGTTAGAGAGACAGGAGATCATGAAGTAGAATCAGCATGGGTGGAAATTAGGAATAGCAAGAATCGGAAAACACTGGTGGGAGTATTTTATAGGCTCCCTGACAGTAGTTATACCATTAGACAGAACATTAATCAAGAAATTATTGGAGCTTGTAACAAAGGAATTGTGGGGACTTGAATCTTCATATAGACTGGGGCAATCAAATTGGCAAGAATGGTCTAGAAGATGAGTTTGTAGAATGTTTTCATGACAGTTTCTTGGAGCAATACATTGTGGCACTGACAAGGGATAAAGCTACCTTAGGTCTAGCATTGTGTAATGAAGCAGGGTTAATTCGTAATCTCATAGTGCAAGACCCACTGGGAAATAGTGATCATTCTACCATTGAATTCCATGTTAAATTTGAAACTGACATACTCCAATCACAAACAAGAATCGTAAACAAAGCTAATTTCATGGGTATGAGGGGAGAACTGGCTAAGTTGAATGGGGTAAATAAACAGGGATTTGGGGTCCGGATGGGAAGGTGGAGTTGAAGCCCAAGATCAGCTGTGATTGTATTGAATGATGGAGCAGGTTTAAAGAAACAATTCAAAACCTTCAGCAAAATTAATAGCAGCAGAGAAAAAGTTTTGAAACTTAGGGAACTAAAATCCAACATATTCCCGGTATCTGATAGCCTACACCCTAGGGTTCTAAAAGAGATAGCTGCAGAGATAATGGATGCTGTGGCCCTGACTTTCTAAAATTACTTTGATTCGGGAACAGCCCCATTAAGTTGGAAGTTGGCAAATGTTACAACATTTTTCAAGAAACGAGGGGGAGAGAAAACAGTGAACTATAGGCCAGTTAGCCTAACATCAATTGTTGGGAAAATCTGGAATCTATTATTCAGGAAGTCTTAATGCAATTAGAAAAGCATAGTATGATCAGAACAAGTCAATATGGTTTTACTAAAGGGAAATCCTGTATAACAAATTTAGTAGTTTTTTGAGGATGTAACAAGTAGGGTAGATGAAGAGGAAGGCATTTGATCAGGTGCCACACAAAAGGTTAATGGGCAAGATAAGGGCTCATGGAATTTGGGGGTAATATTTAGCTTGGAAAGAGGTTTGGTTAATGGATAGAAAGGAGAGAGTGGGCATAAACAGAGCTTCTAAAAGTTGACAGGCAGTGAATCGTGTAGTGCCACAAGGATCATTGCTGGGGCCTCATCTATTTACAATCTATATTAATGACTTGGATGAAGAGAGCGAGAATAATATTTCAAAGTTTGCAGGTGATACAAAGCTAGGTGGGAAGGTAAGCTCTGGGGAGGACACAGAGAGGCTGCCAAGATTTATAGACGGGTTAAGTGAGTGGGCAACAAGATATCAGATGGCGTATAATGTAGGGAAGTGTGAAGTTATTCATTTTGGTTGTAAGAATAGAAAAGCAGAATATTTTTTTATAAGATTGTGTTGATACTCAAAGAGACTTGGGTGTGCCTGTACAGAATGCAGAAAGCTAGCATGCTAGCGGAGCAAGCAATTAGGAAGGCAAATTGCAAGGAAGTGCAAGAATAAAGAAGTATTGCTGCGATTGTGCAGGGCTTTAGTGAGACCACATTTGGAATAGGGTGTGTGGTTTTGGTCTCCACATTTAAGAAAGGATATACTTGCGTTGGAGGAGGTACAACAAAGGTTCACTGAATTGGTCGCTGGGATGAGGGGGTTGTCCTATGATGACAGGCTAAGTAAATTGGGTTTATATTCTCTGGAGTTTCAAAGAATTAGAGGTGATCTCATTGGAATCTACAAAATTCTGAAGGAGCTTGATAGGGCAGATGCTGAGAGATTGCTTCTGCTGGTTGGAGAATCTAAAATAGGGGGGCACAGCCTCAGGACAAGGTTCTGATCATTTAGGTCTGAGATAAGGAGAAATTACTTCACTCAAAGGGTTGTGAATCTTTGGAATTCTCTACCCAAGACGGTCATGGATGCTCCACCATCAAATACATTTAAGGCTTAGATCGACAGATTTTTGGTGTCTCAGGGAATTAAGGGATTTGGGGACCAGATGGGAAGGTGGAGTTGAAGCCCAAGATCAGCCGTGATTGTATTGAATGATGGAGCAGGTTTGACGGGCCATATGGTTTACCACTGCTCCTATTTCTCATGCTCTTGTGTTTTCCTTAGAGCAGAGACATAATGGGAAGATTAACTAGAACTGGACATACAACTCCTGTATTGGTTTTTTTTTTAGCGAGAAGTAGTTACAAGTTGGGGTGTAGGATAAAAAAGCATTCCATTGTGGAAAGATTGTGCTTGTGCTTTTGCTTTCATTAAATATATTTCCACACATTGAATAATTTTTTTCAAAATGACCACATCTTAATAGTTTATTTCATGCATTTTAGGTGATGTGACAACTCAAGTTGCTTTGCAGCCAGCACTGCGATTTAATGGTGGGGGTCATATTAATCACTCTATTTTCTGGACTAACCTGTCTCCTAATGGTGGAGGGGAACCTGCAGGTAGGTTTGAATTATTGAGAGAATGGATGTTATTTTATAAATTATTTTTGGGGGCGGTGTGCGTGCTTGTGTGATTTAATTAAGCTGGGGGAAGGTTACTCCAGACAGGTTGTCTGGGGGAGGTTTAAGATAAGTGAGGACAAGGGGGACCCTTATTATGTTTCTGGGAGGGAGAGGAAGGTGTGAGGGTGGATGCGCGGGAGATGGGCCGGACACGGTTGAGGGCCGTCAACCACCGTGGGTGGAAAACCTTGGTTAAGGAAGAAAGAAGACATGTCAGAGGAACTGTTTTTGAAAGTGGCATCATCAGAACAGATGCGACGGAGGCGAAGGAACTGAGAGAATGGGATGGAGTCCTTACAGGAAGCAGGGTGTGAGGAGCTGTAGTCGAGGTAGCTGTGGGAGTCGGTAGGCTTGTAATGAATATTGGTAGACAGTCTATCACCAGAAATTGAGACAGAGGTCAAGGAAGGGAAGGGAAGTGTCAGAGATGGACCATGTGAAAATGATTTGAAATGAGGTGTGAAAATTGGAAGCAAAACTTATCACCCCACCAGCCTCCCCATTCAAAGGATCATCCTCTGCCATTTCCGCCAACTCCAGTATGATGCCACCACCAAACACATCTTCCCTCGTCCCCCCCGGCGGCATTCCGCAGGGATCGTTCCCTCAGGGACACCCTGGTCCACTCCTCCATCACCTCCTACACCTCAACCCCCTCCCACGGCACCTTCCCATGCAACTGCAGAAGGTGCAACACCTGCTCCTTCCCCTCTCCTCACTGTCCAAGGGCAGCATTTCACTTGCACTTCCCTCAGTTTAGTCTATTGCATTCGCTGCTCCCAATGCGGTCTCCTCTACATCAGAGAGACAAAACGCAGACTGGGTGACCACTTTGCAGAACATCTTCGGTCTGTCCACAAGCATGACCCAGACCTCCCTGTCGCTTTCCATTTCAACACACCACCCTGCTCTCATGCCCACACGTCCGTCCTTGGCCTGCTGTAATGTTCCAGTGAAGCTCAACGCAAACTGGAGGAACAGCACCTCATTTTCCGACTAGGCACTTTACAGCCTTCCGGACTGAATATTGAGTTCAACAATTTTAAGTCATGAACTTTCTCCTCCATCCCCACCCCCTTTCCAAACCCCTTTTTTTTCCAATAATTTATATAGATTTTTCATTTTCCACCTATTTCCATTATTTTTAAATGTATTTCCATCCATTGTTTTACTCTACCTTTTAGCCTATTTCGATCCCTTCCCCCTCCACCCCACCCCCACTAGGGCTATCTATACCTTGCTCGTCCTGCTTTCTACCCTTAATGTCACCTATTATCACATTCCTTAGATAATATAACTGCCTTCAACTCCTTTTTGTCTATGACATCTTTTGGTTATCTCCACCTATCACTGGCCCTCCATCCAGCTCTCCCTGTCCCACCCACCCACCCACCCACACACCCCCCCCAAACCAGCTTATACTTCACCTCTTTTCTACTTTTCCTTAGTTCTGTTGAAGAGTCATACGGACTCGAAACGTTAACTCTGTTCCTCTCCACAGATGCTGTCAGACCTGCTTAGTTTTTCCAGGTATTTATGTTTTTGTTTTGGATTTCCAGCATCCGCCGTTTTTTGCTTTTATCTTGAATTTCAAGAGCTGTGAGAGCAATGAAACTGAGATGAAAGGGCGAAAAAGATATTTTAGAGTTACTGTGGAGAGCTTAGTGGTTGGCTGTTGGCTATGAGAGGAAGATCTCCTGGAAACAACTATTGGAAGGGCGAAGATGCGGTTTGAATCAGCCATCTAGTCAAGCCAGAAAAGCCTTGGGATGCAAAAAGCAGTCTTGTTCTGAAATTTTGGATTTCCACAGAAAAGTGGGAGAGAGTTTAAGAGGTCATGTAGTATGCCTTTATTAAAGCTACAGCAGTTTTCCTTAAGTAATGTTACTGGATTTTTATAGTTCGACATCTGTAAGGGAGTCTTGCCTGGAACGTGTTTACTTGCAGGTCTGACCAAATAGAGTGTTGTTTGTGGGAATGCTTTGTAAGACTAATTTCAACTGTGTAACTGTAATCTTGTGTGCTTAAGTTTTCTTTTCTTCTTGTTAATAAAACTTCTACTTCTAATTTTTAAAATCCCAGAAGTGTTCCTGGACTTCTTGCTGCTTAGATTAGAAATCAAAAGGAAAAGGGTATGGCCTGTGAGCCAAGTTTCCCTCTGGGATTTGGTTTACCCAACAATTAACATCTGCAGTGGCGATAACACTATGTAAATTAATTTGGAATGCTTGTGTTAAAATCTTATCAAATGTGCAAAGATTATTAATTCACAACTTAATTTTCTTACATGAAGTATGATCTGGAAACAGTGGAAGACTGAGGTATAAAACTGCTGAGATTGTTGTCTTGGTCATAGTTGCATTATATACTTTTGAGGGTTGAAACTTGTGCTGCAAAGCTTATTTTCCTTCTGATATGCTTGCACCCCAGGGTAATGCAAAAAATTAAGACCAGAAATGACCATGATCTTGTACAGTTGAGCGAAAAGTTAAATGGACTGAAAGACCCCTCCCCCTCTCCCACAGCAACACTATTCAAAGGGTTCATGAACTTTTTCTAGATTAATTGCTGGATCATTTTCTTACTATGCTGGTGCAATTTTAAATGTTTTTTGGAGCTTTCCTACACTTGTCTAAAGTTTGAATAGACTGTCGGTGTGGTCTGGCTGGTGCTGAAACAGCAGTTTTGTTGAGAACAGAAACAAGTTGCTTTGAAATATGGGTGGCCTGGTAGGGTTTCTTCTGGCAACTGAGCATGAATAGGAGAATGAAGAGAGGGCAAGCAGAGCAGGGCAAACTGCTAGAAAAGGAAGGAGTGATAGAATAGCTCTCAGCAGTGGCCACATCTGCAGATGGTCTTCAGGGAGCAATATCTTCCCTGTGCAAATCAATGCTCGAGATGTCTTACTTCATGAGAGGTCTTGACTGAAATCTGCTAACTACTACAGCCACATCTGCAACTCAAAATAGGGCAAGGACAACATTGCCTGTCACTGTCAAGGTGACTAATGTTTGTGTATGGCCCCTGTGGGACTGCTGTTGGAGATGTAAATAACATCGCGCCCTCGGGGAAGCTGACACCTGTGCCACCCCTCTTACGCCGCATCCCCAGCTTTACTGGCTCCTGCACACTTATGTCACGTGTCCACATACAGATCTTTCTTCTATCCGAGCTCTCAAATACATGCAGTGTCAGTCTTTGACTTGATGCAGCAAATGTAAGATGGTATTTGGTCTTTTTTCAGTCGTCTTCCTTTACGTGAAAGGGAAATGACAAGATTATGGTGCGGGGAGAGGAGTAAGAAAGAAGTGTGTGCTTGTACATTCTGCAGCTTGTGTCAGTAAAGATTATGGGATGAGATGTAGTGCTTCCGTTCCCATGATGGTCAACAGTATCTCTTCCATGAAGTGATGAAGCATGCAGGCAGCTAGTCCTCCTCTAGTTCTTTCCCGCTGTCTGCTCTTATTTGCTACTCTTGTAAGAAAGAGAGAAGCATGTCAGCGAGTATGCTGCAATATGTTGGGTAATGTGGCTGTCATAAATCAATAGCTTTAAGTGTATACGAGCTTTGAGATATATAAGCGAGGCTTGCAACAGTGTGAGGGTAAGGTACAAATGTGTGAGGGTAAGGTAAATAAGAGGCAAATAGAGTGTGAGACAAGGCTGGCAGCTAACATATAAAAAGAAATCCAAAAGTCTTCTGTAGGCAAATAAATAGTAAAAGGGTAGTAAGAGGAGGGGGAGAGGCACAATTAGGGACCAAGAGTATGGTTGGAGATAGAGAGCATGGCTGAGGTATTAAATAAGCACTTTGCATTTATCTTTACCAAGCATCAAAATAATAGTGAAAGAGGAGGTAGCTCAAATATTGAGATAAAAGCAAAAAACTGCGGATGCTGGAAATCCAAAACAAAAATAAAAATACCTGGAAAAACTCAGCAGGTCTGACAGCATCTGCGGAGAGGAATACTGTTAACGTTTCGAGTCTGAACGACTCCTCATCAGAACTAAGGAAAAATAGAGAAGAGGTGAAATATAAGCTGGTTTAAGGGGGGGTGGGACAGGGACAACTCATATATTAAATCTCTCATATATTAAAGCGAGAAGGTTATGATGAACTTTTATATAACACTGTTTTGGCCTTATGTCCATGTTCTCTGCAAGAGCAGCTCAGCTAGTCCCATTCCTCTGCCTTTCCCCCATAGACCCACAAATATTTTCCCTTCAGCTGCTTATCAAAATTCCTTTTGAAAACCACAATTGGCTCTGCCTCCACCACACTCTCAGGTAGTACATTTCAAATCCTTGTTTCATAAAAAAAGTTTTTCCTCATGTCGCCATTACTTCTTTTGCAATGACCTTAAACCACTTTCCTCTGGTTCTTGACCCTTCCACCAATAGGAAAAGTTTCTACCCACTCTGTTTAGACCCTTCATGATTTTGAACAACTCTTATCAAATTTCTTCTCAAACTTCTCTCTACTTCTCCAATCTATCCATGTATCTGAAGTCCTTCAACCCTGAAAGCATTTTCGAAAATCTCTCTTGCAGCCACTCTGAAGCTTTCACATCCTTAAGTGCGATTACCAGAGCAAGTACCAAAGTATGATCGCAGTCTATCCAGTAACCAGGAGCCATGCTTAGAATCCACAAATGATAAGGAACATCTCAAAACATGGTGGCAGCATTGGACAGATATCAATGTAAAAAATACATTGGTGCTATCAACAGAACTACAGAGTGAAGAAAAACTTGATAGCAGCTTGTACTTACAACTCAATGGAAGGAAGAGGCAAACTGGATAGAGGTAACAATGACCCTAACTCGGTGAGCTGTCCCTGGTCCTACCTTGCCTGTTTGACTGTCTCAAGGACCCACAGAGAGGCCAGAAGTGGGATTAATGGAAACTCCATTTTCTTTGATATTGAGCAGCATTGGGCCTTCATGCTAAAGAGCAGAAGCATCAAGTCAGATCCTTAGTTTATGTTGTAGGTCCAGTAGCAGACGATGTTTTCCTGAGACAGGGAGCGGGAATAGCCCACAGTGGACTTTGAGACCATCCTCAAAGCATTTGACATCTTTTTTAACCAAAAGCAAAACTTACTTATACAGTGAGCACATTTTAAGCAAAGGCTGCAACCATGTGGGGAATTGGTTGTATTATTTCTGACCGACCTATATTGCCTGGCTAGTTCTTGCAGATATGGAGCGCTGAAGGACAAGCTAATCTGTGATCGCATAGTTGAGGGCATCCGAGATGAAAATCTCTCTGACTTTTTGCAGTCCAAAGATGACCTTATTTTAATTAAAGTGGTCCAGTGTGCGAGACAGGCTAACTTTCGAGAGCCCAACCGGCATCACTTCACTCCGTTGACTGGGTAGGCCCACGGGCAGCAGTCCCACCTTTAAGAAAGCCCGCCAAAATGAGCAAAAAGGCAGGAAACTCCACATTAGCAAACATTTTGAGATGCTTGCATTGTGGTGCGAAGAACCAACGTAGACGCCAGGACTGCCCATCAGAGGCCGTGGAATGCTTCCAGTGCGACAAAGCTGAATACTTCAAATGTTTCTGCAAATCCAACAACCTTAATTGAGTTAGAGGACAAAATATTTATAACACACTCCACCCAAGAAATTGGAAATCAAGACAAATATTAAATTACAGAGTTCCTATGGGAAGTTAATGGTCTTATTCCAGACTATTGGTCAGTTACAGTGCAGTTTAGATGCTTCAATACCACTGTTAAAATTGATTCTGGAGCTAGTGTTAAAATACTAGCAAATGACCTTGACTGACTTCAGCCAATACCCTTTCATCCATCAAACATCAAATTACGAGGTCCAGATGGCATGACCTTCCAATTAAAGGCAGGATTATTGCTCCTCTTCATTACAGGGGGCGATAGATCATTGTGGACAACATAGAGAGAATCAATCAAATGTACATCCTCATTGAGTGGCAATGTTGGCATACTTCTAGGAATTCTAGAAAAAAACAGATGATGTCCTGCATTTGAACAACTCAATGTCATGGAATAATTTTTAACCTTTTACTTTGAACCAGTGGAACTTCAGCCCACAGTAGCTGAGGAAGTTTATTCAATCAGCAGCAAGTTTCTTTCTTTCAGAGACAGTA
This sequence comes from Cetorhinus maximus, assembly GCF_964194155.1. Classification (NCBI taxonomy): domain Eukaryota; kingdom Metazoa; phylum Chordata; class Chondrichthyes; order Lamniformes; family Cetorhinidae; genus Cetorhinus; species Cetorhinus maximus. The sequence goes on along the minus strand of NC_135892.1, from coordinate 39,107,453 downwards.
TCCACAAGACCTCAGGTGGAGGTTGAAGTCATGAATCTCTCAGTTCTTCATGAGGTTAGGCCAGAGGTGACAGGCACAGAAGGCACTGCAGTAGATGATAACCATCCATATGACGAATTAGTGGACCTGAATTGGCTGAAAGTGATGAGGAAGAAGCCATTGCAACACTGAGTGATCTGTTGGAGGATGAGGTCCTAGCGGTTGTCCACCTTTCCAATCGATAGATGCATCACACCAAGTCTCTGATGCCTTTTTTAAAGAGTCAGCTGTGTTTCTAGTGGCTGAGCAGCATTCAGATCTTTGTTTCACAGAACCCACCAATGTAATACATAATCTATCACTCGCTGCCCATGAAGATTCTTCTGGAGAGAGTACCTTGCCTGATTCCATGTCAGAGTCCACAGAGGATCTCACTGCTAAAGAGCTGGTAGCTTCCAAGGGTGAAAGTCAATCAAGTCCCAGCTGAAAATCATCTTTCCTCTGGAGCTGTATGTCGGCACAGAAACTGCAACAGAATCTTGAGCACTTCTAAAGCTGCAGAACCCTGTATAGCAATCTTGTCTCTGAATTATTTGTCTACAGGAAATTAGTCTTCATTTTATCATTGAATTTCGTCCCATTGCAGAAGATGCTGCTGTTTTGTCTCCATATCCTCAACAATTCTTCCCATTGTCCAGAGTGGAGCAGCCTCACACAGAGAAAAGTGTGGCTCTATGACCACTGCCTACAGAAAGTAGACAGCCCTTCTGAAATACTATCGGGAAATCATCTCTTCTTTTCCTGAAAGACTTGCTAGAATTTTGTCACTTTTTTTCTTCATTGTCCAGATTCATTACAATCTCAGATCTTAAAACCCTTTACAGTTTTTGATACAGCTGAGAGAGCCTTCCCTGGAGTTGAAAATCATTCTTCTTCTTAAGATCTTTTCCTGTGTGCTTTGAAGGAGCATAAAGTTCCTCAGAGCCCTAATTTCTTCTCTTCCAGCCCCAGAGAGTCCAAAGAGAGCCCTTCAGCCTCAAGCCAGTCTTCCGTTGAAAAGCCCTCATTGTTCTTGTAGTTCACTAATTCTGAAACCCACACTCTGCTTATCAGCATGTAACTTTACTTTCCCATTCTGCTGATGATGCCCTCCAAGACAGATTGAAACCCGCATGTCTCCAAGACATCTTCCCTCGGCCAAAAATACTGTGGGAGACTGAATCCCTCATAACTGTGACTTGGGGAGGGGGAAGAGTTGGAGTTGGGTAGGAGCTGTAGTTATGCAAAGAGGGTTACAGAAATGAAATGTAAACCGTTAAAGACATAGTTTTATTTTGTTTAAAAAGTAGATAACATAATTGCTGGGGGGGGGGGGGGGGGGGGGGGGGGGTTGTTAGGGAGGGAGTTCCAGGATATTGACCTGGCGATATAGTTCCAAGTCAGGATGGTGAGTGGTTTGGAGGGGAACTTCCAGGTGGTGGTGTTCCCATGTATCTGCTGAACCGCTGAAGTCCATGTTTAGTTGTAGTACTAATAAACAAGTGTTAAGGAAGTACCAGAGTATGACTACAGCCTATCCAGTAACCAAACACCACACCTAGAGTCTATAGATAGGAAGGACCATCTAAAAACACTGACCTCCACCACTAATTCCCACAGTTTTGTTATGATGTGTCTGGAGCACCCTCTGCCACCCTAAATACATAATGCGACTTATTAGGAAATTTGTGGGTTAAAAGGTGAAACCTGGGATCTAGTTCCATTTTTGATTGGAGACAGCAGTTCTAAAGCTCTATTTATATACCTGCATTTCTAATGAGTTTTATGACCCTTGAAGGGGTGTAAAACAAACACGAATAGAACAAAACTGTGCTGTTGCCTAGCAACAGGGCCCCAGAGAGAGATGCCCCACTCCGTCTCTCACACACAGGCACGTGCACACAGACCAAAGCAGTTTGATTCAGTTGGAAGCGGCTGCCGGTTGGACAGCGGAGGGACAGATAGCAAGTCCAAAACTAAAGTTGAAACCAGAATTCCAGAGAGACTGGATACTGGGAGAAGTAACTGCAGATGGAACAGATTTCCCAAAAGAACCAAAAGGTACCAAGGAATGAGACAGAAATGTGTCTGGCATGGACAAGATGGGCCGAATGGCCTCCTTCTGTGCTGTAACTTTTCTATGGTTCTATGGAAAGGGGGAGTCCCAAGAAGACCTTCTAATCAAATGAAGGACAGAAATTTGGAAAAGTTTCTATTCTGTGGAAGTTAAAGTAAGGAACAGAGAGGAAGGCTTCAAGCTTAAAGAGACGAAAGCTGCAGGAAGCAGATTTAAAGCAAACATGGCTTGTGAGAAGTCCAAAATGACAGCTAAAGGCCTGTAACTCTTTAAAATGGGCATGTGTAGCAGTGATGTTCTGTTGGCACAGCTGAGCATTTGTGAGAGAGTGCATGGAAGAAATCTTGAATACACGTGGCGATCCAGGGGAGAGGAACATTGGAAGGAGAGTTCAAAACCCTGGAGGTGGACCCTTATAGAAAGCGTCTGAGAGAAAGTGTTGTTTGGGAGAAGATTCCAGGACGAGTTCTTCGAGAGTGGATATTGGAAACCCTCATGTGAAAGATGGAGTTCAAAGAGACTGTTTGGCTCATGGTATGACAAGCGCGGCTGGGGGAGTTGATGAAAGATCCATAATAGCTGTTTAAGGCGACATCTGTCACTTGGTTTCAGAGTGTGGTGTGACTGACCATAGGTCGCCAGTGTTTACATGGACTGTGTACTCACTGAGTACACAGAGTATAATATAACTTTTGTAACGTGTTATCCATACAAATCTGTATATATCTGTGGCGGTGCAGCTGTGGGTGAAGGAGTGTTGTAATATAGTTCATTTCTTTCCTGTTTAATAAATGTTTTATTCTTTTGTTAAAAGTTCATCAGCTGACTTCTGTGATCTTGTTCAGTAGCCACTCTCCATGCATCAAAACAAAAAATAAAAGTTAAGATCTATCAAGCCGGGTTCCACCCTGAGATCTGGCTTGTCCAGTAGTAACATCAGCTGGGATCATAACACACTCCTTTCTACCTTTTCCATCAAGCCCTCCAATGCATTGTCTGAAAACTCCCAGCATTTCTTACAGCCACAATGGACTTTCCATTGTAGAGCAGCACGCTGCCTTCAAGGAGTGCTAGCTGCTCACAGTATTGGGTGCCCAGCTGATCATCAGCGGCATTGGCTGCACGCATTTCAATGAAAAGGCAGCAACAATTTAGCCTGCACTGAACAGGTTAATTGCATGCTGCTATCCTCTCACCTGTTTCCATGGTTTAGCCAATTTCTTCAGAATTGAAGGTGCGAATCTAATTGCACAGTTGCTGTCTGAGATTATGTGAGGTATATAAATTTTGCAGACACTGCAGTTGTGATATGGTAGCAAGAACTCCCTATCTCTGTCTCAGTGGTGGTGTTGCTGGGGTTAAATTCAGCTGTGCTTCAGCTTGAGGAACAGGTTCACTGGTATAGGTTTGCGCAGTAGATATCTGAGTGCCCACAGATTGTTGAGGCTCATTGAAACATATAAGATTCTGAGGGGACTTGACAGGATAAATGCTGAGAGGTTGTTTCCTCTCGTCAGGAAATTGCAGACTGCGGGCAGGGGGGAAATGTTTAAAGATAAGGGGTCTCCCATTTAAGATGGAGGTGAGGAGGAATTTCTTCTCTATAAAGCCTTTAATCATTGGAATTCTCTTTTTTTTATTCACTCATGGGATGTGGGCATTGCTGGCTAGGCCAGCACTTATTGCCCATCCTTAATTACCCTTGAGAAGGTGGCGATGACTGCCTTCTTCAACCGCTGCAGTCTTCCACAGTGAAGGCTGGGTCATTGAACTTATTCAAGGTTGGGTTAGACATTTATCTGACTGACAAGGAAGTCAGGGGTTATGGTGGGGTCGCAGGCAGGAAAGTGTTGTTAAGGCCACAGTCTGATCAGCCATGATCCTATTGAATGCTGAGCAGGCTTGATGGGCTGATTTGCCTACCCATGCTCCTATTTCTTGTGATCTTATTTAGATAGGTTGTGGCGGCAGCAGCAGATTGTGAGAGCTATTGAGACATGAGCTGCTGTACTTAGTTGAATTGGAATTTAGCTGGCTTGAGTAGAAGATATGGAGAAAACTGCTGAGTGGATTTGCAATGATGAGCAAATAAGTTTATGATGACCAATGAGTTATTTATTTAATTGGGTTCCATTTCATACAAAGGTAGCTCCAGTAACCTGTTTTTCCTTTTTGCTGATGTTGATAATGACTCTTGCTGTGAGACAGTTGGACAAAATGTACCTATTAAACCTATTCTTGTAATGCCTAAAACATTATAAATGTTCATGTTCTTTAATTGGCAGGATATGATCTCGAAAATGTTTTTGGTGAGAGAGCATTTTAATATTGGTTGAGTTGATGGATACTTCCTAACTATATTGTGTGTTTTGTTTTGCTATATTTAGGAGAGTTAATGGAAACCATCAAGCGGGACTTTGGTTCCTTTGAGAAGTTTAAGGAAAAGATTACTTCAATCTCAGTCGGTGTTCAAGGCTCAGGATGGGGATGGCTGGGTTACAGCAAGGATTCAGGAAGGCTACAGCTTGTGGCTGCTTCCAATCAGGATCCATTGCAAGGAACAACTGGTAAGCCATGCCTACTTTTTTTTAATTTTCATTTTCCCCTTCTAGTGGATTAGTGCACAAGGTTTAAATAGTAACAATCTGTTACATGTGACATATGCTTTGATTTTACTTTGCTGGTTGATGGTCTTCAAATTTAGAGACCAGTCTCTAAATTAGGTCAACTCATCTTTTCTTGGTTTAGGTGAATCTTTACAAATCTGAACCCCCCCACTCATTTTTTTAAATATTAAGATGGATAAGGATCAGCTTTAAAGCTTTCAGATTGGAAGATGAGAAATTCAATATTAGTTTTGTTATTTTGTATGAAGAAACTCGTAATTAGATCAGATTACTAAAAAACACTAATATTTGGTCTTTCTGAAATGGTAGCATATTTCAACTTGTTCCCATTCATTTTATATTGCACTGATGGCGAGCAATGATATTTTTGCCCTCCTGGTTTGAGGTTACTGACAGTTAATAACCTTTTGTTATCAATGACATTTATAATTTATTCTAATTTTATTTTCCTTCCAATGTTTCCATATTTCTGATGGTAGAAAATAAAAGGCAATTATATGCAGTACTGATGAAAAAGAGAACTATAGCATAAAAGGATCCAATGTACCTTTTCAATTGGAGTTATCTATTCAAATCCTTCTCTCATTTTTTTTACATATACTTACTCAGTGATGTTTGTGTTTCTCTATATATGGCTTACATTTAAAATTATCAAAAGTCTATATTGCTTAATGCAGAGTTCCTTGAATAGACTCACTAAAGTCAACTTGTCACATGTTTCAGGTCTAATTCCCCTACTTGGAATTGATGTGTGGGAGCATGCCTACTACCTGCAATATAAGAATGTGCGGGGTGACTATCTGAAAGCTATCTGGAATATTATCAACTGGGAGAATGTAGCAGAGAGACTCAAAGCTGCCATGAAATGAGTAGTATTCATGCTGGACTTCAAGGAAACCAACAGAACCCTGCCATTGCTGTTTTAAAATGTTTTTCAATAACATTTGTGAAACAGTTTCTAGCTTTCAGGACCATGTTTAAAACATTAAATCTTTGGAAACATCCAGCAAGTATGATTTGTATTTATTTTGAATCTATCTAGACATTTGGCAAGTATTTTCGTTCTGAAATGTTTACGGATCTGAAGAACTTGTGTTGTACAATCCCACAATTAAAAACAATGTAAATTTATCTTTATTCTTCTGTAGTATTGAAACCAGTTCTCTCAAATGCAAGGTCAGTTGTACAAAAATGAATTTATGTAATAAGGCATTTTGAAAGTATCTTTGTTTGCAAGTATCTCCAGATAGCTATAGTGCAAATTGGGATTAAACGGTTAATGTGATTCCCTGTAGCTGAATTTTATATTTTTTTAAAAAAGGTTAAAGTGAGGATCGGTACCATTAGTTCTTTAAAATGCTGTCTTTTTACTGCTGTAACAAAGGTTTGAATCAAGCAAAAAGTAAGAATAAAATATTTTTTCTCTCATTGCTTAGAGTTCTGAGGAAAGAGGAAAAATACTAACTTTAAAGAACTATTGGGACCATGGAATAGAAACAAGGGAAAAGTGATGTGGAAAATAATTGATCCCAATAAATTAGAGTTAAGAGGTGGGGAGGAATATCAAAATTTATAAGAACACAAGAAATAGGAGCAGGAGTAGACCATATGGCCTACTGAGCCTGCTCCACCATTCAACACGATCATAGTTGATCTTAGGCTTCAACTCCGCTTTTCACCTGCTCCCATATCCCCTGATTCCCTGAGAGAGCAAACATCTGTCAGTCCCATTCTTAAATGTATTCAACAATTGGGCATCCACAGCATGTTGGGACAGAAAATTCCAAAGATTCACAACCCTTCGAGTTAAATAATTTTTCCCTCATCTCAGTTCTAAATGATCCTTTTCCTTGGATTGTGTCCCTGTGTTTTAGATTCCCAACCAGCGAAAACAATCTCTGTGTTACCCTATCAAGCTTCTTAATCTTTTATGTTTCAGAGGTTGCATCCTTTCCTGCATTCTGAGAATATAGGCCCAATTTACTTAGTCCCTCATCCCAGGGACCAATTTAGAGAACATTTGCTGTACTACCTGTAATGCAAGTATATCCTTTCTTAAATATTGAGTACTCCCAGATGTGATCTCAACAAAACCCTGTACAATTGTAGCAAGACTTCTTTACCCTTGTACTCCAATCCCCTTGCAACATTTGCCGCCTTAATTGCTTGTTGTGCCTGCGTGCTAACTTTCTGCATTCCTTGTACGAGCACACCCAAGTCTCTCTTACAATTACAAGTTGATCCTTTTATCACCCTTATTACAATGTTGAAAGGTAATACTCATTTTCGAACAGTTTTAGTGAATGCTTCATTAATATTTAGTACCATTTGACTTCGGGATCTTGTTTTGGAAATGCTGATTTCATTCAAAAGTACTAAGCCAGGACTTGAAGCATGAGTGCTTGCTCTAACTGGGTGCAAAACAAGTGGACTAATGTTCAAGTTTTCAGCGCTGCAGTAAACAAATGTAGCCATTTTCTGTTCAGCATAACATTTTAACTACAATGTATGTTTGGTTTGCCACCAGTTTGAAAAGTAGTTATAATTCTGTAATACTATTTGGTGTGAATGTTTTTGTACTGTAGAAACCACTTTTTCTTTTGAGATGCAACACTGCAGTGTATACTGATGTTAAATGGACTGCTGTGTTACAGTCCAGGTTTTATCCAACATTTTCCTTAGGAAGTCATCACAGTTTTTTGTAATAGATTGCAAACTAATATCTTTAGGCTTCAACACTGTATAGGGACAGAAATCCACCTCAAGCAAGTTCTGCCATTCAATTCCTGGATGGTCTGTATCTACCCACATTGGTTCCTTAACCATTAATGTGCTTGTTTGACCTAGTTTTTCTGAAGGGACTTCTAGATTTCCATGACCCTTTTTTATGAAGAAATACTTTCTGACAACACTGTGGATGGCCTCTCACTAATTACCTTTGATCATCCGAATATAGTAGATTAGCGGGGAAGTAAGTGAAGGGAATATAAGCCAAGCCTATAGAACCTGCCCTTACAATGTTAACCCTTTTATACTGCATATCATTTTGATCAATCTGTGCTGCATCCCAAGGCTAATACGTTCTTCCCACAGTAAAATGGGCAAAGCAGTCAATGGGTGATGTACAGAAGATCAGTGAGAGTTATTCAGAAAATAATTTAATGTGATATTGAAGCACTTTGTACCCCGGCAAGAAGTTTTACTTGGAAAAAATAGACAGCGTAGATGGCTAAAGAAGTAAGAGACAACATATGGTAAAATAAAAAGCATGCAAAACAAAACAGAGCCTGGCAAATGGGAGCAACAAGTAACAACGGGTAACAAAGCCAGATAATAAGGGAGTATGAAAAGAAACTGCAAGGCATATCAAAATCAACACCCATTTTTACAATTACATGAGGAAAGAGGGTGGTAAGAAGCAATGTGTTCCTCTTGAAAACTGATATTAAAGAAAGTAATGAAATGGTGGAATGCTGAATAATTACTTTGTGCCAGTATTTACAGCTGAGGAAGAGATCAGCCTCCCAGGATCCCAAGGAAACTATATTGGGACAGGGACACGACAAAATTAACATAACTACGATAACAGTAATAGAGAAATTCATGGCACTAAAGAGTGACTGTTTCCTGGGACCAGCAGTTTCCATCCCAGGGTTTAAACAAAGGTGATAATATTGCAGCTGCCCTAACTATATTCTTCAAAATTCTCTCAATTTGGGGACTGTTCCTTTTAAATTGGAAAATTATACATGTCACTCTGTTATTTAAGAAATGTGAAAAAAGGAGTTGAGTAGAGGGTGGCTGAACACCTTGAAAATTTTCAGTTGGTCAGAGAGCCAACCAAATTGGATTTGTAATGGGTAGGTCAGGCTGTCCGAATTTGATTTGATATTTTGAAGAGATGGCCAAAATAGTGAACAGGAGAATGGATTTCCAGAAGGTATTTGATATAGGTCCTCATAACAGACTGTTAACCAAAGTTGAAACTCGTGGGATTGAAGGCAAATTATTGACCTGGTTAGGAATTTGGCTAAGTGGCAGAATACAAGAGTGTAAGGAAAATGGGCAGGCACTCTAAATGGCAGAATGTGACTAGTGTTGTCATGAACTATTGGTGCGAGTAGTGATGCTGGGCATCAACTATTCACTGTATTAACAACTTGGATGATGTGATAGAAAGCCAATGACACAAGGATAGGCATAAAATTACAAAGAGGGATTGACCGATTAAGTGGGCGAATGGATTTCAATGTAGGCAAGCCTGTATACAGCAAACTCATCACTGATATATCAAACCACAAAACTCCACCCCCTCTATCATGTCATTGTGCCAAGTTAATGATGAACCACACACATGAACAACACACAAACTGATCTATGTACTCCACCTGCTCCAATGCAAGGACAGCTGAAACAGGAAGCAGCCAAGAGAGTCAGGACATGCTAGCACAACGCATCATTGACTGCGACTTTGATATTATGGTGCAGGCAATCAGCAACAGCAGGGATGGGCTGCAAAATATCCCCAATTACCAAGAATGCGTGGATAGAGATTGTGCAGGTGATCAACACCTCCAGGGAACATCAATGTGCATAGGTGCAGTGCTGCAAGCGGTTCAGTGACCTACATTGTGGAAAGGTGAGTGAGACTTCCACCGACTCTGCATCCTCTTTTGGATCGCAACATGCAAAGCAACTGGTTGACTCAGGCCACGTGATGTTCCCCAGCCTGAAAGTAGTATGTGCCAAGGTCATTGACACAGCACCCAGTGCTAAAGACATGAAGGTTGCCAAAGAGGAGATGCTTTCAAACTATGTGGAGGAGATGGACCCCTTCACCATGCAGCACAAAACTGCCTCATCTCCCTATTTCACTTTCAGGAAAAATTTATGCACGATGCCCTTGAAAGGGAGGGGGCTGGTGGTGAGACCCCAATGTTGAAGCCTGTGGAGAAGAGGGCCATGGAAATTGCTAGGAATGCACCCAGAGAACATGTAGATGATGGCAAATCCTCCATTCTAGGTGCACAGGGCAGTGGAGGAGGCATTCTTGGGAATGGTGTGCTGCTGGTTGACATGGTGGTAGATCTTGAGGAACGGTCATGCAGGGGGGAGGGGATTGATGATGGAAGGGTGGCGCTGACTGCGAGGAGAGTCTAGCATGCCGAGCACTGGGTGCGTTGTGCAAAAACATCGATGAGGGTCTTCATGCCTTTCATAAGCCCTTTTTTCTCCCACAGGTCCCAGCAATGTGGTCCCATACCCAGATATCAAGCTGCACCTTAGATACCAGGAAGATGAATGTAGCAGGAAAACTTGTCCAAGGTATCAGCATTGTACCAGACTAGCTTACCAGGTATCAGAATGATTAAGTGCATCTTGGTGGGTTAATGTGTGGTTTTGGAGTCAGACACACTGGGTGAGAAGCACAACACCAGTGAGCAGGAGGAGGTGTCTGAGGCAAAGGCACCTGTGTACAGTCCTCCTCAGAAGGGGCAGACAGTTGCAGTGCACAATTCGCTGAGGTGATTAGGTAATTTCAACTTTCCCAACATTGGGATAGATTTAGTGTTAAGGGCTTGGATTTCTTGAAATGTGTACAGGAGAACGTTTTAGGTCAATTTGTAGAGGGTCCAACAAGGGATGGCGCAGTGCTGGACCTAATTCTGGGGAATGAAGCTGGACAGGTGGCTGAGGTGGTGGTGGGGGAGCATTTTAGTGATAGTGACCACAACATGGTACAATTTAAGCTTGTTATGGTCAAAGAAATAGACAAGTTGCAAAAAAATGTTTTGGATTGGGAGAGAGTGGATTTGAGTAAAATAAGGCAGGACCTGGCCAAGGTAGACTGGGAACAGCCACTTGTGGGGAAATCTACAGAAGAGCAAAGGGGGGCATTCAAAAAGGAAATGGGGAGGGTACAGGCTCAATATGTTCCCTCTAGGGTGATAGGAAGGAGTTACAAGCCCAGAGAACCATGGATGACCAGAGATATTCAGGATACGATGAGAAGGAAAAGAGAGGCTTTTAACAGGTGCAAGGGGAAAAAATCGGCGGAGGCATTAGTGGAGTACAGAAAGTGCAGGGTGGAGCTTAAAGCAATTAGGAGAGCAAAGAGGGGATATGAGAAAGCTCTGGCTGGTAAAAGCAGGGAAAATCCCAAGATATTCTATAAGCATATCAATGGGAAGAGAACCAGGGAAAGAGTAGGGCCCATTAGGGACTGAGGGGGCAATCTATGGGTGGAGCCAGAGGACATCGGTAGAGTGTTGAACGAGTACTTCACATCCGTCTTCACCCAAGGGGATGAGGATGAAGGTATGGAACTCGGGGAAAGAGACTGCGAGGTTCTTAAGCAAATTGATATAGGGATTGACAAGGTATTGGAGGTGTTGGCAGGCTTAAAAGTGGACAAATCTCCAGGTCTGGATGATTTGTGTCCCAGACTGCTGAGGGAGGCAAGGGAGGAGATCGCAGGGGCTCTGACCCAAATTTTTAATTCCTCTCTGGCCACAGGGGAGGTGCCAGAGGACTGTAGAACAGCTAATGTGGTTCTACTATTTAAGAAAGGTTGTAGAGATAAGCTAGGGAACTATAGACCAATGAGTCTCAAGTCAGTGGGAGGGAAAATATTGGAGAAAATTCTGAAGGAGAGTGTCTATCTCCACTTGGAGAGGCAAGGTTTGATCAGGGATAGTCAGCATGGCTTTGTCAGAGGGAGGTCATGCCTAACAAACTTGATTGAATTTTTTGAGGAGGTAACCAGGTGTGTAGATGAGGGTCGTGCAGTTGATGTAGTTTATTTGGATTTCAGCAAAACCTTTGACAAGGTCCCACATGGGAGACTTATAAGGAAGGCAAATGCACATGGGATACAGGGTAATTTGATAAGGTGGATTCAAAAATGGCTTAGTTGTAGGAGACAGAGGGTGATGACAGAAGGCTACTTTAGTGACTGGAAGCCAGTGTCCAGTGGCGTACCATAGGGATCTGTGCTGGGTCCCCTATTATTTGTCATTTATATAAACGACATAGATGACTATGTGGGGGCTAAGTTTAGTAAGTTTGCGGATGCTTCAAAGATTGGCTGGGTGGTTATCAGTGAGGTCGAGTATCTTGGGCTACAGGAAGATATAGACAGGTGGGCAGATAAGTGGCAGGTGGAATTTAACCCTAAAAAGTGAGGTGATACACTTTGGAAGGAGTAATTTGACAAGGAAATATTCAATGAACGGCATGACACTAGGAAGTTCTGAGGAACAAAGGCACCTTGGCATGTGTGTTCATAGACCTCTGAAGGTGGAGAGGCATGTTAATGGGATGGTGAAAAAGGCATTTGGGACACTTGCCTCGAGGCATAGATTACAAAAGTAGGGAGGTCATGTTGGAGTTGTATAGAACCTTGGTGAGGCCACAGCTGGATTACTGTGTGCAGTTCTGGTCGCCACATTATAGGAAGGATGTGATTGCACTGGAGGGGTGCAGAGGAGATTCACCAGGATGTTGCCTGGGATGAAACGTTTAAGTTTGAAGAGAGGTTGGATAGACTTGGGTTGTTTTCGTTGGAGCAGAGAACACTGAGGGGCAACCTGATCGAGGTGTACAAGATAATGAGGAGCATAGACAGGGTGGATAGGGAGCAGCTGTTCCCCTTAGTTGAAGGGTCAGTCATGAGGGGACACAAGATCAAGGTGAGGGGCAGGAGGTTTAGGGGGGATATGAGGAAAAACTTTTTTTACCCAGAGGATGGTGACGGCTGAGAATGCACTGCCTGGGAGGGTGGTGGAGGCGGGTTGCTTCACATCCTTTAAAAAGTACCTGGATGAGCACTTGGCATGTCATAACATTCAAGGCTATGGGCCAAGTGCTGGTAAATGGGATTAGGTAGGTAGGCCAGGTGTTTCTCACGTGTCAGTGCAGACTCAATGGGCCGAAGTCCTCTTCTGCGCTGTATTATTCTGTGATTCTGTGATGCTTTGTGGGGCACTGTCTCAGGAATCACAGGACCAAAAATAGCTGAAGAGGAGAGCGAGACTTCGGGACCATGAACAGTGAGAGAGGAGAGCGAGGTCTCAGGGCCAGAAACAGCAAGAGAGGTGAAAGAGACTTGGGGGCTATAAACAGCGAGAGAGGAGACCGAGACTTCGGGGCTATAAAGAGTTATAGAGGAGAGTGAGAATTCAGGGAAATTAAACAGAGAGGAGAGCGAGACTTTGGGGCCATGAAACATGGCTGGGTTCAAGGTTCTGGCAAGTCGTATAACTAGGACAGTAGAGAGAGCTCTTAACTAAATTGCGGGGGGGAGGGTGGTGGGTCGAGGGATCACATGGGGGACGATGTGGTAAATTAGAGGGAAAAGGGAAATTTTTAAAAAATTAAAGGCAAAGAACAAGGCAAGAGAGCAAATTAATGGTAATTAGGGTAATAAAAATAAAAATTGGCTGCGAGGCAACCAATGCTTGGACCTGGATATTCAAGTGTACTTGACATTTCAGAAGGACTGGAGGCTAGGAAAAAGTGGTGGCGAGTGGCTCTCCGAATCACGTGGCAGAGTGGGCAATGATTTGTCCACCGTGCCATTATATAATGGTCCAGGCGTCACCCGAACACACACATTATTTTCATCAGCCCACCAGTGTGCAGGAGACTTCATGAAATGGCTCCATTGAAGAAAAAAGTTGGCTCCCAGGTTGAGGAATGACTCTCTTGAGGCCCTCATCTGTGGAATCGACCAGCACCTCTACCCAAACCCTCACTGGCCTCTGCGGCAGTTGCAACGGAGGTCAACTCATTGGGCACCGTCATGAGAAACGCCATTCAGCACAGGAAGAGGATGAATTATCTCATCCGCTCTGCCAGGGTAAGTCAACCTTCAGCTCACTCTAATCTCACACTCTCATCATGTACTCAATGGGTTACATTGCTCAGGAATCTCACAAAACATTAGTGAGGGAGACATCAGCACTGATAGCCTCACAGACACTTGACCATTAATAGCATTTCATCTATCACGCTGCACAGACTCCATCCTTAGCCCTTACTGGGGAGGGCTCAGCACACACAACAGGCATGCATGCTTCCCAATCTCTCCTCCATCTCATCTCATCACATTTCCAACACATTCCATTCCATTTATCTTCATGCAGGCTAAGGTCGCCCATAAAAAGGTGAGATCCCAGACTCGAGGGGGTACGGCCGACATCCAGGAACTCTCCAAATTTGAGGAGGATGCCAGCAAGTTGGCTGGCAAGAACAAAGATCAGTCCTGTGGTGAAGGCGAGCTAGGCCTCTCCCAGCAAGCCAGTACGGATGAGTTGATCACATCCTAATAATCAGTCAGTGACATGCAATGTTGTATTCTGCCTGCTTCTGAACTAAATCTATCTTTTCTCTCTCTCTTACAGGCATCAGCAGGCCCAGAGAGAGCTCCAGACTAACCATAAGCCCCAATCCCCAGGCCACCTCAGAGGAGGATACTGAGTACACATCAGATGAAAAACCGTCACAGCGCTCATCTGCACCCTCCACCAATGCAGAGACATGGATCTAGATTAGGCTCAGGGTCACTTTCTGGAGAACACCTTACCGACATGTCTCCAGGGCAGTTGGAGGCAGTGACAGCCCAAGTTTCTGCCACACGGAGGACTGCTGCAGAGCAGGCATCCCTTGAGTCCAAGGAAATAGCTGTCGCAAACTTGCTGGAGATACAAAGACAAGTGGCAGAACTTCAGTCAGTTGCGACAGGCAGTCAACAGACTAGAGCAAAGGATGGAGGAGTCCATCTGTATTCTGTCAGATGTCATGGCTCTGACATTCGAGCGCCTTGGGAAGGGTGGTGGCTGCCTTGGAGACCTTGATCCAGCAGATTTTTCTGGATTTGCGCTTGGATGTGCACTCCATCACCATAGGCATTGGTGGGGTCCATCAGTGGCTAGGTAAGAGGGGGGCGGGACACCTCAACCTCACTCCAGCTGCCCTTTCAGCTTCAGGAGTCAGGCCCTTGGCAACCCATTGGGAAGAGGACCACCAGCTGGACACCCCTGAGCCATCCACTCAGTTGACTCTCTGTCTCTTCCCACACAGTGTCCTCGGTCGCTCTCTCTCCCTCTCTCTTGCACTGTCCCCTCTTTGTCTCTCTCTCTCTCCTGCAGTCTTTCTCTCTCTCTTTGCCACACAGTCTCCCCTCTCTCTCGCAGTTTCCTCTCCCTCTCTCGCACAGTCTCCTCTCTCTCTCTCACACAGTCTGCCCTCTCTCCCTCTCTCTTGCACGGTCTCCTCTCTCTCTCTTGTAAAGTGTATTCTCTCTCTGTCTCTCGCAGTTTGCTCTCTCTCTTGCAGCCACCTTTCTCTCTCGAACAGTCTCCTCTCTCTCGCTCAATCACCTCTCTCTCGCTCAATCACCCCTCTCTCGCTCAATCACTTCTCTCTCGCTCAATATCTTCTCTCTCTCACATTCCTCTCTCTCTTACACTCGCACTGTCTTCTCTCTCTCTCTGTCTCGCAGTCTTTCTCTCTGCTACACAGTCTCCCCTCTCTCTTGCAGTTTCTGTCCCTCTCTCACACAGCCTCCTCTCCCACTCACTCTCTCACAGTCTCCTCTACCTCCCTCCCACACAGTCTCCTCTGTCTCTCCCTCGCACAATCTCTCTCTCTCACATATACTCCTCTCTCTCTCTCTCCCTCGCACAGTCTCCTATCCCTTTCTCCCACAGTCTCCTCTCTCCCGCCCGCACCGTCTCCCCTCTCTTTCCCTCTCTCCATCTCACAGTCTCCTCTCTCTTTCACACAGCCCTTTCTCACTCTTGCTCTCACGCACCATCTACACTCTCTCTCCCTCTCACACAATCTCCTCTCTCTCGCTGAAAAAAATCTCTCGCACTGTCACTCGCACAGTCACCTCTCTCTCCCACACTGTCTCCTACTCTCACACAATCCCCTCTCTCTCTCCTACGCAGTTTCCTCTCTCACCCTCCCACACAGTCCCGCCTCTCACTCTTCCGCATAGTCTGCTCTCTCACTCTCCTGCACAGCTGCTTTTCTCTCTCTCCTGCACAGTCTCCCCTCTCACTGTCCTGCACAGCTGCTTTTCTCTCTCTCCTGCACAGTCTCCCCTCTCACTCTCCTGCACAGCTGCTTTTCTCTCTCTCCTGCACAGTCTCCCTTCTCACTCTCCTGCACAGCTGCTTTTCTCTCTCTCCTGCACAGTCTCCCCTCTCACTCTCCTGCACAGCTGCTTTTCTCTCTCTCCTGCACAGACTACTCACTCTCCCGCTCTCCTGCACACACTGCGCTCTCACTCTCTCGCAATCTACTCTCTCTCTCACACAGTCTCCTCTCTCTACCCCGTGCTCTCTCCCGCACAGGCTCCTCTGTCTCTCTCCCGCCCAGTCTCCCCTGTCTCTCTCCCACACAGTCTCCCCTCATTATCCTGCACAGACTGCTCTCTCAATCTCCTGCACTGTCTCCCCAGTTTCTCTCCCGCACAGTCGCCCTCCTCTCTCTTGCACAGTCTCCTCTATCTCTTTCGCAGTCTCCTCTCTCTCTCTCTCGCACAATCTCCTCTCTCTCTCTCACACAGTCTCCTCTCACTCCATGCCACAGTCTCCTCTCTCCCGCACTTTCTCTTCTCTCCTTCTCGCACTTTCTCCTCTCGCCCTCTCGCACTGCCTCCTCGCTCCCTCTTGCACTTTCTCATCTTGCCCTGTCTCCTCTCACCATCCTGCACTGTCCCCACTCTCTCTTCCACACATTTTCCTCTCTCACCCTCCCGTGCAGTATCCTCTGATCCTCCTCCGCACAGTCTCCCCTCTCTCTCCCGCACAGTCTCCCCTCTTGCTCTCCCTCACAGTCTTCCCTCTCTCTCTCCCGCACAGTCTGCTCTCTTACTGTCCTGCACAGCCGCCTCTCTCTCTCTCCCCTGCAAAGTTTGCTCCCTCTCTCCCACACAGGCTCCACTTACTCTCTCCTACACCCTCACTCTCCTGCACAGTTTCTCTGCCTCACAGTCTCCTCTCTCTTGCACTCTCTCCTCTCTCCCTCTCACACAGTCTCCTCTCTCCCCCTCGCACTCTCACCTCTCTCCCTCCTGCACTGCCTCCCCTCTCACTCTCAGCAACAGTCACCTCTCACACTCTCCCGCACAGTCTGATCTCTCGCTCTCGCGCACAGTCAGCTCTCTCACTCACGCGCACAGTCAGCTCTCTCACTCTCGCGCACAGTCAGCTCTCTCACTCTCGTGCACAGTCAGCTCTCTCGCTCTCCCGCACAGTCAGCTCTCTCACTCTCGCGCACAGTCTGCTCTCTCGCTCTCCCGCACAGTCAGCTCTTTCGCTCTCCCGCACAGTCTGCTCTCTCGCTCTCCCGCACAGTCAGCTCTCTCGCTCTCCTGCACAGTCAGCTCTCTCACTCTCGCGCACAGTCTGCTCTCTCGCTCTCCCGCACAGTCTGCTCTCTCGCTCTCCCGCACAGTCAGCTCTCTCGCTCTCGCGCACAGTCTGCTCTCTCACTCTCGCGCACAGTCTGCTCTCTCACTCTCGCGCACAGTCTGCTCTCTCACTCTCGCGCACAGTCTGCTCTCTCACTCTCGCGCACAGTCAGCTCTCTCACTCTCGCGCACAGTCTGCTCTCTCACTCTCACGCACAGTCTGCTCTCTCGCTCTCCCGCACAGTCTGCTCTCTCGCTCTCGCGCACAGTCAGCTCTCTCACTCTCGCGCACAGTCTGCTCTCTCACTCTCACGCACAGTCTGCTCTCTCACTCTCCCGCACAGTCTGCTCTCTCACTCTCATGCACAGTCAGCTCTCTCGCTCTCGCGCACAGTCAGCTCTCTCGCTCTCCCGCACAGTCTGCTCTCTCACTCTCACGCACAGTCTGCTCTCTCACTCTCGCGCACAGTCTGCTCTCTCACTCTCGCGCACAGTCAGCTCTCTCACTCTCGCGCACAGTCAGCTCTCTCACTCTCCTGCGCAGTCTGCTCTCTCACTCTCCTGCACAGCCTGCTCTCTTACTTTGCCGCACAGCCTGCTCTCTCACTCAGCCGCACAGTCTGCTCTCTCACACTCTCGCACAGTCTGCTCTCTCTCTCTCACACAGTCTATTCCCTCTCCTCCCACTTTCTCTCACATAGACTCCTTTCTCTCCCGCGCATAGCCTCCTCTGCCTCTCTCCCGCAAAGTCTCCCCTGTCTCTTTCTCTTACAGTGCCCCTTCTCACTCTCCCACACAGACTGCTCTCTCACTCTCCCACACAGACTGCTCTCTCACTCTCCCGCACTGTCTGCTCTCCCTCTCTCAAGCTCCCGCACCGCCTCCTCTCTCTCTCTTGCACTGACTCCTCTGTCCCTCTCGCACTGTCTCCTCTCTCTCTCTCACAGTCTCCTCTCTCCCGCACTTTCTCTTCTCTCCCTCTCGCACTTTCTCCTCTCGCCCTCTCGCACTGCCTCCTCGCTCCCTCTCGCACTTTCTCATCTTGCCCTGTCTCCTCTCACCATCCTGCACTGTCTCCTCTCTCTCTCCCACACATTCTCCTCTCTCACCCTCCCGTGCAGTATCCTCTGATCCTCCTCCGCACAGTCTCCCCTCTTTCCCTCCCTCACAGTCTCCCCTCTCTCTCTCCCTCACAGTCTCCCCTCTCTCTCTCCCTTACAGTCTCCCCTCTCTCTCCCACACAGTCTGCTCTCCTACTCTCCTGCACAGCCGCCTCTCTCTCTCTCTCCCGCCAAGTTTCCTCCCTCTCTCCCGCACAGGCTCCACTTACTCTCTCCTGCACCCTCAGTCTCCTGCACAGTTTCTCTGCCTCACAGTCTCCTCTCTCTCGCACTCTCTCCTCTCTCCCCCTTGCACTCGCTCCTCTCTCCCTCCTGCACTGTCTCCCCCTCACTCTACCTAACAGTCCCCTCTCACACTCTTGCGCACAGTCTGCTCTCTCGCTCTCGTGCACAGTCTGCTCTCTCACTCTCGCTCAGTCTGCTCTCTCACTCTCGCTCAGTCTGCTCTCTCACTCTCGCGCACAGTCTGCTCGCCCATTCTCGCACACAGTCTGCTCTCTCCCACAAAGACTCCCCTGTCTCTATCTCTTACAGTGCCCCTTCTCACTCTCCCGCACAGACTGCTCTCTCACTCTCCCGCGCTGTCTCCCCAGTTTCTCTCCCGCACAGTCGCCGCCCTCTCTCTCGCACAGTCTCCTCTATCTCTTTCGCAGTCCCCTCTCCCTGTCTCTCGCACAATCTCCTCTCTCTCTCTCACACAATCTCCTCTCACTCCCTGCCACAGTCTCCTCTCTCCCGCACTTTCTCTTCTCTCCTTCTCGCACTTTCTCCTCTCGCCCTCTCGCACTGCCTCCTCGCTCCCTCTCGCACTTTCTCATCTTGCCCTGTCTCCTCTCATCGTCCTGCACTGTCCCCTCATCTCTCTCCCACACATTTTCCTCTCTCACCCTCCCGTGCAGTATCCTCTGATCCTCCTCCGCACAGTCTCCCCTCTCTCTCTCCCGCACAGTCTCCCCTCTTGCTCTCCCTCACAGTCTTCCCTCTCTCTCTCCCGCACAGTCTGCTCTCTCGCTCTCCCGCACAGTCAGCTCTCTCGCTCTCCTGCACAGTCAGCTCTCTCGCTCTCGCGCACAGTCAGCTCTCTCACTCTCGCGCACAGTCTGCTCTCTCACTCTCGCGCACAGTCTGCTCTCTCGCTCTCCTGCACAGTCTGCTCTCTCACTCTCGCGCACAGTCTGCTCTCTCACTCTCGCGCACAGTCTGCTCTCTCACTCTCGCGCACAGTCTGCTCTCTCACTCTCGCGCACAGTCTGCTCTCTCACTCTCGCGCACAGTCTGCTCTCTCACTCTCGCGCACAGTCAGCTCTCTCACTCTCGCGCACAGTCTGCTCTCTCACTCTCGCGCACAGTCAGCTCTCTCGCTCTCGCGCACAGTCAGCTCTCTCGCTCTCCCGCACAGTCTGCTCTCTCACTCTCCCGCACAGTCTGCTCTCTCACTCTCGCGCACAGTCTGCTCTCTCACTCTCGCGCACAGTCAGCTCTCTCACTCTCGCGCACAGTCAGCTCTCTCACTCTCCTGCGCAGTCTGCTCTCTCACTCTCCCGCACAGCCTGCTCTCTTACTTTGCCGCACAGCCTGCTCTCTCACTCAGCCGCACAGTCTGCTCTCTCACACTCTCGCACAGTCTGCTCTCTCTCTCTCACACAGTCTATTCCCTCTCCTCCCACTTTCTCTCACATAGACTCCTTTCTCTCCCGCGCATAGCCTCCTCTGCCTCTCTCCCGCAAAGTCTCCCCTGTCTCTTTCTCTTACAGTGCCCCTTCTCACTCTCCCACACAGACTGCTCTCTCACTCTCCCACACAGACTGCTCTCTCACTCTCCCGCACTGTCTGCTCTCCCTCTCTCAAGCTCCCGCACCGCCTCCTCTCTCTCTCTTGCACTGACTCCTCTGTCCCTCTCGCACTGTCTCCTCTCTCTCTCTCACAGTCTCCTCTCTCCCGCACTTTCTCTTCTCTCCCTCTCGCACTTTCTCCTCTCGCCCTCTCGCACTGCCTCCTCGCTCCCTCTCGCACTTTCTCATCTTGCCCTGTCTCCTCTCACCATCCTGCACTGTCTCCTCTCTCTCTCCCACACATTCTCCTCTCTCACCCTCCCGTGCAGTATCCTCTGATCCTCCTCCGCACAGTCTCCCCTCTTTCCCTCCCTCACAGTCTCCCCTCTCTCTCTCCCTCACAGTCTCCCCTCTCTCTCTCCCTTACAGTCTCCCCTCTCTCTCCCACACAGTCTGCTCTCCTACTCTCCTGCACAGCCGCCTCTCTCTCTCTCTCCCGCCAAGTTTCCTCCCTCTCTCCCGCACAGGCTCCACTTACTCTCTCCTGCACCCTCAGTCTCCTGCACAGTTTCTCTGCCTCACAGTCTCCTCTCTCTCGCACTCTCTCCTCTCTCCCCCTTGCACTCGCTCCTCTCTCCCTCCTGCACTGTCTCCCCCTCACTCTACCTAACAGTCCCCTCTCACACTCTTGCGCACAGTCTGCTCTCTCGCTCTCGTGCACAGTCTGCTCTCTCACTCTCGCTCAGTCTGCTCTCTCACTCTCGCTCAGTCTGCTCTCTCACTCTCGCGCACAGTCTGCTCGCCCATTCTCGCACACAGTCTGCTCTCTCCCACAAAGACTCCCCTGTCTCTATCTCTTACAGTGCCCCTTCTCACTCTCCCGCACAGACTGCTCTCTCACTCTCCCGCGCTGTCTCCCCAGTTTCTCTCCCGCACAGTCGCCGCCCTCTCTCTCGCACAGTCTCCTCTATCTCTTTCGCAGTCCCCTCTCCCTGTCTCTCGCACAATCTCCTCTCTCTCTCTCACACAATCTCCTCTCACTCCCTGCCACAGTCTCCTCTCTCCCGCACTTTCTCTTCTCTCCTTCTCGCACTTTCTCCTCTCGCCCTCTCGCACTGCCTCCTCGCTCCCTCTCGCACTTTCTCATCTTGCCCTGTCTCCTCTCATCGTCCTGCACTGTCCCCTCATCTCTCTCCCACACATTTTCCTCTCTCACCCTCCCGTGCAGTATCCTCTGATCCTCCTCCGCACAGTCTCCCCTCTCTCTCTCCCGCACAGTCTCCCCTCTTGCTCTCCCTCACAGTCTTCCCTCTCTCTCTCCCGCACAGTCTGCTCTCTCGCTCTCCCGCACAGTCAGCTCTCTCGCTCTCCTGCACAGTCAGCTCTCTCACTCTCGCGCACAGTCAGCTCTCTCACTCTCGCGCACAGTCTGCTCTCTCACTCTCGCGCACAGTCTGCTCTCTCGCTCTCCCGCACAGTCTGCTCTCTCGCTCTCGCGCACAGTCAGCTCTCTCACTCTCGCGCACAGTCTGCTTTCTCACTCTCCCACAGAGTCTGCTCTCTCTCTCTCTCGCACAGCCTCCACGCTCTCTCAGTCTGCTCTCTCACTGTTGCGCACAGTCTGCTCTCTCACTCTCCTGCATAGTCTGCTCTCTCACTCTCCTGCACAGTCTGCTCTCTTACTTTGCCGCACAGCCTGCTCTCTCACTCAGCCGCACAGCCTGCTCTCTCACACTCTCGCACAGTCTGCTCTCTCTCTCTCTCACACAGTCTATTCCCTCTTCTCCCACTTTCTCTCACATAGACTCCTTTCTCTCCCTCACATAGCCTCCTCTGCCTCACTCCTGCAAAGTCTCCCCTGTCTCTTTATCTTACAGTGCCCCTTCTCACTCTCCCACACAGACTGCTCTCTCACTCTCCGGCACTGTCTGCTCTCCCTCTCTCAAGCTCCCGCACCGCCTCCTCTCTCCCTCTTGCACCGTCTCCTCTGTCCCACTCGCACTGTCTCCTCTCTCTCTCTCACAGTCTCCACTCTCCCGCACTTTCTCTTCTCTCCCTCTCGCACTTTCTCCTCTCGCCCTCTCGCACTGCCTCCTCGCTCCCTCTCGCACTTTCTCATCTTGCCCTGTCTCCTCTCACCATCCTGCACTGTCTCCTCTCTCTCTTCCACACATTCTCCTCTCTCACCCTCCCGTGCAGTATCCTCTGATCCTCCTCCGCACAGTCTCCCCTCTTTCCCTCCCTCACAGTCTCCCCTCTCTCTCTCCCTCACAGTCTCCCCTCTCTCTCTCCCTTACAGTCTCCCCTCTCTCTCCCACACAGTCTGCTCTCCAACTCTCCTGCACAGCCGCCTCTCTCTCTCTCTCCCGCCAAGTTTCCTCCCTCTCCCGCACAGGCTCCATTTACGCTCTCCTGCACCCTCGGTCTCCTGCACAGTTTCTCTGCCTCACAGTCTCCTCTCTCTCGCACTCTCTCCTCTCTCCCCCTTGCACTCGCTCCTCTCTCCCTCCTGCACTGTCTCCCCCTCACTCTACCTAACAGTCCCCTCTCACATTCTTGCGCAGTCTGCTCTCTCACTCTCGTGCACAGTCTGCTCTCTCACTCTCGCGCACAGTCAGCTCTCTCACTCTCGCGCACAGTCTGCTCTCTCACTCTCCCGCACAGTCTGCTCTCTCACTCTCGCGCACAGTCTGCTCTCTCATTCTCGTGCACAGTCTGCTCTCTCACTCTTGCGCACAGTCAGCTCTCTCGCTCTCGCGCACAGTCAGCTCTCTCACTCTCCCGCACAGTCTGCTCTCTCACTCTCACGTACAGTCAGCTCTCTCGCTCTCGCGCACAGTCTGCTCTCTCACTCTCCTGCACAGTCAGCTCTCTCACTCTCCCGCACAGTCTGCTCTCTCGCTCTCGCGCACAGTCTGCTCTCTCACTCTCCCGCACAGTCTGATCTCTCACTCTCCTGCACAGTCTGCTCTCTCACTCTCCCACACAGTCTGATCTCTCACTCTCCCGAACAGTCTGCTCTGTCCCTCTCGCGCACAGACTGCTCTCTCACTCTCCCGCACAGTCAGCTCTCTCACTCTCCTGCACAGTCTGCTCTCTCGCTCTCCCGCACAGTCAGCTCTCTCGCTCTCCAGCACAGTCTGCTCTCTCACTCTCGCGCACAGTCTGCTCTCTCACTCTCCCTCACAGTCTGCTCTCTCACTCTCGCACACAGTCAGCTCTCTCACTCTCGCGCACAGTCAGCTTTCTCGCTCTCGCGCACAGTCTGCTCTCTCACTCTTGCGCACAGTCAGCTCTCTCTCTATCGCGCACAGTCAGCTCTCTCACTCTCCCGCACAGTCTGCTCTCTCACACTCGTGCACAGTCTGCTCTCTCACTCTCGCGCACAGTCTGCTCTCTCACTCTCGCGTACAGTCAGCTCTCTCGCTCTCGCGCACAGTTTGCTCTCTCACTCTCCCGCACAGTCTGCTCTCTCACTCTCGCGCACAGTCAGCTCTCTCAATCTCCCGCACAGTCAGCTCTCTCACTCTCGCGCACATTCTGCTCTCTCACTCTCGCACACAGTCTGCTCTCTCAATCTCACACACAGTCAGCTCTCTCACTCTCGCGCACAGTCTGCTCTCTCACTCTCACTTACAGTCAGTTCTCTCGCTCTCCTGCACAGTCAGCTCTCTCACTCTCGCGCACAGTCAGCTCTCTCGCTCTCGCGCACAGTCAGCTCTCTGACTCTCCCGCACAGTCAGCTCTCTCGCTCTCCCGCACAGTCAGCTCTCTCGCTCTCCCGCACAGCCTGCTCTCTCACTCTCACGTACAGTCAGCTCTCTAGCTCATCCACACAGTCAGCTCTCTCACTCTCGCGCACAGTCAGCTTTCTCACTCTCTCGCAGAGTCAGCTCTCTCACTCTCCCGCACAGTCAGCTCTCTCACTCTCGCGGACAGTCAGCTCTCTCACTCTCGAGCACAGTCTGCTCTCTCACTCTCGCGCACAGTCTGCTGTCTCACTCTCCCACACAGTCTGCTCTCTCGCTCTCACGCACAGTCTGCTCTCCCACTCTCGTGCACAGTCTGCTCTCTCACTCTCACACACAGTCAGCTCTCTCACTCTCGCGCACAGTCTGCTCTCTCACTCTCACTTACAGTCAGTTCTCTCGCTCTCCTGCACAGTCAGCTCTCTCACTCTCGCGCACAGTCCGCTCTCTCGCTCTCGCGCACAGTCAGCTCTCTGACTCTCCCGCACAGTCAGCTCTCTCGCTCTCCCGCACAGTCAGCTCTCTCGCTCTCCCGCACAGCCTGCTCTCTCACTCTCACGTACAGTCAGCTCTCTAGCTCATCCACACAGTCAGCTCTCTCACTCTCGCGCACAGTCAGCTTTCTCACTCTCTCGCAGAGTCAGCTCTCTCACTCTCCCGCACAGTCAGCTCTCTCACTCTCGCGGACAGTCAGCTCTCTCACTCTCGAGCACAGTCTGCTCTCTCACTCTCGCGCACAGTCTGCTGTCTCACTCTCCCACACAGTCTGCTCTCTCGCTCTCACGCACAGTCTGCTCTCCCACTCTCGTGCACAGTCAGCTCTCTCACTCTCGCGCACAGTCAGCTCTCTCACTATCACGCACAGTCAGCTTTCTCAGTCTCATACACAGTCAGCTCTCTCACTCTCGCGCACAGTCAGCTCTCTCACTCTCCCGCACATTCAGCTCTCTCGCTCTTGCACACAGTCAGCTCTCTCACTCTCACACACAGTCAGCTCTCTCACTCTCGCGCACAGTCAGCTCTATCGCTCTCGCGCACAGTCAGCTCTCTCGCTCTCGCGCACAGTCAGCTCTCTCGCTCTCGCGCACAGTCTGCTCTCTCACTCTTGCGCACAGTCTGCTCTCTCACTCTCGCGCAAAGTCTGCTCTCTCATTCTCCCACACAGTCTGCTCTCTCACTCTCCCGCACAGTCTGCTCTCTCACTCTCAAGCACAGTCTTCCCTCTCACTCTCGCGAACAGTCAGCTATCTCGCTCACGCGCACAGTCAGCTCTCTCACTCTCACGTAAAGTCTGCTCTCTCACTCTCGCGCACATTCAGCTCTCTCAATCTCCCGCACAGTCAGCTCTCTCGCTCTCGCGCACAGTCAGCTCTCTCACTCTCCTGCACAGTCAGCCCTCTCGCTCTCGCGCACAGTCAGCTCTCTCGCTCTCGCGCACAGTCAGCACTCTCACTCTCGCGCACAGTCTGCTCTCTCACTCTCGCGCACAGTCTGCTCTCTCACTCTCGCGCACAGTCTGCTCTATCACTCTCGCACACAGTCTGCTCTCTCACTCCCGCGCACAGTCTGCTCTCTCACTCTCCCGCACAGTCAGCTCTCTCGCTCTCCTGCACAGTCTGCTCTCTCACTCTCCCGCACAGTCTGCTCTCTCACTCTCCCGCACAGTCGGATCTCTCACTCACCCGCACAGTCTGCTCTCTCACTCTCGCGTACAGTCAGCTCTCTCACTCTCGCGCACAGTCAGCTCTCTCGCTCTCGCGCACAGTCAGCACTCTCACTCTCGCGCACAGTCTGCTCTCTCACTCTCGCGCACAGTCTGCTCTCTCACTCTCGCGCACAGTCTGCTCTATCACTCTCGCACACAGTCTGCTCTCTCACTCTCGCGCACAGTCTGCTCTCTCACTCTCCCGCACAGTCAGCTCTCTCGCTCTCCTGCACAGTCTGCTCTCTCACTCTCCCGCACAGTCTGCTCTCTCACTCTCCCGCACAGTCGGATCTCTCACTCACCCGCACAGTCTGCTCTCTCACTCTCGCGTACAGTCAGCTCTCTCACTCTCGCGCACAGTCAGCTCTCTCACTCTCCCGCACAGTCTGCTCTCTCACTCTCGCGCACAGTCTGCTCTCTCATTCTGGCGCACAGTCTGCTCTCTCACTCTCGCGCACAGTCTGCTCTCTCACTCTCGCGCACAGTCTGCTCTCTCACTCTCGCGCACAGTCAGCTCTCTCGCTCTCCCGCACAGTCTGCTATCTCACACTCTTGCGCAGTCTGCCCTCTCACTCTCGTGCACAGTCTGCTCTCTCACTCTCGCGCACAGTCAGCTCTCTCACTCTCGCGCACAGTCTGCTCTCTCACTCTCCCGCACAGTCTGCTCTCTCACTCTCGCGCACAGTCTGCTCTCTCATTCTCGTGCACAGTCTGCTCTCTCACTCTTGCGCACAGTCAGCTCTCTCGCTCTCGCGCACAGTCAGCTCTCTCACTCTCCCGCACAGTCTGCTCTCTCACTCTCACGTACAGTCAGCTCTCTCGCTCTCGCGCACAGTCTGCTCTCTCACTCTCCTGCACAGTCAGCTCTCTCACTCTCCCGCACAGTCTGCTCTCTCGCTCTCGTGCACAGTCTGCTCTCTCACTCTCCCGCACAGTCTGATCTCTCACTCTCCTGCACAGTCTGCTCTCTCACTCTCCCACACAGTCTGATCTCTCACTCTCCCGAACAGTCTGCTCTGTCCCTCTCGCGCACAGACTGCTCTCTCACTCTCCCGCACAGTCAGCTCTCTCACTCTCCTGCACAGTCTGCTCTCTCGCTCTCCCGCACAGTCAGCTCTCTCGCTCTCCAGCACAGTCTGCTCTCTCACTCTCGCGCACAGTCTGCTCTCTCACTCTCCCTCACAGTCTGCTCTCTCACTCTCGCACACAGTCAGCTCTCTCACTCTCGCGCACAGTCAGCTTTCTCGCTCTCGCGCACAGTCTGCTCTCTCACTCTTGCGCACAGTCAGCTCTCTCTCTATCGCGCACAGTCAGCTCTCTCACTCTCCCGCACAGTCTGCTCTCTCACACTCGTGCACAGTCTGCTCTCTCACTCTCGCGCACAGTCTGCTCTCTCACTCTCGCGTACAGTCAGCTCTCTCGCTCTCG
The DNA here is from genome assembly GCF_964194155.1 of Cetorhinus maximus. Classification (NCBI taxonomy): domain Eukaryota; kingdom Metazoa; phylum Chordata; class Chondrichthyes; order Lamniformes; family Cetorhinidae; genus Cetorhinus; species Cetorhinus maximus. The sequence goes on along the minus strand of NC_135892.1, from coordinate 39,080,532 downwards.
CGCACAGTTTGCTCTCTCACTCTCCCGCACAGTCTGCTCTCTCACTCTCGCGCACAGTCAGCTCTCTCAATCTCCCGCACAGTCAGCTCTCTCACTCTCGCGCACATTCTGCTCTCTCACTCTCGCGCACAGTCTGCTCTCTCAATCTCACACACAGTCAGCTCTCTCACTCTCGCGCACAGTCTGCTCTCTCACTCTCACTTACAGTCAGTTCTCTCGCTCTCCTGCACAGTCAGCTCTCTCACTCTCGCGCACAGTCAGCTCTCTCGCTCTCGCGCACAGTCAGCTCTCTGACTCTCCCGCACAGTCAGCTCTCTCGCTCTCCCGCACAGTCAGCTCTCTCGCTCTCCCGCACAGCCTGCTCTCTCACTCTCACGTACAGTCAGCTCTCTAGCTCATCCACACAGTCAGCTCTCTCACTCTCGCGCACAGTCAGCTTTCTCACTCTCTCGCAGAGTCAGCTCTCTCACTCTCCCGCACAGTCAGCTCTCTCACTCTCGCGGACAGTCAGCTCTCTCACTCTCGAGCACAGTCTGCTCTCTCACTCTCGCGCACAGTCTGCTGTCTCACTCTCCCACACAGTCTGCTCTCTCGCTCTCACGCACAGTCTGCTCTCCCACTCTCGTGTACAGTCTGCTCTCTCACTCTCACACACAGTCAGCTCTCTCACTCTCGCGCACAGTCTGCTCTCTCACTCTCACTTACAGTCAGTTCTCTCGCTCTCCTGCACAGTCAGCTCTCTCACTCTCGCGCACAGTCCGCTCTCTCGCTCTCGCGCACAGTCAGCTCTCTGACTCTCCCGCACAGTCAGCTCTCTCGCTCTCCCGCACAGTCAGCTCTCTCGCTCTCCCGCACAGCCTGCTCTCTCACTCTCACGTACAGTCAGCTCTCTAGCTCATCCACACAGTCAGCTCTCTCACTCTCGCGCACAGTCAGCTTTCTCACTCTCTCGCAGAGTCAGCTCTCTCACTCTCCCGCACAGTCAGCTCTCTCACTCTCGCGGACAGTCAGCTCTCTCACTCTCGAGCACAGTCTGCTCTCTCACTCTCGCGCACAGTCTGCTGTCTCACTCTCCCACACAGTCTGCTCTCTCGCTCTCACGCACAGTCTGCTCTCCCACTCTCGTGCACAGTCAGCTCTCTCACTCTCGCGCACAGTCAGCTCTCTCACTATCACGCACAGTCAGCTTTCTCAGTCTCATACACAGTCAGCTCTCTCACTCTCGCGCACAGTCAGCTCTCTCACTCTCCCGCACATTCAGCTCTCTCGCTCTTGCACACAGTCAGCTCTCTCACTCTCACACACAGTCAGCTCTCTCACTCTCGCGCACAGTCAGCTCTATCGCTCTCGCGCACAGTCAGCTCTCTCGCTCTCGCGCACAGTCAGCTCTCTCGCTCTCGCGCACAGTCTGCTCTCTCACTCTTGCGCACAGTCTGCTCTCTCACTCTCGCGCAAAGTCTGCTCTCTCATTCTCCCACACAGTCTGCTCTCTCACTCTCCCGCACAGTCTGCTCTCTCACTCTCAAGCACAGTCTTCCCTCTCACTCTCGCGAACAGTCAGCTATCTCGCTCACGCGCACAGTCAGCTCTCTCACTCTCACGTAAAGTCTGCTCTCTCACTCTCGCGCACATTCAGCTCTCTCAATCTCCCGCACAGTCAGCTCTCTCGCTCTCGCGCACAGTCAGCTCTCTCACTCTCCTGCACAGTCAGCCCTCTCGCTCTCGCGCACAGTCAGCTCTCTCGCTCTCGCGCACAGTCAGCACTCTCACTCTCGCGCACAGTCTGCTCTCTCACTCTCGCGCACAGTCTGCTCTCTCACTCTCGCGCACAGTCTGCTCTATCACTCTCGCACACAGTCTGCTCTCTCACTCCCGCGCACAGTCTGCTCTCTCACTCTCCCGCACAGTCAGCTCTCTCGCTCTCCTGCACAGTCTGCTCTCTCACTCTCCCGCACAGTCTGCTCTCTCACTCTCCCGCACAGTCGGATCTCTCACTCACCCGCACAGTCTGCTCTCTCACTCTCGCGTACAGTCAGCTCTCTCACTCTCGCGCACAGTCAGCTCTCTCACTCTCGCGCACAGTCTGCTCTCTCACTCTCGCGCACAGTCTGCTCTCTCACTCTCGCGCACAGTCAGCTCTCTCGCTCTCGCGCACAGTCTGCTCTCTCACCCTCGCGCACAGTCAGCTCTCTCACTCTCGCGCAGAGTCTGCTCTCTCACTCTCGCGCACAGTCAGCTCTCTCACTCTCGCGCACAGTCAGCTCTCTCACTATCGCGCACAGTCAGCTCTCTCACCCTCGCGCACAGTCAGCTCTCTCGCTCTCCCGCACAGACAGCTCTCTCGCTCTCGCGCACAGTCTGCTCTCTCACTCTCGCGCGGAGTCAGCTCTCTCACTCTCGCGCACAGTCAGCTCTCTCACTATCGCGCACAGTCAGCTCTCTCACTCTCGCGCACAGTCAGCTCTCTCAATCTCGCGCACAGTCAGCTCTCTCACTATCGCGCACAGTCAGCTCTCTCACCCTCGCGCACAGTCAGCTCTCTCGCTCTCCCGCACAGTCTGATCTCTCGCTTTCACGCACAGTCTGCTCTCTCACTCTCCTGCACAGTCTGCTCTCTCACTGTCACGCACAGTCTGCTCTCTCAATCTCGCGCACAGTCCGCTCTCTTGCTGTCGCGCACAGTCAGCTCTCTCACTCTCACGTGCAGTCAGCTCTCTCACTCTCGCGCACAGTCAGCTCTCTCACTCTCCCGCACAGTCAGCTCTCTCGCTCTTGCGCACAGTCAGCTTTCTCACTCTCTCGCAGAGTCAGCTCTCTCACTCTCCCGCACAGTCAGCTCTCTCACTCTCGCGGACAGTCAGCTCTCTCACTCTCGAGCACAGTCTGCTCTCTCACTCTCGCGCACAGTCTGCTGTCTCACTCTCCCACACAGTCTGCTCTCTCGCTCTCACGCACAGTCTGCTCTCCCACTCTCGTGCACAGTCTGCTCTCTCACTCTCACACACAGTCAGCTCTCTCACTCTCGCGCACAGTCTGCTCTCTCACTCTCACTTACAGTCAGTTCTCTCGCTCTCCTGCACAGTCAGCTCTCTCACTCTCGCGCACAGTCAGCTCTCTCGCTCTCGCGCACAGTCAGCTCTCTGACTCTCCCGCACAGTCAGCTCTCTCGCTCTCCCGCACAGTCAGCTCTCTCGCTCTCCCGCACAGCCTGCTCTCTCACTCTCACGTACAGTCAGCTCTCTAGCTCATCCACACAGTCAGCTCTCTCACTCTCGCGCACAGTCAGCTTTCTCACTCTCTCGCAGAGTCAGCTCTCTCACTCTCCCGCACAGTCAGCTCTCTCACTCTCGCGGACAGTCAGCTCTCTCACTCTCGAGCACAGTCTGCTCTCTCACTCTCGCGCACAGTCTGCTGTCTCACTCTCCCACACAGTCTGCTCTCTCGCTCTCACGCACAGTCTGCTCTCCCACTCTCGTGCACAGTCAGCTCTCTCACTCTCGCGCACAGTCAGCTCTCTCACTATCACGCACAGTCAGCTTTCTCAGTCTCATACACAGTCAGCTCTCTCACTCTCGCGCACAGTCAGCTCTCTCACTCTCCCGCACATTCAGCTCTCTCGCTCTTGCACACAGTCAGCTCTCTCACTCTCACACACAGTCAGCTCTCTCACTCTCGCGCACAGTCAGCTCTATCGCTCTCGCGCACAGTCAGCTCTCTCGCTCTCGCGCACAGTCAGCTCTCTCGCTCTCGCGCACAGTCTGCTCTCTCACTCTTGCGCACAGTCTGCTCTCTCACTCTCGCGCAAAGTCTGCTCTCTCATTCTCCCACACAGTCTGCTCTCTCACTCTCCTGCACAGTCTGCTCTCTCACTCTCACGCACAGTCTTCCCTCTCACTCTCGCGCACAGTCAGCTATCTCGCTCACGCGCACAGTCAGCTCTCTCACTCTCACGTAAAGTCTGCTCTCTCACTCTCGCGCACATTCAGCTCTCTCAATCTCCCGCACAGTCAGCTCTCTCGCTCTCGCGCACAGTCAGCTCTCTCACTCTCCTGCACAGTCAGCCCTCTCGCTCTCGCGCACAGTCAGCTCTCTCGCTCTCGCGCACAGTCAGCACTCTCACTCTCGCGCACAGTCTGCTCTCTCACTCTCGCGCACACTCTGCTCTATCACTCTCGCACACAGTCTGCTCTCTCACTCTCGCGCACAGTCTGCTCTCTCACTCTCCCGCACAGTCAGCTCTCTCGCTCTCCTGCACAGTCTGCTCTCTCACTCTCGCGCACAGTCTGCTCTCTCACTCTCCCGCACAGTCGGATCTCTCACTCACCCGCACAGTCTGCTCTCTCACTCTCGCGTACAGTCAGCTCTCTCACTCTCGCGCACAGTCAGCTCTCTCACTCTCGCGCACAGTCTGCTCTCTCACTCTCGCGCACAGTCTGCTCTCTCACTCTCGCGCACAGTCAGCTCTCTCGCTCTCGCGCACAGTCTGCTCTCTCAGCCTCGCGCACAGTCAGCTCTCTCACTCTCGCGCAGAGTCTGCTCTCTCACTCTCGCGCACAGTCAGCTCTCTCACTCTCGCGCACAGTCAGCTCTCTCACTATCGCGCACAGTCAGCTCTCTCACCCTCGCGCACAGTCAGCTCTCTCGCTCTCCCGCACAGACAGCTCTCTCGCTCTCGCGCACAGTCTGCTCTCTCACTCTCGCGCGGAGTCAGCTCTCTCACTCTCGCTCACAGTCAGCTCTCTCACTATCGCGCACAGTCAGCTCTCTCACTCTCGCGCACAGTCAGCTCTCTCAATCTCGCGCACAGTCAGCTCTCTCACTATCGCGCACAGTCAGCTCTCTCACCCTCGCGCACAGTCAGCTCTCTCGCTCTCCCGCACAGTCTGATCTCTCGCTTTCACGCACAGTCTGCTCTCTCACTCTCCTGCACAGTCTGCTCTCTCACTGTCACGCACAGTCTGCTCTCTCACTCTCGCGCACAGTCCGCTCTCTTGCTGTCGCGCACAGTCAGCTCTCTCACTCTCACGTGCAGTCAGCTCTCTCACTCTCGCGCACAGTCAGCTCTCTCACTCTCCCGCACAGTCAGCTCTCTCGCTCTTGCGCACAGTCAGCTCTCTCACTCTCACACACAGTCAGCTCTCTCACTCTCGCGCACAGTCAGCTCTCTCGCTCTCACGCACAGTCAGCTCTCTCACACTAGCGCAAAGTCTGCTCTCTCACTCTCCCGCACAGTCTGATCTCTCCGTCTCCCGCACAGTCTGCTCTCTCACTCTCGCGCACAGTCTGCTCTCTCAGTCTCGCGCACAGTCTGCTCTCTCACTCTTGCGCACAGTCTGCTCTCTCACTCTCGCGCACAGTCTGCTCTCTCACTCTCCCGCACAGTCTGCTCTCTCACTCTCCCGCACAGTCTGCTCTCTCACTCTCACGCACAGTCTGCCCTCTGACTCTAGCGCACAGTCAGCTCAATCGCTCTCGCGCACAGTCTGCTCTCTCACTCTCACGTACAGTCTGCTCTCTCACTCTCGCGCACAGTAAGCTCTCTCAATCTCCCGCACAGTCAGCTCTCTCGCTCTCGCGCACAGTCAGCTCTCTCACTCTGTCGCACAGTCAGCCCTCTCGCTCTCGCGCACAGTCTGCTCTCTCGCTCTCGCGCACAGTCAGCACTCTCACTCTCGCGCACAGTCTGCTCTCTCACTCTCGCGCACAGTCTGCTCTCTCACTCTCGCGCACAGTCTGCTATCTCACTCTCGCGCACAGTCTGCTCTCTCACTCTCGTGCACAGTCTGCTCTCGCACTCTCCCGCACAGTCAGCTCTCTCGCTCTCCTGCACAGTCTGCTCTCTCACTCTCCCGCACAGTCTGCTCTCTCACTCTCCCGCACAGTCTAATCTCTCACTCTCCCGCACAGTAAACTCTCTCACTCTCGCGCAAAGTCTGCTCTCTCACTCTCACGCACAGTCAGCTCTCTCACTCTCGCGCACAGTCTGCTCTCTCACTCTCACGTACAGTCAGTTCTCTCGCTCTCCCGCACAGTCAGTTCTCTCACTCTTGCGCACAGTCAGCTCTCTCGCTCTCGCGCACACTCAGCTCTCTCACTCTCCCGCACAGTCAGCTCTCTTGCTCTCGCGCACAGTCTGCTCTCTCACTCTCGCGCACAGTCAGCTCTCTCACTCTCGAGCACAGTCTGCTCTCTCACTCTCGCGCACAGTCTGCTCTCTCAGTCTCCCACACAGTCTGCTCTCTCGCTCACCCGTACAGTCAGCTCTCTCACTCTCGCGCACAATCTGCTCTCTCACTCTCGCGCACAGTCAGCTCTCTCACTCTCCCGCACGGTCTGATCTCACATTCTCGCACACAGTCTGCTCTCTCACTCTCCCGCACAGTCAGCTCTCTCACTCTCATGCACAGTTAGCTCTCTTGCTCTCGCGCACAGTCTGCTGTCACTCTCCCGCACAGTCTGCTCTCTCGGTCTCGTGCACAGTCTGCTCTCACTCTCGCGCACAGTCTGCTCTCTCACTCCCGCGCACAGTCAGCACTCTCACTCTCCCGCACAGTCAGCTCTCTCACTCTCGTGCACATTCTGCTCTCTCACTCTCGCGCACAGTCTGCTCTCTCACTCTCACACACAGTCAGCTCTCTCAATCTCGCGCACAGTCTGCTCTCTCACTCTCACTTACAGTCAGTTCTCTCGCTCTCCTGCACAGTCAGCTCTCTCACTCTCGCGCACAATCAGCTCTCTCACTCTCGCGCAGAGTTAGCTCTCTCACTCTCCCGCACAGTCAGCTCTCTCGCTCTCCCGCACTGTCAGCTCTCTCGCTCTCCCGCACAGTCAGCTCTCTCACTCTCGCGCACAGTCTGCTCTCTCACTCTCACGTACAGTCAGCTCTCTAGCTCATCCACACAGTCAGCTCTCTCACTCTCGAGCACAGTCAGCTTTCTCACTCTCTCGCAGAGTCAGCTCTCTCACTCTCCCGCACAGTCAGCTCTCTCACTCTCGCGCACAGTCAGCTCTCTCACTCTCGAGCACTGTCTGCTCTCTCACTCTCGCGCACAGTCTGCTGTCTCACTCTCCCACAAAGTCTGCTCTTTCGCTCTCATGCACAGTCTGCTCTCCCACTCTCGCGCACAGTCAGCTCTCTCACACTCACGCACAGTCTGCTCTATCACTCTCGCGCACAGTCAGCTCTCTCACTCTCGCGCACAGTCTGCTCTCTCACTCTCGCGCACAGTCTGCTCTATCACTCTCGCGCACAGTCTGCTCTCTCACTCTCGCGCACAGTCTGCTCTCTCACTCTCCCGCACAGTCAGCTCTCTCGCTCTCCTGCACAGTCTGCTCTCTCACTCTCCCGCACAGTCGGAACTCTGACTCTCCCGCACAGTCTGCTCTCTCACTCTCGCGTACAGTCAGCTCTCTCACTCTCGTGCACAGTCAGCTCTCTCACTCTCGCGCACAGTTTGCTCTCTCACTCTCGCGCACAGTCAGCTCTCTCGCTCTCGCGAACAGTCTGCTCTCTCACCCTCGCGCACAGTCAGCTCTCTCACTCTCGCGCACAGTCAGCTCTCTCACTCTCGCGCACAGTCAGCTCTCGCACTCTCGCGCACAGTCTGCTCTCTCACTCTCGCGCACAGTCTGCTCTCTCACTCTCGTGCACAGTCTGCTCTCTCACTCTCGCGCACACTCAGCTCTCTCACACTCGCGCACAGTCAGCTCTCTCACTATCGCGCACAGTCAGCTCTCTCACCCTCGCGCACAGTCAGCTCTCTCGCTCTCCCGCACAGTCTGATCTCTCGCTTTCACGCACAGTCTGCTCTCTAACTCTCGCGCACAGTCAGCTCTCTCGCTCTCGCGCTCAGTCAGCTCACTCACTCTCGCGCACAGTCTGCTCTCACTCTCTCGCGCACAGTCTGCTCTCTCAATCTCCCGCACAGTCTGCTCTCTCACTCTCGCGCACAGTCTGCTCTCTCACTCTCCTTCACAGTCTGCTCTCTGACTCTCACGCACAGTCTGCTCTCTCACTCTCGCGCACAGTCCGCTCTCTTGCTGTCGCGCACAATCAGCTCTCTCACTCTCCCGTGCAGTCAGCTCTCTCACTCTCGCGCACAGTCAGCTCTCTCACTCTCCCGCACAGTCAGCTCTCTCGCTCTTGCACACAGTCAGCTCTCTCACTCTCACACACAGTCAGCTCTCTCACTCTCGCGCACAGTCAGCTCTATCGCTCTCGCGCACAGTCAGCTCTCTCGCTCTCACGCACAGTCAGCTCTCTCACACTAGCGCTAAGTCTGCTCTCTCACTCTCCCGCACAGTCTGATCTCTCCGTCTCCCGCACAGTCTGCTCTCTCACTCTCGCGCACAGTCTGCTCTCTCAGTCTCCCGCACAGTCTGCTCTCTCGCTCACCCGTACAGTCAGCTCTCTCACTCTCACGCACAGTCTGCTCTCTCACTCTCGCACACAGTCAGCTCTCTCACTCTCGCTCACAGTCTGCTCTCTCACTCTCGCACACAGTCAGCTCTCTCGCTCTCGCGCACAGTCAGCTCTCTGACTCTCCCGCACAGTCAGCTCTCTCGCTCTCCCGCACAGTCAGCTCTCTCGCTCTCCCGCACAGCCTGCTCTCTCACTCTCACGTACAGTCAGCTCTCTAGCTCATCCACACAGTCAGCTCTCTCACTCTCGCGCACAGTCAGCTTTCTCACTCTCTCGCAGAGTCAGCTCTCTCACTCTCCCGCACAGTCAGCTCTCTCACTCTCGCGGACAGTCAGCTCTCTCACTCTCGAGCACAGTCTGCTCTCTCACTCTCGCGCACAGTCTGCTGTCTCACTCTCCCACACAGTCTGCTCTCTCGCTCTCACGCACAGTCTGCTCTCCCACTCTCGTGTACAGTCTGCTCTCTCACTCTCACACACAGTCAGCTCTCTCACTCTCGCGCACAGTCTGCTCTCTCACTCTCACTTACAGTCAGTTCTCTCGCTCTCCTGCACAGTCAGCTCTCTCACTCTCGCGCACAGTCCGCTCTCTCGCTCTCGCGCACAGTCAGCTCTCTGACTCTCCCGCACAGTCAGCTCTCTCGCTCTCCCGCACAGTCAGCTCTCTCGCTCTCCCGCACAGCCTGCTCTCTCACTCTCACGTACAGTCAGCTCTCTAGCTCATCCACACAGTCAGCTCTCTCACTCTCGCGCACAGTCAGCTTTCTCACTCTCTCGCAGAGTCAGCTCTCTCACTCTCCCGCACAGTCAGCTCTCTCACTCTCGCGGACAGTCAGCTCTCTCACTCTCGAGCACAGTCTGCTCTCTCACTCTCGCGCACAGTCTGCTGTCTCACTCTCCCACACAGTCTGCTCTCTCGCTCTCACGCACAGTCTGCTCTCCCACTCTCGTGCACAGTCAGCTCTCTCACTCTCGCGCACAGTCAGCTCTCTCACTATCACGCACAGTCAGCTTTCTCAGTCTCATACACAGTCAGCTCTCTCACTCTCGCGCACAGTCAGCTCTCTCACTCTCCCGCACATTCAGCTCTCTCGCTCTTGCACACAGTCAGCTCTCTCACTCTCACACACAGTCAGCTCTCTCACTCTCGCGCACAGTCAGCTCTATCGCTCTCGCGCACAGTCAGCTCTCTCGCTCTCGCGCACAGTCAGCTCTCTCGCTCTCGCGCACAGTCTGCTCTCTCACTCTTGCGCACAGTCTGCTCTCTCACTCTCGCGCAAAGTCTGCTCTCTCATTCTCCCACACAGTCTGCTCTCTCACTCTCCCGCACAGTCTGCTCTCTCACTCTCAAGCACAGTCTTCCCTCTCACTCTCGCGAACAGTCAGCTATCTCGCTCACGCGCACAGTCAGCTCTCTCACTCTCACGTAAAGTCTGCTCTCTCACTCTCGCGCACATTCAGCTCTCTCAATCTCCCGCACAGTCAGCTCTCTCGCTCTCGCGCACAGTCAGCTCTCTCACTCTCCTGCACAGTCAGCCCTCTCGCTCTCGCGCACAGTCAGCTCTCTCGCTCTCGCGCACAGTCAGCACTCTCACTCTCGCGCACAGTCTGCTCTCTCACTCTCGCGCACAGTCTGCTCTCTCACTCTCGCGCACAGTCTGCTCTATCACTCTCGCACACAGTCTGCTCTCTCACTCCCGCGCACAGTCTGCTCTCTCACTCTCCCGCACAGTCAGCTCTCTCGCTCTCCTGCACAGTCTGCTCTCTCACTCTCCCGCACAGTCTGCTCTCTCACTCTCCCGCACAGTCGGATCTCTCACTCACCCGCACAGTCTGCTCTCTCACTCTCGCGTACAGTCAGCTCTCTCACTCTCGCGCACAGTCAGCTCTCTCACTCTCGCGCACAGTCTGCTCTCTCACTCTCGCGCACAGTCTGCTCTCTCACTCTCGCGCACAGTCAGCTCTCTCGCTCTCGCGCACAGTCTGCTCTCTCACCCTCTCGCACAGTCAGCTCTCTCACTCTCGCGCAGAGTCTGCTCTCTCACTCTCGCGCACAGTCAGCTCTCTCACTCTCGCGCACAGTCAGCTCTCTCACTATCGCGCACAGTCAGCTCTCTCACCCTCGCGCACAGTCAGCTCTCTCGCTCTCCCGCACAGACAGCTCTCTCGCTCTCGCGCACAGTCTGCTCTCTCACTCTCGCGCGGAGTCAGCTCTCTCACTCTCGCGCACAGTCAGCTCTCTCACTATCGCGCACAGTCAGCTCTCTCACTCTCGCGCACAGTCAGCTCTCTCAATCTCGCGCACAGTCAGCTCTCTCACTATCGCGCACAGTCAGCTCTCTCACCCTCGCGCACAGTCAGCTCTCTCGCTCTCCCGCACAGTCTGATCTCTCGCTTTCACGCACAGTCTGCTCTCTCACTCTCCTGCACAGTCTGCTCTCTCACTGTCACGCACAGTCTGCTCTCTCAATCTCGCGCACAGTCCGCTCTCTTGCTGTCGCGCACAGTCAGCTCTCTCACTCTCACGTGCAGTCAGCTCTCTCACTCTCGCGCACAGTCAGCTCTCTCACTCTCCCGCACAGTCAGCTCTCTCGCTCTTGCGCACAGTCAGCTTTCTCACTCTCTCGCAGAGTCAGCTCTCTCACTCTCCCGCACAGTCAGCTCTCTCACTCTCGCGGACAGTCAGCTCTCTCACTCTCGAGCACAGTCTGCTCTCTCACTCTCGCGCACAGTCTGCTGTCTCACTCTCCCACACAGTCTGCTCTCTCGCTCTCACGCACAGTCTGCTCTCCCACTCTCGTGCACAGTCTGCTCTCTCACTCTCACACACAGTCAGCTCTCTCACTCTCGCGCACAGTCTGCTCTCTCACTCTCACTTACAGTCAGTTCTCTCGCTCTCCTGCACAGTCAGCTCTCTCACTCTCGCGCACAGTCAGCTCTCTCGCTCTCGCGCACAGTCAGCTCTCTGACTCTCCCGCACAGTCAGCTCTCTCGCTCTCCCGCACAGTCAGCTCTCTCGCTCTCCCGCACAGCCTGCTCTCTCACTCTCACGTACAGTCAGCTCTCTAGCTCATCCACACAGTCAGCTCTCTCACTCTCGCGCACAGTCAGCTTTCTCACTCTCTCGCAGAGTCAGCTCTCTCACTCTCCCGCACAGTCAGCTCTCTCACTCTCGCGGACAGTCAGCTCTCTCACTCTCGAGCACAGTCTGCTCTCTCACTCTCGCGCACAGTCTGCTGTCTCACTCTCCCACACAGTCTGCTCTCTCGCTCTCACGCACAGTCTGCTCTCCCACTCTCGTGCACAGTCAGCTCTCTCACTCTCGCGCACAGTCAGCTCTCTCACTATCACGCACAGTCAGCTTTCTCAGTCTCATACACAGTCAGCTCTCTCACTCTCGCGCACAGTCAGCTCTCTCACTCTCCCGCACATTCAGCTCTCTCGCTCTTGCACACAGTCAGCTCTCTCACTCTCACACACAGTCAGCTCTCTCACTCTCGCGCACAGTCAGCTCTATCGCTCTCGCGCACAGTCAGCTCTCTCGCTCTCGCGCACAGTCAGCTCTCTCGCTCTCGCGCACAGTCTGCTCTCTCACTCTTGCGCACAGTCTGCTCTCTCACTCTCGCGCAAAGTCTGCTCTCTCATTCTCCCACACAGTCTGCTCTCTCACTCTCCTGCACAGTCTGCTCTCTCACTCTCACGCACAGTCTTCCCTCTCACTCTCGCGCACAGTCAGCTATCTCGCTCACGCGCACAGTCAGCTCTCTCACTCTCACGTAAAGTCTGCTCTCTCACTCTCGCGCACATTCAGCTCTCTCAATCTCCCGCACAGTCAGCTCTCTCGCTCTCGCGCACAGTCAGCTCTCTCACTCTCCTGCACAGTCAGCCCTCTCGCTCTCGCGCACAGTCAGCTCTCTCGCTCTCGCGCACAGTCAGCACTCTCACTCTCGCGCACAGTCTGCTCTCTCACTCTCGCGCACACTCTGCTCTATCACTCTCGCACACAGTCTGCTCTCTCACTCTCGCGCACAGTCTGCTCTCTCACTCTCCCGCACAGTCAGCTCTCTCGCTCTCCTGCACAGTCTGCTCTCTCACTCTCGCGCACAGTCTGCTCTCTCACTCTCCCGCACAGTCGGATCTCTCACTCACCCGCACAGTCTGCTCTCTCACTCTCGCGTACAGTCAGCTCTCTCACTCTCGCGCACAGTCAGCTCTCTCACTCTCGCGCACAGTCTGCTCTCTCACTCTCGCGCACAGTCTGCTCTCTCACTCTCGCGCACAGTCAGCTCTCTCGCTCTCGCGCACAGTCTGCTCTCTCAGCCTCGCGCACAGTCAGCTCTCTCACTCTCGCGCAGAGTCTGCTCTCTCACTCTCGCGCACAGTCAGCTCTCTCACTCTCGCGCACAGTCAGCTCTCTCACTATCGCGCACAGTCAGCTCTCTCACCCTCGCGCACAGTCAGCTCTCTCGCTCTCCCGCACAGACAGCTCTCTCGCTCTCGCGCACAGTCTGCTCTCTCACTCTCGCGCGGAGTCAGCTCTCTCACTCTCGCTCACAGTCAGCTCTCTCACTATCGCGCACAGTCAGCTCTCTCACTCTCGCGCACAGTCAGCTCTCTCAATCTCGCGCACAGTCAGCTCTCTCACTATCGCGCACAGTCAGCTCTCTCACCCTCGCGCACAGTCAGCTCTCTCGCTCTCCCGCACAGTCTGATCTCTCGCTTTCACGCACAGTCTGCTCTCTCACTCTCCTGCACAGTCTGCTCTCTCACTGTCACGCACAGTCTGCTCTCTCACTCTCGCGCACAGTCCGCTCTCTTGCTGTCGCGCACAGTCAGCTCTCTCACTCTCACGTGCAGTCAGCTCTCTCACTCTCGCGCACAGTCAGCTCTCTCACTCTCCCGCACAGTCAGCTCTCTCGCTCTTGCGCACAGTCAGCTCTCTCACTCTCACACACAGTCAGCTCTCTCACTCTCGCGCACAGTCAGCTCTCTCGCTCTCACGCACAGTCAGCTCTCTCACACTAGCGCAAAGTCTGCTCTCTCACTCTCCCGCACAGTCTGCTCTCTCACTCTTGCGCACAGTCTGCTCTCTCACTCTCGCGCACAGTCTGCTCTCTCACTCTCCCGCACAGTCTGCTCTCTCACTCTCCCGCACAGTCTGCTCTCTCACTCTCACGCACAGTCTGCCCTCTGACTCTAGCGCACAGTCAGCTCAATCGCTCTCGCGCACAGTCTGCTCTCTCACTCTCACGTACAGTCTGCTCTCTCACTCTCGCGCACAGTAAGCTCTCTCAATCTCCCGCACAGTCAGCTCTCTCGCTCTCGCGCACAGTCAGCTCTCTCACTCTGTCGCACAGTCAGCCCTCTCGCTCTCGCGCACAGTCTGCTCTCTCGCTCTCGCGCACAGTCAGCACTCTCACTCTCGCGCACAGTCTGCTCTCTCACTCTCGCGCACAGTCTGCTCTCTCACTCTCGCGCACAGTCTGCTATCTCACTCTCGCGCACAGTCTGCTCTCTCACTCTCGTGCACAGTCTGCTCTCGCACTCTCCCGCACAGTCAGCTCTCTCGCTCTCCTGCACAGTCTGCTCTCTCACTCTCCCGCACAGTCTGCTCTCTCACTCTCCCGCACAGTCTAATCTCTCACTCTCCCGCACAGTAAGCTCTCTCACTCTCGCGCAAAGTCTGCTCTCTCACTCTCACGCACAGTCAGCTCTCTCACTCTCGCGCACAGTCTGCTCTCTCACTCTCACGTACAGTCAGTTCTCTCGCTCTCCCGCACAGTCAGTTCTCTCACTCTTGCGCACAGTCAGCTCTCTCGCTCTCGCGCACACTCAGCTCTCTCACTCTCCCGCACAGTCAGCTCTCTTGCTCTCGCGCACAGTCTGCTCTCTCACTCTCGCGCACAGTCAGCTCTCTCACTCTCGAGCACAGTCTGCTCTCTCACTCTCGCGCACAGTCTGCTCTCTCAGTCTCCCACACAGTCTGCTCTCTCGCTCACCCGTACAGTCAGCTCTCTCACTCTCGCGCACAATCTGCTCTCTCACTCTCGCGCACAGTCAGCTCTCTCACTCTCCCGCACGGTCTGATCTCACATTCTCGCACACAGTCTGCTCTCTCACTCTCCCGCACAGTCAGCTCTCTCACTCTCATGCACAGTTAGCTCTCTTGCTCTCGCGCACAGTCTGCTGTCACTCTCCCGCACAGTCTGCTCTCTCGGTCTCGTGCACAGTCTGCTCTCACTCTCGCGCACAGTCTGCTCTCTCACTCCCGCGCACAGTCAGCACTCTCACTCTCCCGCACAGTCAGCTCTCTCACTCTCGTGCACATTCTGCTCTCTCACTCTCGCGCACAGTCTGCTCTCTCACTCTCACACACAGTCAGCTCTCTCAATCTCGCGCACAGTCTGCTCTCTCACTCTCACTTACAGTCAGTTCTCTCGCTCTCCTGCACAGTCAGCTCTCTCACTCTCGCGCACAATCAGCTCTCTCACTCTCGCGCAGAGTTAGCTCTCTCACTCTCCCGCACAGTCAGCTCTCTCGCTCTCCCGCACTGTCAGCTCTCTCGCTCTCCCGCACAGTCAGCTCTCTCACTCTCGCGCACAGTCTGCTCTCTCACTCTCACGTACAGTCAGCTCTCTAGCTCATCCACACAGTCAGCTCTCTCACTCTCGAGCACAGTCAGCTTTCTCACTCTCTCGCAGAGTCAGCTCTCTCACTCTCCCGCACAGTCAGCTCTCTCACTCTCGCGCACAGTCAGCTCTCTCACTCTCGAGCACTGTCTGCTCTCTCACTCTCGCGCACAGTCTGCTGTCTCACTCTCCCACAAAGTCTGCTCTTTCGCTCTCATGCACAGTCTGCTCTCCCACTCTCGCGCACAGTCAGCTCTCTCACACTCACGCACAGTCTGCTCTATCACTCTCGCGCACAGTCAGCTCTCTCACTCTCGCGCACAGTCTGCTCTCTCACTCTCGCGCACAGTCTGCTCTATCACTCTCGCGCACAGTCTGCTCTCTCACTCTCGCGCACAGTCTGCTCTCTCACTCTCCCGCACAGTCAGCTCTCTCGCTCTCCTGCACAGTCTGCTCTCTCACTCTCCCGCACAGTCGGAACTCTGACTCTCCCGCACAGTCTGCTCTCTCACTCTCGCGTACAGTCAGCTCTCTCACTCTCGTGCACAGTCAGCTCTCTCACTCTCGCGCACAGTTTGCTCTCTCACTCTCGCGCACAGTCAGCTCTCTCGCTCTCGCGAACAGTCTGCTCTCTCACCCTCGCGCACAGTCAGCTCTCTCACTCTCGCGCACAGTCAGCTCTCTCACTCTCGCGCACAGTCAGCTCTCGCACTCTCGCGCACAGTCTGCTCTCTCACTCTCGCGCACAGTCTGCTCTCTCACTCTCGTGCACAGTCTGCTCTCTCACTCTCGCGCACACTCAGCTCTCTCACACTCGCGCACAGTCAGCTCTCTCACTATCGCGCACAGTCAGCTCTCTCACCCTCGCGCACAGTCAGCTCTCTCGCTCTCCCGCACAGTCTGATCTCTCGCTTTCACGCACAGTCTGCTCTCTAACTCTCGCGCACAGTCAGCTCTCTCGCTCTCGCGCTCAGTCAGCTCACTCACTCTCGCGCACAGTCTGCTCTCACTCTCTCGCGCACAGTCTGCTCTCTCAATCTCCCGCACAGTCTGCTCTCTCACTCTCGCGCACAGTCTGCTCTCTCACTCTCCTTCACAGTCTGCTCTCTGACTCTCACGCACAGTCTGCTCTCTCACTCTCGCGCACAGTCCGCTCTCTTGCTGTCGCGCACAATCAGCTCTCTCACTCTCCCGTGCAGTCAGCTCTCTCACTCTCGCGCACAGTCAGCTCTCTCACTCTCCCGCACAGTCAGCTCTCTCGCTCTTGCACACAGTCAGCTCTCTCACTCTCACACACAGTCAGCTCTCTCACTCTCGCGCACAGTCAGCTCTATCGCTCTCGCGCACAGTCAGCTCTCTCGCTCTCACGCACAGTCAGCTCTCTCACACTAGCGCTAAGTCTGCTCTCTCACTCTCCCGCACAGTCTGATCTCTCCGTCTCCCGCACAGTCTGCTCTCTCACTCTCGCGCACAGTCTGCTCTCTCAGTCTCCCGCACAGTCTGCTCTCTCGCTCACCCGTACAGTCAGCTCTCTCACTCTCACGCACAGTCTGCTCTCTCACTCTCGCACACAGTCAGCTCTCTCACTCTCGCTCACAGTCTGCTCTCTCACTCTCGCACACAGTCAGCTCTCTGACTCTCCCGCACAGTCAGCTCTCTCACTCTCGCGCACAGTCTGCTCTCTCACTCTCGCGCACAGTCTGCTCTCTCACTCTCGCGCACGGTCTGATCTCACATTCTCGCACACAGTCTGCTCTCTCACTTCCCGCACAGTCAGCTCTCTCACTCTCGTGCACATTCAGCTCTCTTGCTCTCCCGCACAGTCTGCTCTCTCGCTCTCGCGCACAGTCTGCTCTCACTCTCGCGCACAGTCTGCTCTCTGACTCTCGCGCACAGTCAGCTCTCTCACTCTCGCGCACATTCTGCTCTCTCACTCTCGCGCACAGTCTGCTCTCTCACTCTCACACACAGTCAGCTCTCTCACTCTCGCGCACAGTCTGCTCTCTCACTCTCACTTACAGTCAGTTCTCTCGCTCTCCTGCACAGTCAGCTCTCTCACTCTCGCGCACAGTCAGCTCTCTCGCTCTCGCGCACAGCCAGCTCTCTCACTCTCCCGCACAGTCAGCTCTCTCGCTCTGCCGCACAGTCAGCTCTCTCGCTCTCCCGCACAGTCAGCTCTCTCACTCTCGCGCACAGTCTGCTCTCTCACTCTCACGTACAGTCAGCTCTCTAGCTCAACCACACAGTCAGCTCTCTCACTCTCGCGCACAGTCAACTTTCTCACTCTCTCGCAGAGTCAGCTCTCTCCCTCTCGCGCACAGTCAGCTCACTCACTCTCGCGCACAGTCTGCTCTCACATTCTCGCGCCCAGTCTGCTCTCTCACTCTCCCGCACAGTCTGCTCTCTGACTCTCGCGCACAGTCTGCTCTCTCACTCTCCTGCACAGCCTGCTCTCTCACTCTCACGCACAGTCTGCTCTTCACTCTCGCGCACAGTCAGCTCTCTCACTCTCGCGCACAGTCAGCTCTCTCACTCTCGCGCACAGTCTGCTCTCTCACTCTCGCGCACAGTCTGCTCTCTCACTCTCACACACAGTCAGCTCTCTCACTCTCGCGCACATTCTGCTCTCTCACTCTCACTTACAGTCAGTTCTCTCGCTCTCCTGCACAGTCAGCTCTCTCACTCTCGCGCACAGTCAGCTCTCTCACTCTCGCGTGCAGTCAGCTCTCTCACTCTCCCGCACAGTCAGCTCTCTCGCTCTCCCGCACAGTCAGCTCTCTCGCTCTCCCGCACAGTCAGCTCTCTCACTCTCGCGCACAGTCTGCTCTCTCACTCTCACGTACAGTCAGCTCTCTAGCTCATCCACACAGTCAGCTCTCTCACTCTCGCGCACAGTCAGCTTTCTCACTCTCTCGCAGAGTCAGCTCTCTCACTCTCCCGCACAGTCAGCTCTCTCACTCTCGCGCACAGTCAGCTCTCTCACTCTCGAGCACTGTCTGCTCTCTCACTCTCGCGCACAGTCTGCTGTCTCACTCTCCCACACAGTCTGCTCTCTCGCTCTCACGCACAGTCTGCTCTCTCACTCTCGCGCACAGTCTGCTCTCTCACTCTCGCGCACGGTCTGATCTCACATTCTCGCACACAGTCTGCTCTCTCATTTCCCGCACAGTCAGCTCTCTCACTCTCGTGCACATTCAGCTCTCTTGCTCTCCCGCACAGTCTGCTCTCTCGCTCTCGCGCACAGTCTGCTCTCACTCTCGCGCACAGTCTGCTCTCTGACTCTCGCGCACAGTCAGCTCTCTCACTCTCGCGCACATTCTGCTCTCTCACTCTCGCGCACAGTCTGCTCTCTCACTCTCACACACAGTCAGCTCTCTCACTCTCGCGCACAGTCTGCTCTCTCACTCTCACTTACAGTCAGTTCTCTCGCTCTCCTGCACAGTCAGCTCTCTCACTCTCGCGCACAGTCAGCTCTCTCGCTCTCGCGCACAGCCAGCTCTCTCACTCTCCCGCACAGTCAGCTCTCTCGCTCTGCCGCACAGTCAGCTCTCTCGCTCTCCCGCACAGTCAGCTCTCTCACTCTCGCGCACAGTCTGCTCTCTCACTCTCACGTACAGTCAGCTCTCTAGCTCAACCACACAGTCAGCTCTCTCACTCTCGCGCACAGTCAACTTTCTCACTCTCTCGCAGAGTCAGCTCTCTCCCTCTCGCGCACAGTCAGCTCACTCACTCTCGCGCACAGTCTGCTCTCACATTCTCGCGCCCAGTCTGCTCTCTCACTCTCCCGCACAGTCTGCTCTCTGACTCTCGCGCACAGTCTGCTCTCTCACTCTCCTGCACAGCCTGCTCTCTCACTCTCACGCACAGTCTGCTCTTCACTCTCGCGCACAGTCAGCTCTCTCACTCTCGCGCACAGTCAGCTCTCTCACTCTCGCGCACAGTCTGCTCTCTCACTCTCGCGCACAGTCTGCTCTCTCACTCTCACACACAGTCAGCTCTCTCACTCTCGCGCACATTCTGCTCTCTCACTCTCACTTACAGTCAGTTCTCTCGCTCTCCTGCACAGTCAGCTCTCTCACTCTCGCGCACAGTCAGCTCTCTCACTCTCGCGTGCAGTCAGCTCTCTCACTCTCCCGCACAGTCAGCTCTCTCGCTCTCCCGCACAGTCAGCTCTCTCGCTCTCCCGCACAGTCAGCTCTCTCACTCTCGCGCACAGTCTGCTCTCTCACTCTCACGTACAGTCAGCTCTCTAGCTCATCCACACAGTCAGCTCTCTCACTCTCGCGCACAGTCAGCTTTCTCACTCTCTCGCAGAGTCAGCTCTCTCACTCTCCCGCACAGTCAGCTCTCTCACTCTCGCGCACAGTCAGCTCTCTCACTCTCGAGCACTGTCTGCTCTCTCACTCTCGCGCACAGTCTGCTGTCTCACTCTCCCACACAGTCTGCTCTCTCGCTCTCACGCACAGTCTGCTCTCCCACTCTCGCGCACAGTCAGCTCTCTCACACTCGCGCACAGACAGCTCTCTCACTATCGCGCACAGTCAGCTCTCTCACTCTCACACACAGTCAGCTCTCTCACTCTCGCGCACAGTCAGCTCTCTCACTCTCCCGCACATTCAGCTCTATCGCTCTTTCACACAGTCAGCTCTCTCACTCTCACACACAGTCAGCTCTCTCACTCTCGCGCACAGTCAGCTCTATCGCTCTCGCGCACAGTCAGCTCTCTCGCTCTCGCGCACAGTCAGCTCTCTCGCTCTCGCGCACAGTCTGCTCTCTCACTCTTGCGCACAGTCTGCTCTCTCACTCTCGCGCACAGTCTGCTCTCTCATTCTCCCACATAGTCTGCTCTCTCACTCTCCCGCACAGTCTGCTCTCTCACTCTCACGCACAGTCTTCCTTCTCACTCTCGCGCACAGTCAGCTCTCTCGCTCTCGCGCAAAGTCAGATCTCTCACTCTCACGTAAAGTCTGCTCTCTCACTCTCGCGCAGATTCAGCTCTCTCAATCTCCCGCACAGTCAGCTCTCTCGCTCTCGCGCACAGTCAGCTCTCTCACTCTCCTGCACAGTCAGCCCTCTCGCTCTCGCGCACAGTCAGCTCTCTCGCTCTCACGCACAGTCAGCACTCTCACTCTCGCGCACAGTCTGCTCTCTCACTCTCGCGCACAGTCTGCTCTCTCACTCTCGCGCACAGTCTGCTCAATCACTCTCGCGCACAGTCTGCTCTCTCACTCTCGCGCACAGTCTGCTCTCTCACTCTCCCGCACAGTCTGCTCTCTCACTCTCCCTCACAGTCGGATCTCTCACTCTCCCTCACAGTCTGCTCTCTCACTCTCGCGTACAGTCAGCTCTCTCACTCTCGCGCATAGTCAGCTCTCTCACTCTCGCGCACAGTCTGCTCTCTCACTCTCGCGCACAGTCTACTCTCTCACTCTTGCGCACAGTCAGCTCTCTCGCTCTCGCGCACAGTCTGCTCTCTCACCCTCGCGCACAGTCAGCTCTCTCACTCTCGCGCACAGTCAGCTCTCTCACTCTCGCGCACAGTCTGCTCTCTCACTCTCGCGCACAGTCTTCTCTCTCACTCTCGCGCACAGTCTGCTCTCTCACTCTCGCGCACAGTCTGCTCTCTCACTCTTGCGCACAGTCAGCTCTCTCACTCTCGCGCACAGTCAGCTATCTCACTATCGCGCACAGTCAGCTCTCTCACTCTCGCGCACAGTCTGCTCTCTCACTCTCACGTACAGTCAGCTCTCTAGCTCATCCACACAGTCAGCTCTCTCACTCTCGCGCACAGTCAGCTTTCTCACTCTCTCGCAGAGTCAGCTCTCTCACTCTCCCGCACAGTCAGCTCTCTCACTCTCGCGCGCGGTCAGCTCTCTCACTCTCGAGCACTGTCTGCTCTCTCACTCTCGCGCACAGTCTGCTGTCTCACTCTCCCACACAGTCTGCTCTCTCGCTCTCACGCACAGTCTGCTCTCCCACTCTCGCGCACAGTCTGCTCTCTCACTCTCGCGCACAGTCAGCTCTCTAACTATCGTGCACAGTCAGCTCTCTCACTCTCACACACAGTCTGCTCTCACTCTCGCGCACAGTCTGCTCTCTGACTCTCGCGCACAGTCAGCTCTCTCACTCTCGCGCACATTCTGCTCTCTCACTCTCGCGCACAGTCTGCTCTCTCACTCTCACACACAGTCAGCTCTCTCACTCTCGCGCACAGTCTGCTCTCTCACTCTCACTTACAGTCAGTTCTCTCGCTCTCCTGCACAGTCAGCTCTCTCACTCTCGCGCACAGTCAGCTCTCTCGCTCTCGCGCACAGCCAGCTCTCTCACTCTCCCGCACAGTCAGCTCTCTCGCTCTGCCGCACAGTCAGCTCTCTCGCTCTCCCGCACAGTCAGCTCTCTCACTCTCGTGCACAGTCTGCTCTCTCACTCTCACGTACAGTCAGCTCTCTAGCTCAACCACACAGTCAGCTCTCTCACTCTCGCGCACAGTCAACTTTCTCACTCTCTCGCAGAGTCAGCTCTCTCCCTCTCGCGCACAGTCAGCTCACTCACTCTCGCGCAGAGTCTGCTCTCACATTCTCGCGCCCAGTCTGCTCTCTCACTCTCCCGCACAGTCTGCTCTCTGACTCTCGCGCACAGTCTGCTCTCTCACTCTCGCGCACATTCTGCTCTCTCACTCTCGCGCACAGTCTGCTCTCTCACTTTCACACACAGTCAGCTCTCTCACTCTCGCGCACAGTCTGCTCTCTCACTCTCACTTACAGTCAGTTCTCTCGCTCTCCTGCACAGTCAGCTCTCTCACTCTCGCGCACAGTCAGCTCTCTCGCTCTCGCGCACAGCCAGCTCTCTCACTCTCCCGCACAGTCAGCTCTCTCGCTCTGCCGCACAGTCAGCTCTCTCGCTCTCCCGCACAGTCAGCTCTCTCACTCTCGTGCACAGTCTGCTCTCTCACTCTCACGTACAGTCAGCTCTCTAGCTCAACCACACAGTCAGCTCTCTCACTCTCGCGCACAGTCAACTTTCTCACTCTCTCGCAGAGTCAGCTCTCTCCCTCTCGCGCACAGTCAGCTCACTCACTCTCGCGCACAGTCTGCTCTCACATTCTCGCGCCCAGTCTGCTCTCTCACTCTCCCGCACAGTCTGCTCTCTGACTCTCGCGCACAGTCTGCTCTCTCACTCTCCTGCACAGCCTGCCCTCTCACTCTCACGCACAGTCTGCTCTCTCACTCTCGCGCACAGTCAGCTCTCTCACTCTCGCGCACAGTCAGCTCTCTCACTCTCGCGCACAGTCTGCTCTCTCACTCTCGTGCACAGTCTGCTCTCTCACTCTCACACACAGTCAGCTCTCTCACTCTCGCGCACATTCTGCTCTCTCACTCTCACTTACAGTCAGTTCTCTCGCTCTCCTGCACAGTCAGCTCTCTCACTCTCGCGCACAGTCAGCTCTCTCACTCTCGCGTACAGTCAGCTCTCTCACTCTCCCGCACAGTCAGCTCTCTCGCTCTCCCGCACAGTCAGCTCTCTCGCTCTCCCGCACAGTCAGCTCTCTCACTCTCGCGCACAGTCTGCTCTCTCACTCTCACGTACAGTCAGCTCTCTAGCTCATCCACACTGTCAGCTCTCTCACTCTCGCGCACAGTCAGCTTTCTCACTCTCTCGCAGAGTCAGCTCTCTCACTCTCCCGCACAGTCAGCTCTCTCACTCTCGCGCACAGTCAGCTCTCTCACTCTCGAGCACTGTCTGCTCTCTCACTCTCGCGCACAGTCTGCTGTCTCACTCTCCCACACAGTCTGCTCTCTCGCTCTCACGCACAGTCTGCTCTCCCACTCTCGCGCACAGTCAGCTCTCTCACACTCGCGCACAGTCAGCTCTCTCACTATCGCGCACAGTCAGCTCTCTCACTCTCACACACAGTCAGCTCTCTCACTCTCGCGCACAGTCAGCTCTCTCACTCTCCCGCACATTCAGCTCTATTGCTCTTTCACACAGTCAGCTCTATCGCTCTCGCGCACAGTCAGCTCTCTCGCTCTCGCGCACAGTCAGCTCTCTCGCACTCGCGCACAGTCTGCTCTCTCACTCTTGCGCACAGTCTGCTCTCTCACTCTCGCGCACAGTCTGCTCTCTCATTCTCCCACATAGTCTGCTCTCTCACTCTCCCGCACAGTCTGCTCTCTCACTCTCACGCACAGTCTTCCCTCTCACTCTCGCGCACGGTCAGCTCTCTCGCTCTCGCGCAAAGTCAGATCTCTCACTCTCACGTAAAGTCTGCTCTCTCACTCTCGCGCACAGTCAGCGTTCTCACTCTCTCACAGAGTCAGCTCTCTCACTCTCCCGCACAGTCAGCTCTCTCACTCTCGCGCGCGGTCAGCTCTCTCACTCTCGAGCACTGTCAGCTCTCTCACTCTCGCGCACAGTCTACTCTCTCACTCTCGCGCACAGTCAGCTCTCTCGCTCTCGCGCACAGTCTGCTCTCTCACCCTCGCGCACAGTCAGCTCTCTCACTCTCGCGCACAGTCTGCTCTCTCACTCTCGCGCACAGTCTGCTCTCTCACTCTCCCGCACAGTCAGCTCTCTCGCTCTCGTGCACAGTCTGCTCTCTCACTCTCCCGCACAGTCTGCTCTCTCACTCTCCCGCACAGTCGGATCTCTCACTCTCCCTCACAGTCTGCTCTCTCACTATCGCGCACAGTCAGCTCTCTCACTCTCGCGCACAGTCTGCTCTCTCACTCTCGCGCACAGTCTGCTCTCTCAATCTCGCGCACAGTCAGCTCTCTCGCTCTCGCGCACAGTCTGCTCTCTCACCCTCGCGCACAGTCAGCTCTCTCACTCTCGCGCACAGTCAGCTCTCTCACTCTCGCGCACAGTCTGCTCTCTCACTCTCGCGCACAGTCTTCTCTCTCACTCTCGCGCACAGTCTGCTCTCTCACTCTCGCGCACAGTCTGCTCTCTCACTCTTGCGCACAGTCAGCTCTCTCACTCTCGCGCACAGTCAGCTATCTCACTATCGCGCACAGTCAGCTCTCTCACTCTCGCGCACAGTCTGCTCTCTCACTCTCACGTACAGTCAGCTCTCTAGCTCATCCACACAGTCAGCTCTCTCACTCTCGCGCACAGTCAGCTTTCTCACTCTCTCGCAGAGTCAGCTCTCTCACTCTCCCGCACAGTCAGCTCTCTCACTCTCGCGCGCGGTCAGCTCTCTCACTCTCGAGCACTGTCTGCTCTCTCACTCTCGCGCACAGTCTGCTGTCTCACTCTCCCACACAGTCTGCTCTCTCGCTCTCACGCACAGTCTGCTCTCCCACTCTCGCGCACAGTCTGCTCTCTCACTCTCGCGCACAGTCAGCTCTCTAACTATCGTGCACAGTCAGCTCTCTCACTCTCACACACAGTCTGCTCTCACTCTCGCGCACAGTCTGCTCTCTGACTCTCGCGCACAGTCAGCTCTCTCACTCTCGCGCACATTCTGCTCTCTCACTCTCGCGCACAGTCTGCTCTCTCACTCTCACACACAGTCAGCTCTCTCACTCTCGCGCACAGTCTGCTCTCTCACTCTCACTTACAGTCAGTTCTCTCGCTCTCCTGCACAGTCAGCTCTCTCACTCTCGCGCACAGTCAGCTCTCTCGCTCTCGCGCACAGCCAGCTCTCTCACTCTCCCGCACAGTCAGCTCTCTCGCTCTGCCGCACAGTCAGCTCTCTCGCTCTCCCGCACAGTCAGCTCTCTCACTCTCGTGCACAGTCTGCTCTCTCACTCTCACGTACAGTCAGCTCTCTAGCTCAACCACACAGTCAGCTCTCTCACTCTCGCGCACAGTCAACTTTCTCACTCTCTCGCAGAGTCAGCTCTCTCCCTCTCGCGCACAGTCAGCTCACTCACTCTCGCGCAGAGTCTGCTCTCACATTCTCGCGCCCAGTCTGCTCTCTCACTCTCCCACACAGTCTGCTCTCTGACTCTCGCGCACAGTCTGCTCTCTCACTCTCGCGCACATTCTGCTCTCTCACTCTCGCGCACAGTCTGCTCTCTCACTTTCACACACAGTCAGCTCTCTCACTCTCGCGCACAGTCTGCTCTCTCACTCTCACTTACAGTCAGTTCTCTCGCTCTCCTGCACAGTCAGCTCTCTCACTCTCGCGCACAGTCAGCTCTCTCGCTCTCGCGCACAGCCAGCTCTCTCACTCTCCCGCACAGTCAGCTCTCTCGCTCTGCCGCACAGTCAGCTCTCTCGCTCTCCCGCACAGTCAGCTCTCTCACTCTCGTGCACAGTCTGCTCTCTCACTCTCACGTACAGTCAGCTCTCTAGCTCAACCACACAGTCAGCTCTCTCACTCTCGCGCACAGTCAACTTTCTCACTCTCTCGCAGAGTCAGCTCTCTCCCTCTCGCGCACAGTCAGCTCACTCACTCTCGCGCACAGTCTGCTCTCACATTCTCGCGCCCAGTCTGCTCTCTCACTCTCCCGCACAGTCTGCTCTCTGACTCTCGCGCACAGTCTGCTCTCTCACTCTCCTGCACAGCCTGCCCTCTCACTCTCACGCACAGTCTGCTCTCTCACTCTCGCGCACAGTCAGCTCTCTCACTCTCGCGCACAGTCAGCTCTCTCACTCTCGCGCACAGTCTGCTCTCTCACTCTCGTGCACAGTCTGCTCTCTCACTCTCACACACAGTCAGCTCTCTCACTCTCGCGCACATTCTGCTCTCTCACTCTCACTTACAGTCAGTTCTCTCGCTCTCCTGCACAGTCAGCTCTCTCACTCTCGCGCACAGTCAGCTCTCTCACTCTCGCGTACAGTCAGCTCTCTCACTCTCCCGCACAGTCAGCTCTCTCGCTCTCCCGCACAGTCAGCTCTCTCGCTCTCCCGCACAGTCAGCTCTCTCACTCTCGCGCACAGTCTGCTCTCTCACTCTCACGTACAGTCAGCTCTCTAGCTCATCCACACTGTCAGCTCTCTCACTCTCGCGCACAGTCAGCTTTCTCACTCTCTCGCAGAGTCAGCTCTCTCACTCTCCCGCACAGTCAGCTCTCTCACTCTCGCGCACAGTCAGCTCTCTCACTCTCGAGCACTGTCTGCTCTCTCACTCTCGCGCACAGTCTGCTGTCTCACTCTCCCACACAGTCTGCTCTCTCGCTCTCACGCACAGTCTGCTCTCCCACTCTCGCGCACAGTCAGCTCTCTCACACTCGCGCACAGTCAGCTCTCTCACTATCGCGCACAGTCAGCTCTCTCACTCTCACACACAGTCAGCTCTCTCACTCTCGCGCACAGTCAGCTCTCTCACTCTCCCGCACATTCAGCTCTATTGCTCTTTCACACAGTCAGCTCTATCGCTCTCGCGCACAGTCAGCTCTCTCGCTCTCGCGCACAGTCAGCTCTCTCGCACTCGCGCACAGTCTGCTCTCTCACTCTTGCGCACAGTCTGCTCTCTCACTCTCGCGCACAGTCTGCTCTCTCATTCTCCCACATAGTCTGCTCTCTCACTCTCCCGCACAGTCTGCTCTCTCACTCTCACGCACAGTCTTCCCTCTCACTCTCGCGCACGGTCAGCTCTCTCGCTCTCGCGCAAAGTCAGATCTCTCACTCTCACGTAAAGTCTGCTCTCTCACTCTCGCGCACAGTCAGCGTTCTCACTCTCTCACAGAGTCAGCTCTCTCACTCTCCCGCACAGTCAGCTCTCTCACTCTCGCGCGCGGTCAGCTCTCTCACTCTCGAGCACTGTCAGCTCTCTCACTCTCGCGCACAGTCTACTCTCTCACTCTCGCGCACAGTCAGCTCTCTCGCTCTCGCGCACAGTCTGCTCTCTCACCCTCGCGCACAGTCAGCTCTCTCACTCTCGCGCACAGTCTGCTCTCTCACTCTCGCGCACAGTCTGCTCTCTCACTCTCCCGCACAGTCAGCTCTCTCGCTCTCGTGCACAGTCTGCTCTCTCACTCTCCCGCACAGTCTGCTCTCTCACTCTCCCGCACAGTCGGATCTCTCACTCTCCCTCACAGTCTGCTCTCTCACTATCGCGCACAGTCAGCTCTCTCACTCTCGCGCACAGTCTGCTCTCTCACTCTCGCGCACAGTCTGCTCTCTCAATCTCGCGCACAGTCAGCTCTCTCACTCTCGCGCACAGTCAGCTTTCTCACTCTCTCGCAGAGTCAGCTCTCTCACTCTCCCGCACAGTCAGCTCTCTCACTCTCGCGCGCGGTCAGCTCTCTCACTCTCGAGCACTGTCTGCTCAATCACTCTCGCGCACAGTCTGCTGTCTCACTCTCCCACACAGTCTGCTCTCTCGCTCTCACGCACAGTCTGCTCTCCCACTCTCGCGCACAGTCTGCTCTCTCACTCTCGCGCACAGTCAGCTCTCTCACTATCGTGCACAGTCAGCTCTCTCACTCTCACACACAGTCAGCTCTCTCACTCTCGCGCACAATTAGCTCTCTCAATCTCACGTAAAGTCTGCTCTCTCACTCTCGCGCAGATACAGCTCTCTCAATCTCCCGCACAGTCAGCTCTCTCGCTCTCGTGCACAGTCAGCTCTCTCACTCTCCTGCACAGTCAGCCCTCTCGCTCTCGCGCACAGTCAGCTCTCTCGCTCTCGCGCACAGTCAGCACTCTCACTCTCCTGCACAGTCTGCTCTCTCACTCTCGCGCACAGTCTGCTCTCTCACTCTCGCGCACAGTCTGCTCTATCACTCTCGCGCACAGTCTGCTCTCTCACTCTCGCGCACAGTCTGCTCTCTCACTCTCCCGCACAGTCAGCTCTCTCGCTCTCCTGCACAGTCTGCTCTCTCACTCTCCTGCACAGTTTGCTCTCTCACTCTCCCGCACAGTCGAATCTCTCACTCTCCCGCACAGTCTGCTCTCTCACTCTCGCGTACAGTCAGCTCTCTCACTCTCGCGCACAGTCAGCTCTCTCACTCTCGCGCACAGTCTGCTCTCTCACTCTCGCACACAGTCTGCTCTCTCACTCTCGCGCACAGTCAGCTCTCTCGCTCTCGCGCACAGTCTGCTCTCTCACCCTCGCGCACAGTCAGCTCTCTCACTCTCGCGCACAGTCAGCTCTCTCACTCTCGCGCACAGTCTGCTCTCTCACTCTCGCGCACAGTCTGCTCTCTCACTCTCGCGCACAGTCTGCTCTCTCACTCTCGCGCACAGTCAGCTCTCTCACTCTCGCGCACAGTCAGCTCTCTCACTATCGCGCAGAGTCAGCTCTCTCACCCTCGTGCACAGTCAGCTCTCTCGCTCTCCCGCACAGTCTGATCTCTCGCTTTCACGCACAGTCTGCTCTCTAACTCTCGCGCACAGTCAGCTCTCTCGCTCTCGCGCTCAGTCAGCTCACTCACTCTCGCGCACAGTCTGCTCTCACTCTCTCGCGCACAGTCTGCTCTCTCACTCTCCCGCACAGTCTGCTCTCTCACTCTCGCGCACAGTCTGCTCTCTCACTCTCCTGCACAGTCTGCTCTCTCACTCTCACGCACAGTCTGCTCTCTCACTCTCGCGCACAGTCCGCTCTCTTGCTGTCGCGCACAGTCAGCTCTCTCACTCTCACGTGCAGTCAGCTCTCTCACTCTCGCGCACAGTCAGCTCTCTCAGTCTCCCGCACAGTCAGCTCTATCGCTCTCGCGCACAGTCAGCTGTCCCGCTCTCACGCACAGTCAGCTCTCTCACACTAGCGCTAAGTCTGCTCTCTCACTCTCCCGCACTGTCTGATCTCTCCGTCTCCCGCACAGTCTGCTCTCTCACTCTCGCGCACAGTCTCCTCTCTCAGTCTCGCGCACAGTCTGCTCTCTCACTCTTGCGCACAGTCTCATCTCTCACTCTCGCACACAGTCTGCTCTCTCACTCTCCCGCACAGTCTGCTCTCTCACTCTCCCGCACAGTCTGCTCTCTCACTCTCACGCACAGTCTGCCCTCTGACTCTAGCGCACAGTCAGCTCACTCGCTCTCGCGCACAGTCAGCTCTCTCACTCTCACGTACAGTCTGCTCTCTCACTCTCCCGCACAGTCAGCTCTCTCTCTCTCCCTCACAGTCAGCTCTCTCGCTCTCGTGCACAGTCAGCTCTCTCACTCTGTCGCACAGTCAGCCCTCTCGCTCTCGCGCACAGTCAGCTCTCTCGCTCTCGCGCACAGTCAGCACTCTCACTCTCGCGCACAGTCTGCTCTCTCACTCTCGCACACAGTCTGCTCTCTCACTCTCGCGCACAGTCTGCTGTCTCACTCTCACGTACAGTCAGCCCTCTCACTCTTGCGCACAGTCTGCTCTCTCACTCTCGCGTACAGTCAGCTCTCTCGCTCTCGCGCACAGTCTGCTCTCCCACTCTCGCGCACAGTCTGCTCTCTCACTCTCGCGCACAGTCAGCTCTCTAACTATCGTGCACAGTCAGCTCTCTCACTCTCACACACAGTCTGCTCTCACTCTCGCGCACAGTCTGCTCTCTGACTCTCGCGCACAGTCAGCTCTCTCACTCTCGCGCACATTCTGCTCTCTCACTCTCGCGCACAGTCTGCTCTCTCACTCTCACACACAGTCAGCTCTCTCACTCTCGCGCACAGTCTGCTCTCTCACTCTCACTTACAGTCAGTTCTCTCGCTCTCCTGCACAGTCAGCTCTCTCACTCTCGCGCACAGTCAGCTCTCTCGCTCTCGCGCACAGCCAGCTCTCTCACTCTCCCGCACAGTCAGCTCTCTCGCTCTGCCGCACAGTCAGCTCTCTCGCTCTCCCGCACAGTCAGCTCTCTCACTCTCGTGCACAGTCTGCTCTCTCACTCTCACGTACAGTCAGCTCTCTAGCTCAACCACACAGTCAGCTCTCTCACTCTCGCGCACAGTCAACTTTCTCACTCTCTCGCAGAGTCAGCTCTCTCCCTCTCGCGCACAGTCAGCTCACTCACTCTCGCGCAGAGTCTGCTCTCACATTCTCGCGCCCAGTCTGCTCTCTCACTCTCCCGCACAGTCTGCTCTCTGACTCTCGCGCACAGTCTGCTCTCTCACTCTCGCGCACATTCTGCTCTCTCACTCTCGCGCACAGTCTGCTCTCTCACTTTCACACACAGTCAGCTCTCTCACTCTCGCGCACAGTCTGCTCTCTCACTCTCACTTACAGTCAGTTCTCTCGCTCTCCTGCACAGTCAGCTCTCTCACTCTCGCGCACAGTCAGCTCTCTCGCTCTCGCGCACAGCCAGCTCTCTCACTCTCCCGCACAGTCAGCTCTCTCGCTCTGCCGCACAGTCAGCTCTCTCGCTCTCCCGCACAGTCAGCTCTCTCACTCTCGTGCACAGTCTGCTCTCTCACTCTCACGTACAGTCAGCTCTCTAGCTCAACCACACAGTCAGCTCTCTCACTCTCGCGCACAGTCAACTTTCTCACTCTCTCGCAGAGTCAGCTCTCTCCCTCTCGCGCACAGTCAGCTCACTCACTCTCGCGCACAGTCTGCTCTCACATTCTCGCGCCCAGTCTGCTCTCTCACTCTCCCGCACAGTCTGCTCTCTGACTCTCGCGCACAGTCTGCTCTCTCACTCTCCTGCACAGCCTGCCCTCTCACTCTCACGCACAGTCTGCTCTCTCACTCTCGCGCACAGTCAGCTCTCTCACTCTCGCGCACAGTCAGCTCTCTCACTCTCGCGCACAGTCTGCTCTCTCACTCTCGTGCACAGTCTGCTCTCTCACTCTCACACACAGTCAGCTCTCTCACTCTCGCGCACATTCTGCTCTCTCACTCTCACTTACAGTCAGTTCTCTCGCTCTCCTGCACAGTCAGCTCTCTCACTCTCGCGCACAGTCAGCTCTCTCACTCTCGCGTACAGTCAGCTCTCTCACTCTCCCGCACAGTCAGCTCTCTCGCTCTCCCGCACAGTCAGCTCTCTCGCTCTCCCGCACAGTCAGCTCTCTCACTCTCGCGCACAGTCTGCTCTCTCACTCTCACGTACAGTCAGCTCTCTAGCTCATCCACACTGTCAGCTCTCTCACTCTCGCGCACAGTCAGCTTTCTCACTCTCTCGCAGAGTCAGCTCTCTCACTCTCCCGCACAGTCAGCTCTCTCACTCTCGCGCACAGTCAGCTCTCTCACTCTCGAGCACTGTCTGCTCTCTCACTCTCGCGCACAGTCTGCTGTCTCACTCTCCCACACAGTCTGCTCTCTCGCTCTCACGCACAGTCTGCTCTCCCACTCTCGCGCACAGTCAGCTCTCTCACACTCGCGCACAGTCAGCTCTCTCACTATCGCGCACAGTCAGCTCTCTCACTCTCACACACAGTCAGCTCTCTCACTCTCGCGCACAGTCAGCTCTCTCACTCTCCCGCACATTCAGCTCTATTGCTCTTTCACACAGTCAGCTCTATCGCTCTCGCGCACAGTCAGCTCTCTCGCTCTCGCGCACAGTCAGCTCTCTCGCACTCGCGCACAGTCTGCTCTCTCACTCTTGCGCACAGTCTGCTCTCTCACTCTCGCGCACAGTCTGCTCTCTCATTCTCCCACATAGTCTGCTCTCTCACTCTCCCGCACAGTCTGCTCTCTCACTCTCACGCACAGTCTTCCCTCTCACTCTCGCGCACGGTCAGCTCTCTCGCTCTCGCGCAAAGTCAGATCTCTCACTCTCACGTAAAGTCTGCTCTCTCACTCTCGCGCACAGTCAGCGTTCTCACTCTCTCACAGAGTCAGCTCTCTCACTCTCCCGCACAGTCAGCTCTCTCACTCTCGCGCGCGGTCAGCTCTCTCACTCTCGAGCACTGTCAGCTCTCTCACTCTCGCGCACAGTCTACTCTCTCACTCTCGCGCACAGTCAGCTCTCTCGCTCTCGCGCACAGTCTGCTCTCTCACCCTCGCGCACAGTCAGCTCTCTCACTCTCGCGCACAGTCTGCTCTCTCACTCTCGCGCACAGTCTGCTCTCTCACTCTCCCGCACAGTCAGCTCTCTCGCTCTCGTGCACAGTCTGCTCTCTCACTCTCCCGCACAGTCTGCTCTCTCACTCTCCCGCACAGTCGGATCTCTCACTCTCCCTCACAGTCTGCTCTCTCACTATCGCGCACAGTCAGCTCTCTCACTCTCGCGCACAGTCTGCTCTCTCACTCTCGCGCACAGTCTGCTCTCTCAATCTCGCGCACAGTCAGCTCTCTCACTCTCGCGCACAGTCAGCTTTCTCACTCTCTCGCAGAGTCAGCTCTCTCACTCTCCCGCACAGTCAGCTCTCTCACTCTCGCGCGCGGTCAGCTCTCTCACTCTCGAGCACTGTCTGCTCAATCACTCTCGCGCACAGTCTGCTGTCTCACTCTCCCACACAGTCTGCTCTCTCGCTCTCACGCACAGTCTGCTCTCCCACTCTCGCGCACAGTCTGCTCTCTCACTCTCGCGCACAGTCAGCTCTCTCACTATCGTGCACAGTCAGCTCTCTCACTCTCACACACAGTCAGCTCTCTCACTCTCGCGCACAATTAGCTCTCTCAATCTCACGTAAAGTCTGCTCTCTCACTCTCGCGCAGATACAGCTCTCTCAATCTCCCGCACAGTCAGCTCTCTCGCTCTCGTGCACAGTCAGCTCTCTCACTCTCCTGCACAGTCAGCCCTCTCGCTCTCGCGCACAGTCAGCTCTCTCGCTCTCGCGCACAGTCAGCACTCTCACTCTCCTGCACAGTCTGCTCTCTCACTCTCGCGCACAGTCTGCTCTCTCACTCTCGCGCACAGTCTGCTCTATCACTCTCGCGCACAGTCTGCTCTCTCACTCTCGCGCACAGTCTGCTCTCTCACTCTCCCGCACAGTCAGCTCTCTCGCTCTCCTGCACAGTCTGCTCTCTCACTCTCCTGCACAGTTTGCTCTCTCACTCTCCCGCACAGTCGAATCTCTCACTCTCCCGCACAGTCTGCTCTCTCACTCTCGCGTACAGTCAGCTCTCTCACTCTCGCGCACAGTCAGCTCTCTCACTCTCGCGCACAGTCTGCTCTCTCACTCTCGCACACAGTCTGCTCTCTCACTCTCGCGCACAGTCAGCTCTCTCGCTCTCGCGCACAGTCTGCTCTCTCACCCTCGCGCACAGTCAGCTCTCTCACTCTCGCGCACAGTCAGCTCTCTCACTCTCGCGCACAGTCTGCTCTCTCACTCTCGCGCACAGTCTGCTCTCTCACTCTCGCGCACAGTCTGCTCTCTCACTCTCGCGCACAGTCAGCTCTCTCACTCTCGCGCACAGTCAGCTCTCTCACTATCGCGCAGAGTCAGCTCTCTCACCCTCGTGCACAGTCAGCTCTCTCGCTCTCCCGCACAGTCTGATCTCTCGCTTTCACGCACAGTCTGCTCTCTAACTCTCGCGCACAGTCAGCTCTCTCGCTCTCGCGCTCAGTCAGCTCACTCACTCTCGCGCACAGTCTGCTCTCACTCTCTCGCGCACAGTCTGCTCTCTCACTCTCCCGCACAGTCTGCTCTCTCACTCTCGCGCACAGTCTGCTCTCTCACTCTCCTGCACAGTCTGCTCTCTCACTCTCACGCACAGTCTGCTCTCTCACTCTCGCGCACAGTCCGCTCTCTTGCTGTCGCGCACAGTCAGCTCTCTCACTCTCACGTGCAGTCAGCTCTCTCACTCTCGCGCACAGTCAGCTCTCTCAGTCTCCCGCACAGTCAGCTCTATCGCTCTCGCGCACAGTCAGCTGTCCCGCTCTCACGCACAGTCAGCTCTCTCACACTAGCGCTAAGTCTGCTCTCTCACTCTCCCGCACTGTCTGATCTCTCCGTCTCCCGCACAGTCTGCTCTCTCACTCTCGCGCACAGTCTCCTCTCTCAGTCTCGCGCACAGTCTGCTCTCTCACTCTTGCGCACAGTCTCATCTCTCACTCTCGCACACAGTCTGCTCTCTCACTCTCCCGCACAGTCTGCTCTCTCACTCTCCCGCACAGTCTGCTCTCTCACTCTCACGCACAGTCTGCCCTCTGACTCTAGCGCACAGTCAGCTCACTCGCTCTCGCGCACAGTCAGCTCTCTCACTCTCACGTACAGTCTGCTCTCTCACTCTCCCGCACAGTCAGCTCTCTCTCTCTCCCTCACAGTCAGCTCTCTCGCTCTCGTGCACAGTCAGCTCTCTCACTCTGTCGCACAGTCAGCCCTCTCGCTCTCGCGCACAGTCAGCTCTCTCGCTCTCGCGCACAGTCAGCACTCTCACTCTCGCGCACAGTCTGCTCTCTCACTCTCGCACACAGTCTGCTCTCTCACTCTCGCGCACAGTCTGCTGTCTCACTCTCACGTACAGTCAGCCCTCTCACTCTTGCGCACAGTCTGCTCTCTCACTCTCGCGTACAGTCAGCTCTCTCGCTCTCGCGCACAGTCTGCTCTCTCACTCTCGCTCACAGTCTGCTCTCTCACTCTCGCGCACAGTCAGCTCTCTCACTCTCTCGCAAAGTCAGCTCTCTCACTCTTGCTCACAGTCAGCTCTCTCACTCTCTCGCAAAGTCAGCTCTCTCACTCTTGCTCACAGTCTGCTCTCTCACACTCGCGCACAGTCAGCTCTCTCACTCTCGCGCACAGTCTGCTCTCTCACTCTCACGCCCAGTCTGCTCTCTCACTCTCCCGCACAGTCTGCTCTCTCACTCTCCCGCTCAGTCTGCTCTCTCACTCTCGCGCACAGTCTGCTCTCTCACTCTCACGCACAGTCAGCTCTCTCACTCTCCCGCACAGTCTGCTCTCTCACTCTCCCGCACAGTCTGCTCTCTCACTCTCGCGCACAGTCTGCTCTCTCACTCTCCTGCACAGTCTGCTCTCTCACTCTCGCGCACATTCTGCTCTCTCACTCTCGTGCACAGTCTGCTCTCTCACTCTCCCGCACAGTCTGCTCTCTCGCTCTCCCGCACAGTCAGCTCTCTCACTCTCCCGCACAGTCAGCTCTCTCACTCTCGCTCACAGTCTGCTCTCTCACTCTCACGCGCAGTCAGCTCTCTCACTCTCGCGCACAGACTGCTCTCTCACTCTCACGTACAGTCAGTTCTCTAGCTCTCCCGCACAGTCAGCTCTCTCACTCTCGCGCACAGTCAACTCTCTCGCTCTCGCGCACAGTGAGCTGTCTCACTCTCGAGCACAGTCTGCTCTCTCACTCTCGTGCACAGTCTGCTCTCTCAGTCTCCCACACATTCTGCTCTCTCCCTCACCCGTACAGTCAGCTCTCTCACTCTCGCGCACAGTCTGCTCTCTCACTCTCGCGCACAGTCAGCTCTCTCACTCTCCCGCACAGTCTGCTCTCTCACTCTCGCGCACATTCTGCTCTCTCACTCTCGTGCACAGTCTGCTCTCTCACTCTCCCGCACAGTCTGCTCTCTCGCTCTCCTGCACAGTCAGCTCTCTCACTCTCCCGCACAGTCAGCTCTCTCACTCTCGCGCACAGTCTGCTCTCTCACTCTCACGCGCAGTCAGCTCTCTCACTCTCGCGCACAGTCTGCTCTCTCACTCTCGCGCACGGTCTGATCTCACATTCTCGCACACAGTCTGCTCTCTCACTTCCCGCACAGTCAGCTCTCTCACTCTCGTGCACATTCAGCTCTCTTGCTCTCGCGCACAGTCTGCTCTCACTCTCCCGCACAGTCTGCTCTCCCGCTCTCGCGCACAGTCTGCTCTCATTCTCGCGCACAGTCTGCTCTCTGACTCTCGCGCACAGTCAGCTCTCTCACTCTCGCGCACAGTCAGCTCTCTCACTCTCGCGCACATTCTGCTCTCTCACTCTCGCGCACAGTCAGCTCTCTCACTCTCGCGCACAGTCTGCTCTTTCACCCTCGCGCACAGTCAGCTCTCTCAATCTCGCGCACAGTTAGCTCTCTCACTCTCGCGCACAATCTACTCTCTCACACTCGCGCACAGACTGCTCTCTCACTCTCGCGCACAGTCTGCTCTCTCACTCTCGCGCACAGTCTGCTCTCTCACTCTCGTGCACAGTCTGCTCTCTGACTCTCGCGCACAGTCTGACTCTCACTCTCGCGCACAGTCTGCTCTGTCACTCTCCTGCACAGTCTGCTCTCTCACTCTCGCGCACAGTCTGCTCTCTCACTCTCGCGCACAGTCTGCTCTCTCACTCTCCTGCACAGTCTGCTCTCTCACTCTCGCGCACAGTCTGCTCTCTCACTCTCGCGTACAGTCAGCTCTCTCGCTCTCGCGGACAGTCTGCTCTCTCACTCTCGTGTACAGTGAGCTCTCTCGCTCTCGCGCACATTCTGCTCTCTCACTCTCGCGCACAGTCTGCTCTCTCACTCTCACACACAGTCAGCTCTCTCACTCTCGCGCACAGTCTGCTCTCTCACTCTCACTTACAGTCAGTTCTCTCGCTCTCCTGCACAGTCAGCTCTCTCACTCTCGCGCACAGTCAGCTCTCTCGCTCTCGCGCACAGCCAGCTCTCTCACTCTCCCGCACAGTCAGCTCTCTCGCTCTGCCGCACAGTCAGCTCTCTCGCTCTCCCGCACAGTCAGCTCTCTCACTCTCGTGCACAGTCTGCTCTCTCACTCTCACGTACAGTCAGCTCTCTAGCTCATCCACACAGTCAGCTCTCTCACTCTCGCGCACAGTCAACTTTCTCACTCTCTCGCAGAGTCAGCTCTCTCCCTCTCGCGCACAGTCAGCTCACTCACTCTCGCGCACAGTCTGCTCTCACATTCTCGCGCCCAGTCTGCTCTCTCACTCTCCCGCACAGTCTGCTCTCTGACTCTCGCGCACAGTCTGCTCTCTCACTCTCCTGCACAGCCTGCTCTCTCACTCTCACGCACAGTCTGCTCTCTCACTCTCGCGCACAGTCAGCTCTCTCACTCTCGCGCACAGTCAGCTCTCTCACTCTCGCGCACAGTCTGCTCTCTCACTCTCGCGCACAGTCTGCTCTCTCACTCTCACACACAGTCAGCTCTCTCACTCTCGCGCACATTCTGCTCTCTCACTCTCACTTACAGTCAGTTCTCTCGCTCTCCTGCACAGTCAGCTCTCTCACTCTCGCGCACAGTCAGCTCTCTCACTCTCGCGTACAGTCAGCTCTCTCACTCTCCCGCACAGTCAGCTCTCTCGCTCTCCCGCACAGTCAGCTCTCTCGCTCTCCCGCACAGTCAGCTCTCTCACTCTCGCGCACAGTCTGCTCTCTCACTCTCACGTACAGTCAGCTCTCTAGCTCATCCACACAGTCAGCTCTCTCACTCTCGCGCACAGTCAGCTTTCTCACTCTCTCGCAGAGTCAGCTCTCTCACTCTCCCGCACAGTCAGCTCTCTCACTCTCGCGCACAGTCAGCTCTCTCACTCTCGAGCACTGTCTGCTCTCTCACTCTCGCGCACAGTCTGCTGTCTCACTCTCCCACACAGTCTGCTCTCTCGCTCTCACGCACAGTCTGCTCTCCCACTCTCGCGCACAGTCAGCTCTCTCACACTCGCGCACAGTCAGCTCTCTCACTATCGCGCACAGTCAGCTCTCTCACTCTCACACACAGTCAGCTCTCTCACTCTCGCGCACAGTCAGCTCTCTCACTCTCCCGCACATTCAGCTCTATCGCTCTTTCACACAGTCAGCTCTCTCACTCTCACACACAGTCAGCTCTCTCACTCTCGCGCACAGTCAGCTCTATCGCTCTCGCGCACAGTCAGCTCTCTCGCTCTCGCGCACAGTCAGCTCTCTCGCTCTCACGCACAGTCTGCTCTCTCACTCTTGCGCACAGTCTGCTCTCTCACTCTCGCGCACAGTCTGCTCTCTCATTCTCCCACATAGTCTGCTCTCTCACTCTCCCGCACAGTCTGCTCTCTCACTCTCACGCACAGTCTTCCCTCTCACTCTCGCGCACAGTCAGCTCTCTCGCTCTCGCGCAAAGTCAGATCTCTCACTCTCACGTAAAGTCTGCTCTCTCACTCTCGCGCAGATTCAGCTCTCTCAATCTCCCGCACAGTCAGCTCTCTCGCTCTCGCGCACAGTCAGCTCTCTCACTCTCCTGCACAGTCAGCCCTCTCGCTCTCGCGCACAGTCAGCTCTCTCGCTCTCACGCACAGTCAGCACTCTCACTCTCGCGCACAGTCTGCTCTCTCACTCTCGCGCACAGTCTGCTCTCTCACTCTCGCGCACAGTCTGCTCAATCACTCTCGCGCACAGTCTGCTCTCTCACTCTCGCGCACAGTCTGCTCTCTCACTCTCCCGCACATCAGCTCTCTCGCTCTCGTGCACAGTCTGCTCTCTCACTCTCGCGCACAGTCTGCTCTCTCATTCTCCCACATAGTCTGCTCTCTCACTCTCCCGCACAGTCTGCTCTCTCACTCTCACGCACAGTCTTCCCTCTCACTCTCGCTCACAGTCAGCTCTCTCGCTCTCGCGCAAAGTCAGATCTCTCACTCTCACGTAAAGTCTGCTCTCTCACTCTCGCGCAGATTCAGCTCTCTCGCTCTCGAGCACAGTCAGCTCTCTCAATCTCCCGCACAGTCAGCTCTCTCGCTCTCGCGCACAGTCAGCTCTCTCACTCTCCTGCACAGTCAGCCCTCTCGCTCTCGCGCACAGTCAGCTCTCTCACTCTCACGCACAGTCAGCACTCTCACTCTCGCGCAAAGTCTGCTCTCTCACTCTCGCGCACAGTCTGCTCTCTCACTCTCGCGCACAGTCTGCTCAATCACTCTCGCGCACAGTCTGCTCTCTCACTCTCGCTCACAGTCTGCTCTCTCACTCTCCCGCACAGTCAGATCTCTCGCTCTCCTGCACAGTCTGCTCTCTCACTCTCCCGCACAGTCTGCTCTCTCACTCTCCCGCACAGTCGGATCTCTCACTCTCCCTCACAGTCTGCTCTCTCACTCTCGCGTACAGTCAGCTCTCTCACTCTCGCGCACAGTCAGCTCTCTCACTCTCGCGCACAGTCTGCTCTCTCACTCTCGCGCACAGTCTACTCTCTCACTCTCGCGCACAGTCAGCTCTCTCGCTCTCGCGCACAGTCTGCTCTCTCACCCTCGCGCACAGTCAGCTCTCTCACTCTCGCGCACAGTCAGCTCTCTCACTCTCGCGCACAGTCTGCTCTCTCACTCTCGCGCACAGTCTTCTCTCTCACTCTCGCGCACAGTCTGCTCTCTCACTCTCGCGCACAGTCTGCTCTCTCACTCTGTCGCACAGTCAGCTCTCTCACTCTCGCGCACAGTCAGCTATCTCACTATCGCGCACAGTCAGCTCTCTCACTCTCGCGCACAGTCTGCTCTCTCACTCTCACGTACAGTCAGCTCTCTAGCTCATCCACACAGTCAGCTCTCTCACTCTCGCGCACAGTCAGCTTTCTCACTCTCTCGCAGAGTCAGCTCTCTCACTCTCCCGCACAGTCAGCTCTCTCACTCTCGCGGACAGTCAGCTCTCTCACTCTCGAGCACAGTCTGCTCTCTCACTCTCGCGCACAGTCTGCTGTCTCACTCTCCCACACAGTCTGCTCTCTCGCTCTCACGCACAGTCTGCTCTCCCACTCTCGTGCACAGTCAGCTCTCTCACTCTCGCGCACAGTCAGCTCTCTCACTATCACGCACAGTCAGCTTTCTCAGTCTCATACACAGTCAGCTCTCTCACTCTCGCGCACAGTCAGCTCTCTCACTCTCCCGCACATTCAGCTCTCTCGCTCTTGCACACAGTCAGCTCTCTCACTCTCACACACAGTCAGCTCTCTCACTCTCGCGCACAGTCAGCTCTATCGCTCTCGCGCACAGTCAGCTCTCTCGCTCTCGCGCACAGTCAGCTCTCTCGCTCTCGCGCACAGTCTGCTCTCTCACTCTTGCGCACAGTCTGCTCTCTCACTCTCGCGCAAAGTCTGCTCTCTCATTCTCCCACACAGTCTGCTCTCTCACTCTCCTGCACAGTCTGCTCTCTCACTCTCACGCACAGTCTTCCCTCTCACTCTCGCGCACAGTCAGCTATCTCGCTCACGCGCACAGTCAGCTCTCTCACTCTCACGTAAAGTCTGCTCTCTCACTCTCGCGCACATTCAGCTCTCTCAATCTCCCGCACAGTCAGCTCTCTCGCTCTCGCGCACAGTCAGCTCTCTCACTCTCCTGCACAGTCAGCCCTCTCGCTCTCGCGCACAGTCAGCTCTCTCGCTCTCGCGCACAGTCAGCACTCTCACTCTCGCGCACAGTCTGCTCTCTCACTCTCGCGCACACTCTGCTCTATCACTCTCGCACACAGTCTGCTCTCTCACTCTCGCGCACAGTCTGCTCTCTCACTCTCCCGCACAGTCAGCTCTCTCGCTCTCCTGCACAGTCTGCTCTCTCACTCTCGCGCACAGTCTGCTCTCTCACTCTCCCGCACAGTCGGATCTCTCACTCACCCGCACAGTCTGCTCTCTCACTCTCGCGTACAGTCAGCTCTCTCACTCTCGCGCACAGTCAGCTCTCTCACTCTCGCGCACAGTCTGCTCTCTCACTCTCGCGCACAGTCTGCTCTCTCACTCTCGCGCACAGTCAGCTCTCTCGCTCTCGCGCACAGTCTGCTCTCTCAGCCTCGCGCACAGTCAGCTCTCTCACTCTCGCGCAGAGTCTGCTCTCTCACTCTCGCGCACAGTCAGCTCTCTCACTCTCGCGCACAGTCAGCTCTCTCACTATCGCGCACAGTCAGCTCTCTCACCCTCGCGCACAGTCAGCTCTCTCGCTCTCCCGCACAGACAGCTCTCTCGCTCTCGCGCACAGTCTGCTCTCTCACTCTCGCGCGGAGTCAGCTCTCTCACTCTCGCTCACAGTCAGCTCTCTCACTATCGCGCACAGTCAGCTCTCTCACTCTCGCGCACAGTCAGCTCTCTCAATCTCGCGCACAGTCAGCTCTCTCACTATCGCGCACAGTCAGCTCTCTCACCCTCGCGCACAGTCAGCTCTCTCGCTCTCCCGCACAGTCTGATCTCTCGCTTTCACGCACAGTCTGCTCTCTCACTCTCCTGCACAGTCTGCTCTCTCACTGTCACGCACAGTCTGCTCTCTCACTCTCGCGCACAGTCCGCTCTCTTGCTGTCGCGCACAGTCAGCTCTCTCACTCTCACGTGCAGTCAGCTCTCTCACTCTCGCGCACAGTCAGCTCTCTCACTCTCCCGCACAGTCAGCTCTCTCGCTCTTGCGCACAGTCAGCTCTCTCACTCTCACACACAGTCAGCTCTCTCACTCTCGCGCACAGTCAGCTCTCTCGCTCTCACGCACAGTCAGCTCTCTCACACTAGCGCAAAGTCTGCTCTCTCACTCTCCCGCACAGTCTGATCTCTCCGTCTCCCGCACAGTCTGCTCTCTCACTCTCGCGCACAGTCTGCTCTCTCAGTCTCGCGCACAGTCTGCTCTCTCACTCTTGCGCACAGTCTGCTCTCTCACTCTCGCGCACAGTCTGCTCTCTCACTCTCCCGCACAGTCTGCTCTCTCACTCTCCCGCACAGTCTGCTCTCTCACTCTCACGCACAGTCTGCCCTCTGACTCTAGCGCACAGTCAGCTCAATCGCTCTCGCGCACAGTCTGCTCTCTCACTCTCACGTACAGTCTGCTCTCTCACTCTCGCGCACAGTAAGCTCTCTCAATCTCCCGCACAGTCAGCTCTCTCGCTCTCGCGCACAGTCAGCTCTCTCACTCTGTCGCACAGTCAGCCCTCTCGCTCTCGCGCACAGTCTGCTCTCTCGCTCTCGCGCACAGTCAGCACTCTCACTCTCGCGCACAGTCTGCTCTCTCACTCTCGCGCACAGTCTGCTCTCTCACTCTCGCGCACAGTCTGCTATCTCACTCTCGCGCACAGTCTGCTCTCTCACTCTCGTGCACAGTCTGCTCTCGCACTCTCCCGCACAGTCAGCTCTCTCGCTCTCCTGCACAGTCTGCTCTCTCACTCTCCCGCACAGTCTGCTCTCTCACTCTCCCGCACAGTCTAATCTCTCACTCTCCCGCACAGTAAGCTCTCTCACTCTCGCGCAAAGTCTGCTCTCTCACTCTCACGCACAGTCAGCTCTCTCACTCTCGCGCACAGTCTGCTCTCTCACTCTCACGTACAGTCAGTTCTCTCGCTCTCCCGCACAGTCAGTTCTCTCACTCTTGCGCACAGTCAGCTCTCTCGCTCTCGCGCACACTCAGCTCTCTCACTCTCCCGCACAGTCAGCTCTCTTGCTCTCGCGCACAGTCTGCTCTCTCACTCTCGCGCACAGTCAGCTCTCTCACTCTCGAGCACAGTCTGCTCTCTCACTCTCGCGCACAGTCTGCTCTCTCAGTCTCCCACACAGTCTGCTCTCTCGCTCACCCGTACAGTCAGCTCTCTCACTCTCGCGCACAATCTGCTCTCTGACTCTCGCGCACAGTCAGCTCTCTCACTCTCCCGCACGGTCTGATCTCACATTCTCGCACACAGTCTGCTCTCTCACTCTCCCGCACAGTCAGCTCTCTCACTCTCATGCACAGTTAGCTCTCTTGCTCTCGCGCACAGTCTGCTGTCACTCTCCCGCACAGTCTGCTCTCTCGGTCTCGTGCACAGTCTGCTCTCACTCTCGCGCACAGTCTGCTCTCTCACTCCCGCGCACAGTCAGCACTCTCACTCTCCCGCACAGTCAGCTCTCTCACTCTCGTGCACATTCTGCTCTCTCACTCTCGCGCACAGTCTGCTCTCTCACTCTCACACACAGTCAGCTCTCTCAATCTCGCGCACAGTCTGCTCTCTCACTCTCACTTACAGTCAGTTCTCTCGCTCTCCTGCACAGTCAGCTCTCTCACTCTCGCGCACAATCAGCTCTCTCACTCTCGCGCAGAGTTAGCTCTCTCACTCTCCCGCACAGTCAGCTCTCTCGCTCTCCCGCACTGTCAGCTCTCTCGCTCTCCCGCACAGTCAGCTCTCTCACTCTCGCGCACAGTCTGCTCTCTCACTCTCACGTACAGTCAGCTCTCTAGCTCATCCACACAGTCAGCTCTCTCACTCTCGAGCACAGTCAGCTTTCTCACTCTCTCGCAGAGTCAGCTCTCTCACTCTCCCGCACAGTCAGCTCTCTCACTCTCGCGCACAGTCAGCTCTCTCACTCTCGAGCACTGTCTGCTCTCTCACTCTCGCGCACAGTCTGCTGTCTCACTCTCCCACAAAGTCTGCTCTTTCGCTCTCATGCACAGTCTGCTCTCCCACTCTCGTGCACAGTCAGCTCTCTCACACTCACGCACAGTCTGCTCTATCACTCTCGCGCACAGTCAGCTCTCTCACTCTCGCGCACAGTCTGCTCTCTCACTCTCGCGCACAGTCTGCTCTATCACTCTCGCGCACAGTCTGCTCTCTCACTCTCGCGCACAGTCTGCTCTCTCACTCTCCCGCACAGTCAGCTCTCTCGCTCTCCTGCACAGTCTGCTCTCTCACTCTCCCGCACAGTCGGAACTCTGACTCTCCCGCACAGTCTGCTCTCTCACTCTCGCGTACAGTCAGCTCTCTCACTCTCGTGCACAGTCAGCTCTCTCACTCTCGCGCACAGTTTGCTCTCTCACTCTCGCGCACAGTCAGCTCTCTCGCTCTCGCGAACAG
Source organism: Cetorhinus maximus (assembly GCF_964194155.1). Classification (NCBI taxonomy): domain Eukaryota; kingdom Metazoa; phylum Chordata; class Chondrichthyes; order Lamniformes; family Cetorhinidae; genus Cetorhinus; species Cetorhinus maximus. Next base: position 39,037,058 of record NC_135892.1, on the reverse strand, counting down.
TCTGCTCTCTCACCCTCGCGCACAGTCAGCTCTCTCACTCTCGCGCACAGTCAGCTCTCTCACTCTCGCGCACAGTCAGCTCTCGCACTCTCGCGCACAGTCTGCTCTCTCACTCTCGCGCACAGTCTGCTCTCTCACTCTCGTGCACAGTCTGCTCTCTCACTCTCGCGCACACTCAGCTCTCTCACACTCGCGCACAGTCAGCTCTCTCACTATCGCGCACAGTCAGCTCTCTCACCCTCGCGCACAGTCAGCTCTCTCGCTCTCCCGCACAGTCTGATCTCTCGCTTTCACGCACAGTCTGCTCTCTAACTCTCGCGCACAGTCAGCTCTCTCGCTCTCGCGCTCAGTCAGCTCACTCACTCTCGCGCACAGTCTGCTCTCACTCTCTCGCGCACAGTCTGCTCTCTCAATCTCCCGCACAGTCTGCTCTCTCACTCTCGCGCACAGTCTGCTCTCTCACTCTCCTTCACAGTCTGCTCTCTGACTCTCACGCACAGTCTGCTCTCTCACTCTCGCGCACAGTCCGCTCTCTTGCTGTCGCGCACAATCAGCTCTCTCACTCTCCCGTGCAGTCAGCTCTCTCACTCTCGCGCACAGTCAGCTCTCTCACTCTTCCGCACAGTCAGCTCTCTCGCTCTTGCACACAGTCAGCTCTCTCACTCTCACACACAGTCAGCTCTCTCACTCTCGCGCACAGTCAGCTCTATCGCTCTCGCGCACAGTCAGCTCTCTCGCTCTCACGCACAGTCAGCTCTCTCACACTAGCGCTAAGTCTGCTCTCTCACTCTCCCGCACAGTCTGATCTCTCCGTCTCCCGCACAGTCTGCTCTCTCACTCTCGCGCACAGTCTGCTCTCTCAGTCTCCCGCACAGTCTGCTCTCTCGCTCACCCGTACAGTCAGCTCTCTCACTCTCACGCACAGTCTGCTCTCTCACTCTCGCACACAGTCAGCTCTCTCACTCTCGCTCACAGTCTGCTCTCTCACTCTCGCACACAGTCAGCTCTCTGACTCTCCCGCACAGTCAGCTCTCTCACTCTCGCGCACAGTCTGCTCTCTCACTCTCGCGCACAGTCTGCTCTCTCACTCTCGCGCACGGTCTGATCTCACATTCTCGCACACAGTCTGCTCTCTCACTTCCCGCACAGTCAGCTCTCTCACTCTCGTGCACATTCAGCTCTCTTGCTCTCCCGCACAGTCTGCTCTCTCGCTCTCGCGCACAGTCTGCTCTCACTCTCGCGCACAGTCTGCTCTCTGACTCTCGCGCACAGTCAGCTCTCTCACTCTCGCGCACATTCTGCTCTCTCACTCTCGCGCACAGTCTGCTCTCTCACTCTCACACACAGTCAGCTCTCTCACTCTCGCGCACAGTCTGCTCTCTCACTCTCACTTACAGTCAGTTCTCTCGCTCTCCTGCACAGTCAGCTCTCTCACTCTCGCGCACAGTCAGCTCTCTCGCTCTCGCGCACAGCCAGCTCTCTCACTCTCCCGCACAGTCAGCTCTCTCGCTCTGCCGCACAGTCAGCTCTCTCGCTCTCCCGCACAGTCAGCTCTCTCACTCTCGCGCACAGTCTGCTCTCTCACTCTCACGTACAGTCAGCTCTCTAGCTCAACCACACAGTCAGCTCTCTCACTCTCGCGCACAGTCAACTTTCTCACTCTCTCGCAGAGTCAGCTCTCTCCCTCTCGCGCACAGTCAGCTCACTCACTCTCGCGCACAGTCTGCTCTCACATTCTCGCGCCCAGTCTGCTCTCTCACTCTCCCGCACAGTCTGCTCTCTGACTCTCGCGCACAGTCTGCTCTCTCACTCTCCTGCACAGCCTGCTCTCTCACTCTCACGCACAGTCTGCTCTTCACTCTCGCGCACAGTCAGCTCTCTCACTCTCGCGCACAGTCAGCTCTCTCACTCTCGCGCACAGTCTGCTCTCTCACTCTCGCGCACAGTCTGCTCTCTCACTCTCACACACAGTCAGCTCTCTCACTCTCGCGCACATTCTGCTCTCTCACTCTCACTTACAGTCAGTTCTCTCGCTCTCCTGCACAGTCAGCTCTCTCACTCTCGCGCACAGTCAGCTCTCTCACTCTCGCGTGCAGTCAGCTCTCTCACTCTCCCGCACAGTCAGCTCTCTCGCTCTCCCGCACAGTCAGCTCTCTCGCTCTCCCGCACAGTCAGCTCTCTCACTCTCGCGCACAGTCTGCTCTCTCACTCTCACGTACAGTCAGCTCTCTAGCTCATCCACACAGTCAGCTCTCTCACTCTCGCGCACAGTCAGCTTTCTCACTCTCTCGCAGAGTCAGCTCTCTCACTCTCCCGCACAGTCAGCTCTCTCACTCTCGCGCACAGTCAGCTCTCTCACTCTCGAGCACTGTCTGCTCTCTCACTCTCGCGCACAGTCTGCTGTCTCACTCTCCCACACAGTCTGCTCTCTCGCTCTCACGCACAGTCTGCTCTCTCACTCTCGCGCACAGTCTGCTCTCTCACTCTCGCGCACGGTCTGATCTCACATTCTCGCACACAGTCTGCTCTCTCATTTCCCGCACAGTCAGCTCTCTCACTCTCGTGCACATTCAGCTCTCTTGCTCTCCCGCACAGTCTGCTCTCTCGCTCTCGCGCACAGTCTGCTCTCACTCTCGCGCACAGTCTGCTCTCTGACTCTCGCGCACAGTCAGCTCTCTCACTCTCGCGCACATTCTGCTCTCTCACTCTCGCGCACAGTCTGCTCTCTCACTCTCACACACAGTCAGCTCTCTCACTCTCGCGCACAGTCTGCTCTCTCACTCTCACTTACAGTCAGTTCTCTCGCTCTCCTGCACAGTCAGCTCTCTCACTCTCGCGCACAGTCAGCTCTCTCGCTCTCGCGCACAGCCAGCTCTCTCACTCTCCCGCACAGTCAGCTCTCTCGCTCTGCCGCACAGTCAGCTCTCTCGCTCTCCCGCACAGTCAGCTCTCTCACTCTCGCGCACAGTCTGCTCTCTCACTCTCACGTACAGTCAGCTCTCTAGCTCAACCACACAGTCAGCTCTCTCACTCTCGCGCACAGTCAACTTTCTCACTCTCTCGCAGAGTCAGCTCTCTCCCTCTCGCGCACAGTCAGCTCACTCACTCTCGCGCACAGTCTGCTCTCACATTCTCGCGCCCAGTCTGCTCTCTCACTCTCCCGCACAGTCTGCTCTCTGACTCTCGCGCACAGTCTGCTCTCTCACTCTCCTGCACAGCCTGCTCTCTCACTCTCACGCACAGTCTGCTCTTCACTCTCGCGCACAGTCAGCTCTCTCACTCTCGCGCACAGTCAGCTCTCTCACTCTCGCGCACAGTCTGCTCTCTCACTCTCGCGCACAGTCTGCTCTCTCACTCTCACACACAGTCAGCTCTCTCACTCTCGCGCACATTCTGCTCTCTCACTCTCACTTACAGTCAGTTCTCTCGCTCTCCTGCACAGTCAGCTCTCTCACTCTCGCGCACAGTCAGCTCTCTCACTCTCGCGTGCAGTCAGCTCTCTCACTCTCCCGCACAGTCAGCTCTCTCGCTCTCCCGCACAGTCAGCTCTCTCGCTCTCCCGCACAGTCAGCTCTCTCACTCTCGCGCACAGTCTGCTCTCTCACTCTCACGTACAGTCAGCTCTCTAGCTCATCCACACAGTCAGCTCTCTCACTCTCGCGCACAGTCAGCTTTCTCACTCTCTCGCAGAGTCAGCTCTCTCACTCTCCCGCACAGTCAGCTCTCTCACTCTCGCGCACAGTCAGCTCTCTCACTCTCGAGCACTGTCTGCTCTCTCACTCTCGCGCACAGTCTGCTGTCTCACTCTCCCACACAGTCTGCTCTCTCGCTCTCACGCACAGTCTGCTCTCCCACTCTCGCGCACAGTCAGCTCTCTCACACTCGCGCACAGACAGCTCTCTCACTATCGCGCACAGTCAGCTCTCTCACTCTCACACACAGTCAGCTCTCTCACTCTCGCGCACAGTCAGCTCTCTCACTCTCCCGCACATTCAGCTCTATCGCTCTTTCACACAGTCAGCTCTCTCACTCTCACACACAGTCAGCTCTCTCACTCTCGCGCACAGTCAGCTCTATCGCTCTCGCGCACAGTCAGCTCTCTCGCTCTCGCGCACAGTCAGCTCTCTCGCTCTCGCGCACAGTCTGCTCTCTCACTCTTGCGCACAGTCTGCTCTCTCACTCTCGCGCACAGTCTGCTCTCTCATTCTCCCACATAGTCTGCTCTCTCACTCTCCCGCACAGTCTGCTCTCTCACTCTCACGCACAGTCTTCCTTCTCACTCTCGCGCACAGTCAGCTCTCTCGCTCTCGCGCAAAGTCAGATCTCTCACTCTCACGTAAAGTCTGCTCTCTCACTCTCGCGCAGATTCAGCTCTCTCAATCTCCCGCACAGTCAGCTCTCTCGCTCTCGCGCACAGTCAGCTCTCTCACTCTCCTGCACAGTCAGCCCTCTCGCTCTCGCGCACAGTCAGCTCTCTCGCTCTCACGCACAGTCAGCACTCTCACTCTCGCGCACAGTCTGCTCTCTCACTCTCGCGCACAGTCTGCTCTCTCACTCTCGCGCACAGTCTGCTCAATCACTCTCGCGCACAGTCTGCTCTCTCACTCTCGCGCACAGTCTGCTCTCTCACTCTCCCGCACAGTCTGCTCTCTCACTCTCCCTCACAGTCGGATCTCTCACTCTCCCTCACAGTCTGCTCTCTCACTCTCGCGTACAGTCAGCTCTCTCACTCTCGCGCATAGTCAGCTCTCTCACTCTCGCGCACAGTCTGCTCTCTCACTCTCGCGCACAGTCTACTCTCTCACTCTTGCGCACAGTCAGCTCTCTCGCTCTCGCGCACAGTCTGCTCTCTCACCCTCGCGCACAGTCAGCTCTCTCACTCTCGCGCACAGTCAGCTCTCTCACTCTCGCGCACAGTCTGCTCTCTCACTCTCGCGCACAGTCTTCTCTCTCACTCTCGCGCACAGTCTGCTCTCTCACTCTCGCGCACAGTCTGCTCTCTCACTCTTGCGCACAGTCAGCTCTCTCACTCTCGCGCACAGTCAGCTATCTCACTATCGCGCACAGTCAGCTCTCTCACTCTCGCGCACAGTCTGCTCTCTCACTCTCACGTACAGTCAGCTCTCTAGCTCATCCACACAGTCAGCTCTCTCACTCTCGCGCACAGTCAGCTTTCTCACTCTCTCGCAGAGTCAGCTCTCTCACTCTCCCGCACAGTCAGCTCTCTCACTCTCGCGCGCGGTCAGCTCTCTCACTCTCGAGCACTGTCTGCTCTCTCACTCTCGCGCACAGTCTGCTGTCTCACTCTCCCACACAGTCTGCTCTCTCGCTCTCACGCACAGTCTGCTCTCCCACTCTCGCGCACAGTCTGCTCTCTCACTCTCGCGCACAGTCAGCTCTCTAACTATCGTGCACAGTCAGCTCTCTCACTCTCACACACAGTCTGCTCTCACTCTCGCGCACAGTCTGCTCTCTGACTCTCGCGCACAGTCAGCTCTCTCACTCTCGCGCACATTCTGCTCTCTCACTCTCGCGCACAGTCTGCTCTCTCACTCTCACACACAGTCAGCTCTCTCACTCTCGCGCACAGTCTGCTCTCTCACTCTCACTTACAGTCAGTTCTCTCGCTCTCCTGCACAGTCAGCTCTCTCACTCTCGCGCACAGTCAGCTCTCTCGCTCTCGCGCACAGCCAGCTCTCTCACTCTCCCGCACAGTCAGCTCTCTCGCTCTGCCGCACAGTCAGCTCTCTCGCTCTCCCGCACAGTCAGCTCTCTCACTCTCGTGCACAGTCTGCTCTCTCACTCTCACGTACAGTCAGCTCTCTAGCTCAACCACACAGTCAGCTCTCTCACTCTCGCGCACAGTCAACTTTCTCACTCTCTCGCAGAGTCAGCTCTCTCCCTCTCGCGCACAGTCAGCTCACTCACTCTCGCGCAGAGTCTGCTCTCACATTCTCGCGCCCAGTCTGCTCTCTCACTCTCCCGCACAGTCTGCTCTCTGACTCTCGCGCACAGTCTGCTCTCTCACTCTCGCGCACATTCTGCTCTCTCACTCTCGCGCACAGTCTGCTCTCTCACTTTCACACACAGTCAGCTCTCTCACTCTCGCGCACAGTCTGCTCTCTCACTCTCACTTACAGTCAGTTCTCTCGCTCTCCTGCACAGTCAGCTCTCTCACTCTCGCGCACAGTCAGCTCTCTCGCTCTCGCGCACAGCCAGCTCTCTCACTCTCCCGCACAGTCAGCTCTCTCGCTCTGCCGCACAGTCAGCTCTCTCGCTCTCCCGCACAGTCAGCTCTCTCACTCTCGTGCACAGTCTGCTCTCTCACTCTCACGTACAGTCAGCTCTCTAGCTCAACCACACAGTCAGCTCTCTCACTCTCGCGCACAGTCAACTTTCTCACTCTCTCGCAGAGTCAGCTCTCTCCCTCTCGCGCACAGTCAGCTCACTCACTCTCGCGCACAGTCTGCTCTCACATTCTCGCGCCCAGTCTGCTCTCTCACTCTCCCGCACAGTCTGCTCTCTGACTCTCGCGCACAGTCTGCTCTCTCACTCTCCTGCACAGCCTGCCCTCTCACTCTCACGCACAGTCTGCTCTCTCACTCTCGCGCACAGTCAGCTCTCTCACTCTCGCGCACAGTCAGCTCTCTCACTCTCGCGCACAGTCTGCTCTCTCACTCTCGTGCACAGTCTGCTCTCTCACTCTCACACACAGTCAGCTCTCTCACTCTCGCGCACATTCTGCTCTCTCACTCTCACTTACAGTCAGTTCTCTCGCTCTCCTGCACAGTCAGCTCTCTCACTCTCGCGCACAGTCAGCTCTCTCACTCTCGCGTACAGTCAGCTCTCTCACTCTCCCGCACAGTCAGCTCTCTCGCTCTCCCGCACAGTCAGCTCTCTCGCTCTCCCGCACAGTCAGCTCTCTCACTCTCGCGCACAGTCTGCTCTCTCACTCTCACGTACAGTCAGCTCTCTAGCTCATCCACACTGTCAGCTCTCTCACTCTCGCGCACAGTCAGCTTTCTCACTCTCTCGCAGAGTCAGCTCTCTCACTCTCCCGCACAGTCAGCTCTCTCACTCTCGCGCACAGTCAGCTCTCTCACTCTCGAGCACTGTCTGCTCTCTCACTCTCGCGCACAGTCTGCTGTCTCACTCTCCCACACAGTCTGCTCTCTCGCTCTCACGCACAGTCTGCTCTCCCACTCTCGCGCACAGTCAGCTCTCTCACACTCGCGCACAGTCAGCTCTCTCACTATCGCGCACAGTCAGCTCTCTCACTCTCACACACAGTCAGCTCTCTCACTCTCGCGCACAGTCAGCTCTCTCACTCTCCCGCACATTCAGCTCTATTGCTCTTTCACACAGTCAGCTCTATCGCTCTCGCGCACAGTCAGCTCTCTCGCTCTCGCGCACAGTCAGCTCTCTCGCACTCGCGCACAGTCTGCTCTCTCACTCTTGCGCACAGTCTGCTCTCTCACTCTCGCGCACAGTCTGCTCTCTCATTCTCCCACATAGTCTGCTCTCTCACTCTCCCGCACAGTCTGCTCTCTCACTCTCACGCACAGTCTTCCCTCTCACTCTCGCGCACGGTCAGCTCTCTCGCTCTCGCGCAAAGTCAGATCTCTCACTCTCACGTAAAGTCTGCTCTCTCACTCTCGCGCACAGTCAGCGTTCTCACTCTCTCACAGAGTCAGCTCTCTCACTCTCCCGCACAGTCAGCTCTCTCACTCTCGCGCGCGGTCAGCTCTCTCACTCTCGAGCACTGTCAGCTCTCTCACTCTCGCGCACAGTCTACTCTCTCACTCTCGCGCACAGTCAGCTCTCTCGCTCTCGCGCACAGTCTGCTCTCTCACCCTCGCGCACAGTCAGCTCTCTCACTCTCGCGCACAGTCTGCTCTCTCACTCTCGCGCACAGTCTGCTCTCTCACTCTCCCGCACAGTCAGCTCTCTCGCTCTCGTGCACAGTCTGCTCTCTCACTCTCCCGCACAGTCTGCTCTCTCACTCTCCCGCACAGTCGGATCTCTCACTCTCCCTCACAGTCTGCTCTCTCACTATCGCGCACAGTCAGCTCTCTCACTCTCGCGCACAGTCTGCTCTCTCACTCTCGCGCACAGTCTGCTCTCTCAATCTCGCGCACAGTCAGCTCTCTCACTCTCGCGCACAGTCAGCTTTCTCACTCTCTCGCAGAGTCAGCTCTCTCACTCTCTCGCACAGTCAGCTCTCTCACTCTCGCGCGCGGTCAGCTCTCTCACTCTCGAGCACTGTCTGCTCAATCACTCTCGCGCACAGTCTGCTGTCTCACTCTCCCACACAGTCTGCTCTCTCGCTCTCACGCACAGTCTGCTCTCCCACTCTCGCGCACAGTCTGCTCTCTCACTCTCGCGCACAGTCAGCTCTCTCACTATCGTGCACAGTCAGCTCTCTCACTCTCACACACAGTCAGCTCTCTCACTCTCGCGCACAATTAGCTCTCTCAATCTCACGTAAAGTCTGCTCTCTCACTCTCGCGCAGATACAGCTCTCTCAATCTCCCGCACAGTCAGCTCTCTCGCTCTCGTGCACAGTCAGCTCTCTCACTCTCCTGCACAGTCAGCCCTCTCGCTCTCGCGCACAGTCAGCTCTCTCGCTCTCGCGCACAGTCAGCACTCTCACTCTCCTGCACAGTCTGCTCTCTCACTCTCGCGCACAGTCTGCTCTCTCACTCTCGCGCACAGTCTGCTCTATCACTCTCGCGCACAGTCTGCTCTCTCACTCTCGCGCACAGTCTGCTCTCTCACTCTCCCGCACAGTCAGCTCTCTCGCTCTCCTGCACAGTCTGCTCTCTCACTCTCCTGCACAGTTTGCTCTCTCACTCTCCCGCACAGTCGAATCTCTCACTCTCCCGCACAGTCTGCTCTCTCACTCTCGCGTACAGTCAGCTCTCTCACTCTCGCGCACAGTCAGCTCTCTCACTCTCGCGCACAGTCTGCTCTCTCACTCTCGCACACAGTCTGCTCTCTCACTCTCGCGCACAGTCAGCTCTCTCGCTCTCGCGCACAGTCTGCTCTCTCACCCTCGCGCACAGTCAGCTCTCTCACTCTCGCGCACAGTCAGCTCTCTCACTCTCGCGCACAGTCTGCTCTCTCACTCTCGCGCACAGTCTGCTCTCTCACTCTCGCGCACAGTCTGCTCTCTCACTCTCGCGCACAGTCAGCTCTCTCACTCTCGCGCACAGTCAGCTCTCTCACTATCGCGCAGAGTCAGCTCTCTCACCCTCGTGCACAGTCAGCTCTCTCGCTCTCCCGCACAGTCTGATCTCTCGCTTTCACGCACAGTCTGCTCTCTAACTCTCGCGCACAGTCAGCTCTCTCGCTCTCGCGCTCAGTCAGCTCACTCACTCTCGCGCACAGTCTGCTCTCACTCTCTCGCGCACAGTCTGCTCTCTCACTCTCCCGCACAGTCTGCTCTCTCACTCTCGCGCACAGTCTGCTCTCTCACTCTCCTGCACAGTCTGCTCTCTCACTCTCACGCACAGTCTGCTCTCTCACTCTCGCGCACAGTCCGCTCTCTTGCTGTCGCGCACAGTCAGCTCTCTCACTCTCACGTGCAGTCAGCTCTCTCACTCTCGCGCACAGTCAGCTCTCTCAGTCTCCCGCACAGTCAGCTCTATCGCTCTCGCGCACAGTCAGCTGTCCCGCTCTCACGCACAGTCAGCTCTCTCACACTAGCGCTAAGTCTGCTCTCTCACTCTCCCGCACTGTCTGATCTCTCCGTCTCCCGCACAGTCTGCTCTCTCACTCTCGCGCACAGTCTCCTCTCTCAGTCTCGCGCACAGTCTGCTCTCTCACTCTTGCGCACAGTCTCATCTCTCACTCTCGCACACAGTCTGCTCTCTCACTCTCCCGCACAGTCTGCTCTCTCACTCTCCCGCACAGTCTGCTCTCTCACTCTCACGCACAGTCTGCCCTCTGACTCTAGCGCACAGTCAGCTCACTCGCTCTCGCGCACAGTCAGCTCTCTCACTCTCACGTACAGTCTGCTCTCTCACTCTCCCGCACAGTCAGCTCTCTCTCTCTCCCTCACAGTCAGCTCTCTCGCTCTCGTGCACAGTCAGCTCTCTCACTCTGTCGCACAGTCAGCCCTCTCGCTCTCGCGCACAGTCAGCTCTCTCGCTCTCGCGCACAGTCAGCACTCTCACTCTCGCGCACAGTCTGCTCTCTCACTCTCGCACACAGTCTGCTCTCTCACTCTCGCGCACAGTCTGCTGTCTCACTCTCACGTACAGTCAGCCCTCTCACTCTTGCGCACAGTCTGCTCTCTCACTCTCGCGTACAGTCAGCTCTCTCGCTCTCGCGCACAGTCTGCTCTCTCACTCTCGCTCACAGTCTGCTCTCTCACTCTCGCGCACAGTCAGCTCTCTCACTCTCTCGCAAAGTCAGCTCTCTCACTCTTGCTCACAGTCTGCTCTCTCACACTCGCGCACAGTCAGCTCTCTCACTCTCGCGCACAGTCTGCTCTCTCACTCTCACGCCCAGTCTGCTCTCTCACTCTCCCGCACAGTCTGCTCTCTCACTCTCCCGCTCAGTCTGCTCTCTCACTCTCGCGCACAGTCTGCTCTCTCACTCTCACGCACAGTCAGCTCTCTCACTCTCCCGCACAGTCTGCTCTCTCACTCTCCCGCACAGTCTGCTCTCTCACTCTCGCGCACAGTCTGCTCTCTCACTCTCCTGCACAGTCTGCTCTCTCACTCTCGCGCACATTCTGCTCTCTCACTCTCGTGCACAGTCTGCTCTCTCACTCTCCCGCACAGTCTGCTCTCTCGCTCTCCCGCACAGTCAGCTCTCTCACTCTCCCGCACAGTCAGCTCTCTCACTCTCGCTCACAGTCTGCTCTCTCACTCTCACGCGCAGTCAGCTCTCTCACTCTCGCGCACAGACTGCTCTCTCACTCTCACGTACAGTCAGTTCTCTAGCTCTCCCGCACAGTCAGCTCTCTCACTCTCGCGCACAGTCAACTCTCTCGCTCTCGCGCACAGTGAGCTGTCTCACTCTCGAGCACAGTCTGCTCTCTCACTCTCGTGCACAGTCTGCTCTCTCAGTCTCCCACACATTCTGCTCTCTCCCTCACCCGTACAGTCAGCTCTCTCACTCTCGCGCACAGTCTGCTCTCTCACTCTCGCGCACAGTCAGCTCTCTCACTCTCCCGCACAGTCTGCTCTCTCACTCTCGCGCACATTCTGCTCTCTCACTCTCGTGCACAGTCTGCTCTCTCACTCTCCCGCACAGTCTGCTCTCTCGCTCTCCTGCACAGTCAGCTCTCTCACTCTCCCGCACAGTCAGCTCTCTCACTCTCGCGCACAGTCTGCTCTCTCACTCTCACGCGCAGTCAGCTCTCTCACTCTCGCGCACAGTCTGCTCTCTCACTCTCGCGCACGGTCTGATCTCACATTCTCGCACACAGTCTGCTCTCTCACTTCCCGCACAGTCAGCTCTCTCACTCTCGTGCACATTCAGCTCTCTTGCTCTCGCGCACAGTCTGCTCTCACTCTCCCGCACAGTCTGCTCTCCCGCTCTCGCGCACAGTCTGCTCTCATTCTCGCGCACAGTCTGCTCTCTGACTCTCGCGCACAGTCAGCTCTCTCACTCTCGCGCACAGTCAGCTCTCTCACTCTCGCGCACATTCTGCTCTCTCACTCTCGCGCACAGTCAGCTCTCTCACTCTCGCGCACAGTCTGCTCTTTCACCCTCGCGCACAGTCAGCTCTCTCAATCTCGCGCACAGTTAGCTCTCTCACTCTCGCGCACAATCTACTCTCTCACACTCGCGCACAGACTGCTCTCTCACTCTCGCGCACAGTCTGCTCTCTCACTCTCGCGCACAGTCTGCTCTCTCACTCTCGTGCACAGTCTGCTCTCTGACTCTCGCGCACAGTCTGACTCTCACTCTCGCGCACAGTCTGCTCTGTCACTCTCCTGCACAGTCTGCTCTCTCACTCTCGCGCACAGTCTGCTCTCTCACTCTCGCGCACAGTCTGCTCTCTCACTCTCCTGCACAGTCTGCTCTCTCACTCTCGCGCACAGTCTGCTCTCTCACTCTCGCGTACAGTCAGCTCTCTCGCTCTCGCGGACAGTCTGCTCTCTCACTCTCGTGTACAGTGAGCTCTCTCGCTCTCGCGCACATTCTGCTCTCTCACTCTCGCGCACAGTCTGCTCTCTCACTCTCACACACAGTCAGCTCTCTCACTCTCGCGCACAGTCTGCTCTCTCACTCTCACTTACAGTCAGTTCTCTCGCTCTCCTGCACAGTCAGCTCTCTCACTCTCGCGCACAGTCAGCTCTCTCGCTCTCGCGCACAGCCAGCTCTCTCACTCTCCCGCACAGTCAGCTCTCTCGCTCTGCCGCACAGTCAGCTCTCTCGCTCTCCCGCACAGTCAGCTCTCTCACTCTCGTGCACAGTCTGCTCTCTCACTCTCACGTACAGTCAGCTCTCTAGCTCATCCACACAGTCAGCTCTCTCACTCTCGCGCACAGTCAACTTTCTCACTCTCTCGCAGAGTCAGCTCTCTCCCTCTCGCGCACAGTCAGCTCACTCACTCTCGCGCACAGTCTGCTCTCACATTCTCGCGCCCAGTCTGCTCTCTCACTCTCCCGCACAGTCTGCTCTCTGACTCTCGCGCACAGTCTGCTCTCTCACTCTCCTGCACAGCCTGCTCTCTCACTCTCACGCACAGTCTGCTCTCTCACTCTCGCGCACAGTCAGCTCTCTCACTCTCGCGCACAGTCAGCTCTCTCACTCTCGCGCACAGTCTGCTCTCTCACTCTCGCGCACAGTCTGCTCTCTCACTCTCACACACAGTCAGCTCTCTCACTCTCGCGCACATTCTGCTCTCTCACTCTCACTTACAGTCAGTTCTCTCGCTCTCCTGCACAGTCAGCTCTCTCACTCTCGCGCACAGTCAGCTCTCTCACTCTCGCGTACAGTCAGCTCTCTCACTCTCCCGCACAGTCAGCTCTCTCGCTCTCCCGCACAGTCAGCTCTCTCGCTCTCCCGCACAGTCAGCTCTCTCACTCTCGCGCACAGTCTGCTCTCTCACTCTCACGTACAGTCAGCTCTCTAGCTCATCCACACAGTCAGCTCTCTCACTCTCGCGCACAGTCAGCTTTCTCACTCTCTCGCAGAGTCAGCTCTCTCACTCTCCCGCACAGTCAGCTCTCTCACTCTCGCGCACAGTCAGCTCTCTCACTCTCGAGCACTGTCTGCTCTCTCACTCTCGCGCACAGTCTGCTGTCTCACTCTCCCACACAGTCTGCTCTCTCGCTCTCACGCACAGTCTGCTCTCCCACTCTCGCGCACAGTCAGCTCTCTCACACTCGCGCACAGTCAGCTCTCTCACTATCGCGCACAGTCAGCTCTCTCACTCTCACACACAGTCAGCTCTCTCACTCTCGCGCACAGTCAGCTCTCTCACTCTCCCGCACATTCAGCTCTATCGCTCTTTCACACAGTCAGCTCTCTCACTCTCACACACAGTCAGCTCTCTCACTCTCGCGCACAGTCAGCTCTATCGCTCTCGCGCACAGTCAGCTCTCTCGCTCTCGCGCACAGTCAGCTCTCTCGCTCTCACGCACAGTCTGCTCTCTCACTCTTGCGCACAGTCTGCTCTCTCACTCTCGCGCACAGTCTGCTCTCTCATTCTCCCACATAGTCTGCTCTCTCACTCTCCCGCACAGTCTGCTCTCTCACTCTCACGCACAGTCTTCCCTCTCACTCTCGCGCACAGTCAGCTCTCTCGCTCTCGCGCAAAGTCAGATCTCTCACTCTCACGTAAAGTCTGCTCTCTCACTCTCGCGCAGATTCAGCTCTCTCAATCTCCCGCACAGTCAGCTCTCTCGCTCTCGCGCACAGTCAGCTCTCTCACTCTCCTGCACAGTCAGCCCTCTCGCTCTCGCGCACAGTCAGCTCTCTCGCTCTCACGCACAGTCAGCACTCTCACTCTCGCGCACAGTCTGCTCTCTCACTCTCGCGCACAGTCTGCTCTCTCACTCTCGCGCACAGTCTGCTCAATCACTCTCGCGCACAGTCTGCTCTCTCACTCTCGCGCACAGTCTGCTCTCTCACTCTCCCGCACATCAGCTCTCTCGCTCTCGTGCACAGTCTGCTCTCTCACTCTCGCGCACAGTCTGCTCTCTCATTCTCCCACATAGTCTGCTCTCTCACTCTCCCGCACAGTCTGCTCTCTCACTCTCACGCACAGTCTTCCCTCTCACTCTCGCTCACAGTCAGCTCTCTCGCTCTCGCGCAAAGTCAGATCTCTCACTCTCACGTAAAGTCTGCTCTCTCACTCTCGCGCAGATTCAGCTCTCTCGCTCTCGAGCACAGTCAGCTCTCTCAATCTCCCGCACAGTCAGCTCTCTCGCTCTCGCGCACAGTCAGCTCTCTCACTCTCCTGCACAGTCAGCCCTCTCGCTCTCGCGCACAGTCAGCTCTCTCACTCTCACGCACAGTCAGCACTCTCACTCTCGCGCAAAGTCTGCTCTCTCACTCTCGCGCACAGTCTGCTCTCTCACTCTCGCGCACAGTCTGCTCAATCACTCTCGCGCACAGTCTGCTCTCTCACTCTCGCTCACAGTCTGCTCTCTCACTCTCCCGCACAGTCAGATCTCTCGCTCTCCTGCACAGTCTGCTCTCTCACTCTCCCGCACAGTCTGCTCTCTCACTCTCCCGCACAGTCGGATCTCTCACTCTCCCTCACAGTCTGCTCTCTCACTCTCGCGTACAGTCAGCTCTCTCACTCTCGCGCACAGTCAGCTCTCTCACTCTCGCGCACAGTCTGCTCTCTCACTCTCGCGCACAGTCTACTCTCTCACTCTCGCGCACAGTCAGCTCTCTCGCTCTCGCGCACAGTCTGCTCTCTCACCCTCGCGCACAGTCAGCTCTCTCACTCTCGCGCACAGTCAGCTCTCTCACTCTCGCGCACAGTCTGCTCTCTCACTCTCGCGCACAGTCTTCTCTCTCACTCTCGCGCACAGTCTGCTCTCTCACTCTCGCGCACAGTCTGCTCTCTCACTCTGTCGCACAGTCAGCTCTCTCACTCTCGCGCACAGTCAGCTATCTCACTATCGCGCACAGTCAGCTCTCTCACTCTCGCGCACAGTCTGCTCTCTCACTCTCACGTACAGTCAGCTCTCTAGCTCATCCACACAGTCAGCTCTCTCACTCTCGCGCACAGTCAGCTTTCTCACTCTCTCGCAGAGTCAGCTCTCTCACTCTCCCGCACAGTCAGCCTTCTCACTCTCGCGCGCGGTCAGCTCTCTCACTCTCGAGCACTGTCTGCTCTCTCACTCTCGCGCACAATCTGCTGTCTCACTCTCCCACACAGTCTGCTCTCTCGCTCTCACGCACAGTCTGCTCTCCCACTCTCGCGTAAACAGTCTGCTCTCTCACTCTCGCTCACAGTCAGCTCTCTCACTATCGTGCACAGTCAGCTCTCTCACTCTCACACACAGTCAGCTCTCTCACTCTCGCGCACAATTAGCTCTCTCACTCTCACGTAAAGTCTGCTCTCTCACTCTCGCGCAGATTCAGCTCTCTCAATCTCCCGCACAGTCAGCTCTCTCGCTCTCGTGCACAGTCAGCTCTCTCACTCTCCTGCACAGTCAGCCCTCTCGCTCTCGCGCACAGTCAGCTCTCTCGCTCTCGCGCACAGTCAGCACTCTCACTCTCCTGCACAGTCTGCTCTCTCACTCTCGCGCACAGTCTGCTCTCTCACTCTCGCGCACAGTCTGCTCTATCACTCTCGCGCACAGTCTGCTCTCTCACTCTCGCGCACAGTCTGCTCTCTCACTCTCCCGCACAGTCAGCTCTCTCGCTCTCCTGCACAGTCTGCTCTCTCACTCTCCTGCACAGTTTGCTCTCTCACTCTCCCGCACAGTCGGATCTCTCACTCTCCCGCACAGTCTGCTCTCTCACTCTCGCGTACAGTCAGCTCTCTCACTCTCGCGCACAGTCAGCTCTCTCACTCTCGCGCACAGTCTGCTCTCTCACTCTCGCACACAGTCTGCTCTCTCACTCTCGCGCACAGTCAGCTCTCTCGCTCTCGCGCACAGTCTGCTCTCTCACCCTCGCGCACAGTCAGCTCTCTCACTCTCGCGCACAGTCAGCTCTCTCACTCTCGCGCACAGTCTGCTCTCTCACTCTCGCGCACAGTCTGCTCTCTCACTCTCGCGCACAGTCAGCTCTCTCACTCTCGCGCACAGTCAGCTCTCTCACTATCGCGCAGAGTCAGCTCTCTCACCCTCGTGCACAGTCAGTTCTCTCGCTCTCCCGCACAGTCTGATCTCTCGCTTTCACGCACAGTCTGCTCTCTAACTCTCGCGCACAGTCAGCTCTCTCGCTCTCGCGCTCAGTCAGCTCACTCACTCTCGCGCACAGTCTGCTCTCACTCTCTCGCGCACAGTCTGCTCTCTCACTCTCCCGCACAGTCTGCTCTCTCACTCTCGCGCACAGTCTGCTCTCTCACTCTCCTGCACAGTCTGCTCTCTCACTCTCACGCACAGTCTGCTCTCTCACTCTCGCGCACAGTCCGCTCTCTTGCTGTCGCGCACAGTCAGCTCTCTCACTCTCACGTGCAGTCAGCTCTCTCACTCTCGTGCACAGTCAGCTCTCTCAGTCTCCCGCACAGTCAGCTCTATCGCTCTCGCGCACAGTCAGCTGTCTCACTCTCACGCACAGTCAGCTCTCTCACACTAGCGCTAAGTCTGCTCTCTCACTCTCCCGCACAGTCTGATCTCTCCGTCTGCCGCACAGTCTGCTCTCTCACTCTCGCGCACAGTCTCCTCTCTCAGTCTCGCGCACAGTCTGCTCTCTCACTCTTGCGCACAGTCTCATCTCTCACTCTCGCACACAGTCTGCTCTCTCACTCTCCCGCACAGTCTGCTCTCTCACTCTCCCGCACAGTCTGCTCTCTCACTCTCACGCACAGTCTGCCCTCTGACTCTAGCGCACAGTCAGCTCACTCGCTCTCGCGCACAGTCAGCTCTCTCACTCTCACGTACAGTCTGCTCTTTCACTCTCCCGCACAGTCAGCTCTCTCTCTCTCCCTCACAGTCAGCTCTCTCGCTCTCGTGCACAGTCAGCTCTCTCACTCTGTTGCACAGTCAGCCCTCTCGCTCTCGCGCACAGTCAGCTCTCTCGCTCTCGCGCACAGTCAGCACTCTCACTCTCGCGCACAGTCTGCTCTCTCACTCTCGCACACAGTCTACTCTCTCACTCTCGCGCACAGTCTGCTGTCTCACTCTCACGTACAGTCAGCCCTCTCACTCTTGCGCACTGTCTGCTCTCTCACTCTCGCGTACAGTCAGCTCTCTCGCTCTCGCGCACAGTCTGCTCTTTGACTCTCGCGCACAGCCTGCTCACTCGCTCGCCCGCACAGTCTGCTCTCTCACTCTCGCTCACAGTCTGCTCTCTCACTCTCGCGAACTGTCAGCTCTCTCACTCTCTCGCACAGTCAGCTCTCTCATTCTTGCTCACAGTCTGCTCTCTCACTCTCGCGCACAGCCTGCTCTCTCGCTCGCCCGCACAGTCTGCTCTCTCACTCTCGCTCACAGTCTGCTCTCTCACTCTCGCGCACAGTCAGCTCTCTCACTCTCTCGCAAAGTCAGCTCTCTCACTCTTGCTCACAGTCTGCTCTCTCACACTCGTGCACAGTCAGCTCTCTCACTCTCGCGCACAGTCTGCTCTCTCACTCTCACGCCCAGTCTGCTCTCTCACTCTCCCGCACAGTCTGCTCTCTCACTCTCCCGCTCAGTCTGCTCTCTCACTCTCGCGCACAGTCTGCTCTCTCACTCTCACGCACAGTCAGCTCTCTCACTCTCCCGCACAGTCTGCTCTCTCACTCTCCCGCACAGTCTGCTCTCTCACTCTCGCGCACAGTCTGCTCTCTCACTCTCCTGCACAGTCTGCTCTCTCACTCTCGCGCACATTGTGCTCTCTCACTCTCGTGCACAGTCTGCTCTCTCACTCTCCGGCACAGTCTGCTCTCTCGCTCTCCCTCACAGTCAGCTCTCTCACTCTCCCGCACAGTCAGCTCTCTCACTCTCGCGCACAGTCTGCTCTCTCACTCTCACGCGCAGTCAGCTCTCTCACTCTCGCGCACAGACTGCTCTCTCACTCTCACGTACAGTCAGTTCTCTAGCTCTCCCGCACAGTCAGCTCTCTCACTCTCGCGCACAGTCAACTCTCTCGCTCTCGCGCACAGTGAGCTGTCTCACTCTCGAGCACAGTCTGCTCTCTCACTCTCGTGCACAGTCTGCTCTCTCAGTCTCCCACACATTCTGCTCTCTCGCTCACCCGTACAGTCAGCTCTCTCACTCTCGCGCACAGTCTGCTCTCTCACTCTCGCGCACAGTCAGCTCTCTCACTCTCCCGCACAGTCTGCTCTCTCACTCTCGCGCACATTCTGCTCTCTCACTCTCGTGCACAGTCTGCTCTCTCACTCTCCCGCACAGTCTGCTCTCTCGCTCTCCCGCACAGTCAGCTCTCTCACTCTCCCGCACAGTCAGCTCTCTCACTCTCGCGCACAGTCTGCTCTCTCACTCTCACGCGCAGTCAGCTCTCTCACTCTCGCGCACAGTCTGCTCTCTCACTCTCGCGCACGGTCTGATCTCACATTCTCGCACACAGTCTGCTCTCTCACTTCCCGCACAGTCAGCTCTCTCACTCTCGTGCACATTCAGCTCTCTTGCTCTCGCGCACAGTCTGCTCTCACTCTCCCGCACAGTCTGCTCTCTCGCTCTCGCGCACAGTCTGCTCTCATTCTCGCACACAGTCTGCTCTCTGACTCTCGCGCACAGTCAGCTCTCTCACTCTCCCGCACAGTCAGCTCTCTCACTCTCGCGCACATTCTGCTCTCTCACTCTCGCGCACTGTCTGCTCTCTCACTCTCACACACAGTCAGCTCTCTCACTCTCGCGCACAGTCTGCTCTCACACTCTCACTTACAGTCAGTTCTCTCGCTCTCCTGCACAGTCAGCTCTCTCACTCTCGCGCACAGTCAGCTCTCTCGCTCTCGCGCACAGTCAGCTCTCTTGCTCTCCCGCACAGTCAGCTCTCTCACTCTCGCGCACAGTCTGCTCTCTCACTCTCACGTACAGTCAGCTCTCTAGCTCATCCACACAGTCAGCTCTCTCACTCTCGCGCACAGTCAACTTTCTCACACTCTCGCAGTGTCAGCTCTCTCCCTCTCGTGCACAGTCAGCTCACTCACTCTCGCGCACAGTCTGCTCTCACATTCTTGCGCCCAGTCGGCTCTCTCAC
Source organism: Cetorhinus maximus (assembly GCF_964194155.1). Lineage (NCBI taxonomy): Eukaryota > Metazoa > Chordata > Chondrichthyes > Lamniformes > Cetorhinidae > Cetorhinus > Cetorhinus maximus. The sequence goes on along the minus strand of NC_135892.1, from coordinate 39,017,765 downwards.
TCTCCCGCACAGTCTGCTCTCTGACTCTCGCGCACAGTCTGCTCTCTCACTCTCCTGCACAGTCTGCTCTCTCACTCTCACGCACAGTCTGCTCTCTCACTCTCGCGCACAGTCAGCTCTCTCACTCTCACGCACAGTCAGCTCTCTCACTCTCGCGCACAGTCTGCTCTCTCACTCTCGCGCACAGTCTGCTCTCTCACTCTCGCGCACAGTCAGCTCTCTCACTCTCGCGCACAGTCTGCTCTTTCACCCTCGCGCACAGTCAGCTCTCTCAATCTCGCGCACAGTTAGCTCTCTCACTCTCGCGCACAATCTACTCTCTCACACTCGCGCACAGACTGCTCTCTCACTCTCGCGCACAGTCTGCTCTCTCACTCTCGCGCACAGTCTGCTCTCTCACTCTCGTGCACAGTCTGCTCTCTGACTCTCGCGCACAGTCTGACTCTCACTCTCGCGCACAGTCTGCTCTGTCACTCTCCTGCACAGTCTGCTCTCTCACTCTCGCGCACAGTCTGCTCTCTCACTCTCGCGTACAGTCAGCTCTCTCGCTCTCGCGGACAGTCTGCTCTCTCACTCTCGTGTACAGTGAGCTCTCTCGCTCTTGCGCACAGTCTGCTGTCTCACTCTCGCGTACAGTCAGCTCTCTCGCTCTCGCGCACTGTCTGCTCTCTCACTCTCGCGTACAGTCAGCTCTCTCGCTCTCACGCACAGTCTGCTCTTTCCCTCTCGCGCACAGCCTGCTCTCTCGCTCGCCAGCACAGTCTGCTCTCTCACTCTCGCTCACAGTCTGTTCTCTCACTCTCGCGCACAATCAGCTCTCTCACTCTCTCGCAGAGTCAGCTCTCTCCTTCTTGCTCGCAGTCTGCTCTCTCACTCTCGTGCACAGCCTGCTCTCTCTCTCGCACGCACAGTCTGCTCTCTCAGTCTCGTTCACAGTCTGCTCTCTCACTCCCGCGCACAGTCAGCTCTCTCACTCTCTCGCACAGTCAGCTCTCTCACTCTCGCGAAAAGTCAGCTCTCTCACTCTCGCTCACAGTCTGCTCTCTCGCACTCGCGCGCAGTCAGCTCTCTCACTCTCGCGCACAGTCTGCTCTCTCACTCTCGCACAGTCTGCTCTCTCACTCTCCCGCACAGTCTGCTCTCTCACTCTCGCGCACAGTCAGCTCTCTCATTCTCCCGCACAGTCTGCTCTCTCACTCTCCCGCACAGTCTGCTCTCTTACTCTCGCGCACAGTCTGCTCTCTCACTCTCCTGCACAGTCTGCTCTCTCACTCTCGCGCACATTCTGCTCTCTCACTATCGCGCACAGTCTGCTCTCTCACTCTCACGCACAGTCAGCTCTCTCACTCTCGCGCACAGTCAGCTCTCTCACTCTCATGTACAGTCAGTTCTCTCGCTCTCCCGCACAGTCAGCTCTCTCACTCTCGCGCACAGTCAGCTCTCTCGCTCTCGCGCACAGTCAGCTCTCTCACTCTCCCGCACAGTCAGCTCTCTTGCTCTCGCGCACAGTCTGCTCCCTCACTCTGGCGCACAGTCAGCTCTCTCACTCTCTAACACAGTCTGCTCTCTCAGTCTCGCGCACAGTCTGCTCTCTCAGTCTCCCACACAGTCTGCTCTCTCGCTCACCCGTACAGTCAGCTCTCTCACTCTCGCGCACAGTCAGCTCTCTCACTCTCCTGCACAGTCAGCCCTCTCGCTCTCGCGCACAGTCAGCTCTCTCACTCTCGCGCACAGTCAACTCTCTCGCTCTCGCGCACAGTGAGCTGTCTCACTCTCGAGCACAGTCTGCTCTCTCACTCTCGTGCACAGTCTGCTCTCTCAGTCTCCCACACATTCTGCTCTCTCGCTCACCCGTACAGTCAGCTCTCTCACTCTCGCGCACAGTCTGCTCTCTCACTCTCACGCACAGTCAGCTCTCTCACTCTCCCGCACAGTCTGCTCTCTCACTCTCGCGCACATTCTGCTCTCTCACTCTCGTGCACAGTCTGCTCTCTCACTCTCCTGCACAGTCTGCTCTCTCGCTCTCCCGCACAGTCAGCTCTCTCACTCTCCCGCACAGTCAGCTCTCTCACTCTCGCGCACAGTCTGCTCTCTCACTCTCACGCGCAGTCAGCTCTCTCACTCTCGCGCACAGTCTGCTCTCTCACTCTCGCGCACGGTCTGATCTCACATTCTCGCACACAGTCTGCTCTCTCACTTCCCGCACAGTCAGCTCTCTCACTCTCGTGCACATTCAGCTCTCTTGCTCTCGCGCACAGTCTGCTCTCACTCTCCCGCACAGTCTGCTCTCTCGCTCTCGTGCACAGTCTGCTCTCATTCTCGCACACAGTCTGCTCTCTGACTCTCGTGCACAGTCAGCTCTCTCACTCTCCCGCACAGTCAGCTCTCTCACTCTCGCGCACATTCTGCTCTCTCACTCTCGCGCACTGTCTGCTCTCTCACTCTCACACACAGTCAGCTCTCTCACTCTCGCGCACAGTCTGCTCTCTCACTCTCACTTACAGTCAGTTCTCTCGCTCTCCTGCACAGTCAGCTCTCTCACTCTCGCGCACAGTCAGCTCTCTCGCTCTCGCGCACAGTCAGCTCTCTTGCTCTCCCGCACAGTCAGCTCTCTCACTCTCGCGCACAGTCTGCTCTCTCACTCTCACGTACAGTCAGCTCTCTAGCTCATCCACACAGTCAGCTCTCTCACTCTCGCGCACAGTCAACTTTCTCACACTCTCGCAGTGTCAGCTCTCTCCCTCTCGCGCACAGTCAGCTCACTCACTCTCGCGCACAGTCTGCTCTCACATTCTTGCGCCCAGTCGGCTCTCTCACTCTCCCGCACAGTCTGCTCTCTGACTCTCGCGCACAGTCTGCTCTCTCACTCTCCTGCACAGTCTGCTCTCTCACTCTCACGCACAGTCTGCTCTCTCACTCTCGCGCACAGTCAGCTCTCTCACTCTCGCGCACAGTCAGCTCTCTCACTCTCGCGCACAGTCTGCTCTCTCACTCTCGCGCACAGTCTGCTCTCTCACTCTCGCGCACAGTCAGCTCTCTCACTCTCGCGCACAGTCTGCTCTTTCACCCTCACGCACAGTCAGCTCTCTCAATCTCGCGCACAGTCAGCTCTCTCACTCTCGCGCACAGTCTGCTCTTTCACCCTCGCGCACAGTCAGCTCTCTCAATCTCGCGCACAGTTAGCTCTCTCACTCTCGCGCACAATCTACTCTCTCACACTCGCGCACAGACTGCTCTCTCACTCTCGCGCACAGTCTGCTCTCTCACTCTCGCGCACAGTCTGCTCTCTCACTCTCGTGCACAGTCTGCTCTCTGACTCTCGCGCACAGTCTGACTCTCACTCTCGCGCACAGTCTGCTCTGTCACTCTCCTGCACAGTCTGCTCTCTCACTCTCGCGCACAGTCTGCTCTCTCACTCTCGCGTACAGTCAGCTCTCTCGCTCTCGCGGACAGTCTGCTCTCTCACTCTCGTGTACAGTGAGCTCTCTCGCTCTCGCGCACAGTCTGCTGTCTCACTCTCGCGTACAGTCAGCTCTCTCGCTCTCGCGCACTGTCTGCTCTCTCACTGTCGCGTACAGTCAGCTCTCTCGCTCTCACGCACAGTCTGCTCTTTCCCTCTCGCGCACAGCCTGCTCTCTCGCTCGCCAGCACAGTCTGCTCTCTCACTCTCGCTCACAGTCTGTTCTCTCACTCTCGCGCACAATCAGCTCTCTCACTCTCTCGCAGAGTCAGCTCTCTCCTTCTTGCTCGCAGTCTGCTCTCTCACTCTCGCGCACAGCCTGCTCTCTCGCTCGCACGCACAGTCTGCTCTCTCAGTCTCATTCACAGTCTGCTCTCTCACTCTCGCGCACAGTCAGCTCTCTCACTCTCTCGCACAGTCAGCTCTCTCACTCTCGCGAAAAGTCAGCTCTCTCACTCTCGCTCACAGTCTGCTCTCTCGCACTCGCGCACAGTCAGCTCTCTCACTCTCGCGCACAGTCTGCTCTCTCACTCTCGCACAGTCTGCTCTCTCACTCTCCCGCACAGTCTGCTCTCTCACTCTCGCGCACAGTCAGCTCTCTCATTCTCCCGCACAGTCTGCTCTCTCACTCTCCCGCACAGTCTGCTGTCTTACTCTCGCGCACAGTCTGCTCTCTCACTCTCCTGCACAGTCTGCTCTCTCACTCTCGCGCACATTCTGCTCTCTCACTCTCGCGCACAGTCTGCTCTCTCACTCTCACGCACAGTCAGCTCTCTCACTCTCGCGCACAGTCTGCTCTCTCACTCTCATGTACAGTCAGTTCTCTCGCTCTCCCGCACAGTCAGCTCTCTCACTCTCGCGCACAGTCAGCTCTCTCGCTCTCGCGCACAGTCAGCTCTCTCACTCTCCCGCACAGTCAGCTCTCTTGCTCTCGCGCGCAGTCTGCTCTCTCACTCTCGCGCACAGTCAGCTCTCTCACTCTCTAACACAGTCTGCTCTCTCAGTCTCGCGCACAGTCTGCTCTCTCAGTCTCCCACACAGTCTGCTCTCTCGCTCACCCGTACAGTCAGCTCTCTCACTCTCGCGCACAGTCTGCTCTCTCACTCTCGCGCACAGTCAGCTCTCTCACTCTCCCGCACAGTCAGCTCTCTCACTCTCGCGCACAGTCTGCTCTCTCACTCTCCCGCACAGTCTGCTCTCTCACTCTCGCGCACAGTCAGCTCTCTCATTCTCCCGCACAGTCTGCTCTCTCACTCTCCCGCACAGTCTGCTGTCTTACTCTCGCGCACAGTCTGCTCTCTCACTCTCCTGCACAGTCTGCTCTCTCACTCTCGCGCACATTCTGCTCTCTCACTCTCGCGCACAGTCTGCTCTCTCACTCTCACGCACAGTCAGCTCTCTCACTCTCGCGCACAGTCTGCTCTCTCACTCTCATGTACAGTCAGTTCTCTCGCTCTCCCGCACAGTCAGCTCTCTCACTCTCGCGCACAGTCAGCTCTCTCGCTCTCGCGCACAGTCAGCTCTCTCACTCTCCCGCACAGTCAGCTCTCTTGCTCTCGCGCGCAGTCTGCTCTCTCACTCTCGCGCACAGTCAGCTCTCTCACTCTCTAACACAGTCTGCTCTCTCAGTCTCGCGCACAGTCTGCTCTCTCAGTCTCCCACACAGTCTGCTCTCTCGCTCACCCGTACAGTCAGCTCTCTCACTCTCGCGCACAGTCTGCTCTCTCACTCTCGCGCACAGTCAGCTCTCTCACTCTCCCGCACAGTCAGCTCTCTCACTCTCGCGCACAGTCTGCTCTCTCACTCTCGCGCACAGTCTTCTCTCTCACTCTCGCGCACGGTCTGATCTCACATTCTCGCACACAATCTGCTCTCTCACTCTCCCGCACAGTCAGCTCTCTCACTCTCGTGCACAGTCAGCTCTCTTGCTCTCGCGCACAGTCTGCTCTCACTCTCCCGCACAGTCCGCTCTCTCGCTCTCGCGCACAGTCTGCTCTCACTCTCCCGCACAGTCTTCTCTCTCACTCTCTCGCACAGTCAGCTCTCTCACTCTCCCGCAGAGTCAGCTCTCTCAATCTCACGCACATTCTGCTCTCTCACTCTCGCGCACAGTCTGCTCTCTCACTCTCACACACAGTCAGCTCTCTCACTCTCGCGCACAGTCTGCTCTCTCACTCTCATTTACAGTCAGTTCTCTCGCTCTCCTGCACAGTCAGCTCTCTCACTCTCGCGCACAGTCAGCTCTCTCGCTCTCGCGCACAGTCAGCTCTCTCACTCTCCCGCACATCAGCTCTCTCACTCTCCCGCACAGTCAGCTCTCTCGCTCGCCCGCACAGTCAGCTCTCTCACTCTCGCGCACAGTCTGCTCTCTCACTCTCACGTACAGTCAGCTCTCTCACTCTCCCGCACAGTCTGCTCTCTCACTCTCACGCACAGTCTGCCCTCTGACTCTAGCGCACAGTCAGCTCACTTGCTCTCGCGCACAGTCAGCTCTCTCACTCTCACGTACAGTCTGCTCTCTCACTCTCCCGCACAGTCAGCTCTCTCTGTCTCCCTCACAGTCAGCTCTCTCGCTCTCGTGCACAGTCAGCTCTCTCACTCTGTCGCACAGTCAGCCCTCTCGCTCTCGCGCACAGTCAGCTCTCTCGCTCTCGCGCACAGTCAGCACTCTCACTCTCGCGCACAGTCTGCTCTCTCACTCTCGCACACAGTCTGCTCTCTCACTCTCGCGCACAGTCTGCTGTCTCACTCTCACGTACAGTCAGCCCTCTCACTCTTGCGCACAGTCTGCTCTCTCACTCTCGCGTACAGTCAGCTCTCTCGCTCTCGCGCACAGTCTGCTCTTTGACTCTCGCGCATAGCCTGCTCTCTCGCTCGCCCGCGCAGTCTGCTCTCTCACTCTCGCTCACAGTCTGCTCTCTCACTCTCGCGCACTGTCAGCTCTCTCACTCTCTCGCACAGTCAGCTCTCTCATTCTTGCTCACAGTCTGCTCTCTCACTCTCGCGCACAGCCTGCTCTCTCGCTCGCCCGCACAGTCTGCTCTCTCACTCTCGCTCACAGTCTGCTCTCTCACTCTCGCGCACAGTCAGCTCTCTCACTCTCTCGCAAAGTCAGCTCTCTCACTCTTGCTCACAGTCTGCTCTCTCACACTCGCGCACAGTCAGCTCTCTCACTCTCGCGCACAGTCTGCTCTCTCACTCTCACGCCCAGTCTGCTCTCTCACTCTCCCGCACAGTCTGCTCTCTCACTCTCCCGCTCAGTCTGCTCTCTCACTCTCGCGCACAGTCTGCTCTCTCACTCTCACGCACAGTCAGCTCTCTCACTCTCCCGCACAGTCTGCTCTCTCACTCTCCCGCACAGTCTGCTCTCTCACTCTCGTGCACAGTCTGCTGTCTCACTCTCCTGCACAGTCTGCTCTCTCACTCTCGCGCACATTCTGCTCTCTCACTCTCGTGCACAGTCTGCTCTCTCACTCTCCCGCACAGTCTGCTCTCTCGCTCTCCCGCACAGTCAGCTCTCTCACTCTCCCGCACAGTCAGCTCTCTCACTCTCGCTCACAGTCTGCTCTCTCACTCTCACGCGCAGTCAGCTCTCTCACTCTCGCGCACAGACTGCTCTCTCACTCTCACGTACAGTCAGTTCTCTAGCTCTCCCGCACAGTCAGCTCTCTCACTCTCGCGCACAGTCAACTCTCTCGCTCTCGCGCACAGTGAGCTGTCTCACTCTCGAGCACAGTCTGCTCTCTCACTCTCGTGCACAGTCTGCTCTCTCAGTCTCCCACACATTCTGCTCTCTCCCTCACCCGTACAGTCAGCTCTCTCACTCTCGCGCACAGTCTGCTCTCTCACTCTCGCGCACAGTCAGCTCTCTCACTCTCCCGCACAGTCTGCTCTCTCACTCTCGCGCACATTCTGCTCTCTCACTCTCGTGCACAGTCTGCTCTCTCACTCTCCCGCACAGTCTGCTCTCTCGCTCTCCCGCACAGTCAGCTCTCTCACTCTCCCGCACAGTCAGCTCTCTCACTCTCGCGCACAGTCTGCTCTCTCACTCTCACGCGCAGTCAGCTCTCTCACTCTCGCGCACAGTCTGCTCTCTCACTCTCGCGCACGGTCTGATCTCACATTCTCGCACACAGTCTGCTCTCTCACTTCCCGCACAGTCAGCTCTCTCACTCTCGTGCACATTCAGCTCTCTTGCTCTCGCGCACAGTCTGCTCTCACTCTCCCGCACAGTCTGCTCTCTCGCTCTCGCGCACAGTCTGCTCTCATTCTCGCGCACAGTCTGCTCTCTGACTCTCGCGCACAGTCAGCTCTCTCACTCTCCCGCACAGTCAGCTCTCTCACTCTCGCGCACATTCTGCTCTCTCACTCTCGCGCACTGTCTGCTCTCTCACTCTCACACACAGTCAGCTCTCTCACTCTCGCGCACAGTCTGCTCTCTCACTCTCACTTACAGTCAGTTCTCTCGCTCTCCTGCACAGTCAGCTCTCTCACTCTCGCGCACAGTCAGCTCTCTCGCTCTCGCGCACAGCCAGCTCTCTCACTCTCCCGCACAGTCAGCTCTCTCGCTCTGCCACACAGTCAGCTCTCTCGCTCTCCCGCACAGTCAGCTCTCTCACTCTCGCGCACAGTCTGCTCTCTCACTCTCACGTACAGTCAGCTCTCTAGCTCATCCACACAGTCAGCTCTCTCACTCTCGCGCACAGTCAGCTCTCTCACTCTCGCGCACAGTCTGCTCTCTCACTCTCGCGCACAGTCTGCTCTCTCACTCTCGCGCACAGTCAGCTCTCTCACTCTCGCGCACAGTCTGCTCTTTCACCCTCGCGCACAGTCAGCTCTCTCAATCTCGCGCACAGTTAGCTCTCTCACTCTCGCGCACAATCTACTCTCTCACACTCGCGCACAGACTGCTCTCTCACTCTCGCGCACAGTCTGCTCTCTCACTCTCGCGCACAGTCTGCTCTCTCACTCTCGTGCACAGTCTGCTCTCTGACTCTCGCGCACAGTCTGACTCTCACTCTCGCGCACAGTCTGCTCTGTCACTCTCCTGCACAGTCTGCTCTCTCACTCTCGCGCACAGTCTGCTCTCTCACTCTCGCGCACAGTCTGCTCTCTCACTCTCCTGCACAGTCTGCTCTCTCACTCTCGCGCACAGTCTGCTCTCTCACTCTCGCGTACAGTCAGCTCTCTCGCTCTCGCGGACAGTCTGCTCTCTCACTCTCGTGTACAGTGAGCTCTCTCGCTCTCGCGCACATTCTGCTCTCTCACTCTCGCGCACAGTCTGCTCTCTCACTCTCACACACAGTCAGCTCTCTCACTCTCGCGCACAGTCTGCTCTCTCACTCTCACTTACAGTCAGTTCTCTCGCTCTCCTGCACAGTCAGCTCTCTCACTCTCGCGCACAGTCAGCTCTCTCGCTCTCGCGCACAGTCTGCTCTCTCACTCTCGCGCACAGTCTGCTCTCTCACTCTCGCGCACAGTCAGCTCTCTCACTCTCGCGCACAGTCAGCTCTCTCACTATCGCGCAGAGTCAGCTCTCTCACCCTCGTGCACAGTCAGTTCTCTCGCTCTCCCGCACAGTCTGATCTCTCGCTTTCACGCACAGTCTGCTCTCTAACTCTCGCGCACAGTCAGCTCTCTCGCTCTCGCGCTCAGTCAGCTCACTCACTCTCGCGCACAGTCTGCTCTCACTCTCTCGCGCACAGTCTGCTCTCTCACTCTCCCGCACAGTCTGCTCTCTCACTCTCGCGCACAGTCTGCTCTCTCACTCTCCTGCACAGTCTGCTCTCTCACTCTCACGCACAGTCTGCTCTCTCACTCTCGCGCACAGTCCGCTCTCTTGCTGTCGCGCACAGTCAGCTCTCTCACTCTCACGTGCAGTCAGCTCTCTCACTCTCGTGCACAGTCAGCTCTCTCAGTCTCCCGCACAGTCAGCTCTATCGCTCTCGCGCACAGTCAGCTGTCTCACTCTCACGCACAGTCAGCTCTCTCACACTAGCGCTAAGTCTGCTCTCTCACTCTCCCGCACAGTCTGATCTCTCCGTCTGCCGCACAGTCTGCTCTCTCACTCTCGCGCACAGTCTCCTCTCTCAGTCTCGCGCACAGTCTGCTCTCTCACTCTTGCGCACAGTCTCATCTCTCACTCTCGCACACAGTCTGCTCTCTCACTCTCCCGCACAGTCTGCTCTCTCACTCTCCCGCACAGTCTGCTCTCTCACTCTCACGCACAGTCTGCCCTCTGACTCTAGCGCACAGTCAGCTCACTCGCTCTCGCGCACAGTCAGCTCTCTCACTCTCACGTACAGTCTGCTCTTTCACTCTCCCGCACAGTCAGCTCTCTCTCTCTCCCTCACAGTCAGCTCTCTCGCTCTCGTGCACAGTCAGCTCTCTCACTCTGTCGCACAGTCAGCCCTCTCGCTCTCGCGCACAGTCAGCTCTCTCGCTCTCGCGCACAGTCAGCACTCTCACTCTCGCGCACAGTCTGCTCTCTCACTCTCGCACACAGTCTACTCTCTCACTCTCGCGCACAGTCTGCTGTCTCACTCTCACGTACAGTCAGCCCTCTCACTCTTGCGCACTGTCTGCTCTCTCACTCTCGCGTACAGTCAGCTCTCTCGCTCTCGCGCACAGTCTGCTCTTTGACTCTCGCGCACAGCCTGCTCACTCGCTCGCCCGCACAGTCTGCTCTCTCACTCTCGCTCACAGTCTGCTCTCTCACTCTCGCGAACTGTCAGCTCTCTCACTCTCTCGCACAGTCAGCTCTCTCATTCTTGCTCACAGTCTGCTCTCTCACTCTCGCGCACAGCCTGCTCTCTCGCTCGCCCGCACAGTCTGCTCTCTCACTCTCGCTCACAGTCTGCTCTCTCACTCTCGCGCACAGTCAGCTCTCTCACTCTCTCGCAAAGTCAGCTCTCTCACTCTTGCTCACAGTCTGCTCTCTCACACTCGTGCACAGTCAGCTCTCTCACTCTCGCGCACAGTCTGCTCTCTCACTCTCACGCCCAGTCTGCTCTCTCACTCTCCCGCACAGTCTGCTCTCTCACTCTCCCGCTCAGTCTGCTCTCTCACTCTCGCGCACAGTCTGCTCTCTCACTCTCACGCACAGTCAGCTCTCTCACTCTCCCGCACAGTCTGCTCTCTCACTCTCCCGCACAGTCTGCTCTCTCACTCTCGCGCACAGTCTGCTCTCTCACTCTCCTGCACAGTCTGCTCTCTCACTCTCGCGCACATTGTGCTCTCTCACTCTCGTGCACAGTCTGCTCTCTCACTCTCCGGCACAGTCTGCTCTCTCGCTCTCCCTCACAGTCAGCTCTCTCACTCTCCCGCACAGTCAGCTCTCTCACTCTCGCGCACAGTCTGCTCTCTCACTCTCACGCGCAGTCAGCTCTCTCACTCTCGCGCACAGACTGCTCTCTCACTCTCACGTACAGTCAGTTCTCTAGCTCTCCCGCACAGTCAGCTCTCTCACTCTCGCGCACAGTCAACTCTCTCGCTCTCGCGCACAGTGAGCTGTCTCACTCTCGAGCACAGTCTGCTCTCTCACTCTCGTGCACAGTCTGCTCTCTCAGTCTCCCACACATTCTGCTCTCTCGCTCACCCGTACAGTCAGCTCTCTCACTCTCGCGCACAGTCTGCTCTCTCACTCTCGCGCACAGTCAGCTCTCTCACTCTCCCGCACAGTCTGCTCTCTCACTCTCGCGCACATTCTGCTCTCTCACTCTCGTGCACAGTCTGCTCTCTCACTCTCCCGCACAGTCTGCTCTCTCGCTCTCCCGCACAGTCAGCTCTCTCACTCTCCCGCACAGTCAGCTCTCTCACTCTCGCGCACAGTCTGCTCTCTCACTCTCACGCGCAGTCAGCTCTCTCACTCTCGCGCACAGTCTGCTCTCTCACTCTCGCGCACGGTCTGATCTCACATTCTCGCACACAGTCTGCTCTCTCACTTCCCGCACAGTCAGCTCTCTCACTCTCGTGCACATTCAGCTCTCTTGCTCTCGCGCACAGTCTGCTCTCACTCTCCCGCACAGTCTGCTCTCTCGCTCTCGCGCACAGTCTGCTCTCATTCTCGCACACAGTCTGCTCTCTGACTCTCGCGCACAGTCAGCTCTCTCACTCTCCCGCACAGTCAGCTCTCTCACTCTCGCGCACATTCTGCTCTCTCACTCTCGCGCACTGTCTGCTCTCTCACTCTCACACACAGTCAGCTCTCTCACTCTCGCGCACAGTCTGCTCTCACACTCTCACTTACAGTCAGTTCTCTCGCTCTCCTGCACAGTCAGCTCTCTCACTCTCGCGCACAGTCAGCTCTCTCGCTCTCGCGCACAGTCAGCTCTCTTGCTCTCCCGCACAGTCAGCTCTCTCACTCTCGCGCACAGTCTGCTCTCTCACTCTCACGTACAGTCAGCTCTCTAGCTCATCCACACAGTCAGCTCTCTCACTCTCGCGCACAGTCAACTTTCTCACACTCTCGCAGTGTCAGCTCTCTCCCTCTCGTGCACAGTCAGCTCACTCACTCTCGCGCACAGTCTGCTCTCACATTCTTGCGCCCAGTCGGCTCTCTCACTCTCCCGCACAGTCTGCTCTCTGACTCTCGCGCACAGTCTGCTCTCTCACTCTCCTGCACAGTCTGCTCTCTCACTCTCACGCACAGTCTGCTCTCTCACTCTCGCGCACAGTCAGCTCTCTCACTCTCACGCACAGTCAGCTCTCTCACTCTCGCGCACAGTCTGCTCTCTCACTCTCGCGCACAGTCTGCTCTCTCACTCTCGCGCACAGTCAGCTCTCTCACTCTCGCGCACAGTCTGCTCTTTCACCCTCGCGCACAGTCAGCTCTCTCAATCTCGCGCACAGTTAGCTCTCTCACTCTCGCGCACAATCTACTCTCTCACACTCGCGCACAGACTGCTCTCTCACTCTCGCGCACAGTCTGCTCTCTCACTCTCGCGCACAGTCTGCTCTCTCACTCTCGTGCACAGTCTGCTCTCTGACTCTCGCGCACAGTCTGACTCTCACTCTCGCGCACAGTCTGCTCTGTCACTCTCCTGCACAGTCTGCTCTCTCACTCTCGCGCACAGTCTGCTCTCTCACTCTCGCGTACAGTCAGCTCTCTCGCTCTCGCGGACAGTCTGCTCTCTCACTCTCGTGTACAGTGAGCTCTCTCGCTCTTGCGCACAGTCTGCTGTCTCACTCTCGCGTACAGTCAGCTCTCTCGCTCTCGCGCACTGTCTGCTCTCTCACTCTCGCGTACAGTCAGCTCTCTCGCTCTCACGCACAGTCTGCTCTTTCCCTCTCGCGCACAGCCTGCTCTCTCGCTCGCCAGCACAGTCTGCTCTCTCACTCTCGCTCACAGTCTGTTCTCTCACTCTCGCGCACAATCAGCTCTCTCACTCTCTCGCAGAGTCAGCTCTCTCCTTCTTGCTCGCAGTCTGCTCTCTCACTCTCGTGCACAGCCTGCTCTCTCTCTCGCACGCACAGTCTGCTCTCTCAGTCTCGTTCACAGTCTGCTCTCTCACTCCCGCGCACAGTCAGCTCTCTCACTCTCTCGCACAGTCAGCTCTCTCACTCTCGCGAAAAGTCAGCTCTCTCACTCTCGCTCACAGTCTGCTCTCTCGCACTCGCGCGCAGTCAGCTCTCTCACTCTCGCGCACAGTCTGCTCTCTCACTCTCGCACAGTCTGCTCTCTCACTCTCCCGCACAGTCTGCTCTCTCACTCTCGCGCACAGTCAGCTCTCTCATTCTCCCGCACAGTCTGCTCTCTCACTCTCCCGCACAGTCTGCTCTCTTACTCTCGCGCACAGTCTGCTCTCTCACTCTCCTGCACAGTCTGCTCTCTCACTCTCGCGCACATTCTGCTCTCTCACTATCGCGCACAGTCTGCTCTCTCACTCTCACGCACAGTCAGCTCTCTCACTCTCGCGCACAGTCAGCTCTCTCACTCTCATGTACAGTCAGTTCTCTCGCTCTCCCGCACAGTCAGCTCTCTCACTCTCGCGCACAGTCAGCTCTCTCGCTCTCGCGCACAGTCAGCTCTCTCACTCTCCCGCACAGTCAGCTCTCTTGCTCTCGCGCACAGTCTGCTCCCTCACTCTGGCGCACAGTCAGCTCTCTCACTCTCTAACACAGTCTGCTCTCTCAGTCTCGCGCACAGTCTGCTCTCTCAGTCTCCCACACAGTCTGCTCTCTCGCTCACCCGTACAGTCAGCTCTCTCACTCTCGCGCACAGTCAGCTCTCTCACTCTCCTGCACAGTCAGCCCTCTCGCTCTCGCGCACAGTCAGCTCTCTCACTCTCGCGCACAGTCAACTCTCTCGCTCTCGCGCACAGTGAGCTGTCTCACTCTCGAGCACAGTCTGCTCTCTCACTCTCGTGCACAGTCTGCTCTCTCAGTCTCCCACACATTCTGCTCTCTCGCTCACCCGTACAGTCAGCTCTCTCACTCTCGCGCACAGTCTGCTCTCTCACTCTCACGCACAGTCAGCTCTCTCACTCTCCCGCACAGTCTGCTCTCTCACTCTCGCGCACATTCTGCTCTCTCACTCTCGTGCACAGTCTGCTCTCTCACTCTCCTGCACAGTCTGCTCTCTCGCTCTCCCGCACAGTCAGCTCTCTCACTCTCCCGCACAGTCAGCTCTCTCACTCTCGCGCACAGTCTGCTCTCTCACTCTCACGCGCAGTCAGCTCTCTCACTCTCGCGCACAGTCTGCTCTCTCACTCTCGCGCACGGTCTGATCTCACATTCTCGCACACAGTCTGCTCTCTCACTTCCCGCACAGTCAGCTCTCTCACTCTCGTGCACATTCAGCTCTCTTGCTCTCGCGCACAGTCTGCTCTCACTCTCCCGCACAGTCTGCTCTCTCGCTCTCGTGCACAGTCTGCTCTCATTCTCGCACACAGTCTGCTCTCTGACTCTCGTGCACAGTCAGCTCTCTCACTCTCCCGCACAGTCAGCTCTCTCACTCTCGCGCACATTCTGCTCTCTCACTCTCGCGCACTGTCTGCTCTCTCACTCTCACACACAGTCAGCTCTCTCACTCTCGCGCACAGTCTGCTCTCTCACTCTCACTTACAGTCAGTTCTCTCGCTCTCCTGCACAGTCAGCTCTCTCACTCTCGCGCACAGTCAGCTCTCTCGCTCTCGCGCACAGTCAGCTCTCTTGCTCTCCCGCACAGTCAGCTCTCTCACTCTCGCGCACAGTCTGCTCTCTCACTCTCACGTACAGTCAGCTCTCTAGCTCATCCACACAGTCAGCTCTCTCACTCTCGCGCACAGTCAACTTTCTCACACTCTCGCAGTGTCAGCTCTCTCCCTCTCGCGCACAGTCAGCTCACTCACTCTCGCGCACAGTCTGCTCTCACATTCTTGCGCCCAGTCGGCTCTCTCACTCTCCCGCACAGTCTGCTCTCTGACTCTCGCGCACAGTCTGCTCTCTCACTCTCCTGCACAGTCTGCTCTCTCACTCTCACGCACAGTCTGCTCTCTCACTCTCGCGCACAGTCAGCTCTCTCACTCTCGCGCACAGTCAGCTCTCTCACTCTCGCGCACAGTCTGCTCTCTCACTCTCGCGCACAGTCTGCTCTCTCACTCTCGCGCACAGTCAGCTCTCTCACTCTCGCGCACAGTCTGCTCTTTCACCCTCACGCACAGTCAGCTCTCTCAATCTCGCGCACAGTCAGCTCTCTCACTCTCGCGCACAGTCTGCTCTTTCACCCTCGCGCACAGTCAGCTCTCTCAATCTCGCGCACAGTTAGCTCTCTCACTCTCGCGCACAATCTACTCTCTCACACTCGCGCACAGACTGCTCTCTCACTCTCGCGCACAGTCTGCTCTCTCACTCTCGCGCACAGTCTGCTCTCTCACTCTCGTGCACAGTCTGCTCTCTGACTCTCGCGCACAGTCTGACTCTCACTCTCGCGCACAGTCTGCTCTGTCACTCTCCTGCACAGTCTGCTCTCTCACTCTCGCGCACAGTCTGCTCTCTCACTCTCGCGTACAGTCAGCTCTCTCGCTCTCGCGGACAGTCTGCTCTCTCACTCTCGTGTACAGTGAGCTCTCTCGCTCTCGCGCACAGTCTGCTGTCTCACTCTCGCGTACAGTCAGCTCTCTCGCTCTCGCGCACTGTCTGCTCTCTCACTGTCGCGTACAGTCAGCTCTCTCGCTCTCACGCACAGTCTGCTCTTTCCCTCTCGCGCACAGCCTGCTCTCTCGCTCGCCAGCACAGTCTGCTCTCTCACTCTCGCTCACAGTCTGTTCTCTCACTCTCGCGCACAATCAGCTCTCTCACTCTCTCGCAGAGTCAGCTCTCTCCTTCTTGCTCGCAGTCTGCTCTCTCACTCTCGCGCACAGCCTGCTCTCTCGCTCGCACGCACAGTCTGCTCTCTCAGTCTCATTCACAGTCTGCTCTCTCACTCTCGCGCACAGTCAGCTCTCTCACTCTCTCGCACAGTCAGCTCTCTCACTCTCGCGAAAAGTCAGCTCTCTCACTCTCGCTCACAGTCTGCTCTCTCGCACTCGCGCACAGTCAGCTCTCTCACTCTCGCGCACAGTCTGCTCTCTCACTCTCGCACAGTCTGCTCTCTCACTCTCCCGCACAGTCTGCTCTCTCACTCTCGCGCACAGTCAGCTCTCTCATTCTCCCGCACAGTCTGCTCTCTCACTCTCCCGCACAGTCTGCTGTCTTACTCTCGCGCACAGTCTGCTCTCTCACTCTCCTGCACAGTCTGCTCTCTCACTCTCGCGCACATTCTGCTCTCTCACTCTCGCGCACAGTCTGCTCTCTCACTCTCACGCACAGTCAGCTCTCTCACTCTCGCGCACAGTCTGCTCTCTCACTCTCATGTACAGTCAGTTCTCTCGCTCTCCCGCACAGTCAGCTCTCTCACTCTCGCGCACAGTCAGCTCTCTCGCTCTCGCGCACAGTCAGCTCTCTCACTCTCCCGCACAGTCAGCTCTCTTGCTCTCGCGCGCAGTCTGCTCTCTCACTCTCGCGCACAGTCAGCTCTCTCACTCTCTAACACAGTCTGCTCTCTCAGTCTCGCGCACAGTCTGCTCTCTCAGTCTCCCACACAGTCTGCTCTCTCGCTCACCCGTACAGTCAGCTCTCTCACTCTCGCGCACAGTCTGCTCTCTCACTCTCGCGCACAGTCAGCTCTCTCACTCTCCCGCACAGTCAGCTCTCTCACTCTCGCGCACAGTCTGCTCTCTCACTCTCCCGCACAGTCTGCTCTCTCACTCTCGCGCACAGTCAGCTCTCTCATTCTCCCGCACAGTCTGCTCTCTCACTCTCCCGCACAGTCTGCTGTCTTACTCTCGCGCACAGTCTGCTCTCTCACTCTCCTGCACAGTCTGCTCTCTCACTCTCGCGCACATTCTGCTCTCTCACTCTCGCGCACAGTCTGCTCTCTCACTCTCACGCACAGTCAGCTCTCTCACTCTCGCGCACAGTCTGCTCTCTCACTCTCATGTACAGTCAGTTCTCTCGCTCTCCCGCACAGTCAGCTCTCTCACTCTCGCGCACAGTCAGCTCTCTCGCTCTCGCGCACAGTCAGCTCTCTCACTCTCCCGCACAGTCAGCTCTCTTGCTCTCGCGCGCAGTCTGCTCTCTCACTCTCGCGCACAGTCAGCTCTCTCACTCTCTAACACAGTCTGCTCTCTCAGTCTCGCGCACAGTCTGCTCTCTCAGTCTCCCACACAGTCTGCTCTCTCGCTCACCCGTACAGTCAGCTCTCTCACTCTCGCGCACAGTCTGCTCTCTCACTCTCGCGCACAGTCAGCTCTCTCACTCTCCCGCACAGTCAGCTCTCTCACTCTCGCGCACAGTCTGCTCTCTCACTCTCGCGCACAGTCTTCTCTCTCACTCTCGCGCACGGTCTGATCTCACATTCTCGCACACAATCTGCTCTCTCACTCTCCCGCACAGTCAGCTCTCTCACTCTCGTGCACAGTCAGCTCTCTTGCTCTCGCGCACAGTCTGCTCTCACTCTCCCGCACAGTCCGCTCTCTCGCTCTCGCGCACAGTCTGCTCTCACTCTCCCGCACAGTCTTCTCTCTCACTCTCTCGCACAGTCAGCTCTCTCACTCTCCCGCAGAGTCAGCTCTCTCAATCTCACGCACATTCTGCTCTCTCACTCTCGCGCACAGTCTGCTCTCTCACTCTCACACACAGTCAGCTCTCTCACTCTCGCGCACAGTCTGCTCTCTCACTCTCATTTACAGTCAGTTCTCTCGCTCTCCTGCACAGTCAGCTCTCTCACTCTCGCGCACAGTCAGCTCTCTCGCTCTCGCGCACAGTCAGCTCTCTCACTCTCCCGCACATCAGCTCTCTCACTCTCCCGCACAGTCAGCTCTCTCGCTCGCCCGCACAGTCAGCTCTCTCACTCTCGCGCACAGTCTGCTCTCTCACTCTCACGTACAGTCAGCTCTCTCACTCTCCCGCACAGTCTGCTCTCTCACTCTCACGCACAGTCTGCCCTCTGACTCTAGCGCACAGTCAGCTCACTTGCTCTCGCGCACAGTCAGCTCTCTCACTCTCACGTACAGTCTGCTCTCTCACTCTCCCGCACAGTCAGCTCTCTCTGTCTCCCTCACAGTCAGCTCTCTCGCTCTCGTGCACAGTCAGCTCTCTCACTCTGTCGCACAGTCAGCCCTCTCGCTCTCGCGCACAGTCAGCTCTCTCGCTCTCGCGCACAGTCAGCACTCTCACTCTCGCGCACAGTCTGCTCTCTCACTCTCGCACACAGTCTGCTCTCTCACTCTCGCGCACAGTCTGCTGTCTCACTCTCACGTACAGTCAGCCCTCTCACTCTTGCGCACAGTCTGCTCTCTCACTCTCGCGTACAGTCAGCTCTCTCGCTCTCGCGCACAGTCTGCTCTTTGACTCTCGCGCATAGCCTGCTCTCTCGCTCGCCCGCGCAGTCTGCTCTCTCACTCTCGCTCACAGTCTGCTCTCTCACTCTCGCGCACTGTCAGCTCTCTCACTCTCTCGCACAGTCAGCTCTCTCATTCTTGCTCACAGTCTGCTCTCTCACTCTCGCGCACAGCCTGCTCTCTCGCTCGCCCGCACAGTCTGCTCTCTCACTCTCGCTCACAGTCTGCTCTCTCACTCTCGCGCACAGTCAGCTCTCTCACTCTCTCGCAAAGTCAGCTCTCTCACTCTTGCTCACAGTCTGCTCTCTCACACTCGCGCACAGTCAGCTCTCTCACTCTCGCGCACAGTCTGCTCTCTCACTCTCACGCCCAGTCTGCTCTCTCACTCTCCCGCACAGTCTGCTCTCTCACTCTCCCGCTCAGTCTGCTCTCTCACTCTCGCGCACAGTCTGCTCTCTCACTCTCACGCACAGTCAGCTCTCTCACTCTCCCGCACAGTCTGCTCTCTCACTCTCCCGCACAGTCTGCTCTCTCACTCTCGTGCACAGTCTGCTGTCTCACTCTCCTGCACAGTCTGCTCTCTCACTCTCGCGCACATTCTGCTCTCTCACTCTCGTGCACAGTCTGCTCTCTCACTCTCCCGCACAGTCTGCTCTCTCGCTCTCCCGCACAGTCAGCTCTCTCACTCTCCCGCACAGTCAGCTCTCTCACTCTCGCTCACAGTCTGCTCTCTCACTCTCACGCGCAGTCAGCTCTCTCACTCTCGCGCACAGACTGCTCTCTCACTCTCACGTACAGTCAGTTCTCTAGCTCTCCCGCACAGTCAGCTCTCTCACTCTCGCGCACAGTCAACTCTCTCGCTCTCGCGCACAGTGAGCTGTCTCACTCTCGAGCACAGTCTGCTCTCTCACTCTCGTGCACAGTCTGCTCTCTCAGTCTCCCACACATTCTGCTCTCTCCCTCACCCGTACAGTCAGCTCTCTCACTCTCGCGCACAGTCTGCTCTCTCACTCTCGCGCACAGTCAGCTCTCTCACTCTCTCGCACAGTCTGCTCTCTCACTCTCGCGCACATTCTGCTCTCTCACTCTCGTGCACAGTCTGCTCTCTCACTCTCCCGCACAGTCTGCTCTCTCGCTCTCCCGCACAGTCAGCTCTCTCACTCTCCCGCACAGTCAGCTCTCTCACTCTCGCG
The DNA here is from genome assembly GCF_964194155.1 of Cetorhinus maximus. Classification (NCBI taxonomy): domain Eukaryota; kingdom Metazoa; phylum Chordata; class Chondrichthyes; order Lamniformes; family Cetorhinidae; genus Cetorhinus; species Cetorhinus maximus. The sequence goes on along the minus strand of NC_135892.1, from coordinate 38,998,251 downwards.
CACAGTCTGCTCTCTCACTCTCACGCGCAGTCAGCTCTCTCACTCTCGCGCACAGTCTGCTCTCTCACTCTCGCGCACGGTCTGATCTCACATTCTCGCACACAGTCTGCTCTCTCACTTCCCGCACAGTCAGCTCTCTCACTCTCGTGCACATTCAGCTCTCTTGCTCTCGCGCACAGTCTGCTCTCACTCTCCCGCACAGTCTGCTCTCTCGCTCTCGCGCACAGTCTGCTCTCATTCTCGCGCACAGTCTGCTCTCTGACTCTCGCGCACAGTCAGCTCTCTCACTCTCCCGCACAGTCAGCTCTCTCACTCTCGCGCACATTCTGCTCTCTCACTCTCGCGCACTGTCTGCTCTCTCACTCTCACACACAGTCAGCTCTCTCACTCTCGCGCACAGTCTGCTCTCTCACTCTCACTTACAGTCAGTTCTCTCGCTCTCCTGCACAGTCAGCTCTCTCACTCTCGCGCACAGTCAGCTCTCTCGCTCTCGCGCACAGCCAGCTCTCTCACTCTCCCGCACAGTCAGCTCTCTCGCTCTGCCACACAGTCAGCTCTCTCGCTCTCCCGCACAGTCAGCTCTCTCACTCTCGCGCACAGTCTGCTCTCTCACTCTCACGTACAGTCAGCTCTCTAGCTCATCCACACAGTCAGCTCTCTCACTCTCGCGCACAGTCAGCTCTCTCACTCTCGCGCACAGTCTGCTCTCTCACTCTCGCGCACAGTCTGCTCTCTCACTCTCGCGCACAGTCAGCTCTCTCACTCTCGCGCACAGTCTGCTCTTTCACCCTCGCGCACAGTCAGCTCTCTCAATCTCGCGCACAGTTAGCTCTCTCACTCTCGCGCACAATCTACTCTCTCACACTCGCGCACAGACTGCTCTCTCACTCTCGCGCACAGTCTGCTCTCTCACTCTCGCGCACAGTCTGCTCTCTCACTCTCGTGCACAGTCTGCTCTCTGACTCTCGCGCACAGTCTGACTCTCACTCTCGCGCACAGTCTGCTCTGTCACTCTCCTGCACAGTCTGCTCTCTCACTCTCGCGCACAGTCTGCTCTCTCACTCTCGCGCACAGTCTGCTCTCTCACTCTCCTGCACAGTCTGCTCTCTCACTCTCGCGCACAGTCTGCTCTCTCACTCTCGCGTACAGTCAGCTCTCTCGCTCTCGCGGACAGTCTGCTCTCTCACTCTCGTGTACAGTGAGCTCTCTCGCTCTCGCGCACATTCTGCTCTCTCACTCTCGCGCACAGTCTGCTCTCTCACTCTCACACACAGTCAGCTCTCTCACTCTCGCGCACAGTCTGCTCTCTCACTCTCACTTACAGTCAGTTCTCTCGCTCTCCTGCACAGTCAGCTCTCTCACTCTCGCGCACAGTCAGCTCTCTCGCTCTCGCGCACAGCCAGCTCTCTCACTCTCCCGCACAGTCAGCTCTCTCGCTCTGCCGCACAGTCAGCTCTCTCGCTCTCCCGCACAGTCAGCTCTCTCACTCTCGTGCACAGTCTGCTCTCTCACTCTCACGTACAGTCAGCTCTCTAGCTCATCCACACAGTCAGCTCTCTCACTCTCGCGCACAGTCAACTTTCTCACTCTCTCGCAGAGTCAGCTCTCTCCCTCTCGCGCACAGTCAGCTCACTCACTCTCGCGCACAGTCTGCTCTCACATTCTCGCGCCCAGTCTGCTCTCTCACTATCCCGCACAGTCTGCTCTCTGACTCTCGCGCACAGTCTGCTCTCTCACTCTCCTGCACAGCCTGCTCTCTCACTCTCACGCACAGTCTGCTCTCTCACTCTCGCGCACAGTCAGCTCTCTCACTCTCGCGCACAGTCAGCTCTCTCACTCTCGCGCACAGTCTGCTCTCTCACTCTCGCGCACAGTCTGCTCTCTCACTCTCACACACAGTCAGCTCTCTCACTCTCGCGCACATTCTGCTCTCTCACTCTCACTTACAGTCAGTTCTCTCGCTCTCCTGCACAGTCAGCTCTCTCACTCTCGCGCACAGTCAGCTCTCTCACTCTCGCGTACAGTCAGCTCTCTCACTCTCCCGCACAGTCAGCTCTCTCGCTCTCCCGCACAGTCAGCTCTCTCGCTCTCCCGCACAGTCAGCTCTCTCACTCTCGCGCACAGTCTGCTCTCTCACTCTCACGTACAGTCAGCTCTCTAGCTCATCCACACAGTCAGCTCTCTCACTCTCGCGCACAGTCAGCTTTCTCACTCTCTCGCAGAGTCAGCTCTCTCACTCTCCCGCTCAGTCAGCTCTCTCACTCTCGCGCACAGTCAGCTCTCTCACTCTCGAGCACTGTCTGCTCTCTCACTCTCGCGCACAGTCTGCTGTCTCACTCTCCCACACAGTCTGCTCTCTCGCTCTCACGCACAGTCTGCTCTCCCGCTCTCGCGCACAGTCAGCTCTCTCACACTCGCGCACAGTCAGCTCTCTCACTATCGCGCACAGTCAGCTCTCTCACTCTCACACACAGTCAGCTCTCTCACTCTCGCGCACAGTCAGCTCTCTCACTCTCCCGCACATTCAGCTCTATCGCTCTTTCACACAGTCAGCTCTCTCACTCTCACACACAGTCAGCTCTCTCACTCTCGCGCACAGTCAGCTCTATCGCTCTCGCGCACAGTCAGCTCTCTCGCTCTCGCGCACAGTCAGCTCTCTCGCTCTCGCGCACAGTCTGCTCTCTCACTCTTGCGCACAGTCTGCTCTCTCACTCTCGCGCACAGTCTGCTCTCTCATTCTCCCACATAGTCTGCTCTCTCACTCTCCCGCACAGTCTGCTCTCTCACTCTCACGCACAGTCTTCCCTCTCACTCTCGCGCACAGTCAGCTCTCTCGCTCTCGCGCAAAGTCAGATCTCTCACTCTCACGTAAAGTCTGCTCTCTCACTCTCGCGCAGATTCAGCTCTCTCAATCTCCCGCACAGTCAGCTCTCTCGCTCTCGCGCACAGTCAGCTCTCTCACTCTCCTGCACAGTCAGCCCTCTCGCTCTCGCGCACAGTCAGCTCTCTCGCTCTCGCGCACAGTCTGCTGTCTCACTCTCCCACACAGTCTGCTCTCTCGCTCTCACGCACAGTCTGCTCTCCCGCTCTCGCGCACAGTCAGCTCTCTCACACTCGCGCACAGTCAGCTCTCTCACTATCGCGCACAGTCAGCTCTCTCACTCTCACACACAGTCAGCTCTCTCACTCTCGCGCACAGTCAGCTCTCTCACTCTCCCGCACATTCAGCTCTATCGCTCTTTCACACAGTCAGCTCTCTCACTCTCACACACAGTCAGCTCTCTCACTCTCGCGCACAGTCAGCTCTATCGCTCTCGCGCACAGTCAGCTCTCTCGCTCTCGCGCACAGTCAGCTCTCTCGCTCTCGCGCACAGTCTGCTCTCTCACTCTTGCGCACAGTCTGCTCTCTCACTCTCGCGCACAGTCTGCTCTCTCATTCTCCCACATAGTCTGCTCTCTCACTCTCCCGCACAGTCTGCTCTCTCACTCTCACGCACAGTCTTCCCTCTCACTCTCGCGCACAGTCAGCTCTCTCGCTCTCGCGCAAAGTCAGATCTCTCACTCTCACGTAAAGTCTGCTCTCTCACTCTCGCGCAGATTCAGCTCTCTCAATCTCCCGCACAGTCAGCTCTCTCGCTCTCGCGCACAGTCAGCTCTCTCACTCTCCTGCACAGTCAGCCCTCTCGCTCTCGCGCACAGTCAGCTCTCTCGCTCTCACGCACAGTCAGCACTCTCACTCTCGCGCACAGTCTGCTCTCTCACTCTCGCGCACAGTCTGCTCTCTCACTCTCGCGCACAGTCTGCTCAATCACTCTCGCGCACAGTCTGCTCTCTCACTCTCGCGCACAGTCTGCTCTCTCACTCTTCCGCACATCAGCTCTCTCGCTCTCGTGCACAGTCTGCTCTCTCACTCTCGCGCACAGTCTGCTCTCTCATTCTCCCACATAGTCTGCTCTCTCACTCTCCCGCACACTCTGCTCTCTCACTCTCACGCACAGTCTTCCCTCTCACTCTCGCGCACAGTCAGCTCTCTCGCTCTCGCGCAAAGTCAGATCTCTCACTCTCACATAAAGTCTGCTCTCTCACTCTCGCGCAGATTCAGCTCTCTCGCGCTCGAGCACAGTCAGCTCTCTCAATCTCCCGCACAGTCAGCTCTCTCGCTCTCGCGCACAGTCAGCTCTCTCACTCTCCTGCACAGTCAGCCCTCTCGCTCTCGCGCACAGTCAGCTCTCTCGCTCTCACGCACAGTCAGCACTCTCACTCTCGCGCACAGTCTGCTCTCTCACTCTCGCGCACAGTCTGCTCTCTCACTCTCGCACACAGTCTGCTCAATCACTCTCGCGCACAGTCTGCTCTCTCACTCTCGCTCACAGTCTGCTCTCTCTCTCTCCCGCACAGTCAGCTCTCTCGCTCTCCTGCACAGTCTGCTCTCTCACTCTCCCGCACAGTCTGCTCTCTCACTCTCCCGCACAGTCGGATCTCTCACTCTCCCTCACAGTCTGCTCTCTCACTCTCGCGTACAGTCAGCTCTCTCACTCTCGCGCACAGTCAGCTCTCTCACTCTCGCGCACAGTCTGCTCTCTCACTCTCGCGCACAGTCTACTCTCTCACTCTCGCGCACAGTCAGCTCTCTCGCTCTCGCGCACAGTCTGCTCTCTCACCCTCGCGCACAGTCAGCTCTCTCACTCTCGCGCACAGTCAGCTCTCTCACTCTCGCGCACAGTCTGCTCTCTCACTCTCGCGCACAGTCTTCTCTCTCACTCTCGCGCACAGTCTGCTCTCTCACTCTCGCGCACAGTCTGCTCTCTCACTCTCGCGCACAGTCTGCTCAATCACTCTCGCGCACAGTCTGCTCTCTCACTCTCGCGCACAGTCTGCTCTCTCACTCTTCCGCACATCAGCTCTCTCGCTCTCGTGCACAGTCTGCTCTCTCACTCTCGCGCACAGTCTGCTCTCTCATTCTCCCACATAGTCTGCTCTCTCACTCTCCCGCACAGTCTGCTCTCTCACTCTCACGCACAGTCTTCCCTCTCACTCTCGCGCACAGTCAGCTCTCTCGCTCTCGCGCAAAGTCAGATCTCTCACTCTCACATAAAGTCTGCTCTCTCACTCTCGCGCAGATTCAGCTCTCTCGCGCTCGAGCACAGTCAGCTCTCTCAATCTCCCGCACAGTCAGCTCTCTCGCTCTCGCGCACAGTCAGCTCTCTCACTCTCCTGCACAGTCAGCCCTCTCGCTCTCGCGCACAGTCAGCTCTCTCGCTCTCACGCACAGTCAGCACTCTCACTCTCGCGCACAGTCTGCTCTCTCACTCTCGCGCACAGTCTGCTCTCTCACTCTCGCACACAGTCTGCTCAATCACTCTCGCGCACAGTCTGCTCTCTCACTCTCGCTCACAGTCTGCTCTCTCTCTCTCCCGCACAGTCAGCTCTCTCGCTCTCCTGCACAGTCTGCTCTCTCACTCTCCCGCACAGTCTGCTCTCTCACTCTCCCGCACAGTCGGATCTCTCACTCTCCCTCACAGTCTGCTCTCTCACTCTCGCGTACAGTCAGCTCTCTCACTCTCGCGCACAGTCAGCTCTCTCACTCTCGCGCACAGTCTGCTCTCTCACTCTCGCGCACAGTCTACTCTCTCACTCTCGCGCACAGTCAGCTCTCTCGCTCTCGCGCACAGTCTGCTCTCTCACCCTCGCGCACAGTCAGCTCTCTCACTCTCGCGCACAGTCAGCTCTCTCACTCTCGCGCACAGTCTGCTCTCTCACTCTCGCGCACAGTCTTCTCTCTCACTCTCGCGCACAGTCTGCTCTCTCACTCTCGCGCACAGTCTGCTCTCTCACTCTCGCGCACAGTCAGCTCTCTCACTCTCGCGCACAGTCAGCTATCTCACTATCGCGCACAGTCAGCTCTCTCACTCTCGCGCACAGTCTGCTCTCTCACTCTCACGTACAGTCAGCTCTCTAGCTCATCCACACATTCAGCTCTCTCACTCTCGCGCACAGTCAGCTTTCTCACTCTCTCGCAGAGTCAGCTCTCTCACTCTCGCGCACAGTCAGCTCTCTCACTCTCGCGCGCGGTCAGCTCTCTCACTCTCGAGCACTGTCTGCTCTCTCACTCTCGCGCACAATCTGCTGTCTCACTCTCCCACACAGTCTGCTCTCTCGCTCTCACGCACAGTCTGCTCTCCCACTCTCGCGTAAACAGTCTGCTCTCTCACTCTCGCTCACAGTCAGCTCTCTCACTATCGTGCACAGTCAGCTCTCTCACTCTCACACACAGTCAGCTCTCTCACTCTCGCGCACAATTAGCTCTCTCACTCTCACGTAAAGTCTGCTCTCTCACTCTCGCGCAGATTCAGCTCTCTCAATCTCCCGCACAGTCAGCTCTCTCGCTCTCGTGCACAGTCAGCTCTCTCACTCTCCTGCACAGTCAGCCCTCTCGCTCTCGCGCACAGTCAGCTCTTTCGCTCTCGCGCACAGTCAGCACTCTCACTCTCCTGCACAGTCTGCTCTCTCACTCTCGCGCACAGTCTGCTCTCTCACTCTCGCGCACAGTCTGCTCTATCACTCTCGCGCACAGTCTGCTCTCTCACTCTCGCGCACAGTCTGCTCTCTCACTCTCCTGCACAGTCAGCTCTCTCGCTCTCCTGCACAGTCTGCTCTCTCACTCTCCTGCACAGTTTGCTCTCTCACTCTCCCGCACAGTCGGATCTCTCACTCTCCCGCACAGTCTGCTCTCTCACTCTCGCGTACAGTCAGCTCTCTCACTCTCGCGCACAGTCAGCTCTCTCACTCTCGCGCACAGTCTGCTCTCTCACTCTCGCACACAGTCTGCTCTCTCACTCTCGCGCACAGTCAGCTCTCTCGCTCTCGCGCACAGTCTGCTCTCTCACCCTCGCGCACAGTCAGCTCTCTCACTCTCGCGCACAGTCAGCTCTCTCACTCTCGCGCACAGTCTGCTCTCTCACTCTCGCGCACAGTCTGCTCTCTCACTCTCGCGCACAGTCTGCTCTCTCACTCTCGCGCACAGTCAGCTCTCTCACTCTCGCGCACAGTCAGCTCTCTCACTATCGCGCAGAGACAGCTCTCTCACCCTCGTGCACAGTCAGCTCTCTCGCTCTCCCGCACAGTCTGATCTCTCGCTTTCACGCGCAGTCTGCTCTCTAACTCTCGCGCACAGTCAGCTCTCTCGCTCTCGCGCTCAGTCAGCTCACTCACTCTCGCGCACAGTCTGCTCTCACTCTCTCGCGCACAGTCTGCTCTCTCACTCTCCCGCACAGTCTGCTCTCTCACTCTCGCGCACAGTCTGCTCTCTCACTCTCCTGCACAGTCTGCTCTCTCACTCTCACGCACAGTCTGCTCTCTCACTCTCGCGCACAGTCCGCTCTCTTGCTGTCGCGCACAGTCAGCTCTCTCACTCTCACGTGCAGTCAGCTCTCTCACTCTCGCGCACAGTCAGCTCTCTCAGTCTCCCGCACAGTCAGCTCTATCGCTCTCGCGCACAGCCAACTGTCTCGCTCTCACGCACAGTCAGCTCTCTCACACTCCCGCACAGTCTGCTCTCTCACTCTCCCGCACAGTCTGCTCTCTCACTCTCACGCACAGTCTGCCCTCTGACTCTAGCGCACAGTCAGCTCACTCGCTCTCGCGCACAGTCAGCTCTCTCACTCTCACGTACAGTCTGCTCTCTCACTCTCCCGCACAGTCTGATCTCTCCGTCTCCCGCACAGTCTGCTCTCTCACTCTCGCGCACAGTCTCCTCTCTCAGTCTCGCGCACAGTCTGCTCTCTCACTCTTGCGCACAGTCTCATCTCTCACTCTCGCACACAGTCTGGTCTCTCACTCTCCCGCACAGTCTGCTCTCTCACTCTCCCGCACAGTCTGCTCTCTCACTCTCACGCACAGTCTGCCCTCTGACTCTAGCGCACAGTCAGCTCACTCGCTCTCGCGCACAGTCAGCTCTCTCACTCTCACGTACAGTCTGCTCTCTCACTCTCCCGCACAGTCAGCTCTCTCTCTCTCCCTCACAGTCAGCTCTCTCGCTCTCGTGCACAGTCAGCTCTCTCACTCTGTCGCACAGTCAGCCCTCTCGCTTTCGCGCACAGTCAGCTCTCTCGCTCTCGTGCACAGTCAGCACTCTCACTCTCGCGCACAGTCTGCTCTCTCACTCTTGCACACAGTCTACTCTCTCACTCTCGCGCACAGTCTGCTGTCTCACTCTCACGTACAGTCAGCCCTCTCACTCTTGCGCACAGTCTGCTCTCTCACTCTTGCGTACAGTCAGCTCTCTCGCTCTCGCGCACAGTCTGCTCTTTGACTCTCGCGCACAGCCTGCTCTCTCGCTCGCCCGCACAGTCTGCTCTCTCACTCTCGCTCACAGTCTGCTCTCTCACTCTCGCGAACTGTCAGCTCTCTCACTCTCTCGCACAGTCAGCTCTCTCATTCTTGCTCACAGTCTGCTCTCTCACTCTCGCGCACAGCCTGCTCTCTCGCTCGCCCGCACAGTCTGCTCTCTCACTCTCGCTCACAGTCTGCTCTCTCACTCTCGCGCACAGTCAGCTCTCTCACTCTCTCGCAAAGTCAGCTCTCTCACTCTTGCTCACAGTCTGCTCTCTCACACTCGCGCACAGTCAGCTCTCTCACTCTCGCGCACAGTCTGCTCTCTCACTCTCACGCCCAGTCTGCTCTCTCACTCTCCCGCACAGTCTGCTCTCTCACTCTCCCGCTCAGTCTGCTCTCTCACTCTCGCGCACAGTCTTCTCTCTCACTCTCACGCACAGTCAGCTCTCTCACTCTCCCGCACAGTCTGCTCTCTCACTCTCCCGCACAGTCTGCTCTCTCACTCTCGCGCACAGTCTGCTCTCTCACTCTCCTGCACAGTCTGCTCTCTCACTCTCGCGCACATTCTGCTCTCTCACTCTCGTGCACAGTCTGCTCTCTCACTCTCCGGCACAGTCTGCTCTCTCGCTCTCCCGCACAGTCAGCTCTCTCACTCTCCCGCACAGTCAGCTCTCTCACTCTCGCGCACAGTCTGCTCTCTCACTCTCACGCGCAGTCAGCTCTCTCACTCTCGCGCACAGACTGCTCTCTCACTCTCGCGCACAGTCAGCTCTCTCACTCTCCCGCACAGTCTGCTCTCTCACTCTCGCGCACATTCTGCTCTCTCACTCTCGTGCACAGTCTGCTCTCTCACTCTCCCGCACAGTCTGCTCTCTCACTCTCCCGCACAGTCAGCTCTCTCACTCTCGCGCACAGTCTGCTCTCTCACTCTCACGCGCAGTCAGCTCTCTCACTCTCGCGCACAGTCTGCTCTCTCACTCTCGCGCACGGTCTGATCTCACATTCTCGCACACAGTCTGCTCTCTCACTTCCCGCACAGTCAGCTCTCTCACTCTCGTGCACATTCAGCTCTCTTGCTCTCGCGCACAGTCTGCTCTCACTCTCCCGCACAGTCTGCTCTCTCGCTCTCGCGCACAGTCTGCTCTCACTCTCGCGCACAGTCTGCTCTCTGACTCTCGCGCACAGTCAGCTCTCTCACTCTCCCGCACAGTCAGCTCTCTCACTCTCGCGCACATTCTGCTCTCTCACTCTCGCGCACTGTCTGCTCTCTCACTCTCACACACAGTCAGCTCTCTCACTCTCGCGCACAGTCTGCTCTCTCACTCTCACTTACAGTCAGTTCTCTCGCTCTCCTGCACAGTTAGCTCTCTCACTCTCGCGCACAGTCAGCTCTCTCGCTCTCGCGCACAGTCAGCTCTCTTGCTCTCCTGCACAGTCAGCTCTCTCACTCTCGCGCACAGTCTGCTCTCTCACTCTCACGTACAGTCAGCTCTCTAGCTCATCCACACAGTCAGCTCTCTCACTCTCGCGCACAGTCAACTTTCTCACACTCTCGCAGTGTCAGCTCTCTCCCTCTCGCGCACAGTCAGCTCACTCACTCTCGCGCACAGTCTGCTCCCACATTCTTGCGCCCAGTCGGCTCTCTCACTCTCCCGCACAGTCTGCTCTCTGACTCTCGCGCACAGTCTGCTCTCTCACTCTCCTGCACAGTCTGCTCTCTCACTCTCACGCACAGTCTGCTCTCTCACTCTCGCGCACAGTCAGCTCTCTCACTCTCGCGCACAGTCAGCTCTCTCACTCTCGCGCACAGTCTGCTCTCTCACTCTCGCGCACAGTCTGCTCTCTCACTCTCGCGCACAGTCAGCTCTCTCACTCTCGCGCACAGTCTGCTCTTTCACCCTCGCGCACAGTCAGCTCTCTCAATCTCGCGCACAGTTAGCTCTCTCACTCTCGCGCACAATATACTCTCTCACACTCGCGCACAGACTGCTCTCTCACTCTCGCGCACAGTCTGCTCTCTCACTCTCGCGCACAGTCTGCTCTCTCACTCTCGTGCACAGTCTGCTCTCTGACTCTCGCGCACAGTCTGACTCTCACTCTCGCGCACAGTCTGCTCTGTCACTCTCCTGCACAGTCTGCTCTCTCACTCTCGCGCACAGTCTGCTCTCTCACTCTCGCGCACAGTCTGCTCTCTCACTCTCGTGCACAGTCTGCTCTCTGACTCTCGCGCACAGTCTGACTCTCACTCTCGCGCACAGTCTGCTCTGTCACTCTCCTGCACAGTCAGCTCTCTCGCTCTCGCGGACAGTCTGCTCTCTCACTCTCGTGTACAGTGAGCTCTCTCGCTTTCGCGCACAGTCTGCTGTCTCACTCTCGCGTACAGTCAGCTATCTCGCTCTCGCGCACAGTCTGCTCTCTCACTCTCGCGTACAGTCAGCTCTCTCGCTCTCACGCACAGTCTGCTCTTTCCCTCTCGCGCACAGCCTGCTCTCTCGCTCGCCAGCACAGACTGCTCTCTCACTCTCGCTCACAGTCTGTTCTCTCACTCTCGCGCACAATCAGCTCTCTCACTCTCTCGCAGAGTCAGCTCTCTCCTTCTTGCTCACAGTCTGCTCTCTCACTCTCGCGCACAGCCTGCTCTCTCGCTCGCACGCACAGTCTGCTCTCTCAGTCTCGTTCACAGTCTGCTCTCTCACTCTCGCGCACAGTCAGCTCTCTCACTCTCTCGCACAGTCAGCTCTCTCACTCTCGCGAAAGGTCAGCTCTCTCACTCTCGCTCACAGTCTGCTCTCTCGCACTCGCGCACAGTCAGCTCTCTCACTCTCGCGCACAGTCTGCTCTCTCACTCTCGCACAGTCTGCTCTCTCACTCTCCCGCACAGTCTGCTCTCTCACTCTCGCGCACAGTCAGCTCTCTCATTCTCCCGCACAGTCTGCTCTCTCACTCTCCCGCACAGTCTGCTCTCTTACTCTCGCGCACAGTCTGCTCTCTCACTCTCCTGCACAGTCTGCTCTCTCACTCTCACGCACATTCTGCTCTCTCATTCTCGTGCACAGTCTGCTCTCTCACTCTCCCGCACAGTCTGCTCTCTCGCTCTCCCGCACAGTCAGCTCTCTCACTCTCGCGCACAGTCTGCTCTCTCACTCTCACGCACAGTCAGCTCTCTCACTCTCGCGCACAGTCTGCTCTCTCACTCTCATGTACAGTCAGTTCTCTCGCTCTCCCGCACAGTCAGCTCTCTCACTCTCGGGCACAGTCAGCTCTCTCGCTCTCGCGCACAGTCAGCTCTCTCACTCTCCCGCACAGTCAGCTCTCTTGCTCTCGCGCACAGTCTGCTCTCTCACTCTCGCGCACAGTCAGCTCTCTCACTCTCTAACACAGTCTGCTCTCTCAGTCTCGCTCACAGTCTGCTCTCTCAGTCTCCCACACAGTCTGCTCTCTCGCTCACCCGTACAGTCAGCTCTCTCACTCTCGCGCACAGTCTGCTCTCTCACTCTCGTGCACAGTCAGCTCTCTCACTCTCCCGCACAGTCAGCTCTCTCACTCTCGCGCACAGTCTGCTCTCTCACTCTCGCGCACAGTCTGCTCTCTCACTCTCGCGCACGGTCTGATCTCACATTCTCGCACACAGTCTGCTCTCTCACTCTCCCGCACAGTCAGCTCTCTCACTCTCGTGCACAGTCAGCTCTCTTGCTCTCGCGCACAGTCTGCTCTCACTCTCCCGCACAGTCCGCTCTCTCGCTCTCGCGCACAGTCTGCTCTCACTCTCCCGCACAGTCTTCTCTCTCACTCTCTCGCACAGTCAGCTCTCTCACTCTCCCGCAGAGTCAGCTCTCTCAATCTCACGCACATTCTGCTCTCTCACTCTCGCGCACAGTCTGCTCTCTCACTCTCACACACAGTCAGCTCTCTCACTCTCGCGCACAGTCTGCTCTCTCACTCTCATTTACAGTCAGTTCTCTCGCTCTCCTGCACAGTCAGCTCTCTCACTCTCGCGCACAGTCAGCTCTCTCGCTCTCGCGCACAGTCAGCTCTCTCACTCTCCCGCACAGTCAGCTCTCTCACTCTCCCGCACAGTCAGCTCTCTCGCTCGCCCGCACAGTCAGCTCTCTCACTCTCGCGCACAGTCTGCTCTCTCACTCTCACGTACAGTCAGCTCTCTCACTCTCCCGCACAGTCTGCTCTCTCACTCTCACGCACAGTCTGCCCTCTGACTCTAGCGCACAGTCAGCTCACTCGCTCTCGCGCACAGTCAGCTCTCTCACTCTCACGTACAGTCTGCTCTCTCACTCTCCCGCACAGTCAGCTCTCTCTGTCTCCCTCACAGTCAGCTCTCTCGCTCTCCTGCACAGTCAGCTCTCTCACTCTGTCGCACAGTCAGCCCTCTCGCTCTCGCGCACAGTCAGCTCTCTCGCTCTCGCGCACAGTCAGCACTCTCACTCTCGCGCACAGTCTGCTCTCTCACTCTCGCACACAGTCTGCTCTCTCACTCTCGCGCACAGTCTGCTGTCTCACTCTCACGTACAGTCAGCCCTCTCACTCTTGCGCACAGTCTGCTCTCTCACTCTCGCATACAGTCAGCTCTCTCGCTCTCGCGCACAGTCTGCTCTTTGACTCTCGCGCATAGCCTGCTCTCTCGCTCGCCCGCGCAGTCTGCTCTCTCACTCTCGCTCACAGTCTGCTCTCTCACTCTCGCGCACTGTCAGCTCTCTCACTCTCTCGCACAGTCAGCTCTCTCATTCTTGCTCACAGTCTGCTCTCTCACTCTCGCGCACAGCCTGCTCTCTCGCTCGCCCGCACAGTCTGCTCTCTCACTCTCGCGCACAGTCTGCTCTCTCACTCTCGCGCACAGTCAGCTCTCTCACTCTCGCGCACAGTCTGCTCTTTCACCCTCGCGCACAGTCAGCTCTCTCAATCTCGCGCACAGTTAGCTCTCTCACTCTCGCGCACAAAATACTCTCTCACACTCGCGCACAGACTGCTCTCTCACTCTCGCGCACAGTCTGCTCTCTCACTCTCGCGCACAGTCTGCTCTCTCACTCTCGTGCACAGTCTGCTCTCTGACTCTCGCGCACAGTCTGACTCTCACTCTCGCGCACAGTCTGCTCTGTCACTCTCCTGCACAGTCTGCTCTCTCACTCTCGCGCACAGTCTGCTCTCTCACTCTCGCGCACAGTCTGCTCTCTCACTCTCGTGCACAGTCTGCTCTCTGACTCTCGCGCACAGTCTGACTCTCACTCTCGCGCACAGTCTGCTCTGTCACTCTCCTGCACAGTCAGCTCTCTCGCTCTCGCGGACAGTCTGCTCTCTCACTCTCGTGTACAGTGAGCTCTCTCGCTCTCGCGCACAGTCTGCTGTCTCACTCTCGCGTACAGTCAGCTATCTCGCTCTCGCGCACAGTCTGCTCTCTCACTCTCGCGTACAGTCAGCTCTCTCGCTCTCACGCACAGTCTGCTCTTTCCCTCTCGCGCACAGCCTGCTCTCTCGCTCGCCAGCACAGTCTGCTCTCTCACTCTCGCTCACAGTCTGTTCTCTCACTCTCGCGCACAATCAGCTCTCTCACTCTCTCGCAGAGTCAGCTCTCTCCTTCTTGCTCGCAGTCTGCTCTCTCACTCTCGCGCACAGCCTGCTCTCTCGCTCGCACGCACAGTCTGCTCTCTCAGTCTCGTTCACAGTCTGCTCTCTCACTCTCGCGCACAGTCAGCTCTCTCACTCTCTCGCACAGTCAGCTCTCTCACTCTCGCGAAAAGTCAGCTCTCTCACTCTCGCTCACAGTCTGCTCTCTCGCACTCGCGCACAGTCAGCTCTCTCACTCTCGCGCACAGTCTGCTCTCTCACTCTCGCACAGTCTGCTCTCTCACTCTCCCGCACAGTCTGCTCTCTCACTCTCGTGCACAGTCAGCTCTCTCATTCTCCCGCACAGTCTGCTCTCTCACTCTCCCGCACAGTCTGCTCTCTTACTCTCGCGCACAGTCTGCTCTCTCACTCTCCTGCACAGTCTGCTCTCTCACTCTCGCGCACATTCTGCTCTCTCACTCTCGTGCACAGTCTGCTCTCTCACTCTCCCGCACAGTCTGCTCTCTCGCTCTCCCGCACAGTCAGCTCTCTCACTCTCGCGCACAGTCTGCTCTCTCACTCTCACGCACAGTCAGCTCTCTCACTCTCGCGCACAGTCTGCTCTCTCACTCTCATGTACAGTCAGTTCTCTCGCTCTCCCGCACAGTCAGCTCTCTCACTCTCGCGCACAGTCAGCTCTCTCGCTCTCGCGCACAGTCAGCTCTCTCACTCTCCCGCACAGTCAGCTCTCTTGCTCTCGCGCACAGTCTGCTCTCTCACTCTCGCGCACAGTCAGCTCTCTCACTCTCTAACACAGTCTGCTCTCTCAGTCTCGCTCACAGTCTGCTCTCTCAGTCTCCCACACAGTCTGCTCTCTCGCTCACCCGTACAGTCAGCACTCTCATTCTCGCGCACAGTCTGCTCTCTCACTCTCGCGCACAGTCAGCTCTCTCACTCTCCCGCACAGTCAGCTCTCTCACTCTCGCGCACAGTCTGCTCTCTCACTCTCGCGCGCAGTCTGCTCTCTCACTCTCGCGCACGGTCTGATCTCACATTCTCGCACACAGTCTGCTCTCTCACTCTCCCGCACAGTCAGCTCTCTCACTCTCGTGCACAGTCAGCTCTCTTGCTCTCGCGCACAGTCTGCTCTCACTCTCCCGCACAGTCCGCTCTCTCGCTCTCGCGCACAGTCTGCTCTCACTCTCCCGCACAGTCTTCTCTCTCACTCTCTCGCACAGTCAGCTCTCTCACTCTCCCGCAGAGTCAGCTCTCTCAATCTCACGCACATTCTGCTCTCTCACTCTCGCGCACAGTCTGCTCTCTCACTCTCACACACAGTCAGCTCTCTCACTCTCGCGCACAGTCTGCTCTCTCACTCTCATTTACAGTCAGTTCTCTCGCTCTCCTGCACAGTCAGCTCTCTCACTCTCGCGCACAGTCAGCTCTCTTGCTCTCGCGCACAGTCAGCTCTCTCACTCTCCCGCACAGTCAGCTCTCTCACTCTCCCGCACAGTCAGCTCTCTCGCTCGCCCGCACAGTCAGCTCTCTCACTCTCGCGCACAGTCTGCTCTCTCACTCTCACGTACAGTCAGCTCTCTCACTCTCCCGCACAGTCTGCTCTCTCACTCTCACGCACAGTCTGCCCTCTGACTCTAGCGCACAGTCAGCTCACTCGCTCTCGCGCACAGTCAGCTCTCTCACTCTCACGTACAGTCTGCTCTCTCACTCTCCCGCACAGTCAGCTCTCTCTGTCTCCCTCACAGTCAGCTCTCTCGCTCTCGTGCACAGTCAGCTCTCTCACTCTGTCGCACAGTCAGCCCTCTCGCTCTCGCGCACAGTCAGCTCTCTCGCTCTCGCGCACAGTCAGCACTCTCACTCTCGCGCACAGTCTGCTCTCTCACTCTCGCACACAGTCTGCTCTCTCACTCTCGCGCACAGTCTGCTGTCTCACTCTCACGTACAGTCAGCCCTCTCACTCTTGCGCACAGTCTGCTCTCTCACTCTCGCATACAGTCAGCTCTCTCGCTCTCGCGCACAGTCTGCTCTTTGACTCTCGCGCATAGCCTGCTCTCTCGCTCACCCGCGCAGTCTGCTCTCTCACTCTCGCTCACAGTCTGCTCTCTCACTCTCGCGCACTGTCAGCTCTCTCACTCTCTCGCACAGTCAGCTCTCTCATTCTTGCTCACAGTCTGCTCTCTCACTCTCGCGCACAGCCTGCTCTCTCGCTCGCCCGCACAGTCTGCTCTCTCACTCTCGCTCACAGTCTGCTCTCTCACTCTCGTGCACAGTCAGCTCTCTCACTCTCTCGCAAAGTCAGCTCTCTCACTCTTGCTCACAGTCTGCTCTCTCACACTCATGCACAGTCTGCTCTCTCACACTCACGCACAGTCAGCTCTCTCACTCTCCCGCACAGTCTGCTCTCTCGGTCTCGCGCACAGTCTGCTCTCACTCTCGCGCACAGTCTGCTCTCTGACTCTCGCGCACAGTCAGCTCTCTCACTCTCCCGCACAGTCAGCTCTCTCACTCTCGCTCACATTCTGCTCTCTCACTCTCGCGCACTGTCTGCTCTCTCACTCTCACACACAGTCAGCTCTCTCACTCTCGCGCACAGTCTGCTCTCTCACTCTCACTTACAGTCAGTTCTCTCGCTCTCCTGCACAGTCAGCTCTCTCACTCTCGCGCACAGTCAGCTCTCTCGCTCTCGCGCACAGCCAGCTCTCTCACTCTCCCGCACAGTCAGCTCTCTCGCTCTGCCACACAGTCAGCTCTCTCGCTCTCCCGCACAGTCAGCTCTCTCACTCTCGCGCACAGTCTGCTCTCTCACTCTCACGTACAGTCAGCTCTCTAGCTACTCCACACAGTCAGCTCTCTCACTCTCGCGCACAGTCAACTTTCTCACACTCTCGCAGTGTCAGCTCTCTCCCTCTCGCGCACAGTCAGCTCACTCACTCTCGCGCACAGTCTGCTCTCACATTCTTGCGCCCAGTCGGCTCTCTCACTCTCCCGCACAGTCTGCTCTCTGACTCTCGCGCACAGTCTGCTCTCTCACTCTCCTGCACAGTCTGCTCTCTCACTCTCACGCACAGTCTGCTCCCTCACTCTCGCGCACAGTCAGCTCTCTCACTCTCGCGCACAGTCAGCTCTCTCACTCTCGCGCACAGTCTGCTCTCTCACTCTCGCGCACAGTCTGCTCTCTCACTCTCGCGCACAGTCAGCTCTCTCACTCTCGCGCACAGTCTGCTCTTTCACCCTCGCGCACAGTCAGCTCTCTCAATCTCGCGCACAGTTAGCTCTCTCACTCTCGCGCACAATCTACTCTCTCACACTCGCGCACAGACTGCTCTCTCACTCTCGCGCACAGTCTGCTCTCTCACTCTCGCGCACAGTCTGCTCTCTCACTCTCGTGCACAGTCTGCTCTCTGACTCTCGCGCACAGTCTGACTCTCACTCTCGCGCACTGTCTGCTCTATCACTCTCCTGCACAGTCTGCTCTTTCACTCTCGCGCACAGTCTGCTCTCTCACTCTCGCGCACAGTCTGCTCTCTCACTCTCACGCACAGTCAGCTCTCTCACTCTCGCGCACAGTCTGCTCTCTCACTCTCATGTACAGTCAGTTCTCTCGCTCTCCCGCACAGTCAGCTCTCTCACTCTCGCGCACAGTCAGCTCTCTCGCTCTCGCGCACAGTCAGCTCTCTCACTCTCCCGCACAGTCAGCTCTCTTGCTCTCGCGCACAGTCTGCTCTCTCACTCTCGCGCACAGTCAGCTCTCTCACTCTCTAACACAGTCTGCTCTCTCAGTCTCGCTCACAGTCTGCTCTCTCAGTCTCCCACACAGTCTGCTCTCTCGCTCACCCGTACAGTCAGCACTCTCACTCTCGCGCACAGTCTGCTCTCTCACTCTCGCGCACAGTCAGCTCTCTCACTCTCCCGCACAGTCAGCTCTCTCACTCTCGCGCACAGTCTGCTCTCTCACTCTCGCGCACAGTCTGCTCTCTCACTCTCGCGCACGGTCTGATCTCACATTCTCGCACACAGTCTGCTCTCTCACTCTCCCGCACAGTCAGCTCTCTCACTCTCGTGCACAGTCAGCTCTCTTGCTCTCGCGCACAGTCTGCTCTCACTCTCCCGCACAGTCCGCTCTCTCGCTCTCGCGCACAGTCTGCTCTCACTCTCCCGCACAGTCTTCTCTCTCACTCTCTCGCACAGTCAGCTCTCTCACTCTCCCGCAGAGTCAGCTCTCTCAATCTCACGCACATTCTGCTCTCTCACTCTCGCGCACAGTCTGCTCTCTCACTCTCACACACAGTCAGCTCTCTCACTCTCGCGCACAGTCTGCTCTCTCACTCTCATTTACAGTCAGTTCTCTCGCTCTCCTGCACAGTCAGCTCTCTCACTCTCGCGCACAGTCAGCTCTCTTGCTCTCGCGCACAGTCAGCTCTCTCACTCTCCCGCACAGTCAGCTCTCTCACTCTCCCGCACAGTCAGCTCTCTCGCTCGCCCGCACAGTCAGCTCTCTCACTCTCGCGCACAGTCTGCTCTCTCACTCTCACGTACAGTCAGCTCTCTCACTCTCCCGCACAGTCTGCTCTCTCACTCTCACGCACAGTCTGCCCTCTGACTCTAGCGCACAGTCAGCTCACTCGCTCTCGCGCACAGTCAGCTCTCTCACTCTCACGTACAGTCTGCTCTCTCACTCTCCCGCACAGTCAGCTCTCTCTGTCTCCCTCACAGTCAGCTCTCTCGCTCTCCTGCACAGTCAGCTCTCTCACTCTGTCGCACAGTCAGCCCTCTCGCTCTCGCGCACAGTCAGCTCTCTCGCTCTCGCGCACAGTCAGCACTCTCACTCTCGCGCACAGTCTGCTCTCTCACTCTCGCACACAGTCTGCTCTCTCACTCTCGCGCACAGTCTGCTGTCTCACTCTCACGTACAGTCAGCCCTCTCACTCTTGCGCACAGTCTGCTCTCTCACTCTCGCATACAGTCAGCTCTCTCGCTCTCGCGCACAGTCTGCTCTTTGACTCTCGCGCATAGCCTGCTCTCTCGCTCACCCGCGCAGTCTGCTCTCTCACTCTCGCTCACAGTCTGCTCTCTCACTCTCGCGCACTGTCAGCTCTCTCACTCTCTCGCACAGTCAGCTCTCTCATTCTTGCTCACAGTCTGCTCTCTCACTCTCGCGCACAGCCTGCTCTCTCGCTCGCCCGCACAGTCTGCTCTCTCACTCTCGCTCACAGTCTGCTCTCTCACTCTCGCGCACAGTCAGCTCTCTCACTCTCTCGCAAAGTCAGCTCTCTCACTCTTGCTCACAGTCTGCTCTCTCACACTCGCGCACAGTCTGCTCTCTCACTCTCACGCCCAGTCTGCTCTCTCACTCTCCCGCACAGTCTGCTCTCTCACTCTCCCGCTCAGTCTGCTCTCTCACTCTCGCGCACAGTCTGCTCTCTCACTCTCACGCACAGTCAGCTCTCTCACTCTCCCGCACAGTCTGCTCTCTCACTCTCCCGCACAGTCTGCTCTCTCGGTCTCGCGCACAGTCTGCTCTCACTCTCGCGCACAGTCTGCTCTCTGACTCTCGCGCACAGTCAGCTCTCTCACTCTCCCGCACAGTCAGCTCTCTCACTCTCGCTCACATTCTGCTCTCTCACTCTCGCACACTGTCTGCTCTCTCACTCTCACACACAGTCAGCTCTCTCACTCTCGCGCACAGTCTGCTCTCTCACTCTCACTTACAGTCAGTTCTCTCGCTCTCCTGCACAGTCAGCTCTCTCACTCTCGCGCACAGTCAGCTCTCTCGCTCTCGCGCACAGCCAGCTCTCTCACTCTCCCGCACAGTCAGCTCTCTCGCTCTGCCACACAGTCAGCTCTCTCGCTCTCCCGCACAGTCAGCTCTCTCACTCTCGCGCACAGTCTGCTCTCTCACTCTCACGTACAGTCAGCTCTCTAGCTACTCCACACAGTCAGCTCTCTCACTCTCGCGCACAGTCAACTTTCTCACACTCTCGCAGTGTCAGCTCTCTCCCTCTCGCGCACAGTCAGCTCACTCACTCTCGCGCACAGTCTGCTCTCACATTCTTGCGCCCAGTCGGCTCTCTCACTCTCCCGCACAGTCTGCTCTCTGACTCTCGCGCACAGTCTGCTCTCTCACTCTCCTGCACAGTCTGCTCTCTCACTCTCACGCACAGTCTGCTCTCTCACTCTCGCGCACAGTCAGCTCTCTCACTCTCGCGCACAGTCAGCTCTCTCACTCTCGCGCACAGTCTGCTCTCTCACTCTCGCGCACAGTCTGCTCTCTCACTCTCGCGCACAGTCAGCTCTCTCACTCTCGCGCACAGTCTGCTCTTTCACCCTCGCGCACAGTCAGCTCTCTCAATCTCGCGCACAGTTAGCTCTCTCACTCTCGCGCACAATCTACTCTCTCACACTCGCGCACAGACTGCTCTCTCACTCTCGCGCACAGTCTGCTCTCTCACTCTCGCGCACAGTCTGCTCTCTCACTCTCGTGCACAGTCTGCTCTCTGACTCTCGCGCACAGTCTGACTCTCACTCTCGCGCACTGTCTGCTCTATCACTCTCCTGCACAGTCTGCTCTCTCACTCTCGCGCACAGTCTGCTCTCTCACTCTCGCGCACAGTCTGCTCTCTCACTCTCCTGCACAGTCTGCTCTCTCACTCTCGCGCACAGTCTGCTCTCTCACTCTCGCGTACAGTCAGCTCTCTCGCTCTCGCGGACAGTCTGCTCTCTCACTCTCACGCACAGTCTGCTCTGTCACTCTCGCGCACAGTCTGCTACCACACTCTCGCGCACAGTCTGCTCTCCTACTCTCGCGCAGTGTCTGCTCTCTTACTCTCCGGCACAGTCAACTCTCTCACTCTCACACACAGTTAGCTCTCTCACTCTCCCGCACAGTCAGCTCTCTCGCTCTCGCGCACAGTCAGCTCTCTCGCTCTCCCGCACAGTCAGCTCTCTCACTCTCCCGCACAATCAGCTCTCTCGCTCTCGCGCACAGTCTGCTCTCTCGCTCTCACGTACAGTCAGCTCTCTCGCTCTCACGCACAATCAGCTCTCTCACTCTCGCGCACAGTCACCTCTCTCACTCTCTCGCACAGTCAGCTCTCTCACTCTCGCGCACAGTCTGCTCTCTCACTCTCGCGCACAGTCAGCTGTCTCACTCTCGCGCACAGTCTGCTCTCTCACACTCACGCACAATCTGCCCTCTCACTCTCCTACACATTCTGCTCTCTCGCTCTCACGCACAGTCAGCTCTCTCTCTCTCGCGCACAGTCAGCTCTCTCGCCCTCGCGCACAATCTGCTCTGTCGCTCTCGCGTACAGTCAGCTCCCTCACTCTCGCGCACAGTCAGCTCTCTCATTCTTGCGCACAGTCTACTCTCTCACTCTCGCGCACAGTCTGCTCTCTCATTCTCCCGCACAGTCTGCTCTCTCGCTCTCCCGCACAGTCTGCTCTCTCACTCTCTTGCACAGTCTGCTCTCTCACTCTCCCGCACAGTCAGCTCTCTCACTCTCGCGCACAGTCTGCTCTCTCACTTTCGCGCACAGTCTGCTCTCTCACTCTTGCGTGCAGTCTGCTCTCTCACTCTCGCGCACAGTCAGCTCTCTCACTCTCGCGCACAGTCACCTCTCTCAATCTCGCATACAGTCAGCTCTCTCACTCTCGCGCACAGTCTGCTCTCTCACTCTCGTGCACAGTCTGCTCTCACACTCTCGCGCACGGTCTGATCTCACATTCTCGCGCACAGTCTGCTCTCTCACTCTACCGCACAGTCAGCTCTCTCAATCTGACGTACAGTCAGCTCTCTTGCTCTCCCACACAGTCAGCTCCCTCACTCTCGTGCACAGTCAGCTCTCACGCTCTCGCGCACAGTCAGCTCTATCACTCTCCCTCTCAGTTAGCTCTCTCTCTCTCCCGCACAGTCAGCTCTCTCACTCTCCCGCACAGTCAGCTCTCTCACTCTCGCGCACAGTCTGCTCTCTCACTCTCGCGCACAGTCAGCTCTCTCGCTCTCCCGCACAGTCAGCTCTCTCACTCTCCCGCACAGTCAGCTCTCTCACTCTCATGCACAGTCTGCTCTCTCACTCTCACGTACAGTCAGCTGTCTCGCTCTCCCGCACAGTCAGCTCTCTCACTCTCGCGCACAGTCAGCTCTCTGACTCTCTCGCACAGTCAGCTCTCTCACTCTCGCGCACAGTCTGCTCTCTCACTATCGTGCACAATCTGCTCTCTCACTCTCCCACACAGTCTGCTCTCTCGCTCTCAAGCACAGTCTGCTCTCTCACTCTCGCGCACAGTCAGCTCTCTCACTCTCGCGCACAGTCAGCTCTCTCACTCTCACGCACAGTCAGCTCTCTCGCTCTCCCGCACAGTCTGCTCTCTCGCTCTCCCGTACAGTCTGCTCTCTCACTCTCGCGCACAGTCAGCTCTCTCGCTCTCGCGCACAGTCAGCTCTCTCACTCTCGCGCACAGTCAGCTCTCTCACTCTCACGCACAGTCAGCTCTCTCAGTCTCTCGCACAGTCAGCTCTCCCGCTGTCGCGCACAGTCTGCTCTCTCGCTCTCGCGTACAGTCTGCTCCCTCACACTCGCGCAAAGTCAGCTCTCTCACTCTCGCGCACAGTCTGCTCTCTCACCCTCGTGCACAGTCTGCTTTCTCACTCTACCGCACAGTCTGCTCTCTCGCTCTCCCGCACAGTCTGCTCTCTCACTCTCGCGCACAGTCTGCTCTCTCACTGTCCCGCACAGTCAGCTCTCTGACTCTCGCGCACAGTCTGCTCTCTCACTCTCGCGCCCAGTCTGCTCTCTAACTCTCGCGCACAGTCTGCTCTCTCACTCTCGCGCACAGTCAGCTCTCTCACTCTCGCGCACAGTCATCTCTCTCACTCTCGCGCACAATCAGCTCTCTCACTCTCGCGCACAGTCTGCTCTCTCACACTCGCGCACAGTCTTCTCTCTCACTCTCGCGCACGGTCTGATCTCACATTCTCCCGCACAGTCTGCTCTCTCACTCTCCCGCACAGTCAGCTCTCTCACTCTCGCGCACAGTCAGCTCTCTCACTCTCGTGCATAGTCTGCTCTCACTCTCGCGCACAGTCAGCTCTCTCACTCTCACGCACAGTCTGCTCTCTCACTCTCGCGCACAGTCAGCTCTCTCACTCTCGCGCACAGTCAGCTCTCTCACTCTCGCGCACAGTCAGCTCTCTCACTCTCGCGCACAGTCAGCTCTCTCACTCTCGCGCACATTCAGATCTCTCACTCTCGCTCACAGTCTGCTCTCTCACTCTCACGTACAGTCAGCTCTCTCGCTCTCCCACACAGTCAGCTCTCTCCCTCTCGCGCACAGTCAGCTCTCTCAATCTCTCGCACAGTCAGCTCTCTCACTCTCGCGCACAGTCTGCTCTCTCACTCTCACGCACAATCTGCTCTCTCACTCTCCCACAAAGTCTGCTCTCTCGCTCTCACGCACAGTCTGCTCTCTCACTCTCGCGCACAGTCAGCTTTCTCACTCTCGCGCACAGTCAGCTCTCTCACTCTCGCGCACAGTCAGCTGTCTCACTCTCGCGCACAGTCAGTTCTCTCGCTCTCCTGCACAGTCTGCTCTCTCGCTCTCACGCACAGTCTGCTCTCTCACTCTCGTGCACAGTCAGCTCTCTCACTCTCACGCACAGTCAGCTCTCTCACTCTCGCGCACAGTCAGCTCTCTCACTCTCGCGCACAGTCAGCTCTCTCACTCTCGCGCACAGTCTGCTCTCTCGCTCTCGCGTACAGTCAGCACCCTCACTCTCGCGCACAGTCAGCATTCTCAATGTCGCGCACGATCTGCTCTCTCACTCTCCCGCACAGTCTGCTCTCTCGCTCTCCCGCACAGTCTGCTCTCTGCCTCTTGCTCACAGTCAGCTCTCTCACTCTCCTGCACACTCAGCTCTCTCACTCTCGCGCACAGTCAGCTCTCTCACTCTCCCGGACAGTCAGCTCTCTCACTCTCGCGCACAGTCTGCTCTCTCACTCTCGCGCACAGTCTGCTCTCTCACTCTCGCGCACGGTCTGATCACACATTCTTGCACACAGTCTGCTCTCTCACTCTCCCGCACAGTCAGCTCTCTCACTCTCGTGCACAGTCAGCTCTCTTGCTCTCGTGCACAGTCTGCTCTCACTCTCCCGCTCCGTCTGCTCTCTCGCTCTCGCGCACAGTGTGCTCTCACTCTCGCGCTCAGTCTGCTCTCTCACTCTCACGCACAGTCAGCTCTCTCACTCTCGCGCACAGTCTGATCTCTCACTCTCGCGCACAGTCTGCTCTCTCACTCTTGCGCGCAGTCTGCTCTCTCACTCTCGCGCACAGTCTGCTCTCACACTCTCGCGGATGGTCTGATCTCACATTCTCGCGCACAGTCTTCTCTCTCACTCTACCGCACAGTCTGCTCTCTCACTCTCACGTACCGTCAGCTCTCTTGCTCTCCCACAAAGTCAGCTCTCTCACTCTTGCGCACAGTCAGCTCTCACGCTCTCGCGCACAGTCAGCTCTCTCACTCTCCTGCACAGTCAGCTCTCTCGCTCTCCCGCACAATCAGCTCTCTCACTCTTCCGCACATTCAGATCTCTCACTCTCGCGCACAGTCTGCTCTTTCACTCTCACGTACAGTCAGCTCTCTCGCTCTCCCGCACAGTCAGCTCTCTCACTCTCGTGCACAGTTAGCTCTCTCAATCTCTCGCACAGTCAGCTCTCTCACTCTCGCGCACAGTCTGCTCTCTCACTCTCGCGCACAGTCTGCTCTCTCACTCTCGCGCACAGTCAGCTGTCTCACTCTCGCGCACAGTCTGCTCTCTCACACTCACGCACAATCTGCCCTCTCACTCTCCCACACATTCTGCTCTCTCGCTCTCACGCACAGTCAGCTCTCTCTCTCTCGCGCACAGTCAGCTCTCTCGCCCTCGCGCACAGTCTGCTCTGTCGCTCTCGCGTACAGTCAGCTCCCTCACTCTCGCGCACAGTCAGCTCTCTCATTCTCGCGCACAGTCTACTCTCTCACTCTCGCGCACAGTCTGCTCTCTCGTTCTCCCGCACAGTCTGCTCTCTCGCTCTCCCGCACAGTCTGCTCTCTCACTCTCGCGCACAGTCTGCTCTCTCAC
The DNA here is from genome assembly GCF_964194155.1 of Cetorhinus maximus. Lineage (NCBI taxonomy): Eukaryota > Metazoa > Chordata > Chondrichthyes > Lamniformes > Cetorhinidae > Cetorhinus > Cetorhinus maximus. Next base: position 38,973,226 of record NC_135892.1, on the reverse strand, counting down.
TCTCCCGCACAGTCAGCTCTCTCACTCTCGCGCACAGTCTGCTCTCTCACTCTCGCGCACAGTCTGCTCTCTCACTCTTGCGTGCAGTCTGCTCTCTCACTCTCGCGCACAGTCAGCTCTCTCACTCTCGCGCACAGTCACCTCTCTCAATCTCGCATACAGTCAGCTCTCTCACTCTCGCGCACAGTCTGCTCTCTCACTCTCGAGCACAGTCTGCTCTCACACTCTCGCGCACGGTCTGATCTCACATTCTCGCGCACAGTCTGCTCTCTCACTCTACCGCACAGTCAGCTCTCTCACTCTGACGTACAGTCAGCTCTCTTGCTCTCCCACACAGTCAGCTCCCTCACTCTCGTGCACAGTCAGCTCTCACGCTCTCGCGCACAGTCAGCTCTCTCACTCTCCCTCTCAGTTAGCTCTCTCTCTCTCCCGCACAGTCAGCTCTCTCACTCTCCCGCACAGTCAGCTCTCTCACTCTCGCGCACAGTCTGCTCTCTCGCTCTCGCGCACAGTCAGCTCTCTCGCTCTCCCGCACAGTCAGCTCTCTCACTCTCCCGCACAGTCAGCTCTCTCACTCTCATGCACAGTCTGCTCTCTCACTCTCACGTACAGTCAGCTGTCTCGCTCTCCCGCACAGTCAGCTCTCTCACTCTCGCGCACAGTCAGCTCTCTGACTCTCTCGCACAGTCAGCTCTCTCACTCTCGCGCACAGTCTGCTCTCTCACTCTCGCGCACAATCTGCTCTCTCACTCTCCCACACAGTCTGCTATCTCGCTCTCAAGCACAGTCTGCTCTCTCACTCTCGCGCACAGTCAGCTCTCTCACTCTCGCGCACAGTCAGCTCTCTCACTCTCACGCACAGTCAGCTCTCTCGCTCTCCCGCACAGTCTGCTCTCTCGCTCTCCCGTACAGTCTGCTCTCTCACTCTCGCGCACAGTCAGCTCTCTCGCTCTCGCGCACAGTCAGCTCTCTCACTCTCGCGCACAGTCAGCTCTCTCACTCTCACGCACAGTCAGCTCTCTCAGTCTCTCGCACAGTCAGCTCTCCCGCTGTCACGCACAGTCTGCTCTCTCGCTCTCGCGTACAGTCTGCTCCCTCACACTCGCGCAAAGTCAGCTCTCTCACTCTCGCGCACAGTCTGCTCTCTCACCCTCGTGCACAGTCTGCTTTCTCACTCTACCGCACAGTCTGCTCTCTCGCTCTCCCGCACAGTCTGCTCTCTCACTCTCGCGCACAGTCTGCTCTCTCACTGTCCCGCACACTCAGCTCTCTGACTCTCGCGCACAGTCTGCTCTCTCACTCTCGCGCACAGTCTGCTCTCTAACTCTCGCGCGCAGTCTGCTCTCTCACTCTCGCGCACAGTCATCTCTCTCACTCTCGCGCACAATCAGCTCTCTCACTCTCGCGCACAGTCTGCTCTCTCACACTCGCGCACAGTCTGCTCTCTCACTCTCGCGCACGGTCTGATCTCACATTCTCCCGCACAGTCTGCTCTCTCACTCTCCCGCACAGTCTGCTCTCTCACTCTCGCGCACAGTCAGCTCTCTCGCTATCGCGCACAGTCTGCTCTCACTCTCCCGCACAATCTGCTCTCACGCTCTCGCGCACAGTCAGCTCTCTCACTCTCGCGCACAGTCAGCTCTCTCACTCTCGCGCACATTCAGATCTCTCACTCTCGCTCACAGTCTGCTCTCTCACTCTCACGTACAGTCAGCTCTCTCGCTCTCCCACACAGTCAGCTCTCTCCCTCTCGCGCACAGTCAGCTCTCTCAATCTCTCGCACAGTCAGCTCTCTCACTCTTGCGCACAGTCTGCTCTCTCACTCTCACGCACAATCTGCTCTCTCACTCTCCCACAAAGTCTGCTCTCTCGCTCTCACGCACAGTCTGCTCTCTCACTCTCGCGCACAGTCAGCTTTCTCACTCTCGCGCACAGTCAGCTCTCTCACTCTCGCGCACAGTCAGCTGTCTCACTCTCGCGCACAGTCAGTTCTCTCGCTCTCCTGCACAGTCTGCTCTCTCGCTCTCACGCACAGTCTGCTCTCTCACTCTCGTGCACAGTCAGCTCTCTCACTCTCACGCACAGTCAGCTCTCTCACTCTCGCGCACAGTCAGCTCTCTCACTCTCGCGCACAGTCAGCTCTCTCACTCTCGCGCACAGTCTGCTCTCTCGCTCTCGCGTACAGTCAGCACCCTCACTCTCGCGCACAGTCAGCATTCTCACTGTCGCGCACGATCTGCTCTCTCACTCTCCCGCACAGTCTGCTCTCTCGCTCTCCCGCACAGTCTGCTCTCTGCCTCTTGCTCACAGTCAGCTCTCTCACTCTCCTGCACACTCAGCTCTCTCACTCTCGCGCACAGTCAGCTCTCTCACTCTCCCGGACAGTCAGCTCTCTCACTCTCGCGCACAGTCTGCTCTCTCACTCTCGCGCACAGTCTGCTCTCTCACTCTCGCGCACGGTCTGATCACACATTCTTGCACACAGTCTGCTCTCTCACTCTCCCGCACAGTCAGCTCTCTCACTCTCGTGCACAGTCAGCTCTCTTGCTCTCGTGCACAGTCTGCTCTCACTCTCCCGCTCCGTCTGCTCTCTCGCTCTCGCGCACAGTGTGCTCTCACTCTCGCGCTCAGTCTGCTCTCTCACTCTCACGCACAGTCAGCTCTCTCACTCTCGCGCACAGTCTGATCTCTCACTCTCGCGCACAGTCTGCTCTCTCACTCTTGCGCGCAGTCTGCTCTCTCACTCTCGCGCACAGTCTGCTCTCACACTCTCGCGGATGGTCTGATCTCACATTCTCGCGCACAGTCTTCTCTCTCACTCTACCGCACAGTCTGCTCTCTCACTCTCACGTACCGTCAGCTCTCTTGCTCTCCCACAAAGTCAGCTCTCTCACTCTTGCGCACAGTCAGCTCTCACGCTCTCGCGCACAGTCAGCTCTCTCACTCTCCTGCACAGTCAGCTCTCTCGCTCTCCCGCACAATCAGCTCTCTCACTCTTCCGCACATTCAGATCTCTCACTCTCGTGCACAGTCTGCTCTTTCACTCTCACGTACAGTCAGCTCTCTCGCTCTCCCGCACAGTCAGCTCTCTCACTCTCGTGCACAGTTAGCTCTCTCAATCTCTCGCACAGTCAGCTCTCTCACTCTCGCGCACAGTCTGCTCTCTCACTCTCGCGCACAGTCTGCTCTCTCACTCTCGCGCACAGTCAGCTGTCTCACTCTCGCGCACAGTCTGCTCTCTCACACTCACGCACAATCTGCCCTCTCACTCTCCCACACATTCTGCTCTCTCGCTCTCACGCACAGTCAGCTCTCTCTCTCTCGCGCACAGTCAGCTCTCTCGCCCTCGCGCACAGTCTGCTCTGTCGCTCTCGCGTACAGTCAGCTCCCTCACTCTCGCGCACAGTCAGCTCTCTCATTCTCGCGCACAGTCTACTCTCTCACTCTCGCGCACAGTCTGCTCTCTCGTTCTCCCGCACAGTCTGCTCTCTCGCTCTCCCGCACAGTCTGCTCTCTCACTCTCGCGCACAGTCTGCTCTCTCACTCTCCCGCACAGTCAGCTCTCTCACTCTCGCGCACAGTCTGCTCTCTCACTCTCGCGCACAGTCTGCTCTCTCACTCTTGCGTGCAGTCTGCTCTCTCACTCTCGCGCACAGTCAGCTCTCTCACTCTCGCGCACAGTCACCTCTCTCAATCTCGCATACAGTCAGCTCTCTCACTCTCGCGCACAGTCTGCTCTCTCACTCTCGAGCACAGTCTGCTCTCACACTCTCGCGCACGGTCTGATCTCACATTCTCGCGCACAGTCTGCTCTCTCACTCTACCGCACAGTCAGCTCTCTCACTCTGACGTACAGTCAGCTCTCTTGCTCTCCCACACAGTCAGCTCCCTCACTCTCGTGCACAGTCAGCTCTCACGCTCTCGCGCACAGTCAGCTCTCTCACTCTCCCTCTCAGTTAGCTCTCTCTCTCTCCCGCACAGTCAGCTCTCTCACTCTCCCGCACAGTCAGCTCTCTCACTCTCGCGCACAGTCTGCTCTCTCGCTCTCGCGCACAGTCAGCTCTCTCGCTCTCCCGCACAGTCAGCTCTCTCACTCTCCCGCACAGTCAGCTCTCTCACTCTCATGCACAGTCTGCTCTCTCACTCTCACGTACAGTCAGCTGTCTCGCTCTCCCGCACAGTCAGCTCTCTCACTCTCGCGCACAGTCAGCTCTCTGACTCTCTCGCACAGTCAGCTCTCTCACTCTCGCGCACAGTCTGCTCTCTCACTCTCGCGCACAATCTGCTCTCTCACTCTCCCACACAGTCTGCTATCTCGCTCTCAAGCACAGTCTGCTCTCTCACTCTCGCGCACAGTCAGCTCTCTCACTCTCGCGCACAGTCAGCTCTCTCACTCTCACGCACAGTCAGCTCTCTCGCTCTCCCGCACAGTCTGCTCTCTCGCTCTCCCGTACAGTCTGCTCTCTCACTCTCGCGCACAGTCAGCTCTCTCGCTCTCGCGCACAGTCAGCTCTCTCACTCTCGCGCACAGTCAGCTCTCTCACTCTCACGCACAGTCAGCTCTCTCAGTCTCTCGCACAGTCAGCTCTCCCGCTGTCACGCACAGTCTGCTCTCTCGCTCTCGCGTACAGTCTGCTCCCTCACACTCGCGCAAAGTCAGCTCTCTCACTCTCGCGCACAGTCTGCTCTCTCACCCTCGTGCACAGTCTGCTTTCTCACTCTACCGCACAGTCTGCTCTCTCGCTCTCCCGCACAGTCTGCTCTCTCACTCTCGCGCACAGTCTGCTCTCTCACTGTCCCGCACAGTCAGCTCTCTGACTCTCGCGCACAGTCTGCTCTCTCACTCTCGCGCACAGTCTGCTCTCTAACTCTCGCGCGCAGTCTGCTCTCTCACTCTCGCGCACAGTCATCTCTCTCACTCTCGCGCACAATCAGCTCTCTCACTCTCGCGCACAGTCTGCTCTCTCACACTCGCGCACAGTCTGCTCTCTCACTCTCGCGCACGGTCTGATCTCACATTCTCCCGCACAGTCTGCTCTCTCACTCTCCCGCACAGTCTGCTCTCTCACTCTCGCGCACAGTCAGCTCTCTCGCTATCGCGCACAGTCTGCTCTCACTCTCCCGCACAATCTGCTCTCACGCTCTCGCGCATAGTCTGCTCTCACTCTCGCGCACAGTCTGCTCTCTCACTCTCGCGCACTGTCTGCTCTCTCACTCTCGCGCACAGTCTGCTCTCTCACTCTCACGTACAGTCAGCTCTCTTGCTCTCCCACACAGTCAGCTCCCTCACTCTCGCGCACAGTCAGCTCTCACATTCTCCCGCACAGTCTGCTCTCTCACTCTCCCGCACAGTCAGCTCTCTCACTCTCGCGCACAGTCAGCTCTCTCACTCTCGTGCATAGTCTGCTCTCACTCTCGCGCACAGTCAGCTCTCTCACTCTCGCGCACAGTCAGCTCTCTCACTCTCGCGCACAGTCAGCTCTCTCACTCTCGCGCACAGTCAGCTCTCTCACTCTCGCGCACATTCAGATCTCTCACTCTCGCTCACAGTCTGCTCTCTCACTCTCACGTACAGTCAGCTCTCTCGCTCTCCCACACAGTCAGCTCTCTCCCTCTCGCGCACAGTCAGCTCTCTCAATCTCTCGCACAGTCAGCTCTCTCACTCTCGCGCACAGTCTGCTCTCTCACTCTCACGCACAATCTGCTCTCTCACTCTCCCACAAAGTCTGCTCTCTCGCTCTCACGCACAGTCTGCTCTCTCACTCTCGCGCACAGTCAGCTTTCTCACTCTCGCGCACAGTCAGCTCTCTCACTCTCGCGCACAGTCAGCTGTCTCACTCTCGCGCACATTCAGTTCTCTCGCTCTCCTGCACAGTCTGCTCTCTCGCTCTCACGCACAGTCTGCTCTCTCACTCTCGTGCACAGTCAGCTCTCTCACTCTCACGCACAGTCAGCTCTCTCACTCTCGCGCACAGTCAGCTCTCTCACTCTCGCGCACAGTCAGCTCTCTCACTCTCGCGCACAGTCTGCTCTCTCGCTCGCGCGTACAGTCAGCACCCTCACTCTCGCGCACAGTCAGCATTCTCACTGTCGCGCACGATCTGCTCTCTCACTCTCCCGCACAGTCTGCTCTCTCGCTCTCCCGCACAGTCTGCTCTCTACCTCTTGCTCACAGTCAGCTCTCTCACTCTCCTGCACACTCAGCTCTCTCACTCTCGCGCACAGTCAGCTCTCTCACTCTCCCGGACAGTCAGCTCTCTCACTCTCGCGCACAGTCTGCTCTCTCACTCTCGCGCACAGTCTGCTCTCTCACTCTCGCGCACGGTCTGATCACACATTCTTGCACACAGTCTGCTCTCTCACTCTCCCGCACAGTCAGCTCTCTCACTCTCGTGCACAGTCAGCTCTCTTGCTCTCGTGCACAGTCTGCTCTCACTCTCCCGCTCCGTCTGCTCTCTCGCTCTCGCGCACAGTGTGCTCTCACTCTCGCGCTCAGTCTGCTCTCTCACTCTCACGCACAGTCAGCTCTCTCACTCTCGCGCACAGTCTGATCTCTCACTCTCGCGCACAGTCTGCTCTCTCACTCTTGCGCGCAGTCTGCTCTCTCACTCTCGCGCACAGTCTGCTCTCACACTCTCGCGGATGGTCTGATCTCACATTCTCGCGCACAGTCTTCTCTCTCACTCTACCGCACAGTCTGCTCTCTCACTCTCACGTACCGTCAGCTCTCTTGCTCTCCCACAAAGTCAGCTCTCTCACTCTTGCGCACAGTCAGCTCTCACGCTCTCGCGCACAGTCAGCTCTCTCACTCTCCTGCACAGTCAGCTCTCTCGCTCTCCCGCACAATCAGCTCTCTCACTCTTCCGCACATTCAGATCTCTCACTCTCGCGCACAGTCTGCTCTTTCACTCTCACGTACAGTCAGCTCTCTCGCTCTCCCGCACAGTCAGCTCTCTCACTCTCGTGCACAGTTAGCTCTCTCAATCTCTCGCACAGTCAGCTCTCTCACTCTCGCGCACAGTCTGCTCTCTCACTCTCGCGCACAGTCTGCTCTCTCACTCACCCGCACAGTCAGCTGTCTCACTCTCGCGCACAGTCTGCTCTCTCACACTCACGCACAATCTGCCCTCTCACTCTCCCACACATTCTGCTCTCTCACTCTCACGCACAGTCAGCTATCTCTCTCTCGCGCACAGTCAGCTCTCTCGCCCTCGCGCACAGTCTGCTCTGTCGCTCTCGCGTACAGTCAGCTCCCTCACTCTCGCGCACAGTCAGCTCTCTCATTCTCGCGCACAGTCTACTCTCTCACTCTCGCGCACAGTCTGCTCTCTCGTTCTCCCGCACAGTCTGCTCTCTCGCTCTCCCGCACAGTCTGCTCTCTCACTCTCGCGCACAGTCTGCTCTCTCACTCTCCCGCACAGTCAGCTCTCTCACTCTCGCGCACAGTCTGCTCTCTCACTCTCGCGCACAGTCTGCTCTCTCACTCTTGCGTGCAGTCTGCTCTCTCACTCTCGCGCACAGTCAGCTCTCTCACTCTCGCGCACAGTCACCTCTCTCAATCTCGCATACAGTCAGCTCTCTCACTCTCGCGCACAGTCTGCTCTCTCACTCTCGAGCACAGTCTGCTCTCACACTCTCGCGCACGGTCTGATCTCACATTCTCGCGCACAGTCTGCTCTCTCACTCTACCGCACAGTCAGCTCTCTCACTCTGACGTACAGTCAGCTCTCTTGCTCTCCCACACAGTCAGCTCCCTCACTCTCGTGCACAGTCAGCTCTCACGCTCTCGCGCACAGTCAGCTCTCTCACTCTCCCTCTCAGTTAGCTCTCTCTCTCTCCCGCACAGTCAGCTCTCTCACTCTCCCGCACAGTCAGCTCTCTCACTCTCGCGCACAGTCTGCTCTCTCGCTCTCGCGCACAGTCAGCTCTCTCGCTCTCCCGCACAGTCAGCTCTCTCACTCTCCCGCACAGTCAGCTCTCTCACTCTCATGCACAGTCTGCTCTCTCACTCTCACGTACAGTCAGCTGTCTCGCTCTCCCGCACAGTCAGCTCTCTCACTCTCGCGCACAGTCAGCTCTCTGACTCTCTCGCACAGTCAGCTCTCTCACTCTCGCGCACAGTCTGCTCTCTCACTCTCGCGCACAATCTGCTCTCTCACTCTCCCACACAGTCTGCTATCTCGCTCTCAAGCACAGTCTGCTCTCTCACTCTCGCGCACAGTCAGCTCTCTCACTCTCGCGCACAGTCAGCTCTCTCACTCTCACGCACAGTCAGCTCTCTCGCTCTCCCGCACAGTCTGCTCTCTCGCTCTCCCGTACAGTCTGCTCTCTCACTCTCGCGCACAGTCAGCTCTCTCGCTCTCACGCACAGTCAGCTCTCTCACTCTCGCGCACAGTCAGCTCTCTCACTCTCACGCACAGTCAGCTCTCTCAGTCTCTCGCACAGTCAGCTCTCCCGCTGTCACGCACAGTCTGCTCTCTCGCTCTCGCGTACAGTCTGCTCCCTCACACTCGCGCAAAGTCAGCTCTCTCACTCTCGCGCACAGTCTGCTCTCTCACCCTCGTGCACAGTCTGCTTTCTCACTCTACCGCACAGTCTGCTCTCTCGCTCTCCCGCACAGTCTGCTCTCTCACTCTCGCGCACAGTCTGCTCTCTCACTGTCCCGCACAGTCAGCTCTCTGACTCTCGCGCACAGTCTGCTCTCTCACTCTCGCGCACAGTCTGCTCTCTAACTCTCGCGCGCAGTCTGCTCTCTCACTCTCGCGCACAGTCATCTCTCTCACTCTCGCGCACAATCAGCTCTCTCACTCTCGCGCACAGTCTGCTCTCTCACACTCGCGCACAGTCTGCTCTCTCACTCTCGCGCACGGTCTGATCTCACATTCTCCCGCACAGTCTGCTCTCTCACTCTCCCGCACAGTCTGCTCTCTCACTCTCGCGCACAGTCAGCTCTCTCGCTATCGCGCACAGTCTGCTCTCACTCTCCCGCACAATCTGCTCTCACGCTCTCGCGCATAGTCTGCTCTCACTCTCGCGCACAGTCTGCTCTCTCACTCTCGCGCACAGTCAGCTCTCTCACTCTCCCGCACAGTCAGCTCTCTCACTCTCGCGCACAGTCTGCTCTCTCACTCTCGCGCACTGTCTGCTCTCTCACTCTCGCGCACAGTCTGCTCTCTCACTCTCACGTACAGTCAGCTCTCTTGCTCTCCCACACAGTCAGCTCCCTCACTCTCGCGCACAGTCAGCTCTCACGTTCTCGCGCACAGTCAGCTCCCTCACTCTCCCGCACAGTCAGCTCTCTCGCTCTCCCGCACAGTCAGCTCTCTCACTCTCGCGCACATTCAGATCTCTCACTCTCGCGCACAGTCTGCTCTCTCACTCTCACGTACAGTCAGCTCTCTCGCTCTCCCACACAGTCAGCTCTCTCCCTCTCGCGCACAGTCAGCTCTCTCAATCTCTCGCACAGTCAGCTCTCTCACTCTCGCGCACAGTCTGCTCTCTCACTCTCACGCACAATCTGCTCTCTCACTCTCCCACAAAGTCTGCTCTCTCGCTCTCACGCACAGTCTGCTCTCTCACTCTCGCGCACAGTCAGCTCTCTCACTCTCGCGCACAGTCAGCTCTCTCACTCTCGCGCACAGTCAGCTGTCTCACTCTCGCGCACAGTCAGTTCTCTCGCTCTCCTGCACAGTCTGCTCTCTCGCTCTCACGCACAGTCTGCTCTCTCACTCTCACGCACAGTCAGCTCTCTCACTCTCACGCACAGTCAGCTCTCTCACTCTCGCGCACAGTCAGCTCTCTCACTCTCGCGCACAGTCAGCTCTCTCACTCTCGCGCACAGTCTGCTCTCTCGCTCTCGCGTACAGTCAGCACCCTCACTCTCGCGCACAGTCAGCATTCTCACTGTCGCGCACGATCTGTTCTCTCACTCTCCCGCACAGTCTGCTCTCTCGCTCTCCCGCACAGTCTGCTCTCTACCTCTTTCTCACAGTCAGCTCTCTCACTCTCCTGCACACTCAGCTCTCTCACTCTCGCGCACAGTCAGCTCTCTCACTCTCCCGGACAGTCAGCTCTCTCACTCTCGCGCACAGTCTGCTCTCTCACTCTCGCGCACAGTCTGCTCTCTCACTCTCGCGCACGGTCTGATCTCACATTCTTGCACACAGTCTGCTCTCTCACTCTCCCGCACAGTCAGCTCTCTCACTCTCGTGCACAGTCAGCTCTCTTGCTCTCGCGCACAGTCTGCTCTCACTCTCCCGCACCGTCTGCTCTCTCGCTCTCGCGCACAGTGTGCTCTCACTCTCGCGCTCAGTCTGCTCTCTCACTCTCACGCACAGTCAGCTCTCTCACTCTCGCGCACAGTCTGATCTCTCACTCTCGCGCACAGTCTGCTCTCTCACTCTTGCGCGCAGTCTGCTCTCTCACTCTTGCGCGCAGTCTGCTCTCTCACTCTCGCGCACAGTCTGCTCTCACACTCTCGCGGATGGTCTGATCTCACATTCTCGCGCACAGTCTTCTCTCTCACTCTACCGCACAGTCTGCTCTCTCACTCTCACGTACCGTCAGCTCTCTTGCTCTCCCACAAAGTCAGCTCTCTCACTCTTGCGCACAGTCAGCTCTCACGCTCTCGCGCACAGTCAGCTCTCTCACTCTCCTGCACAGTCAGCTCTCTCGCTCTCCCGCACAATCAGCTCTCTCACTCTTCCGCACATTCAGATCTCTCACTCTCGCGCACAGTCTGCTCTTTCACTCTCACGTACAGTCAGCTCTCTCGCTCTCCCGCACAGTCAGCTCTCTCACTCTCGTGCACAGTTAGCTCTCTCAATCTCTCGCACAGTCAGCTCTCTCACTCTCGCGCACAGTCTGCTCTCTCACTCTCGCGCACAGTCAGCTCTCTCACTCTCGCGCACAGTCAGCTCTCTCACTCTCGCGCACTGTCAGCTCTCTCACTCTCGCGCACAGTCAGTTCTCTCGCTCTCCCGCACAGTCTGCTCTCTCACTCTCGCGCACAGTCAGTTCCCTCGCTCTCCTGCACAGTCTGCTCTCTCGCTCTCACGCACAGTCTGCTCTCTCACTCTCGCGCACAGTCAGCTCTCTCGCTCTCACGCACAGTCAGCTCTCCCACTCTCGCGCACAGTCAGCTCTCTCACTCTCACACACAGTCAGCACTCTCACTCTCGCGCACAGTCAGCTCTCTCACTCTCCCGCACAGTCTGCTCTCTCGCTCTCGCGTACAGTCAGCACCCTCACTCTCGCGCACAGTCAGCTCTCTCACTGTCGTGCACAGTCTGCTCTCTCACTCTCGCTCACAGTCTGCTCTCTCACTCTCCCGCACAGTCTGCTCTCTCGCTCTCCCGCACAGTCTGCTCTCTACCTCTTGCTCACAGTCAGCTCTCTCGCTCTCCCGCACATTCAGCTCTCTCACTCTGGCGCACAGTCTGCTCTCTCACTCTCGCACACAGTCTGCTCTCTCACTCTCGGACACAGTCTGCTCTCTCACTCTCGCGCACAGTCAGCTCTCTCAATCTCGTGCACAATCAGCTCTCTCACTCTCGCGCACAGTCAGCTCTCTCACTCTCGCGCACAGTCTGCTCTCTCAATCTCGCGCACAGTCTGCTCTCTCACTCTCGCGCACGGTCTGATCTCACATTCTCGCGCACAGTCTGCTCTCTCACTCCCCCGCACAGTCTGCTCTCTCAGTCTCCCGCACAGTCTGCTCACTGACTCTCGCGCACAGTCTGCTCTCTCACTCTCCCGCACAGTCAGCTCTCTCATTCTCGCGCACAGTTTGCTCTCTCGCGCACAGTCAGCTCTCTCACTCTCCCAGACAGTCAGCTCTCTCAATCTCGCGCACAGTCTGCTCTCTCACTCTTGCGCACAGTCTGCTCTCTCACTCTCGCGCACGGTCTGATCTCACATTCTTTCACACAGTCTGCTCGCTCACTCTCCCGCACATTCAGCTCTCTCACTCTCGTGCACAGTCAGCTCTCTTGCTCTCGCGCACAGTCTGCTCTCACTCTTCCGCACAGTCTGCTCTCTCGCTCTCGCGGACAGTCTGCTCTCACTCTCGCGCACAGTCAGCTCTCTCACTCTCGCGCACAGTCTGCTCTCTCACTCTCGCGCACAGTCTGCTCTCTCACTCTCGCGCACAGTCTGCTCTCTCACTCTGACGTACAGTCAGCTCACTTGCTCTGCCACACAGTCAGCTCCCTCACTCTCGCGCACAGTCAGCTCTCACGCTCTCGCGCACAGTCAGCTGTCTCACTCTCCCTCTCAGTTAGCTCTCTCTCTCTCCCGCACAGTCAGCTCTCTCACTGTCCCGCACAGTCAGCTCTCTCACTCTCGCGCACAGTCTGCTCTCTCGCTCTTGCGCACAGTCAGCTCTCTCGCTCTCCCGCACAGTCAGCTCTCTCACTCTCCCGCACAGTCAGCTCTCTCACTCTCGCGCACAGTCTGCTCTCTCACTCTCTTGTACAGTCAGCTGTCTCGCTCTCCCGCACAGTCAGCTCTCTCACTCTCGCGCACAGTCAGCTCTCTGACTCTCTCGCACAGTCTGCTCTCTCACTCTCGCGCACAATCTGCTCTCTCACTCTCCCACACAGTCTGCTCTCTCACTCTCCCGCACAGTCAGCTCTCTCACTCTCGCGCACAGTCAGCTCTCTCACTCTTGCGCACAGTCTGCTCTCTCACTCTCGCACACAATCTGCTCTCTCACTCTCCCACACAGTCTGCTCTCTCGCTCTCAAGCACAGTCTGCTCTCTCACTCTCGCGCACAGTCTGCTCTCCCACTCTCGCGCACTGTCAGCTCTCTCACTCTCGCGCACAGTCAGATCTCTCGCTCTCCCGCACAGTCTGCTCTCTCGCTCTCACGTACAGTCTGCTCTCTCACTCTCACGCACAGTCAGCTCTCTCACTCTCGCGCACAGTCAGCTCTCTGACTCTCGCGCACAGTCTGCTCTCACACTCTCGCGGATGGTCTGATCTCACATTCTCGCGCACAGTCTTCTCTCTCACTCTACCGCACAGTCTGCTCTCTCACTCTCACGTACCGTCAGCTCTCTTGCTCTCCCACAAAGTCAGCTCTCTCACTCTTGCGCACAGTCAGCTCTCACGCTCTCGCGCACAGTCAGCTCTCTCACTCTCCTGCACAGTCAGCTCTCTCGCTCTCCCGCACAATCAGCTCTCTCACTCTTCCGCACATTCAGATCTCTCACTCTCGCGCACAGTCTGCTCTTTCACTCTCACGTACAGTCAGCTCTCTCGCTCTCCCGCACAGTCAGCTCTCTCACTCTCGTGCACAGTTAGCTCTCTCAATCTCTCGCACAGTCAGCTCTCTCACTCTCGCGCACAGTCTGCTCTCTCACTCTCGCGCACAGTCAGCTCTCTCACTCTCGCGCACAGTCAGCTCTCTCACTCTCGCGCACTGTCAGCTCTCTCACTCTCGCGCACAGTCAGTTCTCTCGCTCTCCCGCACAGTCTGCTCTCTCACTCTCGCGCACAGTCAGTTCCCTCGCTCTCCTGCACAGTCTGCTCTCTCGCTCTCACGCACAGTCTGCTCTCTCACTCTCGCGCACAGTCAGCTCTCTCGCTCTCACGCACAGTCAGTTCTCCCACTCTCGCGCACAGTCAGCTCTCTCACTCTCACACACAGTCAGCACTCTCACTCTCGCGCACAGTCAGCTCTCTCACTCTCGCGCACAGTCTGCTCTCTCGCTCTCGCGTACAGTCAGCACCCTCACTCTCGCGCACAGTCAGCTCTCTCACTGTCGTGCACAGTCTGCTCTCTCACTCTCGCTCACAGTCTGCTCTCTCACTCTCCCGCACAGTCTGCTCTCTCGCTCTCCCGCACAGTCTGCTCTCTACCTCTTGCTCACAGTCAGCTCTCTCGCTCTCCCGCACATTCAGCTCTCTCACTCTGGCGCACAGTCTGCTCTCTCACTCTCGCACACAGTCTGCTCTCACTCTCGGACACAGTCTGCTCTCTCACTCTCGCGCACAGTCAGCTCTCTCAATCTCGTGCACAATCAGCTCTCTCACTCTCGCGCACAGTCAGCTCTCTCACTCTCGCGCACAGTCTGCTCTCTCAATCTCGCGCACAGTCTGCTCTCTCACTCTCGCGCACGGTCTGATCTCACATTCTCGCGCACAGTCTGCTCTCTCACTCCCCCGCACAGTCTGCTCTCTCAGTCTCCCGCACAGTCTGCTCTCTGACTCTCGCGCACAGTCTGCTCTCTCACTCTCCCGCACAGTCAGCTCTCTCATTCTCGCGCACAGTTTGCTCTCTCGCGCACAGTCAGCTCTCTCACTCTCCCAGACAGTCAGCTCTCTCAATCTCGCGCACAGTCTGCTCTCTCACTCTTGCGCACAGTCTGCTCTCTCACTCTCGCGCACGGTCTGATCTCACATTCTTTCACACAGTCTGCTCGCTCACTCTCCCGCACATTCAGCTCTCTCACTCTCGTGCACAGTCAGCTCTCTTGCTCTCGCGCACAGTCTGCTCTCACTCTTCCGCACAGTCTGCTCTCTCGCTCTCGCGGACAGTCTGCTCTCACTCTCGCGCACAGTCAGCTCTCTCACTCTCGCGCACAGTCTGCTCTCTCACTCTCGCGCACAGTCTGCTCTCTCACTCTCGCGCACAGTCTGCTCTCTCACTCTGACGTACAGTCAGCTCACTTGCTCTGCCACACAGTCAGCTCCCTCACTCTCGCGCACAGTCAGCTCTCACGCTCTCGCGCACAGTCAGCTGTCTCACTCTCCCTCTCAGTTAGCTCTCTCTCTCTCCCGCACAGTCAGCTCTCTCACTGTCCCGCACAGTCAGCTCTCTCACTCTCGCGCACAGTCTGCTCTCTCGCTCTTGCGCACAGTCAGCTCTCTCGCTCTCCCGCACAGTCAGCTCTCTCACTCTCCCGCACAGTCAGCTCTCTCACTCTCGCGCACAGTCTGCTCTCTCACTCTCTTGTACAGTCAGCTGTCTCGCTCTCCCGCACAGTCAGCTCTCTCACTCTCGCGCACAGTCAGCTCTCTGACTCTCTCGCACAGTCTGCTCTCTCACTCTCGCGCACAATCTGCTCTCTCACTCTCCCACACAGTCTGCTCTCTCACTCTCCCGCACAGTCAGCTCTCTCACTCTCGCGCACAGTCAGCTCTCTCACTCTTGCGCACAGTCTGCTCTCTCACTCTCGCACACAATCTGCTCTCTCACTCTCCCACACAGTCTGCTCTCTCGCTCTCAAGCACAGTCTGCTCTCTCACTCTCGCGCACAGTCTGCTCTCCCACTCTCGCGCACTGTCAGCTCTCTCACTCTCGCGCACAGTCAGATCTCTCGCTCTCCCGCACAGTCTGCTCTCTCGCTCTCACGTACAGTCTGCTCTCTCACTCTCACGCACAGTCAGCTCTCTCACTCTCGCGCACAGTCAGCTCTCTGACTCTCGCGCACAGTCAGCTCTCTCACTCTCACGCACAATCAGCTCTCTCACTCTCTCGCACAGTCAGCTCTCCCGCTCTCGCGCACAGTCTGCTCTCTCGCTCTCGCGTACAGTCAGCTCCATCACACTCGCGCACAGTCAGCTCTCTCACTCTCGCGCACAGTCTGCTCTCTCACTCTCGTGCACAGTCTGCTTTCTCACTCTACCGCACAGTCTGCTCTCTCGCTCTCCCGCACAGTCTTCTCTCTCACTCTCGCGCACAGTCTGCTCTCTCACTCTCCCGCACAGTCAGCTCTCTCACTCTCACGCACAGTCTGCTCTCTCACTCTCGCACACAGTCTGCTCTCTAACTCTTGCGCACAGTCTGCTCTCTCACTCTCGCGCACAGTCAGCTCTCTCACTCTCGCGCACAGTCATCTCTCTCACTCTCGCGCACAATCAGCTCTCTCACTCTCGCGCACAGTCTGCTCTCTCACTCTCGTGCACAGTCTGCTCTCTCACTCTCGCGCACGGTCTGCTCTCACATTCTCGCGCACAGTCTGCTCTCTCACTCTCCCGCACAGTCAGCTCTCTCACTCTCACGCACAGTCAGCTCTCTCGCTCTCGCGCACAGTCTGCTCTCTCACTCTGACGTACAGTCAGCTCTCTTGCTCTCCCACACAGTCAGCTCCCTCACTCTCGCGCACAGTCAGCTCTCACGCTCTCGCGCACAGTCAGCTCTCTCACTCTCCCTCTCAGTTAGCTCTCGCTCTCTCCCGCACAGTCAGCTCTCTCACCCTCCCGCACAGTCAGCTCTCTCACTCTCGCGCACAGTCTGCTCTCTCACTCTCACGTACAGTCAGCTCTCTCGCTCTCCCGCACAGTCAGCTCTCTCAGTTTCGCACACAGTCAGCTCTCTGACTCTCTCGCACAGTCAGCTCTCTCACTCTAGCGCACAGTCTGCTCTCTCACTCTCGCACACAATCTGCTCTCTCACTCTCCCACACAGTCTGCTCTCTCGCTCTCAAGCACATTCTGCTCTCTCACTCACACGCACAGTCAGCTCTCTCACTCTCGCGCACAGTCAGCTCTCTCACTCTCGCGCACAGTCAGCTCTCTCGCTCGCCCGCACAGTCTGCTTTCTCGCTCTCACGTACAGTCTGCTCTCTCTCTCTCGCGCACAGTCAGCTCTCTCACTCTCGCGCACAGTCTGCTCTCTCACTCTCGCGCACAGTCAGCTCTCTCACTCTCACGCACAGTCAGCTCTCTCACTCTCGCGCACAGTCAGCTCTCCCGCTCTCGCGCACAGTCTGCTCTCTCGCTCTCGCGTACAATCAGCTCCCTCACACTCGCGCACAGTCAGCTCTCTCACTCTCGCGCACAGTCTGCTCTCTCACTCTCGTGCACAGTCTGCTTTCTCAATCTACCGCACAGTCTGCTCTCTCGCTCTCCCGCACAGTCTGCTCTCTCACTCTCGCGCACAGTGTGCTCTCTCACTCTCCCGCACAGTCAGCTCTCTGACTCTCGCGCACATTCTGCTCTCTCACTCTCGCGCACAGTCTGCTCTCTAACTCTCGCGCACAGTCTGCTCTCTCACTCTCGCGCACAGTCAACTCTCTCACTCTCGCGCACAATCAGCTCTCTCACTCTCGCGCACAGTCTGCTCTCTCACTCTCGCGCACAGTCTGCTCTCTCACTCTCGCGCACGGTCTGATCTCACATTCTCGCTCACAGTCTGGTCTCTCACTCTCCCGCACAGTCAGCTCTCTCACACTCGCGCACAGTCAGCTCTCTCGCTCTCGCGCACAGTCTGCTCTCACTCTCCCGCACAGTCTGCTCTCACGCTCTCGCGCATAGTGTGCTCTCACTCTCGCGCACAGTCTGCTCTCTCACTCTCGCGCCCAGTCTGCTCTCTCACTCTCCCGCACAGTCTGCTCTCTCACTCTCGCGCACAGTCTGCTCTCTCACTCTCCTGCACAGTCTGCTCTCTCACTCTCACACACAGTCAGCTCTCTCACTCTCGCGCACAGTCAGCTCTCTCACTCTCGCGCACGGTCTGATCTCACATTCTCGCTCACAGTCTGGTCTCTCACTCTCCCGCACAGTCAGCTCTCTCACACTCGCGCACAGTCAGCTCTCTCGCTCTCGCGCACAGTCTGCTCTCACTCTCCTGCACAGTCTGCTCTCACGCTCTCGCGCATAGTGTGCTCTCACTCTCGCGCACAGTCTGCTCTCTCACTCTCGCGCCCAGTCTGCTCTCTCACTCTCCCGCACAGTCTGCTCTCTCACTCTCGCGCACAGTCTGCTCTCTCACTCTCCTGCACAGTCTGCTCTCTCACTCTCACACACAGTCAGCTCTCTCACTCTCACGCACAGTCAGCTCTATCGCTCTCGCGCACAGTCAGCTCTCTCGCTCTCACGCAGAGTCAGCTCTCTCACACTAGCGCGAAGTCTGCTCTCTCACTCTCCCGCACAGTCTGATCTCTCCGTCTCCCGCACAGTCTGCTCTCTCACTCTCGCGCACAGTCTGCTCTCTCAGTCTCGCGCACAGTCTGCTCTCTCACTCTCCCGCACAGTCTGCTCTCTCACTCTCCCGCTCAGTCTGCTCTCTCACTATCGCGCACAGTCTGCTCTCTCACTCTCGCGCACACTCAGCTCTCTCACTCTCGCGCACAGTCAGCTCTCTCACTCTCGCGCACAGTCTGCTCTCTCACTCTCCCGCACAGTCTGCTCTCTCAATCTCCCGCACAGACTGCTCTCTCACTCTCGCACACAGTCTGCTCTCTCACTCTCCTGCACAGTCTGCTCTCTCACTCTCGCGCACATTCTGCTCTCTCACTCTCGTGCACAGTCTGCTCTCTCACTCTCCCGCACAGTCCGCTCTCTCACTCTCGCGCACAGTCAACTCTCTCACTCTCGAACACAGTCAGCTCTCTCACTCTCGCACACAGTCAGCTCTCTCACTCTCGCGCACATTCTGTTCTCTCAATCTCACACACAGTCTTCTCTCTCACTCTCGTGCACGGTCTGATCTCACATTCTCGTGCACAGTCTGCTCTGTAACTCTCCCGCACAGTCAGCTCTCTTACTCTCGCGCACATTCAGTTCTCTCGCTCTCGCGCACAGTCTGCTCTCGATCTCGCGCACAGTCTGCTCTCTCACTCTCATGCACAGTCAGCCCTCTCACTCTCGCGCACAGTCTTCTCTCGCACTCTCGCGCACAGTCTGCTCTATCACTCTCCAGCACAGTCGGCTCTCTCACTCTCGCGCACAGTCAGCTCTCTCACACTCGCGCACAGTCAGCTCTCTCACACTCGCGCACAGTCAGCTCTCTCACTCTCGCGCACAGTCTGCTCTCTCATTCTCACTTTACAGTCAGCTCTCTCGCTCTCCTGCACAGTCAGCTCTCTCACTCTCGCGCAAAGTCAGCTCTCTCACTCTCACGCACAGTCAGCTCTCTCACTCTCCCGCACAGTCAGCTCTTTCACTCTCGTGCAAAGTCTGCTCTCTCACTCTCGCGCACAGTCAGCGCTCTCACTCGCGCGCACAGTCTGCTCTCTCAATCTCACGCACAGTCAGCTCTCTCACTCTCGCGCACAGTCTGCTCTCTCACTCTCGCACACAGTCTGCTCTCTCACTCTCGCGTACAGTCTGCTCTCTCACTCTCGCGTACAGTCAGCTCTCTCGCTCTCGCGCACAGTCTGCTCTCTTACTCTCGCGCACAGTCAGCTATCTCACTCTCCCGCACAGTCTGCTCTCTCACTCTCGCGCACAGTCTGCTCTCTCACTTTCGCGTACAGTCTGCTCTCTCACTCTCCCGCACAGTCAGCTCTCTCACTCTCGCGCACAGTCTGCTCTCTCAATCTCACGCACAGTCAGCTCTCTCACTCTCGCGCACTGTCTGCTCTCTCACTCTCGCGCACAGTCTGCTCTCTCACTCTCCCGCACAGTCTGCTCTCTCACTCCCACGCACAGTCTGATCTCTCACTCTCCCGCACAGTCAGCTCTCTCGCTCTCCCGCACAGTCTGCTCTCTCACTCTCGCGCACAGAATGCTCTCTCACTCTCACGTACAGTCAGCTCTCTCGCTCTCCCGCACAGTCAGCTCTCTCGCTCTCGCGCACAGTCAGCTCTCTCGCTCTCGCGCACAGTTAGCTCTCTCACTCTCCCGCACAGTCAGCTCTCTCACTCTCCCGCACAGTCAGCTCTCTCACTCTCCCGCACAGACAGCTCTCTCACTTTCGCGCACAGTCTGCTCTCTCACTCTCACGTACAGTCAGCTCTCTCGCTCTCCCGCACAGTCAGCTCTCTCACTCTCGCGCACAGTCACCTCTCTCACTCTCTCGCACCGTCAGCTCTCTCACTCTCGCGCACAGTCAGCTCTCTCGCTCTCGCGCACAGTCTGCTCTCTCACTCTCACGCACAGTCTGCTCTCTCACACTCACGCACAATCTGCTCTCTCCCTCTCCTACACAGTCTGCTCTCTCGCTCTCACGCACAGTCTGCTCTCTCACTCTCACGCACAGTCTGCTCTCTCACTCTCCTGCACAGTCTGCTCTCTCACTCTCGCGCACAGTCTGCTCTCTCACTCTCACGCACAGTCTGCTCTGTCACTCTCGCGCACAGTCTGCTATCTCACTCTCGCGCACAGTCTGCTCTCCTACTCTCGCGCAGTGTCTGCTCTCTTACTCTCCGGCACAGTCAACTCTCTCACCCTCACACACAGTCAGCTCTCTCGCTCTCCCGCACAGTCAGCTCTCTCGCTCTCGTGCACAGTCAGCTCTCTCGCTCTCCCGCACAGTCAGCTGTCTCACTCTCGCACACAGTCTGCTCTCTCACACTCACGCACAATCTGCCCTCTCACTCTCCCACACATTCTGCTCTCTCGCTCTCACGCACAGTCAGCTCTCTCTCTCTCGCGCACAGTCAGCTCTCTCGCCCTCGCGCACAGCCTGCTCTCTCACTCTCCCACACAGTCAGCTCCCTCACTCTCGTGCACAGTCAGCTCTCACGCTCTCGCGCACAGTCAGCTCTCTCACTCTCCCTCTCAGTTAGCTCTCTCTCTCTCCCGCACAGTCAGCTCTCTCACTCTCCCGCACAGTCAGCTCTCTCACTCTCGCGCACAGTCTGCTCTCTCGCTCTCGCGCACAGTCAGCTCTCTCGCTCTCCCGCACAGTCAGCTCTCTCACTCTCCCGCACAGTCAGCTCTCTCACTCTCATGCACAGTCTGCTCTCTCACTCTCACGTACAGTCAGCTGTCTCGCTCTCCCGCACAGTCAGCTCTCTCACTCTCGCGCACAGTCAGCTCTCTGACTCTCTCGCACAGTCAGCTCTCTCACTCTCGCGCACAGTCTGCTCACTCACTCTCGCGCACAATCTGCTCTCTCACTCTCCCACACAGTCTGCTCTCTCGCTCTCAAGCACAGTCTGCTCTCTCACTCTCCCGCACAATCTGCTCTCACGCTCTCGTGCATAGTCTGCTCTCACTCTCGCGCACAGTCTGCTCTCTCACTCTCGCACACAGTCAGCTCTCTCACTCTCCCGCACAGTCAGCTCTCTCACTCTTGCGCACAGTCTGCTCTCTCACTCTCGCGCACTGTCTGCTCTCTCACTCTCGTCCACAGTCTGCTCTCTCACTCTCACGTACAGTCAGCTCTCTTGCTCTCCCACACAGTCAGCTCCCTCACTCTCGCGCACAGTCAGATCTCACGTTCTCGCGCACAGTCAGCTCCCTCACTCTCCCGCACAGTCAGCTCTCTCGCTCTCCCGCACAGTCAGCTCTCTCACTCTCGCGCACATTCAGATCTCTCACTCTCGCGCACAGTCTGCTCTCTCACTCTCACGTACAGTCAGCTCTCTCGCTCTCCCGCACAGTCAGCTCTCTCCCTCTCGCGCACAGTCAGCTCTCTCAATCTCTCGCACAGTCAGCTCTCTCACTCTCGCGCACAGTCTGCTCTCTCACTCTCACGCACAATCTGCTCTCTCACTCTCCCACAAAGTCTGCTCTCTCGCTCTCACGCACAGTCTGCTCTCTCACTCTCGCGCACAGTCAGCTCTCTCACTCTCGCGCACAGTCAGCTCTCTCACTCTCGCGCACAGTCAGCTGTCTCACTCTTGCGCACAGTCAGTTCTCTCGCTCTCCTTCACAGTCTGCTCTCTCGCTCTCACGCACAGTCTGCTCTCTCACTCTCGCGCACAGTCAGCTCTCTCACTCTCACGCACAGTCAGCTCTCTCACTCTCGCGCACAGTCAGCTCTCTCACTCTCGCGCACAGTCAGATCTCTCACTCTCGCGCACAGTCTGCTCTCTCGCTCTCGCTTACAGTCAGCACCCTCACACTCGCGCACAGTCAGCATTCTCACTGTCGCACACGATCTGCTCTCTCACTCTCCCACACAGTCTGCTCTCTCGCTCTCCCGCACAGTCTGCTCTCTACCTCTTGCTCACAGTCAGCTCTCTCACTCTCCTGCACAGTCTGCTCTCTCACTCTCACGCACAGTCAGCTCTCTCACTCTCCCGGACAGTCAGCTCTCTCACTCTCGCGCACAGTCTGCTCTCTCACTCTCGCTCACAGTCTGCTCTCTCACTCTCGCGCACGGTCTGATCTCACATTCTTGCACACAGTCTGCTGTCTCACTCTCCCGCACAGTCAGCTCTCTCACTCTCGTGCACAGTCAGCTCTCTTGCTCTCGCGCACAGTCTGCTCTCACTCTCCCGCACCGTCTGCTCTCTCGCTCTCGCGCACAGTATGCTCTCACTCTCGCGCACAGTCAGATCTCTCACTCTCGCGCACAGTCTGATCTCTCACTCTCGCGCACAGTCTGCTCTCTCACTCTTGCGCGCAGTCTGCTCTCTCACTCTCGCGCACAGTCAGCTCTCTCACTCTCGCGCACAGTCAGCTCTCTCACTGTCGAGCACAGTCTGCTCTCTCACTCTCGCTCACAGTCTGCTCTCTCACTCTCCCGCACAGTCTGCTCTCTCGCTCTCCCGCACAGTCTGCTCTCTACCTCTTGCTCACAGTCTGCTCTCTCGCTCTCCCGCACAGTCAGCTCTCTCACTCTGGCGCACAGTCTGCTCTCTCACTCTCGCGCACAGTCTGCTCTCTCACTCTCGGACACAGTCTGCTCTCTCACTCTCGCGCACAGTCAGCTCTCTCAATCTCGCGCACAATCAGCTCTCTCACTCTCGCACACAGTCAGCTCTCTCACTCTCGCGCACAGTCAGCTCTCACACTCTCACGCACGGTCTGATCTCACATTCTCGCGCACAGTCTGCTCTCTCACTCCCCCGCACAGTCTGCTCTCTCAGTCTCCCGCACAGTCTGCTCTCTGACTCTCGCGCACAGTCTGCTCTCTCACTCTCCCGCACAGTCAGCTCTCTCATTCTCGCGCACAGTTTGCTCTCTCACTCTCACGCACAGTCAGCTCTCTCACTCTCCCAGACAGTCAGCTCTCTCACTCTCGCGCACAGTCTGCTCTCTCACTCTCCCGCACAGTCAGCTCTCTCACTCTCGTGCACAGTCAGCTCTCTTGCTCTCGCGCACAGTGTGCTCTCACTCTTCCGCACAGTCTGCTCTCTCGCTCTCGCGCACAGTCTGCTCTCACTCTCGCGCACAGTCTGCTCTCTCACTCTCGCGCACAGTCAGCTCTTTCACTCTCGCGCACAGTCTGCTCTTTCACTCTCGCGCACAGTCTGCTCTCTCACTCTTGCGCGCAGTCTGCTCTCTCACTCTCGCGCACAGTCAGCTCTCTCACTCTCGTGCACAGTCACCTCTCTCACTCTCGCATACAGTCAGCTCTCTCACTCTCGCGCACAGTCTGCTCTCTCACTCTCGCGCACAGTCTGCTCTCACACTCTCGCGTACGGTCTGATCTCACATTCTCGCGCACAGTCTGCTCTCTCACTCTCGCGCGCAGTCAGCTCTCTCACTCTCGCGCACAGTCTGCTCTCTCACTCTCGCGCACAGTCTGCTCTCTCACTCTCGCGCCAAGTCTGCTCTCTCACTCTGACGTACAGTCAGCTCACTTGCTCTGCCACACAGTCAGCTCCCTCACTCTCGCGCACAGTCAGCTCTCACGCTCTCGCGCACAGTCAGCTGTCTCACTCTCCCTCTCAGTTAGCTCTCTCTCTCTCCCGCACAGTCAGCTCTCTCACTGTCCCGCACAGTCAGCTCTCTCACTCTCGCGCACAGTCTGCTCTCTCGCTCTCGCGCACAGTCAGCTCTCTCACTCTCCCGCACAGTCAGCTCTCTCACTCTCCCGCACAGTCAGCTCTCTCACTCTCGTGCACAGTCTGCTCTCTCACTCTCATGTACAGTCAGCTCTCTCGCTCTCCCGCACAGTCAGCTCTCTCACTCTCGCGCACAGTCAGCTCTCTCACTCTCTCGCACAGTCAGCTCTCTCACTCTTGCGCACAGTCTGCTCTCTCACTCTCGCGCACAATCTGCTCTCTCACTCTCCCACACAGTCTGCTCTCTCGCTCTCAAGCACAGTCTGCTCTCTCACTCTCGCGCACAGTCAGCTCTCCCACTCTCGCGCACAGTCAGCTCTCTCACTCTCGCGCACAGTCAGCTCTCTCGCTCTCCCGCACAGTCTGCTCTCTCTCTCTCACGTACAGTCTGCTCTCTCACTCTCGCGCACAGTCAGCTCTCTCACTCACGCGCACAGTCAGCTCTCTGACTCTCGCGCACAGTCAGCTCTCTCACTCTCACGCACAGTCAGCTCTCTCACTCTCTCGCACAGTCAGCTCTCCCGCTCTCGCGCACAGTCTGCTCTCTCGCTCTCGCGTACAGTCAGCTCCATCACACTCGCGCACAGTCAGCTCTCTCACTCTCGCGCACAGTCTGCTCTCTCACTCTCGTGCACAGTCTGCTTTCTCACTCTACCGCACAGTCTGCTCTCTCGCTCTCCCGCACAGTCTGCTCTCTCACTCTCGCGCACAGTCTGCTCTCTCACTCTCCCGCACAGTCAGCTCTCTCACTCTCACGCACAGTCTGCTCTCTCACTCTCGCACACAGTCTGCTCTCTAACTCTTGCGCACAGTCTACTCTCTCACTCTCGCGCACAGTCAGCTCTCTCACTCTCGCGCACAGTCATCTCTCTCACTCTCGCGCACAATCAGCTCTCTCACTCTCGCGCACAGTCTGCTCTCTCACTCTCGTGCACAGTCTGCTCTCTCACTCTCGCGCACGGTCTGATCTCACATTCTCGCGCACAGTCTGCTCTCTCACTCTCCCTCACAGTCAGCTCTCTCACTCTCACGCACAGTCAGCTCTCTCGCTCTCGCGCACAGTCTGCTCTCTCACTCTGACGTACAGTTGGCTCTCTTGCTCTCCCACACAGTCAGCTCCCTCACTCTCGCGCACAGTCAGCTCTCACGCTCTCGCGCACAGTCAGCTCTCTCACTCTCCCTCTCAGTTAGCTCTCTCTCTCTCCCGCACAGTCAGCTCTCTCACCCTCCCGCACAGTCAGCTCTCTCACTCTCGCGCACAGTCTGCTCTCTCACTCTCACGTACAGTCTGCTCTCTCACTCTCGCGCACAGTCAGCTCTCTCACTCTCGTGCACAGTCACCTCTCTCACTCTCGCATACAGTCAGCTCTCTCACTCTCGCGCACAGTCTGCTCTCTCACTCTCGCGCACAGTCTGCTCTCACACTCTCGCGTACGGTCTGATCTCACATTCTCGCGCACAGTCTGCTCTCTCACTCTCGCGCACAGTCAGCTCTCTCACTCTCGCGCACAGTCTGCTCTCTCACTCTCGCGCACAGTCTGCTCTCTCACTCTCGCGCCAAGTCTGCTCTCTCACTCTGACGTACAGTCAGCTCACTTGCTCTGCCACACAGTCAGCTCCCTCACTCTCGCGCACAGTCAGCTCTCACGCTCTCGCGCACAGTCAGCTGTCTCACTCTCCCTCTCAGTTAGCTCTCTCTCTCTCCCGCACAGTCAGCTCTCTCACTGTCCCGCACAGTCAGCTCTCTCACTCTCGCGCACAGTCTGCTCTCTCACTCTCGCGCACAGTCAGCTCTCTCACTCTCCCGCACAGTCAGCTCTCTCACTCTCCCGCACAGTCAGCTCTCTCACTCTCGTGCACATCTGCTCTCTCACTCTCATGTACAGTCAGCTCTCTCGCTCTCCCGCACAGTCAGCTCTCTCACTCTCGCGCACAGTCAGCTCTCTCACTCTCTCGCACAGTCAGCTCTCTCACTCTTGCGCACAGTCTGCTCTCTCACTCTCGCGCACAATCTGCTCTCTCACTCTCCCACACAGTCTGCTCTCTCGCTCTCAAGCACAGTCTGCTCTCTCACTCTCGCGCACAGTCAGCTCTCCCACTCTCGCGCACAGTCAGCTCTCTCACTCTCGCGCACAGTCAGCTCTCTCGCTCTCCCGCACAGTCTGCTCTCTCGCTCTCACGTACAGTCTGCTCTCTCACTCTCGCGCACAGTCAGCTCTCTCACTCTCGCGCACAGTCAGCTCTCTGACTCTCGCGCACAGTCAGCTCTCTCACTCTCACGCACAGTCAGCTCTCTCACTCTCTCGCACAGTCAGCTCTCCCGCTCTCGCGCACAGTCTGCTGTCTCGCTCTCGCGTACAGTCAGCTCCATCACACTCGCGCACAGTCAGCTCTCTCACTCTCGCGCACAGTCTGCTCTCTCACTCTCGTGCACAGTCTGCTTTCTCACTCTACCGCACAGTCTGCTCTCTCGCTCTCCCGCACAGTCTGCTCTCTCACTCTCGCGCACAGTCTGCTCTCTCACTCTCCCGCACAGTCAGCTCTCTCACTCTCACGCACAGTCTGCTCTCTCGCTCGCCCGCACAGTCTGCTCTCTCGCTCTCAAGCACAGTCTGCTCTCTCACTCTCGCGCACAGTCAGCTCTCTCGCTCTCGCGCACAGTCTGCTCTCTCACTCTCGCACACAGTCAGCTCTCTCACTCTCATGCGCAGTCAGCTCTCTCACTCTCTCGCACAGTCAGCTCTCCCGCTCTCGCGCACAGTCTGCTCTCTCGCTCTAGTGTACAGTCAGCTCCCTCACACTCGCGCACAGTCAACTCTCTCACTCTCGCGCACAGTCTGCTCTCTCACTCTCGTGCACAGTCTGCTTTCTCACTCTACCGCACAGTCTGCTCTCTCACTCTCGCGCACAGTCTGCTCTCTCACTCTCGCGCACAGTCAGCTCTCTCACTCTCGCGCACAGTCATCTCTCTCACTCTCACGCACAATCAGCTCTCTCACTCTCGCGCACAGTCTGCTCTCTCACTCTCGCGCACTGTCTGCTCTCTCACTCTCGCGCACGGTCTGATCTCACATTCTCGCGCACAGTCTGCTCTCTCACTCTCCCGCACAGTCAGCTCTCTCACACTTGCGCGCAGTCAGCACTCTCACTCTCGCGCACAGTCTGCTCTCTCACTCTCGCGCACAATCTGCTCTCTCACTCTCACGCACAGTCTGCTCTCTCGCTCTCACGCACAGTCTGCTCTCTCACTCTCGCGCACAATCAGCTCTCTCACTTTCGCGCACAGTCAGCTCTCTCACTCTCGCGCTCAGTCAGCTCTCTAACTCTCGCGCACAGTCAGCTCTCTCGCTCTCCCGCACAGTCAGTTCTGTCGCTCTCCCGCACAGTCTGCTCTCTCGCTCTAACGCACAGTCTGCTGTCTCACTCTCGCGCACAGTCTGCTCTCTCACTCTCCCGCACATTCAGCTCTCTCACTCTCCCGCACAGTCTGCTCTCTCACTCTCGCGCACAGTCTGCTCTCTCACGCTTCTGCACAGTCTGCTCTCTCGCTCTCCCGCACAGTCTGCTCTCTCACTCTCGCGCACAGTCTGCTCTCTCACTCTCCCGCACAGTCAGCTCTCTCACTCTCACGCACAGTCTGCTCTCTCACTCTCGTACACAGTCTGCTCTCTAACTCTTGCGCACAGTCTGCTCTCTCACTCTCGCGCATTGTCAGCTCTCTCACTCTCGCGCACAGTCATCTCTCTCACTCTCGCGCACAATCAGCTCTCTCACTCTCGCGCACAGTCTGCTCTCTCACTCTCGTGCACAGTCTGCTCTCTCACTCTCGCGCACGGTCTGATCTCACATTCTCGCGCACAGTCTGCTCTCTCACTCTCCCGCACGGTCAGCTCTCTCACTCTCACGCACAGTCAGCTCTCTCGCTCTCGCACACAGTCTGCTCTCTCACTCTGACGTACAGTTGGCTCTCTTGCTCTCCCACACAGTCAGCTCCCTCACTCTCGCGCACAGTCAGCTCTCACGCTCTCGCGCACAGTCAGCTCTCTCACTCTCCCTCTCAGTTAGCTCTCTCTCTCTCCCGCACAGTCAGCTCTCTCACCCTCCCGCACAGTCAGCTCTCTCACTCTCGCGCACAATCTGCTCTCTCACTCTCACGTACAGTCAGCTCTCTCGCTCTCCCGCACAGTCAGCTCTCTCAGTCTCGCACACAGTCAGCTCTCTGACTCTCTCGCACAGTCAGCTCTCTCACTCTCGCGCACAGTCTGCTCTCTCACTCTCGCGCACAATCTGCTCTCTCACTCTCCCACACAGTCTGCTCTCTCGCTCTCAAGCACATTCTGCTCTCTCACTCACACGCACAGTCAGCTCTCTCACTCTCGCGCACAGTCAGCTCTCTCACTCTCGCGCACAGTCAGCTCTCTCACTCTCGCGCACAGTCAGCTCTCTCACTCTCGCGCACAGTCAGCTCTCTCACTCTCGCACACAGTCTGCTCTCTAACTCTTGCGCACAGTCTACTCTCTCACTCTCGCGCACAGTCAGCTCTCTCACTCTCGCGCACAGTCATCTCTCTCACTCTCGCGCACAATCAGCTCTCTCACTCTCGCGCACAGTCTGCTCTCTCACTCTCGTGCACAGTCTGCTCTCTCACTCTCGCGCACGGTCTGATCTCACATTCTCGCGCACAGTCTGCTCTCTCACTCTCCCGCACAGTCAGCTCTCTCACTCTCACGCACAGTCAGCTCTCTCGCTCTCGCGCACAGTCTGCTCTCTCACTCTGACGTACAGTTGGCTCTCTTGCTCTCCCACACAGTCAGCTCCCTCACTCTCGCGCACAGTCAGCTCTCTCGCTCTCCCGCACAGTCAGCTCTCTCAGTCTCGCACACAGTCAGCTCTCTGACTCTCTCGCACAGTCAGCTCTCTCACTCTCGCGCACAGTCTGCTCTCTCACTCTCGCGCACAATCTGCTCTCTCACTCTCCCACACAGTCTGCTCTCTCGCTCTCAAGCACATTCTGCTCTCTCACTCACACGCACAGTCAGCTCTCTCACTCTCGCGCACAGTCAGCTCTCTCACTCTCGCGCACAGTCAGCTCTCTCGCTCGCCCGCACAGTCTGCTCTCTCGCTCTCACGTACAGTCTGCTCTCTCTCTCTCGCGCACAGTCAGCTCTCTCACTCTCGCGCACAGTCTGCTCTCTCACTCTCGCGCACAGTCTGCTCTCTCACTCTCGCGCACAGTCAGCTCCCTCACACTCGCGCACAGTCAGCTCTCTCACTCTCGCGCACAGTCTGCTCTCTCACTCTCGTGCACAGTCTGCATTCTCACGCTACCGCACAGTCTGCTCTCTCGCTCTCCCGCACAGTCTGCTCTCTCACTCTCGCGCACAGTGTGCTCTCTCACTCTCCCGCACAGTCAGCTCTCTGACTCTCGCGCACAGTCTGCTCTCTCACTCTCGCGCACAGTCTGTTCTCTAACTCTCGTGCACAGTCTGCTCTCTCACTCTCGCGCACAGTCAACTCTATCACTCTCGCGCACAATCAGCTCTCTCACTCTCGCGCACAGTCTGCTCTCTCACTCTCGCGCACAGTCTGCTCTCTCACTCTCGCGCACGGTCTGATCTCACATTCTCGTTCACAGTCTGGTCTCTCACTGTCCCGCACAGTCAGCTCTCTCACACTCGCGCACAGTCAGCTCTCTCGCTCTCGCGCACAGTCTGCTCTCACTCTCCCGCACAGTCTGCTCTCACGCTCTCGCGCATAGTGTGCTCTCACTCTCGCGCACAGTCTGCTCTCTCACTCTCACGCACAGTCAGCTCTCTCACTCTCCCGCAGAGTCAGCACTCTCACTCTCGCGCACAGTCTGCTCTCTCACTCTTGCGCACAGTCTGCTCTCTCACTCTCGCGCACAGTCTGCTCTCTCACTCTCACGTACAGTCAGCTCTCTTGCCCTCCCACACAGTCAGCTCCCTCACTCTCGCGCATAGTCAGCTCTCACGTTCTCGCGCACAGTCAGCTCTCTCACTCTCCCGCACAGTCAGCTCTCTCGCTCTCCCGCACAGTCAGCTCTCTCACTCTCGCGCACAGTCAGCACTCTCACTCTCGTGCACATTCGGCTCTCTCACTCTCGCGTACAGTCAGCTCCCTCACTCTCGCGCACAGTCAGCTCTCTCTCTCTTGCGCACACTCTGCTCTCTCACTCTCGCACACAGTCAGCTCTCTGACTCTCGGGCACAGTCAGCTCTCTCGCTCTAGCGCACAGTCAGCTCTCTCGCTCTCCCGCACAGTCAGCTCTCTCTCTCTCGCGCACACTCTGCTCTCTCACTCTCGCACACAGTCAGCTCTCTGACTCTCGCGCACAGTCAGCTCTCTCGCTCTTGCGCACAGTCAGCTCTCTCGGTCTCCCGCACAGTCAGCTCTCTCACTCTCGTGCACAGTCTGCTCTCTCGCTCTCCCGCACAGTCTTCTGTCTCACTCTCACGCACAGTCTGCTCTCTCACTCTGGCGCACATTCAGCTGTCTCACTCTCGCGCACAGTCTGCTCTCTCACTCTCGCGCACAGTCTGCTCTCTCACGCTTGCGCACAGTCTGCTCTCTCACTCTCGCGCACAGTCAGCTCTCTCACTCTCGCGCACAGTCAGCTCTCTCACTCTCGCGCACAGTCAGCTCTCTCACTCTCGTGCACGGTCTGATCTCGCATTCTCGCGCACAGTCTGCTCTCTCACTCTCCCGCACAGTCAGCTCTCTCACTCTCGCGCACAGTCATCTCTCTCGCTCTCGCGCACAGTCTGCTCTCACTCTCCCGCACAATCTGCTCTCTCGCTCTCGCGCACAGTCTGCTTTACTCTCGCGCAAAGTCTGCTCTCTCACTCTCGCGTACAGTCAGCTCTCTCACTCTCCCGCACAGTCAGCTCTCTCACTCTCGCGCTAGTCTGCTCTCTCACTCTCACGTACAGTCAGCTCTCTTGCTCTCCCACACAGTCAGCTCTCTCACTCTCGCGCACAGTCTGCTCTCTCACTCTCACGTACAGTCAGCTCTCTTGCTCTCCCACACCGTCAGCTCTCTCACTCTTGCGCACAGTCAGCTCTCACGCTCTCGCGCACAGTCAGCTCTCTCACTCTCCTGCACAGTCAGCTCTCTCGCTCTCCCGCACAATCAGCTCTCTCACACTCCCGCACAGTCAGCTCTCTCACTCTCGCGCACAGTCTGCTCTCTCACTCTCACGTACAGTCAGCTCTCTCGCTCTCCCGCACAGTCAGCTCTCTCACTCTCGCGCACAATCAGCTCTCTGACTCTCTCGCACAGTCAGCTCTCTCACTCTTGCGCTCAGTCTGCTCTCTCACTCTCGCGCACAATCTGCTCTCTCACTCTCCCTCACAGTCTGCTCTCTCGCTCTCAAGCACAGTCTGCTCTCTCACTCTCGCGCACAGTCAGCTCTCTCACTCTCGCGCACAGTCAGCTCTCTCGCTCGCCCGCACAGTCTGCTCTCTCGCTCTCAAGCACAGTCTGCTCTCTCACTCTCGCGCACAGTCAGCTCTCTCGCTCTCGCGCACAGTCTGCTCTCTCACTCTCGCACACAGTCAGCTCTCTCACTCTCATGCGCAGTCAGCTCTCTCACTCTCTCGCACAGTCAGCTCTCCCGCTCTCGCGCACAGTCTGCTCTCTCGCTCTAGTGTACAGTCAGCTCCCTCACACTCGCGCACAGTCAACTCTCTCACTCTCGCGCACAGTCTGCTCTCTCACTCTCGTGCACAGTCTGCTTTCTCACTCTACCGCACAGTCTGCTCTCTCACTCTCGCGCACAGTCTGCTCTCTCACTCTCGCGCACAGTCAGCTCTCTCACTCTCGCGCACAGTCATCTCTCTCACTCTCACGCACAATCAGCTCTCTCACTCTCGCGCACAGTCTGCTCTCTCACTCTCGCGCACTGTCTGCTCTCTCACTCTCGCGCACGGTCTGATCTCACATTCTCGCGCACAGTCTGCTCTCTCACTCTCCCGCACAGTCAGCTCTCTCACACTTGCGCGCAGTCAGCACTCTCACTCTCGCGCACAGTCTGCTCTCTCACTCTCGCGCACAATCTGCTCTCTCACTCTCACGCACAGTCTGCTCTCTCGCTCTCACGCACAGTCTGCTCTCTCACTCTCGCGCACAATCAGCTCTCTCACTTTCGCGCACAGTCAGCTCTCTCACTCTCGCGCTCAGTCAGCTCTCTAACTCTCGCGCACAGTCAGCTCTCTCGCTCTCCCGCACAGTCAGTTCTGTCGCTCTCCCGCACAGTCTGCTCTCTCGCTCTAACGCACAGTCTGCTGTCTCACTCTCGCGCACAGTCTGCTCTCTCACTCTCCCGCACATTCAGCTCTCTCACTCTCCCGCACAGTCTGCTCTCTCACTCTCGCGCACAGTCTGCTCTCTCACGCTTCTGCACAGTCTGCTCTCTCGCTCTCCCGCACAGTCTGCTCTCTCACTCTCGCGCACAGTCTGCTCTCTCACTCTCCCGCACAGTCAGCTCTCTCACTCTCACGCACAGTCTGCTCTCTCACTCTCGTACACAGTCTGCTCTCTAACTCTTGCGCACAGTCTGCTCTCTCACTCTCGCGCACAGTCAGCTCTCTCACTCTCGCGCACAGTCATCTCTCTCACTCTCGCGCACAATCAGCTCTCTCACTCTCGCGCACAGTCTGCTCTCTCACTCTCGTGCACAGTCTGCTCTCTCACTCTCGCGCACGGTCTGATCTCACATTCTCGCGCACAGTCTGCTCTCTCACTCTCCCGCACGGTCAGCTCTCTCACTCTCATGCACAGTCAGCTCTCTCGCTCTCGCACACAGTCTGCTCTCTCACTCTGACGTACAGTTGGCTCTCTTGCTCTCCCACACAGTCAGCTCCCTCACTCTCGCGCACAGTCAGCTCTCACGCTCTCGCGCACAGTCAGCTCTCTCACTCTCCCTCTCAGTTAGCTCTCTCTCTCTCCCGCACAGTCAGCTCTCTCACCCTCCCGCACAGTCAGCTCTCTCACTCTCGCGCACAGTCTGCTCTCTCACTCTCACGTACAGTCAGCTCTCTCGCTCTCCCGCACAGTCAGCTCTCTCAGTCTCGCACACAGTCAGCTCTCTGACTCTCTCGCACAGTCAGCTCTCTCACTCTCGCGCACAGTCTGCTCTCTCACTCTCGCGCACAATCTGCTCTCTCACTCTCCCACACAGTCTGCTCTCTCGCTCTCAAGCACATTCTGCTCTCTCACTCACACGCACAGTCAGCTCTCTCACTCTCGCGCACAGTCAGCTCTCTCACTCTCGCGCACAGTCAGCTCTCTCGCTCGCCCGCACAGTCTGCTCTCTCGCTCTCACGTACAGTCTGCTCTCTCTCTCTCGCGCACAGTCAGCTCTCTCACTCTCGCGCACAGTCGGCTCTCTCACTCTCGCGCACAGTCTGCTCTCTCACTCTCGCGCACAGTCAGCTCCCTCACACTCGCGCACAGTTAGCTCTCTCACTCTCGCGCACAGTCTGCTCTCTCACTCTCGTGAACAGTCTGCTTTCTCACTCTACCGCACAGTCTGCTCTCTCGCTCTCCCGCACAGTCTGCTCTCTCACTCTCGCGCACAGTGTGCTCTCTCACTCTCCCGCACAGTCAGCTCTCTGACTCTCGCGCACTGTCTGCTCTCTCACTCTCGCGCACAATCAGCTCTCTCACTCTCGCGCACAGTCTGCTCTCTCACTCTCGCGCACAGTCTGCTCTCTCACTCTCGCGCACGGTCTGATCTCACATTCTCGCTCACAGTCTGGTCTCTCACTCTCCCGCACAGTCAGCTCTCTCACACTCGCGCACAGTCAGCTCTCTCGCTCTCGCGCACAGTCTGCTCTCACTCTCCCGCACAGTCTGCTCTCACGCTCTCGCGCATAGTGTGCTCTCACTCTCGCGCACAGTCTGCTCTCTCACTCTCACGCACAGTCAGCTCTCTCACTCTCCCGCAGAGTCAGCACTCTCACTCTCGCGCACAGTCTGCTCTCTCACTCTTGCGCACAGTCTGCTCTCTCACTCTCGCGCACAGTCTGCTCTCTCACTCTCACGTACAGTCAGCTCTCTTGCCCTCCCACACAGTCAGCTCCCTCACTCTCGCGCATAGTCAGCTCTCACGTTCTAGCGCACAGTCAGCTCTCTCACTCTCCCGCACAGTCAGCTCTCTCGCTCTCCCGCACAGTCAGCTCTCTCACTCTCGCGCACAGTCAGCACTCTCACTCTCGCGCACAGTCTGCTCTCTCACTCTCACACACAGTCAGCTCTCTCTCTGTCGCGCACAGTCAGCTCTCTCGCTCTCGTGCACAGTCGGCTCTCTCGCTCTCGCGTACAGTCAGCTCCCTCACTCTCGCGCACAGTCAGCTCTCTCTCTCTCGCGCACACTCTGCTCTCTCACTCTCGCACACAGTCAGCTCTCTGACTCTCGCGCACAGTCAGCTCTCTCGCTCTTGCGCACAGTCAGCTCTCTCGCTCTCCCGCACAGTCAGCTCTCTCACTCTCGTGCACAGTCTGCTCTCTCACTCTCGCGCATAGTCTGCTCTCTCACTCTCCCGCACAGTCTGCTCTCTCGCTCTCCCGCACAGTCTTCTGTCTCACTCTCGCGCACAGTCTGCTCTTTCACTCTGGCGCAAATTCAGCTGTCTCACTCTCGCGCACAGTCTGCTCTCTCACTCTCGCGCACAGTCTGCTCTCTCACGCTTGCGCACAGTCTGCTCTCTCACTCTCGCGCACAGTCAGCTCTCTCACTCTCGCGCACAGTCAGCTCTCTCACTCTCGCGCACAGTCAGCTCTCTCACTCTCGTGCACGGTCTGATCTCACATTCTCGCGCACAGTCTGCTCTCTCACTCTCCCGCACAGTCAGCTCTCTCACTCTCGCGCACAGTCATCTCTCTCGCTCTCGCGCACAGTCTGCTCTCACTCTCCCGCACAATCTGCTCTCTCGCTCTCGCGCACAGTCTGCTTTACTCTCGCGCAAAGTCTGCTCTCTCACTCTCGCGCACAGTCAGCTCTCTCACTCTCCCGCACAGTCAGCTCTCTCACTCTCGCGCTAGTCTGCTCTCTCACTCTCACGTACAGTCAGCTCTCTTGCTCTCCCACACAGTCAGCTCTCTCACTCGCGCGCACAGTCTGCTCTCTCACTCTCACGTACAGTCAGCTCTCTTGCTCTCCCACACCGTCAGCTCTCTCACTCTTGCGCACAGTCAGCTCTCACGCTCTCGCGCACAGTCAGCTCTCTCACTCTCCTGCACAGTCAGCTCTCTCGCTCTCCCGCACAATCAGCTCTCTCACACTCCCGCACAGTCAGCTCTCTCACTCTCGCGCACAGTCTGCTCTCTCACTCTCACGTACAGTCAGCTCTCTCGCTCTCCCGCACAGTCAGCTCTCTCGCTCTCCCGCACAATCAGCTCTCTGACTCTCTCGCACAGTCAGCTCTCTCACTCTCGCGCACAGTCTGCTCTCTCATTCTCGCGCACAATCTGCTCTCTCACTCTCCCACACAGTCTGCTCTCTCGCTCTCAAGCACAGTCTGCTCTCTCACTCTCGCGCACAGTCAGCTCTCTCACTCTCGCGCACAGTCAGCTCTCTCACTCTCGTGCACAGTCTGCTCTCTCGCTCTAGTGTACAGTCAGCTCCCTCACACTCGCGCACAGTCAACTCTCTCACTCTCGCGCACAGTCTGCTCTCTCACTCTCGTGCACAGTCTGCTTTCTCACTCTACCGCACAGTCTGCTCTCTCACTCTCGCGCACAGTCTGCTCTCTCACTCTCACGCACAGTCAGCTCTCTCACTCTCGCGCACAGTCATCTCTCTCACTCTCGCGCACTGTCTGCTCTCTCACTCTCGCGCACGGTCTGATCTCACATTCTCGCGCACAGTCTGCTCTCTCACTCTCCCGCACAGTCAGCTCTCTCACACTTGCGCGCAGTCAGCTCTCTCGCTCTCGCGCACAGTCTGCTCTCTCACTCTCGCGCACAGTCTGCTCTCTCACTCTCACGTACAGTCAGCTCTCTTGCTCTCCCACACAGACAGCTCCCTCACTCTCGCGCACAGTCAGCTCTCACGTTCTCGCGCACAGTCAGCTCTCTCACTCTCCCGCACAGTCAGCTCTCTCGCTCTCCCGCACAGTCAGCTCTCCCACTCTCGCGCACAGTCAGCACTCTCACTCTCGCGCACAGTCTGCTCTCTCACTCTCGCGCACAATCTGCTCTCTCACTCTCACGCACAGTCTGCTCTCTCGCTCTCACGCACAGTCTGCTCTCTCACTCTCGCGCACAATCAGCTCTCTCACTCTCGCGCACAGTCAGCTCTCTCACTCTCGCGCTCAGTCAGCTCTCTAACTCTCGCGCACAGTCAGCTCTCTCGCTCTCCCGCACAGTCAGTTCTGTCGCTCTCCCGCACAGTCTGCTCTCTCGCTCTCACGCACAGTCTGCTGTCTCACTCTCGCGCACAGTCTGCTCTCTCACTCTCCCGCACATTCAGCTCTCTCACTCTCGCGCACAGTCTGCTCTCTCACTCTCGCGCACAGTCTGCTCTCTCACGCTTGTGCACAGTCTACTCTCTCACTCTCGCGCACAGTCAGCTCTCTCAATCTCGCGCACAGTCAGCTCTTTCACTCTCGCGCACAGTCAGCTCTCTCACTCTCGTGCACAGTCAGCTCTCTCACTCTCGCGCACAGTCTGCTCTCTCACTCTCATGCGCGGTCTGATCTCACATTCTCGCGCACAGTCTGCTCTCTCACTCTCCCGCACAGTCAGCTCTCTCACTCTCGCGCACAGTCTGCTCGCACTCCCGCGCACAATCTGCTCTCTCACTCTCGCGCACAGTCTGCTTCACTCTCGCGCAAAGTCTGCTCTCTCACTCTCACGTACAGTCAGCTCTCTTTCTCTCCCACACAGTCAGCTCTCTCACTCTTGTGCACAGTCAGCTCTCACGCTCTCGCGCACAGTCAGCTCTCTCACTCTCCTGCACAGTCAGCTCTCTCGCTCTCCCGCACAATCAGCTCTCTCGCTCTCCCGCACAGTCAGCTCTCTCACTCTCGGGCACAGTCAGCTCTCTCAATCTCTCACACAGTCAGCTCTCTCACTCTCCCACACAGTCTGCTCCCTCGCTCTCACGCACAGTCTGCTCTCTCACTCTCGCGCACAGTCAGCTCTCTCACTCTCGCGCACAGTCAGCTCACTCACTCTCGCGCACAGTCAGTTCTGTCGCTCTCCCGCACAGTCTGCTCTCTCGCTCTCACGCACAGTCAGCTCTCTCACTCTCGCGCACAGTCTGCTCTCTCACTCTCGTGCACAGTCTGCTTTCTCACTCTACCGCACAGTCTGCTCTCTCGCTCTCCCGCACAGTCTGCTCTCTCACTCTCGCGCACAGTGTGCTCTCTTACTCTCCCGCACAGTCAGCTCTCTGACTCTCGCGCACAGTCTGCTCTCTCACTCTCGCGCACAGTCTGCTCTCTCACTCTCGCGCACGGTCTGATCTCACATTCTCGCTCACAGTCTGGTCTCTCACTCTCCCGCACAGTCAGCTCTCTCACACTCGCGCACAGTCGGCTCTCTCGCTCTCGCGCACAGTCTGCTCTCACTCTCCCGCACAGTCTGCTCTCACGCTCTCGCGCATAGTCTGCTCTCACTCTCGCGCACAGTCTGCTCTCTCACTCTCCCGCACAGTCAGCTCTCTCACTCTCCCACAGAGTCAGCACTCTCACTCTCGCGCACAGTCTGCTCTCTCACTCTTGCGCACAGTCTGCTCTCTCACTCTCGCGCACAGTCTGCTCTCTCACTCTCACGTACAGCCAGCTCTCTTGCCCTCCCACACAGTCAGCTCCCTCACTCTCGCGCATAGTCAGCTCTCACGTTCTCGCGCACAGTCAGCTCTCTCACTCTCCCGCACAGTCAGCTCTCTCGCTCTCCCGCACAGTCAGCTCTCTCACTCTCGCGCACAGTCAGCACTCTCACTCTCGCGCACAGTCTGCTCTCTCACTCTCACACACAGTCAGCGCTCTCTCTGTCGCGCACAGTCAGCTCTCTCACTCTCGCGCTCAGTCAGCTCTCTAACTCTCGCGCACAGTCAGCTCTCTCGCTTGCCCGCACAGTCTGCTCTCTCGCTCTCAAGCACAGTCTGCTCTCTCACTCTCGCGCACAGTCAGCTCTCTCGCTCTCGCGCACAGTCTGCTCTCTCACTCTCGCACACAGTCAGCTCTCTCACTCTCATGCGCAGTCAGCTCTCTCACTCTCTCGCACAGTCAGCTCTCCCGCTCTCGCGCACAGTCTGCTCTCTCGCTCTAGCGTACAGTCAGCACTCTCACTCTCGTGCACAGTCTGCTCTCTCACTCTCGCGCACAATCTGCTCTCTCACTCTCACGCACAGTCTGCTCTCTCGCTCTCACGCACAGTCTGCTCTCTCACTCTCGCGCACAATCAGCTCTCTCACTCTCGCGCACAGTCAGCTCTCTCACTCTCGCGCTCAGTCAGCTCTCTAACTCTCGCGCACAGTCAGCTCTCTCGCTCTCCCGCACAGTCAGTTCTGTCGCTCTCCCGCACAGTCTGCTCTCTCGCTCTAACGCACAGTCTGCTGTCTCACTCTCGCGCACAGTCTGCTCTCTCACTCTCCCGCACATTCAGCTCTCTCACTCTCGCGCACAGTCTGCTCTCTCACTCTCGCGCACAGTCTGCTCTCTCACGCTTGCGCACAGTCTGCTCTCTCGCTCTCCCGCACAGTCTGCTCTCTCACTCTCGCGCACAGTCTGCTCTCTCACTCTCCCGCACAGTCAGCTCTCTCACTCTCACGCACAGTCTGCTCTCTCACTCTCGCACACAGTCTGCTCTCTAACTCTTGCGCACAGTCTGCTCTCTCACTCTCGCGCACAGTCAGCTCTCTCACTCTCGCGCACAGTCATCTCTCTCACTCTCGCGCACAATCAGCTCTCTCACTCTCGCGCACAGTCTGCTCTCTCACTCTCGTGCACAGTCTGCTCTCTCACTCTCGCGCACGGTCTGATCTCACATTCTCGCGCACAGTCTGCTCTCTCACTCTCCCGCACGGTCAGCTCTCTCACTCTCACGCACAGTCAGCTCTCTCGCTCTCGCACACAGTCTGCTCTCTCACTCTGACGTACAGTTGGCTCTCTTGCTCTCCCACACAGTCAGCTCCCTCACTCTCGCGCACAGTCAGCTCTCACGCTCTCGCGCACAGTCAGCTCTCTCACTCTCCCTCTCAGTTAGCTCTCTCTCTCTCCCGCACAGTCAGCTCTCTCACCCTCCCGCACAGTCAGCTCTCTCACTCTCGCGCACAGTCTGCTCTCTCACTCTCACGTACAGTCAGCTCTCTCGCTCTCCCGCACAGTCAGCTCTCTCAGTCTCGCACACAGTCAGCTCTCTGACTCTCTCGCACAGTCAGCTCTCTCACTCTCGCGCACAGTCTGCTCTCTCACTCTCGCGCACAATCTGCTCTGTCACTCTCCCACACAGTCTGCTCTCTCGCTCTCAAGCACATTCTGCTCTCTCACTCACACGCACAGTCAGCTCTCTCACTCTCGCGCACAGTCAGCTCTCTCACTCTCGCGCACAGTCAGCTCTCTCGCTCGCCCGCACAGTCTGCTCTCTCGCTCTCACGTACAGTCTGCTCTCTCTCTCTCGCGCACAGTCAGCTCTCTCACTCTCGCGCACTGTCTGCTCTCTCACTCTCGCGCACAGTCTGCTCTCTCACTCTCGCGCACAGTCAGCTCCCTCACACTCGCGCACAGTCAGCTCTCTCACTCTCGCGCACAGTCTGCTCTCTCACTCTCGTGAACAGTCTGCTTTCTCACTCTACCGCACAGTCTGCTCTCTCGCTCTCCCGCACAGTCTGCTCTCTCACTCTCGCGCACAGTGTGCTCTCTCACTCTCCCGCACAGTCAGCTCTCTGACTCTCGCGCACTGTCTGCTCTCTCACTCTCGCGCACAGTCTGCTCTCTAACTCTCGTGCACAGTCTGCTCTCTCACTCTCGCGCACAGTCAACTCTCTCACTCTCGCGCACAATCAGCTCTCTCACTCTCGCGCACAGTCTGCTCTCTCACTCTCGCGCACAGTCTGCTCTCTCACTCTCGCGCACGGTCTGATCTCACATTCTCGCTCACAGTCTGGTCTCTCACTCTCCCGCACAGTCAGCTCTCTCACACTCGCGCACAGTCAGCTCTCTCGCTCTCGCGCACAGTCTGCTCTCACTCTCCCGCACAGTCTGCTCTCACGCTCTCGCGCATAGTCTGCTCTCACTCTCGCGCACAGTCTGCTCTCTCACTCTCACGCACAGTCAGCTCTCTCACTCTCCCGCAGAGTCAGCACTCTCACTCTCGCGCACAGTCTGCTCTCTCACTCTTGCGCACAGTCTGCTCTCTCACTCTCGCGCACAGTCTGCTCTCTCACTCTCACGTACAGTCAGCTCTCTTGCCCTCCCACACAGTCAGCTCCCTCACTCTCGCGCATAGTCAGCTCTCACGTTCTAGCGCACAGTCAGCTCTCTCACTCTCCCGCACAGTCAGCTCTCTCGCTCTCCCGCACAGTCAGCTCTCTCACTCTCCCGCACAGTCAGCTCTCCCACTCTCGCGCACAGTCAGCACTCTCACTCTCGCGCACAGTCTGCTCTCTCACTCTCGCGCACAATCTGCTCTCTCACTCTCACGCACAGTCTGCTCTCTCGCTCTCACGCACAGTCTGCTCTCTCACTCTCGCGCACAATCAGCTCTGTCACTCTCGCGCACAGTCAGCTCTCTCACTCTCGCGCTCAGTCAGCTCTCTAACTCTCGCGCACAGTCAGCTCTCTCGCTCTCCCGCACAGTCAGTTCTGTCGCTCTCCCGCACAGTCTGCTCTCTCGCTCTCACGCACAGTCTGCTGTCTCACTCTCGCGCACAGTCTGCTCTCTCACTCTCCCGCACATTCAGCTCTCTCACTCTCGCGCACAGTCTGCTCTCTCACTCTCGCGCACAGTCTGCTCTCTCACGCTTGTGCACAGTCTACTCTCTCACTCTCGCGCACAGTCAGCTCTCTCAATCTCGCGCACAGTCAGCTCTTTCACTCTCGCGCACAGTCAGCTCTCTCACTCTCGTGCACAGTCAGCTCTCTCACTCTCGCGCACAGTCTGCTCTCTCACTCTCATGCACGGTCTGATCTCACATTCTCGCGCACAGTCTGCTCTCTCACTCTCCCGCACAGTCAGCTCTCTCACTCTCGCGCACAGTCTGCTCACACTCCCGCGCACAATCTGCTCTCTCGCTCTCGCGCACAGTCTGCTTCACTCTCGCGCAAAGTCTGCTCTCTCACTCTCACGTACAGTCAGCTCTCTTGCTCTCCCACACAGTCAGCTCTCTCACTCTTGTGCACAGTCAGCTCTCACGCTCTCGCGCACAGTCAGCTCTCTCACTCTCCTGCACAGTCAGCTCTCTCGCTCTCCCGCACAATCAGCTCTCTCGCTCTCCCGCACAGTCAGCTCTCTCACTCTCGGGCACAGTCAGCTCTCTCAATCTCTCGCACAGTCAGCTCTCTCACTCTCCCACACAGTCTGCTCCCTCGCTCTCACGCACAGTCTGCTCTCTCACTCTCGCGCACAGTCAGCTCTCTCACTCTCGCGCACAGTCAGCTCACTCACTCTCGCGCACAGTCAGTTCTGTCGCTCTCCCGCACAGTCTGCTCTCTCGCTCTCACGCACAGTCAGCTCTCTCACTCTCGCGCACAGTCTGCTCTCTCACTCTCGTGCACAGTCTGCTTTCTCACTCTACCGCACAGTCTGCTCTCTCGCTCTCCCGCACAGTCTGCTCTCTCACTCTCGCGCACAGTGTGCTCTCTTACTCTCCCGCACAGTCAGCTCTCTGACTCTCGCGCACAGTCTGCTCTCTCACTCTCGCGCACAGTCTGCTCTCTCACTCTCGCGCACGGTCTGATCTCACATTCTCGCTCACAGTCTGGTCTCTCACTCTCCCGCACAGTCAGCTCTCTCACACTCGCGCACAGTCAGCTCTCTCGCTCTCGCGCACAGTCTGCTCTCACTCTCCCGCACAGTCTGCTCTCACGCTCTCGCGCATAGTCTGCTCTCACTCTCGCGCACAGTCTGCTCTCTCACTCTCCCGCACAGTCAGCTCTCTCACTCTCCCACAGATTCAGCACTCTCACTCTCGCGCACAGTCTGCTCTCTCACTCTTGCGCACAGTCTGCTCTCTCACTCTCGCGCACAGTCTGCTCTCTCACTCTCACGTACAGCCAGCTCTCTTGCCCTCCCACACAGTCAGCTCCCTCACTCTCGCGCATAGTCAGCTCTCACGTTCTCGCGCACAGTCAGCTCTCTCACTCTCCCGCACAGTCAGCTCTCTCGCTCTCCCGCACAGTCAGCTCTCTCACTCTCGCGCACAGTCAGCACTCTCACTCTCGCGCACAGTCTGCTCTCTCACTCTCACACACAGTCAGCGCTCTCTCTGTCGCGCACAGTCAGCTCTCTCACTCTCGCGCTCAGTCAGCTCTCTAACTCTCGCGCACAGTCAGCTCTCTCGCTCGCCCGCACAGTCTGCTCTCTCGCTCTCAAGCACAGTCTGCTCTCTCACTCTCGCGCACAGTCAGCTCTCTCGCTCTCGCGCACAGTCTGCTCTCTCACTCTCGCACACAGTCAGCTCTCTCACTCTCATGCGCAGTCAGCTCTCTCACTCTCTCGCACAGTCAGCTCTCCCGCTCTCGCGCACAGTCTGCTCTCTCGCTCTAGCGTACAGTCAGCACTCTCACTCTCGCGCACAGTCTGCTCTCTCACTCTCGCGCACAATCTGCTCTCTCACTCTCACGCACAGTCTGCTCTCTCGCTCTCACGCACAGTCTGCTCTCTCACTCTCGCGCACAATCAGCTCTCTCACTCTCGCGCACAGTCAGCTCTCTCACTCTCGCGCTCAGTCAGCTCTCTAACTCTCGCGCACAGTCAGCTCTCTCGCTCTCCCGCACAGTCAGTTCTGTCGCTCTCCCGCACAGTCTGCTCTCTCGCTCTAACGCACAGTCTGCTGTCTCACTCTCGCGCACAGTCTGCTCTCTCACTCTCCCGCACATTCAGCTCTCTCACTCTCGCGCACAGTCTGCTCTCTCACTCTCGCGCACATTCTGCTCTCTCACGCTTGTGCACAGTCTGCTCTCTCGCTCTCCCGCACAGTCTGCTCTCTCACTCTCGCGCACAGTCTGCTCTCTCACTCTCCCGCACAGTCAGCTCTCTCACTCTCACGCACAGTCTGCTCTCTCACTCTCGCACACAGTCTGCTCTCTAACTCTTGCGCACAGTCTGCTCTCTCACTCTCGCGCACAGTCAGCTCTCTCACTCTCGCGCACAGTCATCTCTCTCACTCTCGCGCACAATCAGCTCTCTCACTCTCGCGCACAGTCTGCTCTCTCACTCTCGTGCACAGTCTGCTCTCTCACTCTCGCGCACGGTCTGATCTCACATTCTCGCGCACAGTCTGCTCTCTCACTCTCCCGCACAGTCAGCTCTCTCACTCTCACGCACAGTCAGCTCTCTCGCTCTCGCACACAGTCTGCTCTCTCACTCTGACGTACAGTTGGCTCTCTTGCTCTCCCACACAGTCAGCTCCCTCACTCTCGCGCACAGTCAGCTCTCACGCTCTCGCGCACAGTCAGCTCTCTCACTCTCCCTCTCAGTTAGCTCTCTCTCTCTCCCGCACAGTCAGCTCTCTCACCCTCCCGCACAGTCAGCTCTCTCACTCTCGCGCACAGTCTGCTCTCTCACTCTCACGTACAGTCAGCTCTCTCGCTCTCCCGCACAGTCAGCTCTCTCAGTCTCGCACACAGTCAGCTCTCTGACTCTCTCGCACAGTCAGCTCTCTCACTCTCGCGCACAGTCTGCTCTCTCACTCTCGCGCACAATCTGCTCTCTCACTCTCCCACACAGTCTGCTCTCTCGCTCTCAAGCACATTCTGCTCTCTCACTCACACGCACAGTCAGCTCTCTCACTCTCGCGCACAGTCAGCTCTCTCACTCTCGCGCACAGTCAGCTCTCTCGCTCGCCCGCACAGTCTGCTCTCTCGCTCTCACGTACAGTCTGCTCTCTCTCTCTCGCGCACAGTCAGCTCTCTCACTCTCGCGCACAGTCTGCTCTCTCACTCTCGCGCACAGTCTGCTCTCTCACTCTCGCGCACAGTCAGCTCCCTCACACTCGCGCACAGTCAGCTCTCTCACTCTCGCGCACAGTCTGCTCTCTCACTCTCGTGAACAGTCTGCTTTCTCACTCTACCGCACAGTCTGCTCTCTCGCTCTCCCGCACAGTCTGCTCTCTCACTCTCGCGCACAGTCTGCTCTCTAACTCTCGTGCACAGTCTGCTCTCTCGCTCTCACGCACAGTCTGCTCTCTCACTCTCGCGCACAATCAGCTCTCTCACGCTCCCGCACAGTCAGCTCTCTGACTCTCGCGCCCTGTCTGCTCTCTCACTCTCGCGCACAGTCTGCTCTCTAACTCTCGTGCACAGTCTGCTCTCTCACTCTCGCGCACAGTCAACTCTCTCACTCTCGCGCACAATCAGCTCTCTCACTCTCGCGCACAGTCTGCTCTCTCACTCTCGCGCACAGTCTGCTCTCTCACTCTCGCGCACGGTCTGATCTCACATTCTCGCACACAGTCTGGTCTCTCACTCTCCCGCACAGTCAGCTCTCTCACACTCGCGCACAGTCAGCTCTCTCGCTCTCGCGCACAGTCTGCTCTCACTCTCCCGCACAGTCTGCTCTCACGCGCTCGCGCATAGTGTGCTCTCACTCTCGCGCACAGTCTGCTCTCTCACTCTCACGCACAGTCAGCTCTCTCACTCTCCCGCAGAGTCAGCACTCTCACTCTCGCGCACAGTCTGCTCTCTCACTCTTGCGCACAGTCTGCTCTCTCACTCTCGCGCACAGTCTGCTCTCTCACTCTCACGTACAGTCAGCTCTCTTGCCCTCCCACACAGTCAGCTCCCTCACTCTCGCGCATAGTCAGCTCTCACGTTCTAGCGCACAGTCAGCTCTCTCACTCTCCCGCACAGTCAGCTCTCTCGCTCTCCCGCACAGTCAGCTCTCTCACTCTTGCGCACAGTCAGCACTCTCACTCTCGCGCACAGTCTGCTCTCTCACTCTCACACACAGTCAGCTCTCTCTCTGTCGCGCACAGTCAGCTCTCTCGCTCTCGTGCACAGTCGGCTCTCTCGCTCTCGCGTCCAGTCAGCTCCCTCACTCTCGCGCACAGTCAGCTCTCTCTCTCTCGCGCACACTCTGCTCTCTCACTCTCGCA
Organism: Cetorhinus maximus; assembly: GCF_964194155.1. NCBI lineage: Eukaryota > Metazoa > Chordata > Chondrichthyes > Lamniformes > Cetorhinidae > Cetorhinus > Cetorhinus maximus. Next base: position 38,928,306 of record NC_135892.1, on the reverse strand, counting down.
CACAGTCAGCTCTCTGACTCTCGCGCACAGTCAGCTCTCTCGCTCTTGCGCACAGTCAGCTCTCTCGCTCTCCCGCACAGTCAGCTCTCTCACTCTCGTGCACAGTCTGCTCTCTCACTCTCGTGCATAGTCTGCTCTCTCACTCTCCCGCACAGTCTGCTCTCTCGCTCTCCCGCACAGTCTTCTGTCTCACTCTCGCGCACAGTCTGCTCTCTCACTCTGGCGCACATTCAGCTGTCTCACTCTCGCGCACAGTCTGCTCTCTCACTCTCGCGCACAGTCTGCTCTCTCACGCTTGCGCACAGTCTGCTCTCTCACTCTCGCGCACAGTCAGCTCTCTCACTCTCGCGCACAGTCAGCTCTCTCACTCTCGCGCACAGTCAGCTCTCTCACTCTCGTGCACGGTCTGATCTCACATTCTCACGCACAGTCTGCTCTCTCACTCTCCCGCACAGTCAGCTCTCTCACTCTCGCGCACAGTCATCTCTCTCGCTCTCGCGCACAGTCTGCTCTCACTCTCCCGCACAATCTGCTCTCTCGCTCTCGCGCACAGTCTGCTTTACTCTCGCGCAAAGTCTGCTCTCTCACTCTCGCGCACAGTCAGCTCTCTCACTCTCCCGCACAGTCAGCTCTCTCACTCTCGCGCTAGTCTGCTCTCTCACTCTCACGTACAGTCAGCTCTCTTGCTCTCCCACACAGTCAGCTCTCTCACTCGCGCGCACAGTCTGCTCTCTCACTCTCACGTACAGTCAGCTCTCTTGCTCTCCCACACCGTCAGCTCTCTCACTCTTGCGCACAGTCAGCTCTCACGCTCTCGCGCACAGTCAGCTCTCTCACTCTCCTGCACAGTCAGCACTCTCGCTCTCCCGCACAATCAGCTCTCTCACACTCCCGCACAGTCAGCTCTCTCACTCTCGCGCACAGTCTGCTCTCTCACTCTCACGTACAGTCAGCTCTCTCGCTCTCCCGCACAGTCAGCTCTCTCACTCTCGCGCACAATCAGCTCTCTGACTCTCTCGCACAGTCAGCTCTCTCAACTCTCGCGCACAGTCTGCTCTCTCACTCTCGCGCACAATCTGCTCTCTCACTCTCCCACACAGTCTGCTCTCTCGCTCTCAAGCACAGTCTGCTCTCTCACTCTCGCGCACAGTCAGCTCTCTCACTCTCGCGCACAGTCAGCGCTCTCACTCTCGTGCACAGTCTGCTCTCTCGCTCTAGTGTACAGTCAGCTCCCTCACACTCGCGCACAGTCAACTCTCTCACTCTCGCGCACAGTCTGCTCTCTCACTCTCGTGCACAGTCTGCTTTCTCACTCTACCGCACAGTCTGCTCTCTCACTCTCGCGCACAGTCTGCTCTCTCACTCTCACGCACAGTCAGCTCTCTCACTCTCGCGCACAGTCATCTCTCTCACTCTCGCGCACTGTCTGCTCTCTCACTCTCGCGCACGGTCTGATCTCACATTCTCGCGCACAGTCTGCTCTCTCACTCTCCCGCACAGTCAGCTCTCTCACACTTGCGCGCAGTCAGCTCTCTCGCTCTCGCGCACAGTCTGCTCTCTCACTCTCGCGCACAGTCTGCTCTCTCACTCTCACGTACAGTCAGCTCTCTTGCTCTCCCACACAGTCAGCTCCCTCACTCTCGCGCACAGTCAGCTCTCACGTTCTCGCGCACAGTCAGCTCTCTCACTCTCCCGCACAGTCAGCTCTCTCGCTCTCCCGCACAGTCAGCTCTCCCACTCTCGCGCACAGTCAGCACTCTCACTCTCGCGCACAGTCTGCTCTCTCACTCTCGCGCACAATCTGCTCTCTCACTCTCACGCACAGTCTGCTCTCTCGCTCTCACGCACAGTCTGCTCTCTCACTCTCGCGCACAATCAGCTCTCTCACTCTCGCGCACAGTCAGCTCTCTCACTCTCGCGCTCAGTCAGCTCTCTAACTCTCGCGCACAGTCAGCTCTCTCGCTCTCCCGCACAGTCAGTTCTGTCGCTCTCCCGCACAGTCTGCTCTCTCGCTCTCACGCACAGTCTGCTGTCTCACTCTCGCGCACAGTCTGCTCTCTCACTCTCCCGCACATTCAGCTCTCTCACTCTCGCGCACAGTCTGCTCTCTCACTCTCGCGCACAGTCTGCTCTCTCACGCTTGTGCACAGTCTACTCTCTCACTCTCGCGCACAGTCAGCTCTCTCAATCTCGCGCACAGTCAGCTCTTTCACTCTCGCGCACAGTCAGCTCTCTCACTCTCGTGCACAGTCAGCTCTCTCACTCTCGCGCACAGTCTGCTCTCTCACTCTCATGCACGGTCTGATCTCACATTCTCGCGCACAGTCTGCTCTCTCACTCTCCCGCACAGTCAGCTCTCTCACTCTCGCGCACAGTCTGCTCACACTCCCGCGCACAATCTGCTCTCTCGCTCTCGCGCACAGTCTGCTTCACTCTCGCGCAAAGTCTGCTCTCTCACTCTCACGTACAGTCAGCTCTCTTGCTCTCCCACACAGTCAGCTCTCTCACTCTTGTGCACAGTCAGCTCTCACGCTCTCGCGCACAGTCAGCTCTCTCACTCTCCTGCACAGTCAGCTCTCTCGCTCTCCCGCACAATCAGCTCTCTCGCTCTCCCGCACAGTCAGCTCTCTCACTCTCGGGCACAGTCAGCTCTCTCAATCTCTCGCACAGTCAGCTCTCTCACTCTCCCACACAGTCTGCTCCCTCGCTCTCACGCACAGTCTGCTCTCTCACTCTCGCGCACAGTCAGCTCTCTCACTCTCGCGCACAGTCAGCTCACTCACTCTCGCGCACAGTCAGCTCTCTCACTCTCCTGCACAGTCAGCTCTCTCGCTCTCCCGCACAATCAGCTCTCTCGCTCTCCCGCACAGTCAGCTCTCTCACTCTCGGGCACAGTCAGCTCTCTCAATCTCTCGCACAGTCAGCTCTCTCACTCTCCCACACAGTCTGCTCCCTCGCTCTCACGCACAGTCTGCTCTCTCACTCTCGCGCACAGTCAGCTCTCTCACTCTCGCGCACAGTCAGCTCACTCACTCTCGCGCACAGTCAGTTCTGTCGCTCTCCCGCACAGTCTGCTCTCTCGCTCTCACGCACAGTCAGCTCTCTCACTCTCGCGCACAGTCTGCTCTCTCACTCTCGTGCACAGTCTGCTTTCTCACTCTACCGCACAGTCTGCTCTCTCGCTCTCCCGCACAGTCTGCTCTCTCACTCTCGCGCACAGTGTGCTCTCTTACTCTCCCGCACAGTCAGCTTTCTGACTCTCGCGCACAGTCTGCTCTCTCACTCTCGCGCACAGTCTGCTCTCTCACTCTCGCGCACGGTCTGATCTCACATTCTCGCTCACAGTCTGGTCTCTCACTCTCCCGCACAGTCAGCTCTCTCACACTCGCGCACAGTCAGCTCTCTCGCTCTCGCGCACAGTCTGCTCTCACTCTCCCGCACAGTCTGCTCTCACGCTCTCGCGCATAGTCTGCTCTCACTCTCGCGCACAGTCTGCTCTCTCACTCTCCCGCACAGTCAGCTCTCTCACTCTCCCACAGAGTCAGCACTCTCACTCTCGCGCACAGTCTGCTCTCTCACTCTTGCGCACAGTCTGCTCTCTCACTCTCGCGCACAGTCTGCTCTCTCACTCTCACGTACAGCCAGCTCTCTTGCCCTCCCACACAGTCAGCTCCCTCACTCTCGCGCACTGTCAGCTCTCTCACTCTCCCGCACAGTCAGCTCTCTCGCTCTCCCGCACAGTCAGCTCTCTCACTCTCGCGCACAGTCAGCACTCTCACTCTCGCGCACAGTCTGCTCTCTCACTCTCACACACAGTCAGCGCTCTCTCTGTCGCGCACAGTCAGCTCTCTCACTCTCGCGCTCAGTCAGCTCTCTAACTCTCGCGCACAGTCAGCTCTCTCGCTCTCCCGCACAGTCAGTTCTGTCGCTCTCCCGCACAGTCAGCTCTCTCACTCTCGTGCACAGTCTGCTTTCTCACTCTACCGCACAGTCTGCTCTCTCACTCTCGCGCACAGTCTGCTCTCTCACTCTCACGCACAGTCAGCTCTCTCACTCTCTCGCACAGTCATCTCTCTCACTCTCGCGCACTGTCTGCTCTCTCACTCTCGCGCACGGTCTGATCTCACATTCTCGCGCACAGTCTGCTCTCTCACTCTCCCGCACAGTCAGCTCTCTCACACTTGCGCGCAGTCAGCTCTCTCGCTCTCGCGCACAGTCTGCTCTCTCACTCTCGCGCACAGTCTGCTCTCTCACTCTCACGTACAGTCAGCTCTCTTGCTCTCCCACACAGTCAGCTCCCTCACTCTCGCGCACAGTCAGCTCTCACGTTCTCGCGCACAGTCAGCTCTCTCACTCTCCCGCACAGTCAGCTCTCTCGCTCTCCCGCACAGTCAGCTCTCCCACTCTCGCGCACAGTCAGCACTCTCACTCTCGCGCACAGTCTGCTCTCTCACTCTCGCGCACAATCTGCTCTCTCACTCTCACGCACAGTCTGCTCTCTCGCTCTCACGCACAGTCTGCTCTCTCACTCTCGCGCACAATCAGCTCTCTCACTCTCGCGCACAGTCAGCTCTCTCACTCTCGCGCTCAGTCAGCTCTCTAACTCTCGCGCACAGTCAGCTCTCTCGCTCTCCCGCACAGTCAGTTCTGTCGCTCTCCCGCACAGTCTGCTCTCTCGCTCTCACGCACAGTCTGCTGTCTCACTCTCGCGCACAGTCTGCTCTCTCACTCTCCCGCACATTCAGCTCTCTCACTCTCGCGCACAGTCTGCTCTCTCACTCTCGCGCACAGTCTGCTCTCTCACGCTTGTGCACAGTCTACTCTCTCACTCTCGCGCACAGTCAGCTCTCTCAATCTCGCGCACAGTCAGCTCTTTCACTCTCGCGCACAGTCAGCTCTCTCACTCTCGTGCACAGTCAGCTCTCTCACTCTCGCGCACAGTCTGCTCTCTCACTCTCATGCACGGTCTGATCTCACATTCTCGCGCACAGTCTGCTCTCTCACTCTCCCGCACAGTCAGCTCTCTCACTCTCGCGCACAGTCTGCTCACTCTCCCGCGCACAATCTGCTCTCTCGCTCTCGCGCACAGTCTGCTTCACTCTCGCGCAAAGTCTGCTCTCTCACTCTCACGTACAGTCAGCTCTCTTGCTCTCCCACACAGTCAGCTCTCTCACTCTTGTGCACAGTCAGCTCTCACGCTCTCGCGCACAGTCAGCTCTCTCACTCTCCTGCACAGTCAGCTCTCTCTCTCTCCCGCACAATCAGCTCTCTCGCTCTCCCGCACAGTCAGCTCTCTCACTCTCGGGCACAGTCAGCTCTCTCAATCTCTCGCACAGTCAGCTCTCTCACTCTCCCACACAGTCTGCTCCCTCGCTCTCACGCACAGTCTGCTCTCTCACTCTCGCGCACAGTCAGCTCTCTCACTCTCGCGCACAGTCAGCTCACTCACTCTCGCGCACAGTCAGTTCTGTCGCTCTCCCGCACAGTCTGCTCTCTCGCTCTCACGCACAGTCAGCTCTCTCACTCTCGCGCACAGTCTGCTCTCTCACTCTCGTGCACAGTCTGCTTTCTCACTCTACCGCACAGTCTGCTCTCTCGCTCTCCCGCACAGTCTGCTCTCTCACTCTCGCGCACAGTGTGCTCTCTTACTCTCCCGCACAGTCAGCTCTCTGACTCTCGCGCACAGTCTGCTCTCTCACTCTCGTGCACAGTCTGCTCTCTCACTCTCGCGCACGGTCTGATCTCACATTCTCGCTCACAGTCTGGTCTCTCACTCTCCCGCACAGTCAGCTCTCTCACACTCGCGCACAGTCAGCTCTCTCGCTCTCGCGCACAGTCTGCTCTCACTCTCCCGCACAGTCTGCTCTCACGCTCTCGCGCATAGTCTGCTCTCACTCTCGCGCACAGTCTGCTCTCTCACTCTCCCGCACAGTCAGCTCTCTCACTCTCCCACAGAGTCAGCACTCTCACTCTCGCGCACAGTCTGCTCTCTCACTCTTGCGCACAGTCTGCTCTCTCACTCTCGCGCACAGTCTGCTCTCTCACTCTCACGTACAGCCAGCTCTCTTGCCCTCCCACACAGTCAGCTCCCTCACTCTCGCGCATAGTCAGCTCTCACGTTCTCGCGCACAGTCAGCTCTCTCACTCTCCCGCACAGTCAGCTCTCTCGCTCTCCCGCACAGTCAGCTCTCTCACTCTCGCGCACAGTCAGCACTCTCACTCTCGCGCACAGTCTGCTCTCTCACTCTCACACACAGTCAGCGCTCTCTCTGTCGCGCACAGTCAGCTCTCTCACTCTCGAGCTCAGTCAGCTCTCTAACTCTCGCGCACAGTCAGCTCTCTCGCTCTCCCGCACAGTCAGTTCTGTCGCTCTCCCGCACAGTCAGCTCTCTCACTCTCGTGCACAGTCTGCTCTCTCACTCTCGCGCATAGTCTGCTCTCTCACTCTCCCGCACAGTCTGCTCTCTCGCTCTCCCGCACAGTCTTCTGTCTCACTCTCGCGCACAGTCTGCTCTCTCACTCTGGCGCACATTCAGTTGTCTCACTTTCGCGCACAGTCTGCTCTCTCACTCTCCCGCACAGTCAGCTCTCTGACTCTCGCGCACAGTCTGCTCTCTCACTCTCGCGCACAGTCTGCTCTCTAACTCTCGCGCACAGTCTGCTCTCTCACTCTCGCGCACAGTCAACTCTCTCACTCTCGCGCACAATCAGCTCTCTCACTCTCGCGCACAGTCTGCTCTCTCACTCTCGCGCACAGTCTGCTCTCTCACTCTCGCGCACGGTCTGATCTCACATTCTCGCTCACAGTCTGGTCTCTCACTCTCCCGCACAGTCAGCTCTCTCACACTCGTGCACAGTCAGCTCTCTCGCTCTCGCGCACAGTCTGCTCTCACTCTCCCGCACAGTCTGCTCTCACGCTCTCGCGCATAGTCTGCTCTCACTCTCGCGCACAGTCTGCTCTCTCACTCTTGCGCACAGTCAGCTCTCTCACTCTCCCGCAGAGTCAGCACTCACACTCTCACGCACAGTCTGCTCTCTCACTCTCGCGCACAGTCTGCTCTCTCACTCTCACGTACAGTCAGCTCTCTTGCCCTCCCACACAGTCAGCTCCCTCACTCTCGCGCATAGTCAGCTCTCACGTTCTCGCGCACAGTCAGCTCTCTCACTCTCCCGCACAGTCAGCTCTCTCGCTCTCCCGCACAGTCAGCTCTCTCACTCTCGCGCACAGTCAGCACTCTCATTCTCGCGCACAGTCTGCTCTCTCACTCTCACACACAGTCAGCTCTCTCTCTGTCGCGCACAGTAAGCTCTCTCGCTCTCGTGCACAGTCGGCTCTCTCGCTCTCGCGTACAGTCAGCTCCCTCACTCTCGCGCACAGTCAGCTCTCTCTCTCTCGCGCACACTCTGCTCTCTCACTCTCGCACACAGTCAGCTCTCTGACTCTCGCGCACCGTCAGCTCTCTCGCTCTTGCGCACAGTCAGCTCTCTCGCTCTCCAGCACAGTCAGCTCTCTCACTCTCGTGCACAGTCTGCTCTCTCACTCTCGCGCATAGTCTGCTCTCTCACTCTCCCGCACAGTCTGCTCTCTCGCTCTCCCGCACAGTCTTCTGTCTCACTCTCGCGCACAGTCTGCTCTCTCACTCTGGCGCACATTCAGCTGTCTCACTCTCGCGCACAGTCTGCTCTCTCACTCTCTCGCACAGTCTGCTCTCTCACGCTTGCGCGCAGTCTGCTCTCTCAATCTCGCGCACAGTCAGCTCTCTCACTCTCGCGCACAGTCAGCTCTCTCACTCTCGTGCACGGTCTGATCTCACATTCTCGCGCACAGTCTGCTCTCTCACTCTCCCGCACAGTCAGCTCTCTCACTCTCGCGCACAGTCATCTCTCTCACTCTCGCGCACAGTCTGCTCTCACTCTCCCGCACAATCTGCTCTCTCGCTCTCGCGCACAGTCTGCTTCACTCTCGCGCAAAGTCTGCTCTCTCACTCTCGCGCACAGTCAGCTCTCTCACTCTCCCGCACAGTCAGCTCTCTCACTCTCGCGCTAGTCTGCTCTCTCACTCTCACGTACAGTCAGCTCTCTTGCTCTCCCACACAGTCAGCTCTCTCACTCTCGCGCACAGTCTGCTCTCTCACTCTCACGTACAGTCAGCTCTCTTGCTCTCCCACACCGTCAGCTCTCTCACTCTTGCGCACAGTCAGCTCTCTCACTCTCCTGCACAGTCAGCTCTCTCGCTCTCCCGCACAATCAGCTCTCTCACACTCCCGCACAGTCAGCTCTCTCACTCTCGCGCACAGTCTGCTCTCTCACTCTCACGTACAGTCAGCTCTCTCGCTCTCCCGCACAGTCAGCTCTCTCACTCTCGCGCACAATCAGCTCTCTGACTCTCTCGCACAGTCAGCTCTCTCACTCTCGCGCACAGTCTGCTCTCTCACTCTCGCGCACAATCTGCTCTCTCACTCTCCCACACAGTCTGCTCTCTCGCTCTCAAGCACAGTCTGCTCTCTCACTCTCGCGCACAGTCAGCTCTCTCACTCTCGCACACAGTCTGCTCTCTCGATCGCCCGCACAGTCTGCTCTCTCGCTCTCACGTACAGTCTGCTCTCTCACTCTCGCGCACAGTCAGCTCGCTCGCTCTCGCGCACAGTCTGCTCTCTCACTCTCGCACACAGTCAGCTCTCTCACTCTCATGCGCAGTCAGCTCTCTCACTCTCTCGCACAGTCAGCTCTCCCGCTCTCGCGCACAGTCTGCTCTCTCGCTCTAGCGTACAGTCAGCTCCCTCACACTCGCGCACAGTCAACTCTCTCACTCTCGCGCACAGTCTGCTCTCTCACTCTCGTGCACAGACTGCTTTCTCACTCTACCGCACAGTCTGCTCTCTCACTCTCGCGCACAGTCTGCTCTCTCACTCTCGCGCACAGTCAGCTCTCTCACTCTCGCGCACAGTCATCTCTCTCACTCTCACGCACAATCAGCTCTCTCACTCTCGCGCACAGTCTGCTCTCTCACTCTCGCGCACTGTCTGCTCTCTCACTCTCATGCACGGTCTGATCTCACATTCTCGCGCACAGTCTGCTCTCTCACTCTCCCGCACAGTCAGCTCTCTCACACTTGCGCACAGTCAGCTCTCTCGCTCTCGCGCACAGTCTGCTCTCTCACTCTCGCGCACAGTCTGCTCTCTCACTCTCACGTACAGTCAGCTCTCTTGCTCTCCCACACAGTCAGCTCCCTCACTCTCGCGCACAGTCAGCTCTCACGTTCTCGCGCACAGTCAGCTCTCTCACTCTCCCGCACAGTCAGCTCTCTCGCTCTCCCGCACAGTCAGCTCTCCCACTCTCGCGCACAGTCAGCACTCTCACTCTCGCGCACAGTCTGCTCTCTCACTCTCGCGCACAATCTGCTCTCTCACTCTGACGCACAGTCTGCTCTCTCGCTCTCACGCACAGTATGCTCTCTCACTCTCGCGCACAATCAGCTCTCTCACTCTCACGCACAGTCAGCTCTCTCACTCTTGCGCTCAGTGGGCTCTCTAACTCTCGCGCACAGTCAGCTCTCTCGTTCTGCCGCACAGTCTGCTCTCTCGCTCTCACGCACAGTCTGCTCTCTCACTCTCGCACACAGTCTGCTCTCTCACTCTCACACACAATCAGCTCTCTCTCTGTCGCGCACAGTCAGCTCTCTCGCTCTCGCACGCAGTCTGCTCTCTCGCTCTCGCGTACTGTCAGCTCCCTCACTCTGGCGCACAGTCAGCTCTCTCACTCTCGCGCACACTCTGCTCTCTCACTCTCGCACACAGTCAGCTCTCTGACTCTCGCGCACAATCAGCTCTCTCGCTCTCGCGCACAGTCAGCTCTCTCTCTCTCCTGCACAGTCAGCTCTCTCACTCTCATGCACAGTCTGCTCTCTCACTCTCGCGCACAGTCAGCTCTCTCACTCTCGCGCACAGTCAGTTCTGTCGCTCTCCCGCACAGTCTGCTCTCTCGCTCTCACGCACAGTCTGCTGTCTCACTCTCGCGCACAGTCTGCTCTCTCACTCTCCCGCACATTCAGCTCTCTCACTCTCGCGCACAGTCTGCTCTCTCACTCTCGCGCACAGTCTGCTCTCTCACGCTTGTGCACAGTCTACTCTCTCACTCTCGCGCACAGTCAGCTCTCTCAATCTCGCGCACAGTCACCTCTTTCACTCTCGCGCACAGTCAGCTCTCTCACTCTCGCGCACAGTCAGCCCTCTCACTCTCGCGCACAGTCTGCTCTCTCACTCTCGTGCACGGTCTGATCTCACATTCTCGCGCACAGTCTGCTCTCTCACTCTCCCGCACAGTCAGCTCTCTCACTCTCGCGCACAGTCTGCTCACACTCCCGCGCACAATCTGCTCTCTCGCTCTCGCGCACAGTCTGCTTCACTCTCGCGCAAAGTCTGCTCTCTCACTCTCGCGCACAGTCAGCTCTCTCACTCTCCCGCACAGTCAGCTCTCTCACTCTCGCGCTAGTCTGCTCTCTCACTCTCACGTACAGTCAGGTCTCTTGCTCTCCCACACAGTCAGCTCTCTCACTCTCGCGCACAGTCTGCTCTCTCACTCTCACGTACAGTCAGCTCTCTTGCTCTCCCACACAGTCAGCTCTCTCACTCTTGTGCACAGTCAGCTCTCACGCTCTCGCGCACAGTCAGCTCTCTCGCTCTCCCGCACAGTCAGCTCTCTCACTCTCGGGCACAGTCAGCTCTCTCAATCTCTCACACAGTCAGCTCTCTCCCTCTCCCACACAGTCTGCTCCCTCGCTCTCACGCACAGTCTGCTCTCTCACTCTCGCGCACAGTCAGCTCTCTCACTCTCGCGCACAGTCAGCTCACTCACTCTCGCGCACAGTCAGTTCTGTCGCTCCTCCGCACAGTCTGCTCTCTCGCTCTCACGCACAGTCAGCTCTCTCACTCTCGCGCACAGTCTGCTCTCTCACTCTCGCGCACGGTCTGATCTCACATTCTTGCACACAGTCAGCTCTCTCAATCTCCCGCACGGTCAGCTCTCTCACTCTCGTGCACAGTCAGCTCTCTTGCTCTCGCGCACAGTCTGCTCTCACTCTCCCGCACAGTCTGCTCTCTCGCTCTCGCGCACAGTCTGCTCTCACTCTCGCGCACAATCTGCTCTCTCACTCTCGCACACAGTCAGCTCTCTCACTCTCCCGCACAGTCAGCTCTCTCACTCTTGCGCACAGTCTGCTCTCTCACTCTCGCGCACAGTCTGCTCTCTCACTCTCACGCACAGTATGCTCTCTCACTCTCGAGCACAGTCTGCTCTCTCACTCCCACGTACAGTCAGTTCTCTCGCTCTCCTGCACAGTCAGCTCTCTCACTCTCGCGCACAGTCATCTCTCTCACTCTCACGCACAATCAGCTCTCTCACTCTCGCGCACAGTCTGCTCTCTCACTCTCGCGCACTGTCTGCTCTCTCACTCTCACGCACGGTCTGATCTCACATTCTCGCGCACAGTCTGCTCTCTCACTCTCCCGCACAGTCAGCTCTCTCACACTTGCGCACAGTCAGCTCTCTCGCTCTCGCGCACAGTCTGCTCTCTCACTCTCGCGCACAGTCTGCTCTCTCACTCTCACGTACAGTCAGCTCTCTTGCTCTCCCACACAGTCAGCTCCCTCACTCTCGCGCACAGTCAGCTCTCACGTTCTCGCGCACAGTCAGCTCTCTCACTCTCCCGCACAGTCAGCTCTCTCGCTCTCCCGCACAGTCAGCTCTCCCACTCTCGCGCACAGTCAGCACTCTCACTCTCGCGCACAGTCTGCTCTCTCACTCTCGCGCACAATCTGCTCTCTCACTCTGACGCACAGTCTGCTCTCTCGCTCTCACGCACAGTATGCTCTCTCACTCTCGCGCACAATCAGCTCTCTCACTCTCACGCACAGTCAGCTCTCTCACTCTTGCGCTCAGTCAGCTCTCTAACTCTCGCGCACAGTCAGCTCTCTCGTTCTGCCGCACAGTCTGCTCTCTCGCTCTCACGCACAGTCTGCTCGCTCACTCTCGCACACAGTCTGCTCTCTCACTCTCACACACAGTCAGCTCTCTCTCTGTCGCGCACAGTCAGCTCTCTCGCTCTCGCACACAGTCTGCTCTCTCGCTCTCGCGTACTGTCAGCTCCCTCACTCTGGCGCACAGTCAGCTCTCTCACTCTCGCGCACACTCTGCTCTCTCACTCTCGCACACAGTCAGCTCTCTGACTCTCGCGCACAATCAGCTCTCTCGCTCTCGCGCACAGTCAGCTCTCTCGCTCTCCTGCACAGTCAGCTCTCTCACTCTCATGCACAGTCTGCTCACTCACTCTCGCGCACAGTCAGCTCTCTCACTCTCGCGCACAGTCAGTTCTGTCGCTCTCCCGCACAGTCTGCTCTCTCGCTCTCACGCACAGTCTGCTGTCTCACTCTCGCGCACAGTCTGCTCTCTCACTCTCCCGCACATTCAGCTCTCTCACTCTCGCGCACAGTCTGCTCTCTCACTCTCGCGCACAGTCTGCTCTCTCACGCTTGTGCACAGTCTACTCTCTCACTCTCGCGCACAGTCAGCTCTCTCAATCTCGCGCACAGTCACCTCTTTCACTCTCGCGCACAGTCAGCTCTCTCACTCTCGCGCACAGTCAGCCCTCTCACTCTCGCGCACAGTCTGCTCTCTCACTCTCGTGCACGGTCTGATCTCACATTCTCGCGCACAGTCTGCTCTCTCACTCTCCCGCACAGTCAGCTCTCTCACTCTCGCGCACAGTCTGCTCACACTCCCGCGCACAATCTGCTCTCTCGCTCTCGCGCACAGTCTGCTTCACTCTCGCGCAAAGTCTGCTCTCTCACTCTCGCGCACAGTCAGCACTCTCACTCTCCCGCACAGTCAGCTCTCTCACTCTCGCGCTAGTCTGCTCTCTCACTCTCACGTACAGTCAGGTCTCTTGCTCTCCCACACAGTCAGCTCTCTCACTCTCGCGCACAGTCTGCTCTCTCACTCTCACGTACAGTCAGCTCTCTTGCTCTCCCACACAGTCAGCTCTCTCACTCTTGTGCACAGTCAGCTCTCACGCTCTCGCGCACAGTCAGCTCTCTCGCTCTCCCGCACAGTCAGCTCTCTCACTCTCGGGCACAGTCAGCTCTCTCAATCTCTCGCACAGTCTGCTCTCTCACTCTCCCACACAGTCTGCTCCCTCGCTCTCACGCACAGTCTGCTCTCTCACTCTCGCGCACAGTCAGCTCTCTCACTCTCGCGCACAGTCAGCTCACTCAATCTCGCGCACAGTCAGTTCTGTCGCTCTCCCGCACAGTCTGCTCTCTCGCTCTCACGCACAGTCAGCTCTCTCACTCTCGCGCACAGTCTGCTCTCTCACTCCCACGTACAGTCAGTTCTCTCACTCTCCCGCACAGTCAGCTCTCTCACTCTTGCGCACAGTCTGCTCTCTCACTCTCGTGCACAGTCTGCTCTCTCACTCTCACGCACAGTATGCTCTCTCACTCTCGAGCACAGTCTGCTCTCTCACTCCCACGTACAGTCAGTTCTCTCGCTCTCCTGCACAGTCAGCTCTCTCACTCTCGCGCACACTCAGCTCTCTCGCTCTCGCGCAAAGTCAGCTCTCTGACTCTCCCGCACAGTCAGCTCTCTCGCTCTCCTGCACAGTCAGCTCTCTCGCTCTCCCGCACAGTCAGCTCTCTCACTCTCGCGCACAGTCTGCTCTCTCACTCTCACGTACAGTCAGCTCTCTAGCTCTCCCGCACAGTCAGCTCTCTCACTCTCGAGCACAGTCTGCTCTCTCACTCTCGCGCAGAGTCTGCTCTCTCACTCTCCCACACAGTCTGCTCTCTCAGTCTCACGCACAGTCTGCTCTCTCACTCTCGCTCACAGTCATCTCTCTCACTATTGCGCACAGTCAGCTCTCTCACTCTCGCGCACAGTCAGCTCTCTCGCTCTCCCGCACAGTCTGATTTCTCGCTCTCACGCACAGTCTGTTCTCTCACTCTCATGCACAGTCAGCTCTCTCGCTCTCGCGCACAGTCAGCTCACTCACTCTCGCGCACAGTCTGCTCTCTCACTCTCGCGCACAGTCTGCTCTCTCACTCTCCCGCACAGTCTGCTCTCTCACTCTCGCGCACAGTCTGCTCTCTCACTCTCCTGCACAGTCTGCTCTCTCACTCTCACGCACAGTCTACTCTCTCACTCTCGCGCACAGTCAGCTCTCTTGCTGTCGCGCACAGTCAGCTCTCTCACTCTCCCGCACAGTCAGCTCTCTCGCTCTTGCACACAGTCAGCTCTCTCACTCTCACACACAGTCAGCTCTCTCACTCTCACGCATAGTCAGCTCTATCGCTCTCGCGCACAGTCATTTTTCTCGCTCTCGCGCACAGTCTGCTCTCTCACTCTCCCGCACAGTCTGATCTCTCCCTCTCCCGCACAGTCTGCTCTCTCACTATCGTGCACCGTCTGCTCTCTCAGTCTCGCGCACAGTCTGCTCTCTCACTCTTGCGCACAGTCTGCTCTGTCACTCTAGCGCACAGTCTGCTCTCTCACTCTCCCGCACAGTCTGCTCTCTCACTCTCCCGCACAGTCTGCTCTCTCACTCTCACGCACAGTCTGCCCTCTCACTCTCGTGCACAGTCAGCTCTCTCACTTGCCGGACAGTCAGCTCTCTCACTCTCGCGCACATTCTGCTCTCTCACTCTCGCGCACAGTCTGCTCTCTCACTCTCGCGCACGGTCTGATCTCACATTCTTGCACACAGTCTGCTCTCTCACTCACCCGCACAGTCAGCTCTCTCACTCTCGTGCACAGTCAGCTCTCTTGCTCTCGCGCACAGTCTGCTCTCACTCTCCCGCACAGTCTGCTCTCTCGCTCTCGCGCACAGTCTGCTCTCACTCTCGCGCACAGTCTGCCCTCTCACTCTCAGGCACAGACAGCTCTCTCACTCTCCCGCACAGTCAGCTCTCTCACTCTCACGCACAGTCAGCTCTCTCACTCTCGCGCACAGTCTGCTCTCTCACTCTCACGTACAGTCAGTTCTCTCGCTCTCCTGCACAGTCATCTCTCTCACTCTCGCGCACAGTCAGCTCTGTCGCTCTCGCGCACAGTCTGCTCTCTCACTCTCACTTACAGTCAGCTCTCTAGCTCTCCCGCACAGTCAGCTCTCTCAATCTCGCGCATAGTCAGCTTTCTCACTCTCGCGCACAGTCAGTTCTCTCACTCTCCCACCCAGTCAGCTCTCTCACTCTCGCGCACAGTTAGCTCTCTCACTCTCGAGCACAGTCTGCTTTCTCACTCTCGCGCACAGTCTGCTCTCTCACTCTCCCACACAGTCTGCTCTCTCGCTCTCACGCACAGTCTGCTCTCTCACTCTCGCGCACAGTCAGCTCGCTCACTCTCGCACACAGTCAGCTCTCTCACTATCGCGCACAGTCAGCTCTCTCACTATCGCGCACAGTCAGCTCTCTCGTTCTCCTGCACAGTCTGATCTCTCGCTCTCACGCACAGTCTGCTCTCTCACTCTCGCGCACAGTCTGCTCTCTCACTCTCCCGCACAGTCTGCTCTCTCACTCTCGCGCGCAGTCTGCTCTCTCACTCTTCTGCACAGTCTGCTCTCTCACTCTCACGTACAGTCTACTCTCTCACTCTCGCGCACAGTCAGCTCTCTTGCTGTCGCGCACAGTCAGCTCTCTCACTCTCCCGCACAGTCAGCTCTCTCGCTCTTGATCACAGTCTGCTCTCTCACTCCCACACACAGTCAGCTCTCTCACTCTCGCGCACAGTCAGCTCTATCGCTCTCGCGCACAGTCAGCTCTCTCGCTCTCGCGCACAGTCTGCTCTCTCACTCTCCCGCACAGTCGGATCTCTCCCTCTCCCGCACAGTCTGCTCTCTCACTCTCGCGCACAGTCTGCTCTCTCAGTCTCGCGCACAGTCTGCTCTCTCACTCTTGCGCACAGTCTGCTCTGTCACTCTCGCGCACAGTCTGCTCTCTCACTCTCCTGCACAGTATGCTCTCTCACTCTCCCGCACAGTCTGCTCTCTCACTCTCACGCACTGTCTGCCCTCTCACTCTCGCGCACATTCAGCTCTCTCGCTCTCGCGCACAGTCAGCTCTCTCACTCTCACGTACAGTCTGCTCTCTCACTCTCGCGCACAGTCAGCTCTCTCAATCTCCCGCACAGTCAGCCCTCTCGCTCTCGCGCACAGTCAGCTCTCTCGCTCTCGTGCACAGTCAGCACTCTCACTCTCGCGCACAGTCTGCTCTCTCACTCTCGCGCACAGTCTGCTCTCTCACTATCGCGCACAGTCTGATCTCTCACTCTCGCGCACTGTCTGCTCTCTCACTCTCCCGCACAGTCTGCTCTCTCGCTCTCCCGCACATTCAGCTCTCTCACTCTCGCGCACAGTCAGCTGTCTCGCTCTCGCGCACAGTCTGCTCTCTCACTCTCGCGCACATTCAGCTCCCTCACTTTCGTGCACAGTCAGCTCTCTCACTCTCGCGCACAGTCTGCTCTCTCACTCTCGCGCACAGTCTGCTCTCTCACTCTCGTGCACAGTCTGCTCTCTCACTCTCGCGCACAGTCTGCTCTCTCACTCTCGCGCACAGTCTGCTCTCTGACTCTCGCGCACAGTCTGACTCTCACTCTCGCGCACAGTCTGCTCTCTCACTCTCCTGCACAGTCTGCTCTCTCACTCATCGCGCACAGTCTGCTCTCTCACTCTCGCGCACAGTCTGCTCTCTCACTCTCCAGCACAGTCTGCTCTCTCACTGTCGCGCACAGTCTTTTCTCTCACTCTCGCATACACTCAGCTCTCTCGCTCTACCGCACAGTCTGCTCTCTCACTCTCGCGTACAGTGAGCTCTCTCGCTCTCGCGCACAGTCTGCTGTCTCTCTCTAGCGTAGAGTCAGCTCTCTCGCTCTCACGCACAGTCTGCTCTCTCACTCTCGCGCACAGTCAGCTCTCTCGCTCTCGCGCACAGTCTGCACTCTCACTCTCGCGCACAGCCTGCTCTCTCGCCCGCCCGCACAGTCTGCTCTCTCACTCTCGCTCACAGTCTGCTCTCTCAATCTCGCGCACAGTCTGCTCTCTGATTCTCTCGCACAGTCAGCTCTCTAACTCTCGCTCACAGTCTGCTCTCTCACTCTCGCGCACAGCCTGCTCTCTCGCTCGCCCGCAAGTCTGCTCTCTCACTCTCGCTCACAGTCTGCTCTCTCACTCTCGCGCACAGTCAGCTCTCTCACTCTCTCGCACAGTCAGCTCTCTCACTCTCGCGCACAGTCAGCTCTCTCACTCTCGCTCACAGTCTGCTCTCTCACTCTCGCGCACAGTCAGCTCTCTCACTCTCACTTACAGTCAGCTCTCTAGCTCTCCCGCACAGTCAGCTCTCTCACTCTCGCGCACAGTCAGCTTTCTCACTCTCGCGCACAGTCAGTTCTCTCACTCTCCCGCCCAGTCAGCTCTCTCACTCTCACGCACAGTCAGCTCTCTCACTCTCGAGCACAGTCTGCTCTCTCACTCTCGCGCACAGTCTGCTCTCTCACTCTCCCACACAGTCTGCTCTCTCGCTCTCACGCACAGTCTGCTCTCTCACTCTCGCGCACAGTCTGCTCTCTCACTCTCGCGCACAGTCAGCTCTCTCACTCTCGCGCACAGTCAGCTCACTCACTCTCATGCACAGTCAGCTCTCTTTCTCTCGCGCACAGTCAGCTCTCTCACTCTCGTGCACAGTCTGCTCTCTCACTCTCACGTACAGTCAGCTCTCTCGCTCTCCCGCACAGTCAGCTCTCTCACTCTCACGCAAAGTCAGCTCTCTCGCTCTCACGCACAGTCAGCTCTCTCACTCTCCCGCACAGTCAGCTCTCTCACTCTCGCGCACAGTCTGCTCTCTCACTCTTGCGCACAGTCAGCTCTCTCACTCTCGCACACAGTCTGCTCTCTCAATCTCACGCACAGTCAGCTCTCTCACTCTCGCGCACAGTCTGCTCTCTCACTCTCGCGCACAGTCACCTCTCTCACTCTCCCGCACAGTCAGCTCTCTCACTCTCGCGCACAGTCTGCTGTCTCCCTCACGCGCACAGTCTGCTCTCTCACTCTCGCGCACAGTCAGCTCTCTCACTCTTGCGCACAGTCTGCTCTCTCACTCTCGCTCACAGTCAGCTCTCTCACTCTTCCGCATTGTCAGCCCTCTCACTGTCCCGTGCAGTCTGCTCTCTCACTCTCGCGCACAGTCTGCTCTCTCACTCTCCCGCACAGTCTGCTCTCTCACTCTCGCGCACAGTCTGCTCTCTCACTCTCGCGCACAGTCAGCTCTCTCACTCTCGCGCACAGTCAGCTCTCTCACTCTTGCGCACAGTCTTCTCTCTCACTCTCATGTACAGTTCGCTCTCTCGCTCTCCTGCACAGTCAGCACTCTCACTCTCGCGCACAGTCAGCTCTCTCACTCTCACACACAGTCAGCTCTCTCGCTCTCGCGCACAGTCAGCTCTCTCGCTCTCCCGCACAGTCAGCTCTCTCACTCTCGTGCACAGTCTTCTCTCTCACTCTCGCGCGGAGTCTGCTCTCTCACTCTGCCACACAGTCTGCTCTCTCGCTCTCCCGCACAGTCTGCTCTCCCACTCTCGAGCACAGTCTGCTCTCTCACTCTCCCGCACATTCAGCTCTCTCACTCTCCCGCACTGTCAGCTCTCTCGCTCTCCCGCACAGTCTGCACTCTCACGCTCGCGCACAGTCTGCTCTCTCACTCTCGCGCACAGTGAGCTCTCTCACTCTCGTGCACAGTCTGCTCTCTCACTCTCACGTACAGTCAGCTCTCTCGCTCTCCCGCACAGTCAGCTCTCTCGCTCGCGCGCACAGTCAGCTCTCTCGCCCTCGCGCACAGTCAGCTCTCTCACTCTCCCGCACAGTCAGCTCTCTCGCTCTCCCGCACAGTCATCTCTCTCACTCTCGCGCAGATTCTGCTCTCTCACTCTCCGGCACAGTCAGCTCTCTCACTCTCACACATAGTGAGCTCTCTCCATCTCCCGCACAGTCAGCTCTCTCGCTCTCGCGCACAGTCAGCTCTCTCGCTCTCGCGCACAGTCAGCTCTCTCACTCTCCCGCCAAGTCAGCTCTCTCACTCTTGCACACAGTCTGCACTCTCACTCTCACGTACAGTCAGCTCTCTCGCTCTCCCGCGCAGTCAGCTCTCTCACTCTCGCGCACAGTCACCTCTCGCACTCTCTCGCAAAGTCAGCTCTCTCACTCTCCCACACAGTCTGCTCCCTCGCTCTCACGCACGGTCTGCTCTCTCACTCTCGCGCACAGACAGCTCTCTCACTCTCGCACACAGTCAGCTCTCTCACTATCGCGCACAGTCAGCTCTCTCACTCTCGCGCACAGTCAGCTCTCTCGCTCTCCCGCACAGTCTGATCTCTCACTCTAACGCACAGTCTGCTCTCTAACTCTCGTGCACAGTCAGCTCTCTCACTCTTGCGCACAGTCAGCTCACTCACTCTCGCGCACAGTCTGCTCTCTCACTCTCGCGCACAGTCTGCTCTCTCACTCTCCCGCACAGTCTGCTCTCACACTCTCGTGCACAGTCTGCTCTCTCACATTCCTGCACAGTCTGCTCTCTCACTCTCACGTACAGTCTACTCTCTCACTCTCGCTCACAGTCAGCACTCTTGCTGTCGCGCACAGTCAGCTCTCTCACTCTTGCACACAGTCAGCTCTCTCACTCTCACACACAGTCTGCTCTCTCGCTCTCACGCACAGTCTGCTCTCTCACTCTCGCGCACAGTCAGCTCTCTCACTCTCGCGCACAGTCAGCTCTCTCACTCTCGCGCACAGTCAGCTCTCTCACTCTCCCGCACAGTCAGCTCTCTCGCTCTCCCGCACAGTCTGCTCTCTCGCTCTCACGCACAGTCTGCTCTCACACTCTCGCGCACAGTCAGCTCTCTCGCTCTGGCGCACAGTCAGCTCTCTCACTCTTGCGCACAGTCAGCTCTCTCACTCTCACACACAGTCAGCTCTCTCGCTCTCGCGCACAGTCAGCTCTCTCGCTCTCCCGCACAGTCAGCTCTCTCACTCTCGTGCACAGTCTTCTCTCTCACTCTCGCGCGGAGTCTGCTCTCTCACTCTGCCACACAGTCTGCTCTCTCGCTCTCCCGCACAGTCTGCTCTCCCACTCTCGAGCACAGTCTGCTCTCTCACTCTCCCGCACATTCAGCTCTCTCACTCTCCCGCACTGTCAGCTCTCTCACTCTCGCGCACAGTCTGCTCTCTCACTCTCACGTACAGTAAGCTCTGTCGCTCTCCCGCACAGTCAGCTCTCTCACTCTCGCGCACAGTCAGCTCTCTCGCTCTCACGTACAGTCTGCTCTCTCACTCTCGCGCACAGTCAGCTCTCTCGCTCGCGCGCACAGTCAGCTCTCTCGCCCTCGCGCACAGTCAGCTCTCTCACTCTCCCACACAGTCAGCTCTCTCGCTCTCCCGCACAGTCATCTCTCTCACTCTCGCGCAGATTCTGCTCTCTCACTCTCCGGCACAGTCAGCTCTCTCACTCTCACACATAGTGAGCTCTCTCCATCTCCCGCACAGTCAGCTCTCTCGCTCTCGCGCACAGTCAGCTCTCTCGCTCTCGCGCACAGTCAGCTCTCTCACTCTCCCGCCAAGTCAGCTCTCTCACTCTTGCACACAGTCTGCACTCTCACTCTCACGTACAGTCAGCTCTCTCGCTCTCCCGCGCAGTCAGCTCTCTCACTCTCGCGCACAGTCACCTCTCGCACTCTCTCGCAAAGTCAGCTCTCTCACTCTCCCACACAGTCTGCTCCCTCGCTCTCACGCACGGTCTGCTCTCTCACTCTCGCGCACAGACAGCTCTCTCACTCTCGCACACAGTCAGCTCTCTCACTATCGCGCACAGTCAGCTCTCTCACTCTCGCGCACAGTCAGCTCTCTCGCTCTCCCGCACAGTCTGATCTCTCACTCTAACGCACAGTCTGCTCTCTAACTCTCGTGCACAGTCAGCTCTCTCACTCTTGCGCACAGTCAGCTCACTCACTCTCGCGCACAGTCTGCTCTCTCACTCTCGCGCACAGTCTGCTCTCTCACTCTCCCGCACAGTCTGCTCTCACACTCTCGTGCACAGTCTGCTCTCTCACATTCCTTGTATGCTCTCTCACTCTCACGTACAGTCTACTCTCTCACTCTCGCTCACAGTCAGCACTCTTGCTGTCGCGCACAGTCAGCTCTCTCACTCTTGCACACAGTCAGCTCTCTCACTCTCACACACAGTCTGCTCTCTCGCTCTCACGCACAGTCTGCTCTCTCACTCTCGCTCACAGTCAGACAACTCTCTCACTCTCGCGCACAGTCAGCTCTCTCACTCTCGCGCCCAGTCAGCTCTCTCACTCTCCCGCACAGTCAGCTCTCTCGCTCTCCCGCACAGTCTGCTCTCTCGCTCTCACGCACAGTCTGCTCTCACACTCTCGCGCACAGTCAGCTCTCTCGCTCTGGCGCACAGTCAGCTCTCTCACTCTTGCGCACAGTCAGCTCTCTCACTCTCACACACAGTCAGCTCTCTCGCTCTCGCGCACAGTCAGCTCTCTCGCTCTCCCGCACAGTCAGCTCTCTCACTCTCGTGCACAGTCTTCTCTCTCACTCTCGCGCGGAGTCTGCTCTCTCACTCTGCCACACAGTCTGCTCTCTCGCTCTCCCGCACAGTCTGCTCTCCCACTCTCGAGCACAGTCTGCTCTCTCACTCTCCCGCACATTCAGCTCTCTCACTCTCCCGCACTGTCAGCTCTCTCACTCTCGCGCACAGTCTGCTCTCTCACTCTCACGTACAGTAAGCTCTGTCGCTCTCCCGCACAGTCAGCTCTCTCACTCTCGCGCACAGTCAGCTCTCTCGCTCTCACGTACAGTCTGCTCTCTCACTCTCGCGCACAGTCAGCTCTCTCGCTCTCGCGCACAGTCAGCTCTCTCACTCTCCCGCACAGTCAGCTCTCTCACTCTCGCGCACAGTCTGCTCTCTCACTCTCACGTACAGTCAGCTCTCTAGCTCTCCCGCACAGTCAGCTCTCTCACTCTCGAGCACAGTCTGCTCTCTCACTCTCGCGCAGAGTCTGCTCTCTCACTCTCCCACACAGTCTGCTCTCTCAGTCTCACGCACAGTCTGCTCTCTCACTCTCGCGCACAGTCATCTCTCTCACTATTGCGCACAGTCAGCTCTCTCACTCTCGCGCACAGTCAGCTCTCTCGCTCTCCCGCACAGTCTGATTTCTCGCTCTCACGCACAGTCTGTTCTCTCACTCTCATGCACAGTCAGCTCTCTCGCTCTCGCGCACAGTCAGCTCACTCACTCTCGCGCACAGTCTGCTCTCTCACTCTCGCGCACAGTCTGCTCTCTCACTCTCCCGCACAGTCTGCTCTCTCACTCTCGCGCACAGTCTGCTCTCTCACTCTCCTGCACAGTCTGCTCTCTCACTCTCACGCACAGTCTACTCTCTCACTCTCGCGCACAGTCAGCTCTCTTGCTGTCGCGCACAGTCAGCTCTCTCACTCTCCCGCACAGTCAGCTCTCTCGCTCTTGCACACAGTCAGCTCTCTCACTCTCACACACAGTCAGCTCTCTCACTCTCACGCATAGTCAGCTCTATCGCTCTCGCGCACAGTCATTTTTCTCGCTCTCGCGCACAGTCTGCTCTCTCACTCTCCCGCACAGTCTGATCTCTCCCTCTCCCGCACAGTCTGCTCTCTCACTATCGTGCACCGTCTGCTCTCTCAGTCTCGCGCACAGTCTGCTCTCTCACTCTTGCGCACAGTCTGCTCTGTCACTCTAGCGCACAGTCTGCTCTCTCACTCTCCCGCACAGTCTGCTCTCTCACTCTCCCGCACAGTCTGCTCTCTCACTCTCACGCACAGTCTGCCCTCTCACTCTCGTGCACAGTCAGCTCTCTCACTTGCCGGACAGTCAGCTCTCTCACTCTCGCGCACATTCTGCTCTCTCACTCTCCCGCACAGTCTGCTCTCTCACTCTCGCGCACGGTCTGATCTCACATTCTTGCACACAGTCTGCTCTCTCACTCACCCGCACAGTCAGCTCTCTCACTCTCGTGCACAGTCAGCTCTCTTGCTCTCGCGCACAGTCTGCTCTCACTCTCCCGCACAGTCTGCTCTCTCGCTCTCGCGCACAGTCTGCTCTCACTCTCGCGCACAGTCTGCCCTCTCACTCTCAGGCACAGACAGCTCTCTCACTCTCCCGCACAGTCAGCTCTCTCACTCTCACGCACAGTCAGCTCTCTCACTCTCGCGCACAGCCTGCTCTCTCACTCTCACGTACAGTCAGTTCTCTCGCTCTCCTGCACAGTCATCTCTCTCACTCTCGCGCACAGTCAGCTCTGTCGCTCTCGCGCACAGTCTGCTCTCTCACTCTCACTTACAGTCAGCTCTCTAGCTCTCCCGCACAGTCAGCTCTCTCAATCTCGCGCACAGTCAGCTTTCTCACTCTCGCGCACAGTCAGTTCTCTCACTCTCCCACCCAGTCAGCTCTCTCACTCTCGTGCACAGTTAGCTCTCTCACTCTCGAGCACAGTCTGCTTTCTCACTCTCGCGCACAGTCTGCTCTCTCACTCTCCCACACAGTCTGCTCTCTCGCTCTCACGCACAGTCTGCTCTCTCACTCTCGCGCACAGTCAGCTCGCTCACTCTCGCACACAGTCAGCTCTCTCACTATCGCGCACAGTCAGCTCTCTCACTATCGCGCACAGTCAGCTCTCTCGTTCTCCTGCACAGTCTGATCTCTCGCTCTCACGCACAGTCTGCTCTCTCACTCTCGCGCACAGTCTGCTCTCTCACTCTCCCGCACAGTCTGCTCTCTCACTCTCGCGCACAGTCTGCTCTCTCACTCTTCTGCACAGTCTGCTCTCTCACTCTCACGTACAGTCTACTCTCTCACTCTCGCCACAGTCAGCTCTCTTGCTGTCGCGCACCAGTCAGCTCTCTCACTCTCCCGCACAGTCAGCTCTCTCGCTCTTGATCACAGTCTGCTCTCTCACTCCCACACACAGTCAGCTCTCTCACTCTCGCGCACAGTCAGCTCTATCGCTCTCGCGCACAGTCAGCTCTCTCGCTCTCGCGCACAGTCTGCTCTCTCACTCTCCCGCACAGTCGGATCTCTCCCTCTCCCGCACAGTCTGCTCTCTCACTCTCGCGCACAGTCTGCTCTCTCAGTCTCGCGCACAGTCTGCTCTCTCACTCTTGCGCACAGTCTGCTCTGTCACTCTCGCGCACAGTCTGCTCTCTCACTCTCCTGCACAGTATGCTCTCTCACTCTCCCGCACAGTCTGCTCTCTCACTCTCACGCACTGTCTGCCCTCTCACTCTCGCGCACATTCAGCTCTCTCGCTCTCGCGCACAGTCAGCTCTCTCACTCTCACGTACAGTCTGCTCTCTCACTCTCGCGCACAGTCAGCTCTCTCAATCTCCCGCACAGTCAGCCCTCTCGCTCTCGCGCACAGTCAGCTCTCTCGCTCTCGTGCACAGTCAGCACTCTCACTCTCGCGCACAGTCTGCTCTCTCACTCTCGCGCACAGTCTGCTCTCTCACTATCGCGCACAGTCTGATCTCTCACTCTCGCGCACTGTCTGCTCTCTCACTCTCCCGCACAGTCTGCTCTCTCGCTCTCCCGCACATTCAGCTCTCTCACTCTCGCGCACAGTCAGCTGTCTCGCTCTCGCGCACAGTCTGCTCTCTCACTCTCGCGCACATTCAGCTCCCTCACTTTCGTGCACAGTCAGCTCTCTCACTCTCGCGCACAGTCTGCTCTCTCACTCTCGCGCACAGTCTGCTCTCTCACTCTCGTGCACAGTCTGCTCTCTCACTCTCGCGCACAGTCTGCTCTCTCACTCTCGCGCACAGTCTGCTCTCTGACTCTCGTGCACAGTCTGACTCTCACTCTCGCGCACAGTCTGCTCTCTCACTCTCCTGCACAGTCTGCTCTCTCACTCATCGCGCACAGTCTGCTCTCTCACTCTCGCGCACAGTCTGCTCTCTCACTCTCCAGCACAGTCTGCTCTCTCACTGTCGCGCACAGTCTTTTCTCTCACTCTCGCATACACTCAGCTCTCTCGCTCTACCGCACAGTCTGCTCTCTCACTCTCGCGTACAGTGAGCTCTCTCGCTCTCGCGCACAGTCTGCTGTCTCTCTCTAGCGTAGAGTCAGCTCTCTCGCTCTCACGCACAGTCTGCTCTCTCACTCTCGCGCACAGTCAGCTCTCGCGCTCTCGCGCACAGTCTGCACTCTCACTCTCGCGCACAGCCTGCTCTCTCGCCCGCCCGCACAGTCTGCTCTCTCACTCTAGCTCACAGTCTGCTCTCTCAATCTCGCGCACAGTCTGCTCTCTGATTCTCTCGCACAGTCAGCTCTCTAACTCTCGCTCACAGTCTGCTCTCTCACTCTCGCGCACAGCCTGCTCTCTCGCTCGCCCGCAAGTCTGCTCTCTCACTCTCGCTCACAGTCTGCTCTCTCACTCTCGCGCACAGTCAGCTCTCTCACTCTCTCGCACAGTCAGCTCTCTCACTCTCGCGCACAGTCAGCTCTCTCACTCTCGCTCACAGTCTGCTCTCTCACTCTCGCGCACAGTCAGCTCTCTCACTCTCACTTACAGTCAGCTCTCTAGCTCTCCCGCACAGTCAGCTCTCTCACTCTCGCGCACAGTCAGCTTTCTCACTCTCGCGCACAGTCAGTTCTCTCACTCTCCCGCCCAGTCAGCTCTCTCACTCTCACGCACAGTCAGCTCTCTCACTCTCGAGCACAGTCTGCTCTCTCACTCTCGCGCACAGTCTGCTCTCTCACTCTCCCACACAGTCTGCTCTCTCGCTCTCACGCACAGTCTGCTCTCTCACTCTCGCGCACAGTCTGCTCTCTCACTCTCCCGCACAGTCTGCTCTCACACTCTCCCGCACAGTCGGCTCTCTCACTCTCATGCACAGTCAGCTCTCTTTCTCTCGCGCACAGTCAGCTCTCTCACTCTCGTGCACAGTCTGCTCTCTCACTCTCACGTACAGTCAGCTCTCTCGCTCTCCCGCACAGTCAGCTCTCTCACTCTCACGCAAAGTCAGCTCTCTCGCTCTCACGCACAGTCAGCTCTCTCACTCTCCCGCACAGTCAGCTCTCTCACTCTCGCGCACAGTCTGCTCTCTCACTCTTGCGCACAGTCAGCTCTCTCACTCTCGCACACAGTCTGCTCTCTCAATCTCACGCACAGTCAGCTCTCTCATTCTCGCGCACAGTCTGCTCTCTCACTCTCGCGCACAGTCACCTCTCTCACTCTCCCGCACAGTCAGCTCTCTCACTCTCGCGCACAGTCTGCTGTCTCCCTCACGCGCACAGTCTGCTCTCTCACTCTCGCGCACAGTCAGCTCTCTCACTCTTGCGCACAGTCTGCTCTCTCACTCTCGCTCACAGTCAGCTCTCTCACTCTTCCGCATTGTCAGCCCTCTCACTGTCCCGTGCAGTCTGCTCTCTCACTCTCGCGCACAGTCTGCTCTCTCACTCTCCCGCACAGTCTGCTCTCTCACTCTCGCGCACAGTCTGCTCTCTCACTCTCGCGCACAGTCAGCTCTCTCACTCTCGCGCACAGTCAGCTCTCTCACTCTTGCGCACAGTCTTCTCTCTCACTCTCATGTACAGTTCGCTCTCTCGCTCTCCTGCACAGTCAGCACTCTCACTCTCGCGCACAGTCAGCTCTCTCACTCTCTCGCACAGTCAGCTCTCTCACTCTCGCGCACAGTCTGCTCCCTCACTCTCACGCACAGTCTGCTCTCTCACTCTCCCGCACAGTCAGCTCTCTCGCTCTCCCGCACAGTCTGCACTCTCACGCTCGCGCACAGTCTGCTCTCTCACTCTCGCGCACAGTGAGCTCTCTCACTCTCGTGCACAGTCTGCTCTCTCACTCTCACGTACAGTCAGCTCTCTCGCTCTCCCGCACAGTCAGCTCTCTCGCTCGCGCGCACAGTCAGCTCTCTCGCCCTCGCGCACAGTCAGCTCTCTCACTCTCCCGCACAGTCAGCTCTCTCGCTCTCCCGCACAGTCATCTCTCTCACTCTCGCGCAGATTCTGCTCTCTCACTCTCCGGCACAGTCAGCTCTCTCACTCTCACACATAGTGAGCTCTCTCCATCTCCCGCACAGTCAGCTCTCTCGCTCTCGCGCACAGTCAGCTCTCTCGCTCTCGCGCACAGTCAGCTCTCTCACTCTCCCGCCAAGTCAGCTCTCTCACTCTTGCACACAGTCTGCACTCTCACTCTCACGTACAGTCAGCTCTCTCGCTCTCCCGCGCAGTCAGCTCTCTCACTCTCGCGCACAGTCACCTCTCGCACTCTCTCTCAAAGTCAGCTCTCTCACTCTCCCACACAGTCTGCTCCCTCGCTCTCACGCACGGTCTGCTCTCTCACTCTCGCGCACAGACAGCTCTCTCACTCTCGCACACAGTCAGCTCTCTCACTATCGCGCACAGTCAGCTCTCTCACTCTCGCGCACAGTCAGCTCTCTCGCTCTCCCGCACAGTCTGATCTCTCACTCTAACGCACAGTCTGCTCTCTAACTCTCGTGCACAGTCAGCTCTCTCACTCTTGCGCACAGTCAGCTCACTCACTCTCGCGCACAGTCTGCTCTCTCACTCTCGCGCACAGTCTGCTCTCTCACTCTCCCGCACAGTCTGCTCTCACACTCTCGTGCACAGTCTGCTCTCTCACATTCCTGCACAGTCTGCTCTCTCACTCTCACGTACAGTCTACTCTCTCACTCTCGCTCACAGTCAGCACTCTTGCTGTCGCGCACAGTCAGCTCTCTCACTCTTGCACACAGTCAGCTCTCTCACTCTCACACACAGTCTGCTCTCTCGCTCTCACGCACAGTCTGCTCTCTCACTCTCGCGCACAGTCAGCTCTCTCACTCTCGCGCACAGTCAGCTCTCTCACTCTCGCGCACAGTCAGCTCTCTCACTCTCCCGCACAGTCAGCTCTCTCGCTCTCCTGCACAGTCTGCTCTCTCGCTCTCACGCACAGTCTGCTCTCACACTCTCGCGCACAGTCAGCTCTCTCGCTCTGGCGCACAGTCAGCTCTCTCACTCTTGCGCACAGTCAGCTCTCTCACTCTCACACACAGTCAGCTCTCTCGCTCTCGCGCACAGTCAGCTCTCTCGCTCTCCCGCACAGTCAGCTCTCTCACTCTCGTGCACAGTCTTCTCTCTCACTCTCGCGCGGAGTCTGCTCTCTCACTCTGCCACACAGTCTGCTCTCTCGCTCTCCCGCACAGTCTGCTCTCCCACTCTCGAGCACAGTCTGCTCTCTCACTCTCCCGCACATTCAGCTCTCTCACTCTCCCGCACTGTCAGCTCTCTCACTCTCGCGCACAGTCTGCTCTCTCACTCTCACGTACAGTAAGCTCTGTCGCTCTCCCGCACAGTCAGCTCTCTCACTCTCGCGCACAGTCAGCTCTCTCGCTCTCACGTACAGTCTGCTCTCTCACTCTCGCGCACAGTCAGCTCTCTCGCTCTCGCGCACAGTCAGCTCTCTCACTCTCGCGCACAGTCAGCTCTCTCACTCTCACGCACAGTGAGCTCTCTCACTCTCTCGCACAGTCAGCTCTCCCGCTCTCGCGCACAGTCTGCTCTCTCGCTCTAGCGTACAGTCAGCTCCCTCACACTCACGCACAGTCAGCTCTCTCACTCTCGCGCACAGTCTGCTCTCTCACTCTCGTGCACAGTCTGCTCTCTCACCCTCCCGCACAGCCTGCTCTCTCGCTCTCGCGCACAGTCTGCTCTCTCACTCTCGCGCACAGTCTGCTCTCTCACTCTCCCGCACAGTCAGCTCCCTCACTCTCACGCACAGTCTGCTCTCTCACTCTCGCGCACAGTCTGCTCTCTCACTCTCGCGCACATTCTGCTCTCTCACTCTAGCGCACAATCTGCTCTCTCACTCTCGCGGAGAGTCTGCTCTCTCACTCTCGTGCACAGTCTGCTGTCGCTCTCCCGCACAGTCTGCTCTCACGCTCTCGCGCACAGTCTGCTCTCACTCTCGCGCACAGTCTGCTATTTCACTCTCGTGCACAGTCCGCTCTCTCACTCTCCCGCACAGTCAGCTCTCTCACTCTCGCGCAAAGTCTGCTCTCTCTCTCTCGCGCACAGTCTGCTCTCTCACTCTCGTGCACAGTCTGCCCTCTCACTCTCACGTACAGTCAGCTCTCTTGCTCTCCCACACAGTCAGCTCCCTCACTCTCGCGCACAGTCACCTCTCGCACTCTCTCGCAAAGTCAGCTCTCTCACTCTCCCACACAGTCTGCTCCCTCGCTCTCACGCACATTCTGCTCTCTCACTCTCGCGCACAGTCAGCTCTCTCACTCTCGCACACAGTCAGCTCTCTCACTATCGCGCACAGTCAGCTCTCTCACTCTCGCGCACAGTCAGCTCTCTCGCTCTCCCGCACAGTCTGATCTCTCACTCTCCCGCACAGTCTGCTCTCACACTCTCGTGCACAGTCTGCTCTCTCACTTTCCTGCACAGTCTGCTCTCTCACTCTCACGTACAGTCTACTCTCTCACTCTCGCTCACAGTCAGCACTCTTGCTGTCGCGCACAGTCAGCTCTCTCACTCTCCCGCACAGTCAGCTCTCTCACTCTTGCACACAGTCAGCTCTCTCACTCTCACACACAGTCTGCTCTCTCGCTCTCACGCACAGTCTGCTCTCTCACTCTCGCGCACAGTCAGCTCTCTCACTCTCGCGCACAGTCAGCTCTCTCACTCTCGCGCACAGTCAGCTCTCTCACTCTCGCGCACAGTCAGCTCTCTCGCTCTCCCGCACAGTCTGCTCTCTCGCTCTCACGCACAGTCTGCTCTCACACTCTCGCGCACAGTCAGCTCTCTCGCTCTGGCGCACAGTCAGCTCTCTCACTCTTGCGCACAGTCAGCTCTCTCACTCTCACACACAGTCAGCTCTCTCGCTCTCGCGCACAGTCAGCTCTCTCGCTCTCCCGCACAGTCAGCTCTCTCACTCTCGTGCACAGTCTTCTCTCTCACTCTCGCGCGGAGTCTGCTCTCTCACTCTGCCGCACAGTCTGCTCTCTCGCTCTCCCGCACAGTCTGCTCTCCCACTCTCGAGCACAGTCTGCTCTCTCACTCTCCCGCACATTCAGCTCTCTCACTCTCCCGCACTGTCAGCTCTCTCACTCTCGCGCACAGTCTGCTCTCTCACTCTCACGTACAGTAAGCTCTGTCGCTCTCCCGCACAGTCAGCTCTCTCACTCTCGCGCACAGTCAGCTCTCTCGCTCTCACGTACAGTCTGCTCTCTCACTCTCGCGCACAGTCAGCTCTCTCGCTCTCGCGCACAGTCAGCTCTCTCACTCTCGCGCACAGTCAGCTCTCTCACTCTCACGCACAGTGAGCTCTCTCACTCTCTCGCACAGTCAGCTCTCCCGCTCTCGCGCACAGTCTGCTCTCTCGCTCTAGCGTACAGTCAGCTCCCTCACACTCACGCACAGTCAGCTCTCTCACTCTCGCGCACAGTCTGCTCTCTCACTCTCGTGCACAGTCTGCTCTCTCACCCTCCCGCACAGCCTGCTCTCTCGCTCTCGCGCACAGTCTGCTCTCTCACTCTCGCGCACAGTCTGCTCTCTCACTCTCCCGCACAGTCAGCTCCCTCACTCTCACGCACAGTCTGCTCTCTCACTCTCGCGCACAGTCTGCTCTCTCACTCTCGCGCACAGTCTGCTCTCTCACTCTAGCGCACAATCTGCTCTCTCACTCTCGCGGAGAGTCTGCTCTCTCACTCTCGTGCACAGTCTGCTGTCGCTCTCCCGCACAGTCTGCTCTCACGCTCTCGCGCACAGTCTGCTCTCACTCTCGCGCACAGTCTGCTCTTTCACTCTCGTGCACAGTCCGCTCTCTCACTCTCCCGCACAGTCAGCTCTCTCACTCTCGCGCAAAGTCTGCTCTCTCTCTCTCGCGCACAGTCTGCTCTCTAACTCTCGTGCACAGTCTGCCCTCTCACTCTCACGTACAGTCAGCTCTCTTGCTCTCCCACACAGTCAGCTCCCTCACTCTCGCGCACAGTCAGCTCTCTCACTCTCGCGCACGGTCTACTCTCTCACTCTCGCGCACAGTCAGCACTCTCACTCTCGCGCACAGTCTGCTCTCTCACTCTCGCGCACAATCTGCTCTCTCACTCTCCCACACAGTCCGCTCTCTCGCTCTCACGCACAGTCTGCTCTCTCACTCTCGCGCATAGTCAGCACTCTCACTCTCGCGCACATTCAGCTCTCTCACTCTCGCGCACAGTCAGCTCTCTCACTCTCACGGAAAGTCAGCTCTCTCGCTCTCCCGCACAGTCTGCTCTCTCGCTCTCATGCACAGTCTGCTCTCACACTCTCGCGGACAGTCAGCTCTCTCGCTCTCGCGCACAGTCAGCTCTCTCACTCTCGCGCACAGTCTGCTCTCTCACTCTCACCTACAGTCAGCTCATCGCTCTCCCGCACAGTCAGCTCCCTCACACTCACGCACAGTCAGCTCTCTCACTCTCCCGCACAGTCTGCTCTCTCGCTCTCCCGCACAGTCTGCTCTCTCACTCTCGCGCACAGTCTGCTCTCTCACTCTCCCGCACAGTCAGCTCTCTCACTCTCGCGCACAGTCTGCTCTCTCACTCTCGCGCACAGTCTGCTCTCTCACTCTCGCGCACAGTCTGCTCTCTCGCTCTCGCGCACATTCTGCTCTCTCTCTCTCGCGCACAGTCTGCTCTCTCACTCTCGCGCACGGTCTTATCTCACATTCTCACACACAGTCTGCTCTCTCACGCTCCCGCACAGTCAGCTCTCTCACTCTCGTGAACAGTCAGCTCTCTCGCTCTCGCCCACAGTCTGCTCTCGCTCTCCCGCACGGTCAGCTCTCTCACTCTTGCGCACAGTCTGCTCTCTCACTCTCGCGCACAGTCTGCTCTCTCTCTCTCGTGCACAGTCTGCTCTCTCACTCTCACGTACAGTCAGCTCTCTTGCTCTCCCGCACAGCCCGCTCCCTCACTCTCGAGCACGGTCAGCTCTCACGCTCTCGCGCACAGTCAGCTCTCTCACTCTCCCGCACAGTCAGCTCTCTCGCTCTCCCGCACAGTCAGCTCTCTCACTCTCGCGCACAGTCTGCTCTCTCACTCTCGCGCACAGTCAGCACTCTCACTCTCGCGCACAGTCTGCTCTCTCACTCTCGCGCACAATCTGCTCTCTCACTCTCCCACACAGTCTGCTCTCTCGCTCTCACGCACAGTCTGCTCTCTCACTCTCGCGCACAGTCAGCTCTCTCACTCTCGCGCACATTCAGCTCTCTCACTCTCGCGCACAGTCAGCTCTCTCACTCTCGCGCACAGTCAGCTCTCTCGCTCTCCCGCACATTCTGCTCTCTCGCTCTCACGCACAGTCTGCTCTCACACTCTCGCGCACAGTCAGCTCTCTCGCTCTCGCGCACAGTCAGCTCTCTCACTCTCGTGCACAGTCAGCTCTCTCACTCTCACACACAGTCAGCTCTCTCTCTCTCGTGCACAGTCAGCTCTCTCACTCTCGCGCACACTCTGCTCTCTCACTCTCGCGCACAGTCATTTCTCTGACTCTCGCGCACAGTCTGCTCTCACTCTCCCGCACAATCTGCTCTCTCGCTCTCGCGCACAGTCTGCTCTCACTCTCGCGCAATGTCTGCTCTCTCACTATCGCCCACAGTCAGCTCTCTCTCTCTCCCGCACAGTCAGCTCTCTCACTCTCGCGCACAGTCTGCTCTCTCACTCTCGCGCACAGTCTGCTCTCTCACTCTCGCGCACAGTCTGCTCTCTCACTCTGACGTACAGTCAGCTCTCTTGCTCTCCCACACAGTCAGCTCCCTCACTCTCGCGCACAGTCAGCTCTCACCCTCTCGCGCACAGTCAGCTCTCTCACTCTCCCGCACAGTCAGCTCTCTCACTCTCGCGCACAGTCTGCTCTCTCACTCTCACATACAGTAAGCTCTGTCGCTCTCCCGCACAGTCAGCTCTCTCACTCTCGCACACAGTCAGCTCTCTCACTCTCTCGCACAGTCAGCTCTCTCACTCTCGCGCACAGTCTGCTCTCTCACTCTCGCAAACAGTCTGCTCTCTCACTCTCGCACACAGTCAGCTCTCTCACTCTCGCGCACAGTCAGCTCTCTCAATCTCGCGCACAGTCTGCTCTCTCACTCTCGCGCACGGTCTTATCTCACATTCTCACACACAGTCTGCTCTCTCACTCTCCCGCACAGTCAGCTCTCTCACTCTCGTGAACAGTCAGCTCTCTCGCTCTCGCGCACAGTCTGCTCTCGCTCTCCCTCACAGTCTGCTCTCACGCTCTCGCGCACAGTCTGCTCTCACTCTCGCGCACAGTCTGCTCTTTCACTCTCGTGCACAGTCAGCTCTCTCACTATCGCGCACAGTCAGCTCTCTCACTCTCCCGCACAGTCAGCTCTCTCACTCTCCCGCACAGTCTGCTCTCTCACTCTCGCGCACAGTCTGCTCTCTCACTCTCGCGCACAGTCTGCTCTCTCACTCTGACGTACAGTCAGCTCTCTTGCTCTCCCACACAGTCAGCTCCCTCACTCTCGCGCATAGTCAGCTCTCACGCTCTCGCGCACAGTCAGCTCTCTCACTCTCCCGCACAGTCAGCTCTCTCACTCTCGCGCACAGTCTGCTCTCTCACTCTCACGTACAGTAAGCTCTGTCGCTCTCCCGCACAGTCAGCTCTCTCACTCTCGCACACAGTCTGCTCTCTCCCTCTCTCGCACAGTCAGCTCTCTCACTCTCGCGCACAGGCTGCTCTCTCACTCTCGCGCACAGTCTGCTCTCTCACTCTCGCGCACAGTCAGCTCTCTCACTCTCGCGCACAGTCAGCTCTCTCAATCTCGCGCACAGTCTGCTCTCTCACTCTCGCGCACGGTCTTATCTCACATTCTCACACACAGTCTGCTCTCTCACTCTCCCGCACAGTCAGCTCTCTCACTCTCGTGAACAGTCAGCTCTCTCGCTCTCGCGCACAGTCTGCTCTCGCTCTCCCGCACAGTCTGCTCTCACGCTCTCGCGCACAGTCTGCTCTCACTCTCGCGCACAGTCTGCTCTTTCACTCTCGTGCACAGTCAGCTCTCTCACTATCGCGCACAGTCAGCTCTCTCACTCTCCCGCACAGTCAGCTCTCTCACTCTCGCGCACAGTCTGCTCTCTCACTCTCGCGCACAGTCTGCTCTCTCACTCTCGCGCACAGTCTGCTCTCTCACTCTGACGTACAGTCAGCTCTCTTGCTCTCCCACACAGTCAGCTCCCTCACTCTCGCGCATAGTCAGCTCTCACGCTCTCGCGCACAGTCAGCTCTCTCACTCTCCCGCACAGTCAGCTCTCTCACTCTCGCGCACAGTCTGCTCTCTCACTCTCACGTACAGTAAGCTCTGTCGCTCTCCCGCACAGTCAGCTCTCTCACTCTCGCACACAGTCTGCTCTCTCACTCTCTCGCACAGTCAGCTCTCTCACTCTCGCGCACAGTCTGCTCTCTCACTCTCGCGCACAGTCTGCTCTCTCACTCTCGCGCACAGTCAGCTCTCTCACTCTCGCGCACAGTCAGCTCTCTCAATCTCGCGCACAGTCTGCTCTCTCACTCTCGCGCACGGTCTTATCTCACATTCTCACACACAGTCTGCTCTCTCACTCTCCCGCACAGTCAGCTCTCTCACTCTCGTGAACAGTCAGCTCTCTCGCTCTCGCGCACAGTCTGCTCTCGCTCTCCCGCACAGTCTGCTCTCACGCTCTCGCGCACAGTCTGCTCTCACTCTCGCGCACAGTCTGCTCTTTCACTCTCGTGCACAGTCAGCTCTCTCACTCTCCCGCACAGTCAGCTCTCTCACTCTCGCGCACAGTCTGCTCTCTCACTCTCGCGCACAGTCTGCTATCTCTCTCTCGTGCACAGTCTGCTCTCTCACTCTCACGTACAGTCAGCTCTATTGCTCTCCCGCACAGTCCGCTCCGTCACTCTCCCGCACAGTCAGCTCTCTCGCTCTCCCGCACAGTCAGCTCTCTCACTCTCGCGCACAGTCTGCTCTCTCACTCTCGCGCACAGTCAGCACTCTCGCTCTCGCGCACAGTCTGCTCTCTCACTCTCGCGCACAATCTGCTCTCTCGCTCTCCCGCAGAGTCTGCTCTCCCACTCTCGTGCACAGTCTGCTCTCTCACTCTCCCGCACATTCAGCTCTCTCACTCTCCCGCACAGTCAGCTCTCTCACTCTCGCGCACAGTCTGCTCTCTCACTCTCACGTACAGTAAGCTCTGTCGCTCTCCCGCACAGTCAGCTCTCTCACTCTCGCGCACAGTCAGCTCTCTCACTCTCTCGCACAGTCAGCTCTCTCACTCTCGCGCACAGTCTGCTCTCTCACTCTCGCGCACAGTCTGCTCTCTCACTCTCGTGCACTGTCAGCTCTCTCACTCTCGCGCACAGTCAGCTCTCTCAATCTCGCGCACAGTCAGCTCTCTCACTCTCGCGCACAGTCAGCTCTCTCGCTCTCCCGCACATTCTGCTCTCTCGCTCTCACGTACAGTCTGCTCTCTCACT
The DNA here is from genome assembly GCF_964194155.1 of Cetorhinus maximus. Taxonomy (NCBI): domain Eukaryota; kingdom Metazoa; phylum Chordata; class Chondrichthyes; order Lamniformes; family Cetorhinidae; genus Cetorhinus; species Cetorhinus maximus. The sequence continues at coordinate 38,892,700 of NC_135892.1, read as the reverse complement.
CTCGCGCACAGTCAGCTCTCTCGCTCTCGCGCACAATCAGCTCTCTCACTCTCGCGCACAGTCAGCTCTCTCACTCTCATGCACAGTCAGCTCTCTCACTCTCTCGCACAGTCAGCTCTCCCGCTCTCGCGCACAGTCTGCTCTTTCGCTCTCGCGTACAGTCTGCTCTCTCACACTCACGCACAGTCAGCTCTCCCGCTCTCGCGCACAGTCTGCTCTCTCGCTCTCCCGCACAGTCTGCTCTCTCACTCTCGAGCACAGTCTGCTCTCTCACTCTCCCGCACAGTCAGCTCTCTCACTCTCATGCACAGTCTGCTCTCTCACTCTCGCGCACAGTCTGCTCTCTCACTCTCGCGCACAGTCTGCTCTCTCACTCTCGCGCACAATCTGCTCTCTCACTCTCGCGCAGAGTCTGCTCTCTCACTCTCGTGCACAGTCTGCTCTCTCACTATCGCGCACGGTCTTATCTCACATTCTCACGCACAGTCTGCTCTCTCACTCTCCCGCACAGTCTGCTCTCTCACTCTCCCACACAGTCAGCTCTCTCACTCTCGCGCACAGTCAGCTCTCTCGCTCTGGCGCACAGTCTGCTCTCGCTCTCCCGCACAGTCTCCTCTCACGCTCTCGCGCACAGTCTGCTCTCACTCTCGCGCACAGTCTGCTCTTTCACTCTCGTGCACAGTCAGCTCTCTCACTCTCCCGCACAGTCAGCTCTCTCACTCTCGCGCAAAGTCTGCTCTCTCTCTCTCGCGCACAGTCTGCTCTCTCACTCTCGTGCACAGTCTGCTCTCTCATTCTCACGTACAGTCAGCTCTCTTGCTCTCCCACACAGTCAGCTCCCTCACTCTCGCGCACAGTCAGCTCTCTCACTCTCGCGCACGGTCTACTCTCTCACTCTCGCGCACAGTCAGCTCTCTCACTCTCGCGCACAGTCTGCTCTCTCGCTCTCACGCACAGTCTGCTCTCTCACTCTCGCGCACAGTCAGCTCTCTCACTCTCGCGCACATTCAGCTCTCTCACTCTCGCGCACAGTCAGCTCTCTCACTCTCGCGCACAGTCAGCTCTCTCGCTCTCCCGCACAGTCTGCTCTCTCGCTCTCATGCACAGTCTGCTCTCACACTCTCGCGCACAGTCAGCTCTCTCGCTCTCACGCTCAGTCAGCTCTCTCACTCTCGCGCACAGTCTGCTCTCTCACTCTCACCTACAGTCAGCTCATCGCTCTCCCGCACAGTCAGCTCCCTCACACTCACGCACAGTCAGCTCTCTCACTCTCCCGCTCAGTCTGCTCTCTCGCTCTCCCGCACAGTCTGCTCTCTCACTCTCGTGCACAGTCTGCTCTTGCTCTCCCGCACAGTCTGCTCTCACGCTCTCGCGCACAGTCTGCTCTCACTCTCGTGCACAGTCTGCTCTTTCACTCTCGTGCACAGTCAGCTCTCTCACTCTCCCGCACAGTCAGCTCTCTCACTCTCGCGCACAGTCTGCTCTCTCACTCTCGCGCACAGTCTGCTCTCTCTCTCTCATGCACAGTCTGCTCTCTCACTCTCACGTACAGTCAGCTCTCTTGCTCTCCCGCTCAGTCCGCTCCCTCACTCTCGCGCACGGTCAGCTCTAACGCTCTCGCGCACAGTCAGCTCTCTCAATCTCGCGCACAGTCAGCTCTCTCACTCTCGCGCACATTCAGCTCTCTCACTCTCGCGCACAGTCAGCTCTCTCACTCTCACGCACAGTCAGCTCTCTCGCTCTCCCGCACAGTCTGCTCTCTCGCTCTCATGCACAGTCTGCTCTCACACTCTCGCGCACAGTCAGCTCTCTCGCTCTCGCGCACAGTCAGCTCTCTCACTCTCGCGCACAGTCTGCTCTCTCACTCTCACCTACAGTCAGCTCATCGCTCTCCCGCACAGTCAGGTCCCTCACACTCACGCACAGTCAGCTCTCTCACTCTCCCGCACCGTCTGCTCTCTCACTCTCGTGCACAGTCTGCTCTCTCGCTCTCGCGCACATTCTGCTCTCTCTCTCTCGCGCACAGTCTGCTCTCTCACTCTCGCGCACGGTCTTATCTCACATTCTCACACACAGTCTGCTCTCTCACTCTCCCGCACAGTCAGCTCTCTCACTCTCGTGAACACTCAGCTCTCTCGCTCTCGCCCACAGTCTGCTCTCGCTCTCCCGCACAGTCTGCTCTCACGCTCTCGCGCACAGTCTGCTCTCACTCTCGCGCACAGTCTGCTCTTTAACTCTCGTGCACAGTCAGCTCTCTCACTCTCCCGCACAGTCAGCTCTCTCACTCTCGCGCACAGTCTGCTCTCTCACTCTCGCGCACAGTCTGCACTCTCTCTCTCGTGCACAGTCTGCTCTCTCACTCTCACGTACAGTCAGCTCTCTTGCTTCCCGCACAGCCCGCTCCCTCACTCTCGAGCACGGTCAGCTCTCACGCTCTCGCGCACAGTCAGCTCTCTCACTCTCCCGCACAGTCAGCTCTCTCGCTCTCCCGCACAGTCAGCTCTCTCACTCTCGCGCACAGTCTGCTCTCTCACTCTCGCGCACAGTCAGCACTCTCACTCTCGCGCGCAGTCTGCTCTCTCACTCTCGCGCACAATCTGCTCTCTCACTCTCCCACACAGTCTGCTCTCTCGCTCTCACGCACAGTCTGCTCTCTCACTCTCGCGCACAGTCAGCTCTCTCACTCTCGCGCACATTCAGCTCTCTCACTCTCGCGCACAGTCAGCTCTCTCACTCTCGCGCACAGTCAGCTCTCTCGCTCTCCTGCACAGTCTGCTCTCTCGCTCTCACGCACAGTCTGCTCTCACACTCTCGCGCACAGTCAGCTCTCTCACTCTCGCGCACAGTCATTTCTCTGACTCTCGCGCACAGTCTGCTCTCACTCTCCCGCACAATCTGCTCTCTCGCTCTCGCGCACAGTCTGCTCTCACTCTCGCGCAATGTCTGCTCTCTCACTATCGCGCACAGTCAGCTCTCTCACTCTCCCGCACAGTCAGCTCTCTCACTCTCGCGCACAGTCTGCTCTCTCACTCTCGCGCACAGTCTGCTCTCTCACTCTCGCGCACAGTCTGCTCTCTCACTCTGACGTACAGTCAGCTCTCTTGCTCTCCCACACAGTCAGCTCCCTCACTCTCGCGCAAGGTCTTATCTCACATTCTCACACACAGTCTGCTCTCTCACTCTCCCGCACAGTCAGCTCTCTCACTCTCGTGAACAGTCAGCTCTCTCGCTCTCGCGCACAGTCTGCTCTCGCTCTCCCGCACAGTCTGCTCTCACGCTCTCGCGCACAGTCTGCTCTCACTCTCGCGCACAGTCTGCTCTTTCACTCTCGTGCACAGTCAGCTCTCTCACTATCGCGCACAGTCAGCTCTCTCACTCTCCCGCACAGTCAGCTCTCTCACTCTCGCGCACAGTCTGCTCTCAGACTCTCGCGCACAGTCTGCTCTCTCACTCTCGCGCACAGTCTGCTCTCTCACTCTGACGTTCAGTCAGCTCTCTTGCTCTCCCACACAGTCAGCTCCCTCACTCTCGCGCACAGTCAGCTCTCACGCTCTCGCGCACAGTCAGCTCTCTCACTCTCCCGCACAGTCAGCTCTGTCACTCTCGCGCACAGTCTGCTCTCTCACTCTCATGTACAGTAAGCTCTGTCGCTCTCCCGCACAGTCAGCTCTCTCACTCTCGCACACAGTCAGCTCTCTCACTCTCTCGCACAGTCAGCTCTCTCACTCTCGCGGACAGTGTGCTCTCTCACTCTCGCGCACAGTCTGCTCTCTCACTCTCGCGCACAGTCAGCTCTCTCACTCTCGCGCACAGTCAGCTCTCTCAATCTCGCGCACAGTCTGCTCTCTCACTCTCGCGCACGGTCTTATCTCATATTCTCACACACAGTCTGCTCTCTCACTCTCCCGCACAGTCAGCTCTCTCACTCTCGTGAACAGTCAGCTCTCTCGCTCTCGCGCACAGTCTGCTCTCGCTCTCCCGCACAGTCTGCTCTCACGCTCTCGCGCACAGTCTGCTCTCACTCTTGCGCACATTCTGCTCTTTCACTCTCGTGCACAGTCAGCTCTCTCACTCTCCCGCACAGTCAGCTCTCTCACTCTCGCGCACAGTCAGCTCTCTCACTCTCGCGCACAGTCTGCTCTCTCTCTCTCGTGCACAGTCTGCTCTCTCACTATCATGTACAGTCAGCTCTCTCGCTCTCCCGCACAGTCCGCTCCCTCACTCTTTTGCGCACGGTCAGCTCTCACGCTCTCGCACACAGACAGCTCTCTCACTCTCCCGCACAGTCAGCTCTCTCGCTCTCCCGCACAGTCAGCTCTCTCACTCTCGCGCACAGTCTGCTCTCTCACTCTCGCGCACAGTCAGCACTCTCACTCTCGCGCACAGTCTGCTCTCTCACTCTCGCGCACAATCTGATCTCTCGCTCTCCCGCAGAGTCTGCTCTCCCACTCTCGTGCACAGTCTGCTCTCTCACTCTCCCGCACATTCAGCTCTCTCACTCTCCCGCACAGTCAGCTCTCTCACTCTCGCGCACAGTCTGCTCTCTCACTCTCACGTACAGTAAGCTCTGTCGCTCTCCCGCACAGTCAGCTCTCTCACTCTCGCGCACAGTCAGCTCTCTCACTCTCTCGCACAGTCAGCTCTCTCACTCTCGCGCACAGTCTGCTCTCTCACTCTCGCGCACTGTCTGCTCTCTCACTCTCGCGCACTGTCAGCTCTCTCACTCTCGCGCACAGTCAGCTCTCTCAATCTCGCGCACAGTCAGCTCTCTCACTCTCGCGCACAGTCAGCTCTCTCGCTCTCCCGCACAGTCTGCTCTCTCGCTCTCACGTACAGTCTGCTCTCTCACTCTTGCGCACAGTCAGCTCTCTCGCTCTCGCGCACAGTCAGCTCTCTCACTCTCGCGCACAGTCAGCTCTCTCACTCTCACGCACAGTCAGCTCTCTCACTCTCTCGCACAGTCAGCTCTCCCGCTCTCGCGCACGGTCTGCTCTCTCGCTCTCGCGTACAGCCTGCTCTCTCACACTCACGCACAGTCAGCTCTCCCGCTCTCGCGCACAGTCTGCTCTCTCGCTCTCCCGCACAGTCTGCTCTCTCACTCTCGAGCACAGTCTGCTCTCTCACTCTCACGCACAGTCAGCTCTCTCACTCTCACGCACAGTCTGCTCTGTCACTCTCGCGCACAGTCTGCTCTCTCACTCTCGCGCACAGTCTGCTCTCTCACTCTCGCGCACAATCTGCTCTCTCACTCTCGCGCAGAGTCTGCTCTCTCACTCTCGTGCACAGTCTGCTCTCTCACTCTCGCGCACGGTCTTATCTCACATTCTCACGCACAGTCTGCTCTCGCACTCTCCCGCACAGTCAGCTCTCTCACTCTCGCGCACAGTCAGCTCTCTCGCTCTGGCGCACAGTCTGCTCTCTCACTCTCCCGCACAGTCTGCTCTCTCACTCTCCCGCACAGGCAGCTCTCTCACTCTCGCACACAGTCAGCTCTCTCGCTCTGGCGCACAGTCTGCTCTCGCTCTCCCGCACAGTCTCCTCTCACGCTCTCGCGCACAGTCTGCTCTCACTCTCGCGCACAGTCTGCTCTTTCACTCTCGTGCACAGTCAGCTCTCTCACTCTCCCGCACAGTCAGCTCTCTCACTCTCGCTCAAAGTCTGCTCTCTCTCTCTCGCGCACAGTCTGCTCTCTCACTCTCGTGCACAGTCTGCTCTCTCATTCTCACGTACAGTCAGCTCTCTTGCTCTCCCACACAGTCAGCTCCCTCACTCTCGCGCACAGTCAGCTCTCTCACTCTCGCGCACGGTCTACTCTCTCACTCTCGCGCACAGTCAGCACTCTCACTCTCGCGCACAGTCTGCTCTCTCGCTCTCAAGCACAGTCTGCTCTCTCACTCTCGCGCACAGTCAGCTCTCTCACTCTCGCGCACATTCAGCTCTCTCACTCTCGCGCACAGTCAGCTCTCTCACTCTCGCGCACAGTCAGCTCTCTCGCTTTCCCACACAGTCTGCTCTCTCGCTCTCATGCACAGTCTGCTCTCACACTCTCGCGCACAGTCAGCTCTCTCGCTCTCACGCTCAGTCAGCTCTCTCACTCTCGCGCACAGTCTGCTCTCTCACTCTCACCTACAGTCAGCTCATCGCTCTCACGCACAGTCAGCTTCCTCACACTCACGCACAGTCAGCTCTCTCACTCTCCCGCACATTCTGCTCTCTCGCTCTCCCGCACAGTCTGCTCTCTCACTCTCGTGCACAGTCTGCTCTCGCTCTCCCGCACAGTCTGCTCTCATGCTCTCGCGCACAGTCTGCTCTCACTCTCGCGCACAGTCTGCTCTTTCACTCTCGTGCACAGTCCGCTCTCTCACTCTCCCGCACAGTCAGCTCTCTCACTCTCGCGCACAGTCTGCTCTCTCACTCTCGCGCACAGTCTGCTCTCTCTCTCTCGTGCACAGTCTGCTCTCTCACTCTCACGTACAGTCAGCTCTCTTGCTCTCCCGCTCAGTCCGCTCCCTTACTCTCGCGCACGGTCAGCTCTCACGCTCTCGCGCACAGTCAGCTCTCTCACTCTCCCGCACAGTCAGCTCTCTCGCTCTCGCACACAGTCAGCTCTCTCGCTCTCCCGCACAGACAGCTCTCTCACTCTCGTGCACAGTCTTCTCTCTCACATTCGCGCGGAGTCTGCTCTCTCACTCTGCCGCACAGTCTGCTCTCTCGCTCTCCCGCACAGTCTGCTCTCTCACTCTCGTGCACAGTCTGCTATCTCACTCTCCCGCACATTCAGCTCTCTCACTCTCGCGCACAGTCTGCTCTCTCACTCTCGCGCACAGTCTGCTCTCTCACACTCACGCACAATCTGCGCTCTCACTCTCCCACACAGTCTGCTCTCTCGCTCTCACGCACAGTCAGCTCTCTCACTCTCGCGCACTGTCAGCTCTCTTACTCTCGCGCACTGTCAGCTCTCTCACTCTCGCGCACAATCAGCTCCCTCACTCTCGCGCACATTCTGCTCTCTCGCTCTCACGCACAGTCTGTTCTCTCACTCTCGCGCAGAGTCAGCTCTCTCGCTCTCGCGCACAGTCAGCTCTCTCACTCTCGCACACAGTCAGCTCTCTGTCTCTCGCGCACAGTCAGCTCTCTCGCTCTTGCGCACCTTCTGCTCTCTCGCTCTCACGCACAGTCAGCTCTCTCACTCTGACACACAGTCAGCTCTCTCGCTCTCGCGCACAGTCTGCTCTCTCTCTCTCGCGCACGGTCTGATCTCACATTCTCGTGCACAGTTTCCTCTCTCACTCTCCCGCACAGTCAGCTCTCTCACTCTCGCGCACAGTCAGCTCACTCGCTCTCGCGCACAGTCTGCTCTCACTCTCCCGCACAATCTGCTCTCTCGCTCTCGCGCACAGTCTGCTCTCACTCTCGCGCAATGTCTGCTCTCTCACTATCGCGCACAGTCAGCTCTCTCACTCTCCCGCACAGTCAGCTCTCTCACTCTCGCGCACAGTCTGCTCTCTCACTCTCGCGCACAGTCTGTTCTCTCACTCTCGCGCACAGTCTGCTCTCTCACTCTGACGTACAGTCAGCTCTCTTGCTCTCCCACACAGTCAGCTCCCTCACTCTTGTGCACAGTCAGCTCTCACGCTCTCGCGCACAGTCAGCTCTCTCACTCTCCCGCACAGTCAGCTCTCTCACTCTCGCGCACAGTCTGCTCTCTCACTCTCATGTACAGTAAGCTCTGTCGCTCTCCCGCACAGTCAGCTCTCTCACTCTCGCACACAGTCAGCTCTCTCACTCTCTCGCACAGTCAGCTCTCTCACTCTCACGCACAGTCTGCTCTCTCACTCTCGCGCACAGTCTTTCTCTCACTCTCGCGCACAGTCAGCTCTCTCACTCTCGCGCACAGTCAGCTCTCTCAATCTCGCGCACAGTCTGCTCTCTCACTCTCGCGCACGGTCTTATCTCACATTCTCACACACAGTCTGCTCTCTCACTCTCCCACACAGTCAGCTCCCTCACTCTCGCGCACAGTCAGCTCTCAGGCTCTCGCGCACAGTCAGCTCTCTCACTCTCCCGCTCAGTCAGCTCTCTCATCTCGCGCACCGTCTGCTCTCTCACTCTCACGTACAGTAAGCTCTGTCGCTCTCCCGCACAGTCAGCTCTCTCACTCTCGCGCACAGTCAGCTCTCTCACTCTCTCGCGCAGTCAGCTCTCTCACTCTCGTGCACAGTCTGCTCTCTCACTCTCGCGCACAGTCTGCTCTCTCACTCTCGCGCACAGTCAGCTCTCTCACTCTCGCGCACAGTCAGCTCTCTCAATCTCGCGCACAGTCTGCTCTCTCACTCTCGCGCACGGTCTTATCTCACATTCTCACACACAGTCTGCTCTCTCACTCTCCCGCACAGTCAGCTCACTCACTCTCGTGAACAGTCAGCTCTCTCGCTCTCGCGCACAGTCTGCTCTCGCTCTCCCGCACAGTCTGCTCTCACGCTCTCGCGCACAGTCTGCTCTCACTCTCGCGCACAGTCTGCTCTTTCACTCTCGTGCACAGTCAGCTCTCTCACTCTCCCGCACAGACAGCTCTCTCACTCTTGCGCACAGTCTGCTCTGTCACTCTCGCGCACAGTCTGCTCTCTCTCTCTCGTGCACAGTCTGCTCTCACACTCTCACGTACAGTCAGCTCTCTTGCTCTCCCGCACAGTCCGCTCCCTCACTGTCGCGCACGGTCAGCTCTCACGCTCTCGCACACAGTCAGCTCTCTCACTCTCCCGCACAGTGAGCTCTCTTGCTCTCCCACACAGTCAGCTCTCTCACTCTCGCGCACAGTCTGCTCTCTCACTCTCGCGCACAGTCTGCTCTCTCACTCTCGCGCACAGTCAGCTCTCTCACTCTCGCGCACAGTCAGCTCTCTCAGTCTCGCGCACAGTCAGCTCACTCACTCGCGTGAACAGTCAGGTCTCTCGCTCTCGCGCACAGTCTGCTCTCACTCTCCCGCACAGTCTGCTCTCACGCTCTCGCGCACAGTCTGTTCTCACTCTCGCGCACAGTCTGCTCTTTCACTCTCGTGCACAGTCAGCTCTCTCACTCTCCCGCAAAGTCAGCTCTCTCACTCTCGCGCACAGTCTGCTCTCTCACTCTCGCGCACAGTCTGCTCTCTCACACTCACGCACAATCTGCGCTCTCACTCTCCCACACAGTCTGCTCTCTCGCTCTCACGCACAGTCAGCTCTCTCACTCTCGCGCACTGTCAGCTCTCTTACTCTCGCGCACTGTCAGCTCTCTCACTCTCGCGCACAATCAGCTCCCTCACTCTCGCGCACATTCTGCTCTCTCGCTCTCACGCACAGTCTGCTCTCTCACTCTCGCGCAGAGTCAGCTCTCTCGCTCTCGCGCACAGTCAGCTCTCTCACTCTCGCACACAGTCAGCTCTCTGTCTCTCGCGCACAGTCAGCTCTCTCGCTCTTGCGCACCTTCTGCTCTCTCGCTCTCACGCACAGTCAGCTCTCTCACTCTCACGCACAGTCAGCTCTCTCGCTCTCGCGCACAGTCTGCTCTCTCACTCTCGCGCACGGTCTGATCTCACATTCTCGTGCACAGTTTCCTCTCTCACTCTCCCGCACAGTCAGCTCTCTCACTCTCGCGCACAGTCAGCTCACTCGCTCTCGCGCACAGTCTGCTCTCACTCTCCCGCACAATCTGCTCTCTCGCTCTCGCGCACAGTCTGCTCTCACTCTCGCGCAATGTCTGCTCTCTCACTATCGCGCACAGTCAGCTCTCTCACTCTCCCGCACAGTCAGCTCTCTCATTCTCGCGCACAGTCTGCTCTCTCACTCTCGCGCACAGTCTGCTCTCTTACTCTCGCGCACAGTCTGCTCTCTCACTCTGACGTACAGTCAGCTCTCTTGCTCTCCCACACAGTCAGCTCCCTCACTCTCGCGCACAGTCAGCTCTCACGCTCTCGCGCACAGTCAGCTCTCTCACTCTCCCGCACAGTCAGCTCTCTCACTCTCGCGCACAGTCTGCTCTCTCACTCTCATGTACAGTAAGCTCTGTCGCTCTCCCGCACAGTCAGCTCTCTCACTCTCGCACACAGTCAGCTCTCTCACTCTCTCGCACAGTCAGCTCTCTCACTCTCACGCACAGTCTGCTCTCTCACTCTCGCGCACAGTCTTTCTCTCACTCTCGCGCACAGTCAGCTCTCTCACTCTCGCGCACAGTCAGCTCTCTCAATCTCGCGCACAGTCTGCTCTCTCACTCTCGCGCACGGTCTTATCTCACATTCTCACACACAGTCTGCTCTCTCACTCTCCCACACAGTCAGCTCCCTCACTCTCGCGCACAGTCAGCTCTCAGGCTCTCGCGCACAGTCAGCTCTCTCACTCTCCCGCACAGTCAGCTCTCTCATCTCGCGCACAGTCTGCTCTCTCACTCTGACGTACAGTAAGCTCTGTCGCTCTCCCGCACAGTCAGATCTCACATTCTCACACACAGTCTGCTCTCTCACTCTCCCGCACAGTCAGCTCTCTCACTCTCGTGAACAGTCAGCTCTCTCGCTCTCGCGCACAGTCTGCTCTCGCTCTCCCGCACAGTCTGCTCTCACGCTCTCGCGCACAGTCAGCTCTCTCACTCTCGCGCACAGTCTGCTCTCTCACTCTCGCGCACAGTCTGCTCTCTCACTCTCGCGCACAGTCAGCTCTCTCACTCTCGCGCACAGTCAGCTCTCTCAATCTCGCGCACAGTCTGCTCTCTCACTCTCGCGCACGGTCTTATCTCACATTCTCACACACAGTCTGCTCTCTCACTCTCCCGCACAGTCAGCTCTCTTACTCTCGTGAACAGTCAGCTCTCTCGCTCTCGCGCACAGTCTGCTCTCGCTCTCCCGCACAGTCTGCTCTCACGCTCTCGCGCACAGTCTGCTCTCACTCTCGCGCACAGTCTGCTCTTTCACTCTCGTGCACAGTCAGCTCTCTCACTATCGCGCACAGTCAGCTCTCTCACTCTACCGCACAGTCAGCTCTCTCACTCTCGCGCACAGTCTGCTCTCTCACTCTCGCGCACAGTCTGCTCTCTCACTCTCGCGCACAGTCTGCTCTCTCACTCTGACGTACAGTCAGCTCTCTTGCTCTCCCACACAGTCAGCTCCCTCACTCTCGCGCACAGTCAGCTCTCACGCTCTCGCGCACAGTCAGCTCTCTCACTCTCCCGCACAGTCAGCTCTCTCACTCTCGCGCACAGTCTGCTCTCTCACTCTCACGTACAGTAAGCTCTGTCGCTCTCCCGCACAGTCAGCTCTCTCACTCTCGCACACAGTCAGCTCTCTCACTCTCTCGCACAGTCAGCTCTCTCACTCTCGCGCACAGTCTGCTCTCTCACTCTCGCGCACAGTCTGCTCTCTCACTCTCGCGCACAGTCAGCTCTCTCACTCTCGCGCACAGTCAGCTCTCTCAATCTCACGCACAGTCTGCTCTCTCACTCTCGCGCACGGTCTTATCTCACATTCTCACACACAGTCTGCTCTCTCACTCTCCCGCACAGTCAGCTCTCTCACTCTCGTGAACAGTCAGCTCTCTCGCTCTCGCGCACAGTCTGCTCTCGCTCTCCCGCACAGTCTGCTCTCACGCTCTCGCGCACAGTCTGCTCTCACTCTCGCGCACAGTCTGCTCTTTCACTCTCGTGCACAGTCAGCTCTCTCACTCTCCCGCACAGTCAGCTCTCTCACTCTCGCCCACAGTCTGCTCTCTCACTCTCGCGCACAGTCTGCTCTCTCGCTCTCGCGTACAGTCAGCTCCCTCACACTCACGCACAGTCAGCTCTCTCACTCTCCCGCACAGTCAGCTCTCTCGCTCTCCCGCACAGTCAGCTGTCTCACTCTCGCGCACAGTCTGCTCTCTCACTCTCGCGCACAGTCAGCACTCTCACTCTCGCGCACAGTATGCTCTCTCACTCTCGAGCACAATCTGCTCTCTCGCTCTCCCGCAGAGTCTGCTCTCCCACTCTCGTGCACAGTCTGCTCTCTCACTCTCCCGCACATTCAGCTCTCTCACTCTCCCGCACAGTCAGCTCTCTCACTCTCGCGCACAGTCTGCTCTCTCACTCTCACGTACAGTAAGCTCTGTCGCTCTCCCGCACAGTCAGCTCTCTCACTCTCGCGCACAGTCAGCTCTCTCACTCTCTCGCACAGTCAGCTCTCTCACTCTCGCGCACAGTCTGCTCTCTCACTCTCGCGCACAGTCTGCTCTCTCACTCTCGCGCACTGTCAGCTCTCTCACTCTCGCGCACAGTCAGCTCTCTCAATCTCGCGCACAGTCAGCTCTCTCACTCTCGCGCACAGTCAGCTCTCTCGCTCTCCCGCACAGTCTGCTCTCTCGCTCTCACGTACAGTCTGCTCGCTCACTCTCGCGCACAGTCAGCTCTCTCGCTCTCGCGCACAGTCAGCTCTCCCGCTCTCGCGCACAGTCTGCTCTCTCGCTCTCGCGTACAGTCTGCTCTCTCACACTCACGCACAGTCAGCTCTCCCGCTCTCGCGCACAGTCTGCTCTCTCGCTCTCCCGCACAGTCTGCTCTCTCACTCTCGAGCACAGTCTGCTCTCTCACTCTCCCGCACAGTCAGCTCTCTCACTCTCATGCACAGTCTGCTCTCTCAATCTCGCGCACAGTCTGCTCTCTCACTCTCGCGCACAGTCTGCTCTCTCACTCTCGCGCACAATCTGCTCTCTCACTCTCGCGCAGAGTCTGCTCTCTCACTCTCGTGCACAGTCTGCTCTCTCACTCTCGCGCACGGTCTTATCTCACATTCTCACGCACAGTCTGCTCTCTCACTCTCCCGCACAGTCAGCTCTCTCACTCTCGCGCACAGTCAGCTCTCTCGCTCTGGCGCACAGTCTGCTCTCTCACTCTCCCGCACAGTCTGCTCTCTCACTCTCCCGCACAGTCAGCTCTCTCACTCTCGCGCACAGTCAGCTCTCTCGCTCTGGCGCACAGTCTGCTCTCGCTCTCCCGCACAGTCTCCTCTCACGATCTCACTCTCGCCACAGTCTGCTCTTTCACTCTCGTGCACAGTCAGCTCTCTCACTCTCCCGCACAGTCAGCTATCTCACTCTCGCGCAAAGTCTGCTCTCTCTCGCGCAAAGTCTGCTCTCTCACTCTCGTGCACAGTCTGCTCTCTCATTCTCACGTACAGTCAGCTCTCTTGCTCTCCCACACAGTCAGCTCCCTCACTCTCGCGCACAGTCAGCTCTCTCACTCTCGCGCACGGTCTGCTCTCTCACTCTCGCGCACAGTCAGCACTCTCACTCTCGCGCACAGTCTGCTCTCTCGCTCTCACGCCCAGTCTGCTCTCTCACTCTCGCGCACAGTCAGCTCTCTCACTCTCGCGCACATTCAGCTCTCTCACTCTCGCGCACAGTCAGCTCGCTCACTCTCGCGCACAGTCAGCTCTCTCGCTCTCCCGCACAGTCTGCTCTCTCGCTCTCATGCACAGTCTGCTCTCACACTCTCGCGCACAGTCAGCTCTCTCGCTCTCATGCTCAGTCAGCTCTCTCACTCTCGCGCACAGTCTGCTCTATCACTCTCACCTACAGTCAGCTCATCGCTCTCCCGCACAGTCAGCTCTCTCACTCTCGCGCACAGTCTGCTCTCTCTCTCTCGTGCACAGTCTGCTCTCTCACTCTCATGTACAGTCAGCTCTCTTGCTCTCCCGCTCAGTCCGCTCCCTCACTCTCGCGCACGGTCAGCTCTCACGCTCTCGCGCACAGTCAGCTCTCTCACTCTCCCGCACAGTCAGCTCTCTCGCTCTCGCACACAGTCAGCTCTCTTGCTCTCCCGCACAGACAGCTCTCTCACTCTCGTGCACAGTCTTCTCTCTCACATTCGCACGGAGTCTGCTCTCTCACTCTGCCGCACAGTCTGCTCTCTCGCTCTCCCGCACAGTCTGCTCTCTCACTCTCGTGCACAGTCTGCTATCTCACTCTCCCGCACATTCAGCTCTCTCACTCTCGCGCACAGTCTGCTCTCTCACTCTCGCGCACAGTCTGCTCTCTCACAATCACGCACAATCTGCGCTCTCACTCTCCCACACAGTCTGCTCTCTCGCTCTCACGCACAGTCAGCTCTCTCACTCTCGCGCACTGTCAGCTCTCTTACTCTCGCGCACTGTCAGCTCTCTCACTCTCGCGCACAATCAGCTCCCTCACTCTCGCGCACATTCTGCTCTCTCGCTCTCACGCACAGTCAGCTCTCTCGCTCTCGCGCACAGTCAGCTCTCTCACTCTCGCACACAGTCAGCTCTCTGTCTCTCGCGCACAGTCAGCTCTCTCGCTCTTGCGCACCTTCTGCTCTCTAGCTCTCACGCACAGTCAGCTCTCTCACTCTCACGCACAGTCAGCTCTCTCGCTCTCGCGCACAGTCTGCTCTCTCACTCTCGCGCACGGTCTGATCTCACATTCTCGTGCACAGTTTCCTCTCTCACTCTCCCGCACAGTTAGCTCTCTCACTCTCGCGCACAGTCAGCTCACTCGCTCTCGCGCACAGTCTGCTCTCACTCTCCCGCACAATCTGTTCTCTCGCTCTCGCGCACAGTCTGCTCTCACTCTCGTGCAATGTCTGCTCTCTCACTATCGCGCACAGTCAGCTCTCTCACTCTCCCGCACAGTCAGCTCTCTCACTCTCGCGCACAGTCTGCTCTCTCACTCTCGCGTACAGTCTGCTCTCTCACTCTCGCGCACAGTCTGCTCTCTCACTCTGACGTACAGTCAGCTCTCTTGCTCTCCCACACAGTCAGCTCCCTCACTCTCGCGCACAGTCAGCTCTCACGCTCTCGCGCACAGTCAGCTCTCTCACTCTCCCGCACAGTCAGCTCTCTCACTCTCGCGCACAGTCTGCTCTCTCACTCTCACGTACAGTAAACTCTGTCGCTCTCCCGCACAGTCAGCTCTCTCACTCTCGCGCACAGTCAGCTCTCTCACTCTCTCGCACAGTCAGCTCTCTCACTCTCACGCACAGTCTGCTCTCTCACTCTCACGCACAGTCTTTCCCTCACTCTCGCGCACAGTCAGCTCTCTCACTCTCGCGCACAGTCAGCTCTCTGAATCTCGCGCACAGTCTGCTCTCTCACTCTCGCGCACGGTCTTATCTCACATTCTCACACACAGTCTGCTCTCTCACTCTCCCACACAGTCAGCTCCCTCACTCTCGCGCACAGTCAGCTCTCACGCTCTCGCGCACAGTCAGCTCTCTCACTCTCCCGCACAGTCAGCTCTCTCATCTCTCGCACAGTCTGCTCTCTCACTCTCACGTACAGTAAGCTCTGTCGCTCTCCCGCACAGTCAGCTCTCTCACTCTCACGCACAGTCAGCTCTCTCACTCTCTCGCACAGTCAGCTCTCTCACTCTCGCGCACAGTCTGCTCTCTCACTCTCGCGCACAGTCTGCTCTCTCACTCTCGCGCACAGTCAGCTCTCTCACTCTCGCGCACAGTCAGCTCTCTCAATCTCGCGCACAGTCTGCTCTCTCACTCTCGCGCACGGTCTTATCTCACATTCTCACACACAGTCTGCTCTCTCACTCTCCCGCACAGTCAGCTCTCTCACTCTCGTGAAAAGTCAGCTCTCTCGCTCTCGCGCACATTCTGCTCTCGCTCTCCCGCACAGTCTGCTCTCACGCTCTCGCGCACAGTCTGCTCTCACTCTCGCGCACAGTCTGCTCTTTCACTCTCGTGCACAGTCAGCTCTCTCACTCTCCCGCACAGTCAGCTCTCTCACTCTTGTGCACAGTCTGCTCTCTCACTCTCGCGCACAGTCTGCTCTCTCTCTCTCGTGCACAGTCTGCTCTCTCACTCTCACGTACAGTCAGCTCTCTTGCTCTCCCGCACAGTCCGCTCCCTCACTGTCGCGCACGGTCAGCTCTCACGCTCTCGCACACAGTCAGCTCTCTCACTCTCCCGCACAGTGAGCTCTCTCGCTCTCCCGCACAGTCAGCTCTCTCACTCTCGCGCACAGTCTGCTCTCTCACTCTCGCGCACATTCTGCTCTCTCACTCTCGCGCACAGTCAGCTCTCTCACTCTCGCGCACAGTCAGCTCTCTCAATCTCGCGCACAGTCTGCTCTCTCACTCTCGCGCACGGTCTAATCTCACATTCTCACACACAGTCTGCTCTCTCACTCTCGCGCACAGTCTGCTCTCTCACTCTCACGTACAGTCAGCACTCTTGCTCTCCCGCACAGTCCGCTCCCTCACTCTCGCGCACGGTCAGCTCTCACGCTCTCGCACACAGTCAGCTCTCTCACTCTCTCGCACAGTCAGCTCTCTCGCTCTCCCGCACAGTCAGCTCTCTCACTCTCGCGCACAGTCTGCTCTCTCACTCTCGCGCACAGTCAGCACTCTCACTCTCGCACACAGTCTGCTCTCTCACTCTCGCGCACAATCTGCTCTCTCGCTCTCCCACACAGTCTGCTCTCCCACTCTCGCGCGCAGTCTGCTCTCTCACTCTCCCGCACATTCAGCTCTCTCACTCTCCCGCACAGTCAGCTCTCTCACTCTCGCGCACAGTCTGCTCTCTCACTCTCACGTACAGTAAGCTCTGTCGCTCTCCTGCACAGTCAGCTCTCTCACTCTCGCGCACAGTCAGCTCTCTCACTCTCTCGCACAGTCAGCTCTCTCACTCTCGCGCACAGTCTGCTCTCTCACTCTCGCGCACAGTCTGCTCTCTCACTCTCGCGCACAGTCAGCTCTCTCACTCTCGCGCACAGTCAGCTCTCTCAATCTCGCGCACAGTCAGCTCTCTCACTCTCACGCACAGTCAGCTCTCTCGCTCTCCCGCACAGTCTGCTCTCTCGCTCTCACGTACAGTCTGCTCTCTCACTCTCGCGCACAGTCAGCTCTCTCGCTCTCGCGCACAGTCAGCTCTCTCACTCTCGCGCACAGTCAGCTCTCTCACTCTCACGCACAGTCAGCTCTCTCACTCTCTCGCACAGTCAGCTCTCCCGCTCTCGCGCACAGTCTGCTCTCTCGCTCTCGCGTACAGTCAGCTCCCTCACACTCACGCACAGTCAGCTCTCTCACTCTCGCGCACAGTCTGCTCTCTCACCCTCCTGCACAGTCTGCTCTCTCGCTCTCCCGCACAGTCAGCTCTCTCACTCTCGCGCACAGTCTGCTCTCTCACTCTCGCGCACAGTCTGCTCTCTCACTCTCGCGCACAGTCTGCTCTCTCACTCTCGCGCACAGTCAGCTCTCTCACTCTCCGGCACAGTCTTCTCTCTCACTCTCGCGCACAGTCTGCTCTCCCACTCTCGCGCACAGTCTGCTCTCTCACTCTCGCGTGCAGTCTTCTCTCTCACTCTCGCGTACCGTCTGCTCTCTCACTCTCGTGCACAGTAAGCTCTCTCACGCTCTCGCGCACAGTCTGCTCTCTCACTCTCACGTACAGTCAGCTATCTCGCTCTCCCGCACAGTCAGCTCACTTGCTCTCCCGCACAGTCAACTCTCTCGCTCTCCCGCACAGTCAGCTCTCTCACTCTCCCGCACAGTCAGCTCTCTCATTCTCGCACACAGTCTGCTCTCTCACTCTCACCTACAGTCAGCTCATCGCTCTCCCGCACAGTCAGCTCCCTCACACTCACGCACAGTCAGCTCTCTCACTCTCCCGCACAGTCTGCTCTCTCGCTCTCCCGCACAGTCTGCTCTCTCACTCTCCCGCACAGTCAGCTCTCTCACTCTGCCGCACAGTCTGCTCTCTCGCTCTCCCGCACAGTCTGCTCTCCCACTCTCGTGCACAGTCTGCTCTCTCACTCTCCCGCACTTTCAGCTCTCTCAATCTCCCGCACAGTCAGCTCTCTCACTCTCGCGCACAGTCTGCTCTCTCACTCTCACGTACAGTAAGCTCTGTCGCTCTCCCGCACAGTCAGCTCTCTCACTCTCGCGCACAGTCAGCTCTCTCACTCTCTCGCACAGTCAGCTCTCTCACTCTCGCGCACAGTCTGCTCTCTCACTCTCGCGCACAGTCTGCTCTCTCACTCTCGCGCACAGTCAGCTCTCTCACTCTCCCGCACAGTCAGCTCACTCAATCTCGCGCACAGTCAGCTCTCTCACTCTCGCGCACAGTCAGCTCTCTCGCACTCCCGCACAGTCTGCTCTCTCGCTCTCACGTACAGTCTGCTATCTCACTCTCGCGCACAGTCAGCTCTCTCGCTCTCGCTCACAGTCAGCTCTCTCACTCTCGCGCACAGTCAGCTCTCTCACTCTCACGCACAGTCAGCTCTCTCACTCTCTCGCACAGTCAGCTCTCCCGCTCTCGCGCACAGTCTGCTCTCTCGCTCTAGCGTACAGTCAGCTCCCTCACACTCATGCACAGTCAGCTCTCTCACTCTCGCGCACAGTCTGCTCTCTCACTCTCGCGCACAGTCTGCTCTCTCACCCTCCCGCACAGTCTGCTCTCTCGCTCTCCCGCACAGTCTGCTCTCTCACTCTCCCGCCCAGTCAGCTCCCTCACTCTCGCGCACAGCCTGCTCTCTCACTCTCGCGTACAGTCTGCTCTCTCACTCTCGCGCACAGTCTGCTCTCTCACTCTAGCGCACAATCTGCTCTCTCACTCTTGCGGAGAGTCTGCTCTCTCACTCTCGTGCACAGTCTGCTCTCTCACTCTCGCGCACGGTCTTATCTCACATTTTCACGCACAGTCAGCTCCCTCACTCTCGCGCACAGTCAGCTCTCTCACTCTCGCGCACGGTCTACTCTCTCACTCTCGCGCACAGTCAGCACTCTCAGTCTCGCGCACAGTTGGCTCTCTCACTCTCGCGCACAATCTGCTCTCTCACTCTCCCACAAAGTCTGCTCTCTCGCTCTCACGTACAGTCTGCTCTCTCACTCTCGCGCACAGTCAGCTCTCTCACTCTTGCGCACATTCAGCTCTCTCACTCTCGCGCAGAGTCAGCTCTCTCACTCTCACGCACAGTCAGCTCTCTCGCTCTCCCGCACAGTCTGCTCTCTCGCTCTCATGCACAGTCTGCTCTCACACTCTCGCGCACAGTCAGCTCTCTCACTCTCGCGCACAGTCAGCTCTCTCACTCTCGCACACAGTCTGCTCTCTCACTCTCACCTACAGTCAGCTCATCGCTCTTGCGCACAGTCAGCTCCCTCACACTCACGCACAGTCAGCTCTCTCACTCTCCCGCACAGTCTGCTCTCTCGCTCTCCCGCACAGTCTGCTCTCTCACTCTCACGCACAGTCAGCTCTCTCACTCTCCCGCACAGTCAGCTCTCTCACTCTCCCGCACAGTCTGCTCTCTCACTCTCGCGCACAGTCTGCTCTCTCACTCTCGCGCTCAGTCTGTTCTCTCGCTCTCGCGCACATTCTGCTCTCTCTCTCTCACGCACAGTCTGCTCTCTCACTCTCGCGCACGGTCTTATCTCACATTCTCACACACAGTCTGCTCTCTCACTCTCCCGCACAGTCAGCTCTCTCACTCTCGTGAACAGTCAGCTCTCTCGCTCTCGCTCACAGTCTGCTCTCGCTCTCCCGCACAGTCTGCTCTCACGCTCTCGCGCACAGTCTGCTCTCACTCTCGCGCACAGTCTGCTCTTTCACTCTCGTGCACAGTCAGCTCCCTCACTCTCCCGCACAGTCAGCTCTCTCACTCTCGCGCACAGTCTGCTCTCTCACTCTCGCGCACAGTCTGCTCTCTCTCTCTCGTGCACAGTCTGCTCTCTCACTCTCACGTACAGTCAGCTCTATTGCTCTCCCGCACAGCCCGCTCCCTCACTCTCGCGCACGGTCAGCTCTCACGCTCTCGCGCACAGTCAGCTCTCTCACTTTCCCGCACAGTCAGCTCTCTCGCTCTCCCGCACAGTCAGCTCTCTCACTGTCGCGCAGAGTCTGCTCTCTCACTCTCGCGCACAGTCAGCACTCTCACTCTCGCGCACAGTCTGCTCTCTCACTCTCGCGCACAATCTGCTCTCTCACTCTCCCACACAGTCTGCTCTCTCGCTCTCACGCACAGTCTGCTCTCTCACTCTCGCGAACAGTCAGCTCTCTCACTCTCGCGCACATTCAGCTCTCTCACTCTCGCGCACAGTCAGCTCTCTCACTCTCGCGCACAGTCAGCTCTCTCGCTCTCCCGCACAGTCTGCTCTCTCGCTCTCACGCACAGTCTGCTCTCACACTCTCGCGCACAGTCAGCTCTCTCGCTCTCGCGCACAGTCAGCTCTCTCACAATCGCGCACAGTCAGCTCTCTCACTCTCACACACAGTCAGCTCTCTCTCTCTCGCGCACAGTCAGCTCTCTCACTCTCGCGCACACTCTGCTCTCTCACTCTCGCGCACAGTCATTTCTCTGACTCTCGCGCACAGACTGCTCTCACTCTCCCGCACAATCTGCTCTCTCGCTCTCGCGCACAGTCTTCTCTCACTCTCGCGCAATGTCTGCTCTCTCACTATCGCGCACAGTCAGCTGTCTCACTCTCCCGCACAGTCAGCTCTCTCACTCTCGTGCACAGTCTGCTCTCTCACTCTCGCGCACAGTCTGCTCTCTCACTCTCGCGCACAGTCTGCTCTCTCACTCTGACGTACAGTCAGCTCTCTTGCTCTCCCACACAGTCAGCTCCCTCACACTCGCGCACAGTCAGCTCTCACGCTCTCGCGCACAGTCAGCTCTCTCACTCTCCCGCACAGTCAGCTCTCTCACTCTCGCGCACAGTCTGCTCTCTCACTCTCACGTACAGTAAGCTCTGTCGCTCTCCCGCACAGTCAGCTCTCTCACTCTCGCACACAGTCAGCTCTCTCACTCTCTCGCACAGTCAGCTCTCTCACTCTCGCGCACAGTCTGCTCTCTCACTCTCGCGCACAGTCTGCTCTCTCACTCTCGCGCACAGTCAGCTCTCTCACTCTCGCGCACAGTCAGCTCTCTCAATCTCGCGCACAGTCTGCTCTCTCACTCTCGCGCACGGTCTTATCTCACATTCTCACACACAGTCTGCTCTCTCACTCTCCCGCACAGTCAGCTCTCTCACTCTCGTGAACAGTCAGCTCTCTCGCTCTCGCGCACAGTCTGCTCTCGCTCTCCCGCACAGTCTGCTCTCACGCTCTCGCGCACAGTCTGCTCTCACTCTCGCGCACAGTCTGCTCTTTCACTCTCGTGCACAGTCAGCTCTCTCACTCTCCTGCACAGTCAGCTCTCTCACTCTCGCGCACAGTCTGCTCTCTCACTCTCGCGCACAGTCTGCTCTCTCACTCTCCTGCACAGTCTGCTCTCTCACTCTCCCGCACAGTCAGCTCTCTCACTCTCGCGCACAGTCAGCTCTCTCGCTCTGGCGCACAGTCTACTCTCGCTCTCCCGCACAGTCTGCTCTCACGCTCTCGTGCACAGTCTGCTCTCACTCTCGCGCACAGTCTGCTCTTTCACTCTCGTGCACAGTCAGCTCTCCCACTCTCCCGCACAGTCAGCTCTCTCACTCTCGCGCAAAGTCTGCTCTCTCTCTCTCGCGCACAGTCTGCTCTCTCACTCTCACGTACAGTCAGCTCTCTTGCTCTCCCACACAGTCAGCTCCCTCACTCTCGCGCACAGTCAGCTCTCTCACTCTCGCGCACGGTCTACTCTCTCACTCTCGCGCACAGTCAGCACTCTCACTCTCGCGCACAGTCTGCTCTCTCGCACTCACGCACAGTCTGCTCTCTCACTCTCGCGCACAGTCAGCTCTCTCACTCTCGCGCACATTCAGCTCTCTCACGCTCGCGCACAGTCTGCTCTCTCACTCTCGTGCACAGTCTGCTCTCTCACTCTCGCGCACGGTCTTATCTCACATTCTCACGCACAGTCTGCTCTCTCACTCTCCCGCACAGTCAGCTCTCTCACTCTCGCGCACAGTCAGCTCTCTCGCTCTGGCGCACAGTCTGCTCTCTCACTCTCCTGCACAGTCTGCTCTCTCACTCTCCCGCACAGTCAGCTATCTCACTCTCGCGCACAGTCAGCTCTCTCGCTCTGGCGCACAGTCTACTCTCGCTCTCCCGCACAGTCTGCTCTCACTCTCTCGCGCACAGTCTGCTCTCACTCTCGCGCACAGTCTGCTCTTTCACTCTCGTGCACAGTCAGCTCTCTCACTCTCCCGCACAGTCAGCTCTCTCACTCTCGCGCAAAGTCTGCTCTCTCTCTCTCGCGCACAGTCTGCTCTCTCACTCTCGTGCACAGTCTGCTCTCTCACTCTCACGTACAGCCAGCTCTCTTGCTCTCCCACACAGTCAGCTCCCTCACTCTCGCGCACAGTCAGCTCTCTCACTCTCGCGCACGGTCTACTCTCTCACTCTCGCGCACAGTCAGCACTCTCACTCTCGCGCACAGTCTGCTCTCTCGCTCTCACGCACAGTCTGCTCTCTCACTCTCGCGCACAGTCAGCTCTCTCACTCTCGCGCACATTCAGCTCTCTCACGCTCGCGCACAGTCAGCTCTCTCACTCTCGCGCACAGTCAGCTCTCTCGCTCTCCCGCACAGTCTGCTCTCTCGTTCTCATGCACAGTCTGCTCTCACACTCTCGCGCACAGTCAGCTCTCTCGCTCTCACGCTCAGTCAGCTCTCTCACTCTCGCGCACAGTCTGCTCTCTCACTCTCACCTACAGTCAGCTCATCGCTCTCCCGCACAGTCAGCTCCCTCACACTCACGCACAGTCAGCTCTCTCACTCTCCCGCACAGTCTGCTCTCTCGCTCTCCCGCACAGTCTGCTCTCTCACTCTCGCGCACAGTCAGCTCTCTCGCTCTCCCGCACAGTCTGCTCTCTCGCTCTCACGTACAGTCTGCTATCTCACTCTCGCGCACAGTCAGCTCTCTCGCTCTCGCGCACAGTCAGCTCTCTCACTCTCGCGCACAGTCAGCTCTCTCACTCTCACGCACAGTCAGCTCTCTCACTCTCTCGCACAGTCAGCTCTCCCGCTCTCGCGCACAGTCTGCTCTCTCGCTCTAGCGTACAGTCAGCTCCCTCACACTCATGCACAGTCAGCTCTCTCACTCTCGCGCACAGTCTGCTCTCTCACTCTCACGCACAGTCTGCTCTCTCACCCTCCCGCACAGTCTGCTCTCTCGCTGTCCCGCACAGTCTGCTCTCTCACTCTCGCGCACAGTCTGCTCTCTCACTCTCCCGCCCAGTCAGCTCCCTCACTCTCGCGCACAGCCTGCTCTCTCACTCTCGCGCACAGTCTGCTCTCTCACTCTCGCGCACAGTCTGCTCTCTCACTCTAGCGCACAATCTGCTCTCTCACTCTTGCGGAGAGTCTGCTCTCTCACTCTCGTGCACAGTCTGCTCTCTCACTCTCGCGCACGGTCTTATCTCACATTTTCACGCACAGTCAGCTCCCTCACTCTCTCGCACAGTCAGCTCTCTCACTCTCGCGCACGGTCTACTCTCTCACTCTCGCGCACAGTCAGCACTCTCAGTCTCGCGCACAGTTGGCTCTCTCACTCTCGCGCACAATCTGCTCTCTCACTCTCCCACAAAGTCTGCTCTCTCGCTCTCACGCACAGTCTGCTCTCTCACTCTCGCGCACAGTCAGCTCTCTCACTCTCGCGCACATTCAGCTCTCTCACTCTCGCGCACAGTCAGCTCTCTCACTCTCACGCACAGTCAGCTCTCTCGCTCTCCCGCACAGTCTGCTCTCTCGCTCTCATGCACAGTCTGCTCTCACACTCTCACGCACAGTCAGCTCTCTCACTCTCGCGCACAGTGAGCTCTCTCACTCTCGCACACAGTCTGCTCTCTCACTCTCACCTACAGTCAGCTCATCGCTCTTGCGCACAGTCAGCTCCCTCACACTCACGCACAGTCAGCTCTCTCACTCTCCCGCACAGTCTGCTCTCTCGCTCTCCCGCACAGTCTGCTCTCTCACTCTCACGCACAGTCAGCTCTCTCACTCTCCCGCACAGTCAGCTCTCTCACTCTCGCGCACAGTCTGCTCTCTCACTCTCGTGCACAGTCTGCTCTCTCACTCTCGCGCACAGTCTGTTCTCTCGCTCTCGCGCACATTCTGCTCTCTCTCTCTCACGCACAGTCTGCTCTCTCACTCTCGCGCACGGTCTTATCTCACATTCTCACACACAGTCTGCTCTCTCACTCTCCCGCACAGTCAGCTCTCTCACTCTCGTGAACAGTCAGCTCTCTCGCTCTCGCTCACAGTCTGCTCTCACTCTCGCGCACAGTCTGCTCTTTCACTCTCGTGCACAGTCAGCTCTCTCACTCTCCCGCACAGTCAGCTCTCTCACTCTCGCGCACAGTCTGCTCTCTCACTCTCGCGCGCAGTCTGCTCTCTCTCTCTCGTGCACAGTCTGCTCTCTCACTCTCACGTACAGTCAGCTCTATTGCTCTCCCGCACAGCCCGCTCCCTCACTCTCGCGCACGGTCAGCTCTCACGCTCTCGCGCACAGTCAGCTCTCTCACTTTCCCGCACAGTCAGCTCTCTCGCTCTCCCGCACAGTCAGCTCTCTCACTCTCGCGCAGAGTCTGCTCTCTCACTCTCGCGCACAGTCAGCACTCTCACTCTCGCGCACAGTCTGCTCTCTCACTCTCGCGCACAATCTGCTCTCTCACTCTCCCACACAGTCTGCTCTCTCGCTCTCACGCACAGTCTGCTCTCTCACTCTCGCGAACAGTCAGCTCTCTCACTCTCGCGCACATTCAGCTCTCTCACTCTCGCGCACAGTCAGCTCTCTCACTCTCGCGCACAGTCAGCTCTCTCGCTCTCCCGCACAGTCTGCTCTCTCGCTCTCACGCACAGTCTGCTCTCACACTCTCGCGCACAGTCAGCTCTCTCGCTCTCGCGCACAGTCAGCTCTCTCACAATCGCGCACAGTCAGCTCTCTCACTCTCACACACAGTCAGCTCTCTCTCTCTCGCGCACAGTCAGCTCTCTCACTCTCGCGCACACTCTGCTCTCTCACTCTCGCGCACAGTCATTTCTCTGACTCTCGCGCACAGACTGCTCTCACTCTCCCGCACAATCTGCTCTCTCGCTCTCGCGCACAGTCTTCTCTCACTCTCGCGCAATGTCTGCTCTCTCACTATCGCGCACAGTCAGCTGTCTCACTCTCCCGCACAGTCAGCTCTCTCACTCTCGTGCACTGTCTGCTCTCTCACTCTCGCGCACAGTCTGCTCTCTCACTCTCGCGCACAGTCTGCTCTCTCACTCTGACGTACAGTCAGCTCTCTTGCTCTCCCACACAGTCAGCTCCCTCACTCTCGCGCACAGTCAGCTCTCACGCTCTCGCGCACAGTCAGCTCTCTCACTCTCCCGCACAGTCAGCTCTCTCACTCTCGCGCACAGTCTGCTCTCTCACTCTCACGTACAGTAAGCTCTGTCGCTCTCCCGCACAGTCAGCTCTCTCACTCTCGCACACAGTCAGCTCTCTCACTCTCTCGCACAGTCAGCTCTCTCACTCTCGCGCACAGTCTGCTCTCTCACTCTCGCGCACAGTCTGCTCTCTCACTCTCGCGCACAGTCAGCTCTCTCACTCTTGCGCACAGTCAGCTCTCTCAATCTCGCGCACAGTCTGCTCTCTCACTCTCGCGCACGGTCTTATCTCACATTCTCACACACAGTCTGCTCTCTCACTCTCCCGCACAGTCAGCTCTCTCACTCTCGTGAACAGTCAGCTCTCTCGCTCTCGCGCACAGTCTGCTCTCGCTCTCCCGCACAGTCTGCTCTCACGCTCTCGCGCACAGTCTGCTCTCACTCTCGCGCACAGTCTGCTCTTTCACTCTCGTGCACAGTCAGCTCTCTCACTCTCCCGCACAGTCAGCTCTCTCACTCTCGCGCACAGTCTGCTCTCTCACTCTCGCGCACAGTCTGCTCTCTCTCTCTCGTGCACAGTCTGCTCTCTCACTCTCACGTACAGTCAGCTCTCTTGCTCTCCCGCACAGTCCGCTCCCTCACTCTCGCGCACGGTCAGCTCTCACGCTCTCGCACACAGACAGCTCTCTCACTCTCCCGCACAGTCAGCTCTCTCGCTCTCCCGCACAGTCAGCTCTCTCACTCTCGCGCACAGTCTGCTCTCTCACTCTCTCGCACAGTCAGCACTCTCACTCTCGCGCACAGTCTGCTCTCTCACTCTCGCGCACAATCTGCTCTCTCGCTCTCCCGCAGAGACTGCTCTCCCACTCTCGCGCACAGTCTGCTCTCTCGCTCTCGCGTACAGTCAGCTCCCTCACACTCACGCACATCAGCTCTCTCACTCTCGCGCACAGTCTGCTCTCTCACTCTCGCGCACAGTCAGCTCTCTCGCTCTGGCGCACAGTCTGCTCTCTCACTCTCCTGCACAGTCTGCTCTCTCACTCTCCCGCACAGTCAGCTCTCTCACTCTCGCGCACAGTCAGCTCTCTCGCTCTGGCGCACAGTCTACTCTCGCTCTCCCGCACAGTCTGCTCTCACGCTCTCGCGCACAGTCTGCTCTCACTCTCGCGCACAGTCTGCTCTTTCACTCTCGTGCACAGTCAGCTCTCTCACTCTCCCGCACAGTCAGCTCTCTCACTCTCGCGCAAAGTCTGCTCTCTCTCTCTCGCGCACAGTCTGCTCTCTCACTCTCACGTACAGTCAGCTCTCTTGCTCTCCCACACAGTCAGCTCCCTCACTCTCGCGCACAGTCAGCTCTCTCACTCTCGCGCACGGTCTACTCTCTCACTCTCGCGCACAGTCAGCACTCTCACTCTCGCGCACAGTCTGCTCTCTCGCTCTCACGCACAGTCTGCTCTCTCACTCTCGCGCACAGTCAGCTCTCTCACTCTCGCGCACATTCAGCTCTCTCACGCTCGCGCACAGTCTGCTCTCTCACTCTCGTGCACAGTCTGCTCTCTCACTCTCGCGCACGGTCTTATCTCACATTCTCACGCACAGTCTGCTCTCTCACTCTCCCGCACAGTCAGCTCTCTCACTCTCGCGCACAGTCAGCTCTCTCGCTCTGGCGCACAGTCTGCTCTCTCACTCTCCTGCACAGTCTGCTCTCTCACTCTCTCGCACAGTCAGCTCTCTCACTCTCACGCACAGTCAGCTCTCTCGCTCTGGCGCACAGTCTACTCTCGCTCTCCCGCACAGTCTGCTCTCACTCTCTCGCGCACAGTCTGCTCTCACTCTCGCGCACAGTCTGCTCTTTCACTCTCGTGCACAGTCAGCTCTCTCACTCTCCCGCACAGTCAGCTCTCTCACTCTCGCGCAAAGTCTGCTCTCTCTCTCGCGCACAGTCTGCTCTCTCACTCTCGTGCACAGTCTGCTCTCTCACTCTCACGTACAGTCAGCTCTCTTGCTCTCCCACACAGTCAGCTCCCTCACTCTCGCGCACTGTCAGCTCTCTCACTCTCGCGCACGGTCTACTCTCTCACTCTCGCGCACAGTCAGCACTCTCACTCTCGCGCACAGTCTGCTCTCGCTCTCACGCACAGTCTGCTCTCTCACTCTCGCGCACAGTCAGCTCTCTCACTCTCGCGCACATTCAGCTCTCTCACGCTCGCGCACAGTCAGCTCTCTCACTCTCGCGCACAGTCAGCTCTCTCGCTCTCCCGCACAGTCTGCTCTCTCGTTCTCATGCACAGTCTGCTCTCACACTCTCGCGCACAGTCAGCTCTCTCGCTCTCACGCTCAGTCAGCTCTCTCACTCTCGCGCACAGTCTGCTCTCTCACTCTCACCTACAGTCAGGTCTCTTGCTCTCCCGCACAGTCCGCTCCCTCACTCTCGCGCACGGTCAGCTCTCACGCTCTCGCGCACAGTCAGCTCTCTCACTCTCCCGCACAGTCAGCTCTCTCGCTCTCGCACACAGTCAGCTCTCTCGCTCTCCCGCACAGACAGCTCTCTCACTCTCGTACACAGTCTTCTCTCTCACATTCGCGCGGAGTCTGCTCTCTCGCTCTCCCGCACAGTCTGCTCTCTCACTCTCGTGCACAGTCTGCTATCTCACTCTCCCGCACATTCAGCTCTCTCACTCTCGCGCACAGTCTGCTCTCTCACTCTCGCGCACAGTCTGTCTCTCACACTCACGCACAATCTGCGCTCTCACTCTCCCACACAGTCTGCTCTCTCGCTTTCACGCACAGTCTGCTCTCTCACTCTCGCGCACTGTCAGCTCTCTTACTCTCGCGCACTGTCAGCTCTCTCACTCTCGCGCACAATCAGCTCCCTCACTCTCGCGCACATTCTGCTCTCTCGCTCTCACGCACAGTCTGCTCTCTCACTCTCGCGCAGAGTCAGCTCTCTCGCTCTCGCGCACAGTCAGCTCTCTCACTCTCGCACACAGTCAGCTCTCTGTCTCTCGCGCACAGTCAGCTCTCTAGCTCTTGCGCACCTTCTGCTCTCTCGCTCTCACGCACAGTCAGCTCTCTCACTCTCACGCACAGTCAGCTCTCTCGCTCTCGCGTACAGTCTGCTCTCTCACTCTCGCGCACGGTCTGATCTCACATTCTCGTGCACAGTTTCCTCTCTCACTCTCCCGCACAGTCAGCTCTCTCACTCTCGCGCACAGTCTGCTCTCTCACTCTCGCGCACAGTCTGCTCTCTCACTCTCGCGCACAGTCTGCTCTCTCACTCTGACGTACAGTCAGCTCTCTTGCTCTCCCACACAGTCAGCTCCCTCACTCTCGTGCACAGTCAGCTCTCATGCTCTCGCGCACAGTCAGCTCTCTCACTCTCCCGCACAGTCAGCTCTCTCGCTCTCCCGCACAGTCAGCTCTCTCACTCTCGCGCACAGTCTGCTCTCTCACTCTCTCGCACAGTCAGCACTCTCACTCTCGCGCACAGTCTGCTCTCTCACTCTCGCGCACAATCTGCTCTCTCGCTCTCCCGCAGAGTCTGCTCTCCCACTCTCGTGCACAGTCTGCTCTCTCACTCTCCCGCACATTCAGCTCTCTCACTCTCCCGCACAGTCAGCTCTCTCACTCTCGCGCACAGTCTGCTCTCTCACTCTCACGTACAGTAAGCTCTGTCGCTCTCCCGCACAGTCAGCTCTCTCACTCTCACGCACAGTCAGCTCTCTCACTCTCTCGCACAGTCAGCTCTCTCACTCTCGCGCACAGTCTGCTCTCTCACTCTCGCGCACAGTCTGCTCTCTCACTCTCGTGCACTGTCAGCTCTCTCACTCTCGCGCACAGTCAGCTCTCTCAATCTCGCGCACAGTCAGCTCTCTCACTCTCGCGCACAGTCAGCTCTCTCGCTCTCCCGCACAGTCTGCTCTCTCGCTCTCACGTACAGTCTGCTCTCTCACTCTCGCGCACAGTCAGCTCTCTCGCTGTCGCGCACAGTCAGCTCTCTCACTCTCGCGCACAGTCAGCTCTCTCACTCTCACGCACAGTCAGCTCTCTCACTCTCTCGCACAGTCAGCTCTCCCGCTCTCGCGCACAGTCTGCTCTATCGCTCTCGCGTACAGTCAGCTCCCTCACACTCACGCACAGTCAGCTCTCTCACTCTCGCGCACAGTCTGCTCTCTCACTCTCGCGCACAGTCAGCTCTCTCGCTCTGGCGCACAGTCTGCTCTCTCACTCTCCTGCACAGTCTGCTCTCTCACTCTCCCGCACAGTCAGCTCTCTCACTCTGGCGCACAGTCTACTCTCGCTCTCCCGCACAGTCTGCTCTCACGCTCTCGCGCACAGTCTGCTCTCACTCTCGCGCACAGTCTGCTCTTTCACTCTCGTGCACAGTCAGCTCTCTCACTCTCCCGCACAGTCAGCTCTCTCACTCTCGCGCAAAGTGTGCTCTCTCTCTCTCGCGCACAGTCTGCTCTCTCGCTCTCGCGTACAGTCAGCTCCCTCACACTCACGCACATCAGCTCTCTCACTCTCGCGCACAGTCTGCTCTCTCACTCTCACGCACAGTCAGCTCTCTCGCTCTGGCGCACAGTCTGCTCTCTCACTCTCCTGCACAGTCTGCTCTCTCACTCTCCCGCACAGTCAGCTCTCTCACTCTCGCGCACAGTCAGCTCTCTCGCTCTGGCGCACAGTCTACTCTCGCTCTCCCGCACAGTCTGCTCTCACGCTCTCGCGCACAGTCTGCTCTCACTCTCGCGCACAGTCTGCTCTTTCACTCTCGTGCACAGTCAGCTCTCTCACTCTCCCGCACAGTCAGCTCTCTCACTCTCGCGCAAAGTCTGCTCTCTCTCTCTCGCGCACAGTCTGCTCTCTCACTCTCACGTACAGTCAGCTCTCTTGCTCTCCCACACAGTCAGCTCCCTCACTCTCGCACACAGTCAGCTCTCTCACTCTCGCGCACAGTCAGCTCTCTCACTCTCGCGCACAGTCAGCACTCTCACTCTCGCGCACAGTCTGCTCTCTCGCTCTCACGCACAGTCTGCTCTCTCACTCTCGCGCACAGTCAGCTCTCTCACTCTCGCGCACATTCAGCTCTCTCACGCTCGCGCACAGTCTGCTCTCTCACTCTCGTGCACAGTCTGCTCTCTCACTCTCGCGCACGGTCTTATCTCACATTCTCACGCACAGTCTGCTCTCTCACTCTCCCGCACAGTCAGCTCTCTCACTCTCGTGCACAGTCAGCTCTCTCGCTCTGGCGCACAGTCTGCTCTCTCACTCTCCTGCACAGTCTGCTCTCTCACTCTCCCGCACAGTCAGCTCTCTCACTCTCGCGCACAGTCATGCTCTCTCGCTCTGGCGCACAGTCTACTCTCGCTGTCCCGCACAGTCTGCTCTCACTCTCTCGCGCACAGTCTGCTCTCACTCTCGCGCACAGTCTGCTCTTTCACTCTCGTGCACAGTCAGCTCTCTCACTCTCCCGCACAGTCAGCTCTCTCACTCTCGCGCAAAGTCTGCTCTCTCTCTCTCGCGCACAGTCTGCTCTCTCACTCTCGTGCACAGTCTGCTCTCTCACTCTCACGTACAGTCAGCTCTCTTGCTCTCCAACACAGTCAGCTCCCTCACTCTCGCGCACAGTCAGCTCTCTCACTCTCGCGCACGGTCTACTCTCTCACTCTAGCGCACAGTCAGCACTCTCACTCTCGCGCACAGTCTGCTCTCTCGCTCTCACGCACAGTCTGCTCTCTCACTCTCGCGCACAGTCAGCTCTCTCACTCTCGCGCACATTCAGCTCTCTCACGCTCGCGCACAGTCAGCTCTCTCACTCTCGCGCACAGTCAGCTCTCTCGCTCTCACCTACAGTCAGCTCATCGCTCTCCCGCACAGTCAGCTCCCTCACACTCACGCACAGTCAGCTCTCTCACTCTCCCGCACAGTCTGCTCTCTCGCTCTCCCGCACAGTCTGCTCTCTCACTCTCGTGCACAGTCTGCTCTCGCTCTCCCGCACAGTCTGCTCTCACGCTCTCGCGCACAGTCTGCTCTCACTCTCGCGCACAGTCTGCTCTTTCACTCTCGTGCACAGTCAGCTCTCTCACTCTCCCGCACAGTCAGCTCTCTCACTCTCGCGCACAGTCTGCTCTCTCACTCTTGCGCACAGTCTGCTCTCTCTCTCTCGTGCACAGTCTGCTCTCTCACTCTCACGTACAGTCAGCTCTCTTGCTCTCCCGCACAGTCCGCTCCCTCACTCTCGCGCACGGTCAGCTCTCACGCTCTCGCGCACAGTCAGCTCTCTCACTCTCCCGCACAGTCAGCTCTCTCGCTCTCGCGCACAGTCAGCTCTCTCGCTCTCCCGCACAGACAGCTCTCTCACTCTCGTGCACAGTCTTCTCTCTCACATTCGCGCGGAGTCTGCTCTCTCACCCTGCCGCACAGTCTGCTCTCTCGCTCTCCCGCACAGTCTGCTCTCTCACTCTCGTGCACAGTCTGCTATCTCTCTCTCCCGCACATTCAGCTCTCTCACTCTCGCGCACAGTCTGCTCTCTCACTCTCGCGCACAGTCTGTCTCTCACACTCACGCACAATCTGCGCTCTCACTCTCCCACACAGTCTGCTCTCTCGCTCTCACGCACAGTCTGCTCTCTCACTCTCGCGCACTGTCAGCTCTCTTACTCTCGCGCACTGTCAGCTCTCTCACTCTCGCGCACAATCAGCTCCCTCACTCTCGCGCACATTCTGCTCTCTCGCTCTCACGCACAGTCTGCTCTCTCACTCTCGCGCAGAGTCAGCTCTCTCGCTCTCGCGCACAGTCAGCTCTCTCACTCTCGCACACAGTCAGCTCTCTGTCTCTCGCGCACAGTCAGCTCTCTCGCTCTTGCGCACCTTCTGCTCTCTCGCTCTCACGCACAGTCAGCTCTCTCACTCTCACGCACAGTCAGCTCTCTCGCTCTCGCGCACAGTCTGCTCTCTCACTCTCGCGCACGGTCTGATCTCACATTCTCGTGCACAGTTTCCTCTCTCACTCTCCCGCACAGTCAGCTCTCTCACTCTCGCGCACAGTCAGCTCACTCGCTCTCGCGCACAGTCTGCTCTCACTCTCCCGCACAATCTGCTCTCTCGCTCTCGCGCACAGTCTGCTCTCACTCTCGCGCAATGTCTGCTCTCTCACTATCGTGCACAGTCAGCTCTCTCACTCTCCCGCACAGTCAGCTCTCTCACTCTCGCGCACAGTCTGCTCTCTCACTCTCGCGCACAGTCTGCTCTCTCACTCTCGCGCACAGTCTGCTCTCTCACTCTGACGTACAGTCAGCTCTCTTGCTCTCCCACACAGTCAGCTCCCTCACTATCGCGCACAGTCAGCTCTCACGCTCTCGCGCACAGTCAGCTCTCTCACTCTCCCGCACAGTCAGCTCTCTCACTCTCGCGCACAGTCAGCTCTCTCACTCTCACGTACAGTAAGCTCTGTCGCTCTCACGCACAGTCAGCTCTCTCACTCTCGCGCACAGTCAGCTCTCTCACTCTCTCGCACAGTCAGCTCTCTCACTCTCACGCACAGTCTGCTCTCTCACTCTCGCGCACAGTCTGCTCTCTCAATCTCGCGCACAGTCAGCTCTCTCACTCTCGCGCACAGTCAGCTCTCTCAATCTCGCGCACAGTCTGCTCTCTCACTCTCGCGCACGGTCTTATCTCACATTCTCACACACAGTCTGCTCTCTCACTCTCCCACACAGTCAGCTCCCTCAATCTCGCGCACAGTCAGCTCTCACGCTCTCGCGCACAGTCAGCTCTCTCACTCTCCCGCACAGTCAGCTCTCTCATCTCGCGCACAGTCTGCTCTCTCACTCTCACGTACAGTTAGCTCTGTCGCTCTCCCGCACAGTCAGCTCTCTCACTCTCGCGCACAGTCAGCTCTCTCACTCTCTTGCACAGTCAGCTCTCTCACTCTCGCGCACAGTCTGCTCTCTCACTCTCACGCACAGTCTGCTCTCTCACTCTCGCGCACAGTCAGCTCTCTCACTCTCGCGCACAGTCAGCTCTCTCAATCTCGCGCACAGTCTGCTCTCTCACTCTCGCGCACGGTCTTATCTCACATTCTCACACACAGTCTGCTCTCTCACTCTCCCGCACAGTCAGCTCTCTCACTCTCGTGAACAGTCAGCTCTCTCGCTCTCGCGCACAGTCTGCTCTCGCTCTCCCGCACAGTCTGCTCTCACGCTCTCGCGCACAGTCTGCTCTCACTCTCGCGCACAGTCTGCTCTTTCACTCTCGTGCACAGTCAGCTCTCTCACTCTCCCGCACAGTCAGCTCTCTCACTCTTGCGCACAGTCTGCTCTCTCACTCTCGCGCACAGTCTGCTCTCTCTCTCTCGTGCACAGTCTGCTCTCTCACTCTCGCGCACAGTCTGCTCTCTCTCTCTCGTGCACAGTCTGCTCTCTCACTCTCACGTACAGTCAGCTCTCTTGCTGTCCCGCACAGTCCGCTCCCTCACTCTCGCGCACGGTCAGCTCTCACGCTCTCGCACACAGTCAGCTCTCTCACTCTCCCGCACAGTCAGCTCTCTCGCTCTCCCGCACAGTCAGCTCTCTCACTCTCGCGCACAGTCTGCTCTCTCACTCTCGCGCACAGTCAGCACTCTCAATCTCGCACACAGTCTGCTCTCTCACTCTCGCGCACAATCTGCGCTCTCACTCTCCCACACAGTCTGCTCTCTCGCTCTCATGCACAGTCTGCTCTCTCACTCTCGCGCACTGTCAGCTCTCTCACTCTCGCGCACAATCAGCTCCCTCACTCTCGCGCACATTCTGCTCTCTCGCTCTCACGCACAGTCTGCTCTCTCACTCTCGCGCAGAGTCAGCTCTCTCGCTCTCGCGCACAGTCAGCTCTCTCACTCTCGCACACAGTCAGCTCTCTGTCTCTCGCGCACAGTCAGCTCTCTAGCTCTTGCGCACCTTCTGCTCTCTCGCTCTCACGCACAGTCAGCTCTCTCACTCT
Source organism: Cetorhinus maximus (assembly GCF_964194155.1). NCBI lineage: Eukaryota > Metazoa > Chordata > Chondrichthyes > Lamniformes > Cetorhinidae > Cetorhinus > Cetorhinus maximus. The sequence continues at coordinate 38,858,472 of NC_135892.1, read as the reverse complement.
CACGCACAGTCAGCTCTCTCGCTCTCGCGTACAGTCTGCTCTCTCACTCTCGCGCACGGTCTGATCTCACATTCTCGTGCACAGTTTCCTCTCTCACTCTCCCGCACAGTCAGCTCTCTCACTCTCGCGCACAGTCTGCTCTCTCACTCTCGCGCACAGTCTGCTCTCTCACTCTCGCGCACAGTCTGCTCTCTCACTCTGACGTACAGTCAGCTCTCTTGCTCTCCCACACAGTCAGCTCCCTCACTCTCGTGCACAGTCAGCTCTCACGCTCTCGCGCACAGTCAGCTCTCTCACTCTCCCGCACAGTCAGCTCTCTCGCTCTCCCGCACAGTCAGCTCTCTCACTCTCGCGCACAGTCTGCTCTCTCACTCTCTCGCACAGTCAGCACTCTCACTCTCGCGCACAGTCTGCTCTCTCACTCTCGCGCACAATCTGCTCTCTCGCTCTCCCGCAGAGTCTGCTCTCCCACTCTCGTGCACAGTCTGCTCTCTCACTCTCCCGCACATTCAGCTCTCTCACTCTCCCGCACAGTCAGCTCTCTCACTCTCGCGCACAGTCTGCTCTCTCACTCTCACGTACAGTAAGCTCTGTCGCTCTCCCGCACAGTCAGCTCTCTCACTCTCACGCACAGTCAGCTCTCTCACTCTCTCGCACAGTCAGCTCTCTCACTCTCGCGCACAGTCTGCTCTCTCACTCTCGCGCACAGTCTGCTCTCTCACTCTCGTGCACTGTCAGCTCTCTCACTCTCGCGCACAGTCAGCTCTCTCAATCTCGCGCACAGTCAGCTCTCTCACTCTCGCGCACAGTCAGCTCTCTCGCTCTCCCGCACAGTCTGCTCTCTCGCTCTCACGTACAGTCTGCTCTCTCACTCTCGCGCACAGTCAGCTCTCTCGCTGTCGCGCACAGTCAGCTCTCTCACTCTCGCGCACAGTCAGCTCTCTCACTCTCACGCACAGTCAGCTCTCTCACTCTCTCGCACAGTCAGCTCTCCCGCTCTCGCGCACAGTCTGCTCTATCGCTCTCGCGTACAGTCAGCTCCCTCACACTCACGCACAGTCAGCTCTCTCACTCTCGCGCACAGTCTGCTCTCTCACTCTCGCGCACAGTCAGCTCTCTCGCTCTGGCGCACAGTCTGCTCTCTCACTCTCCTGCACAGTCTGCTCTCTCACTCTCCCGCACAGTCAGCTCTCTCACTCTGGCGCACAGTCTACTCTCGCTCTCCCGCACAGTCTGCTCTCACGCTCTCGCGCACAGTCTGCTCTCACTCTCGCGCACAGCCTGCTCTTTCACTCTCGTGCACAGTCAGCTCTCTCACTCTCCCGCACAGTCAGCTCTCTCACTCTCGCGCAAAGTCTGCTCTCTCTCTCTCGCGCACAGTCTGCTCTCTCGCTCTCGCGTACAGTCAGCTCCCTCACACTCACGCACATCAGCTCTCTCACTCTCGCGCACAGTCTGCTCTCTCACTCTCACGCACAGTCAGCTCTCTCGCTCTGGCGCACAGTCTGCTCTCTCACTCTCCTGCACAGTCTGCTCTCTCACTCTCCCGCACAGTCAGCTCTCTCACTCTCGCGCACAGTCAGCTCTCTCGCTCTGGCGCACAGTCTACTCTCGCTCTCCCGCACAGTCTGCTCTCACGCTCTCGCGCACAGTCTGCTCTCACTCTCGCGCACAGTCTGCTCTTTCACTCTCGTGCACAGTCAGCTCTCTCACTCTCCCGCACAGTCAGCTCTCTCACTCTCGCGCAAAGTCTGCTCTCTCTCTCTCGCGCACAGTCTGCTCTCTCACTCTCACGTACAGTCAGCTCTCTTGCTCTCCCACACAGTCAGCTCCCTCACTCTCGCGCACAGTCAGCTCTCTCACTCTCGCGCACAGTCAGCTCTCTCACTCTCGCGCACAGTCAGCACTCTCACTCTCGCGCACAGTCTGCTCTCTCGCTCTCACGCACAGTCTGCTCTCTCACTCTCGCGCACAGTCAGCTCTCTCACTCTCGCGCACATTCAGCTCTCTCACGCTCGCGCACAGTCTGCTCTCTCACTCTCGTGCACAGTCTGCTCTCTCACTCTCGCGCACGGTCTTATCTCACATTCTCACGCACAGTCTGCTCTCTCGCTCTCACGCACAGTCTGCTCTCTCACTCTCGCGCACAGTCAGCTCTCTCACTCTCGCGCACATTCAGCTCTCTCACGCTCGCGCACAGTCAGCTCTCTCACTCTCGCGCACAGTCAGCTCTCTCGCTCTCACCTACAGTCAGCTCATCGCTCTCCCGCACAGTCAGCTCCCTCACACTCACGCACAGTCAGCTCTCTCACTCTCCCGCACAGTCTGCTCTCTCGCTCTCCCGCACAGTCTGCTCTCTCACTCTCGTGCACAGTCTGCTCTCGCTCTCCCGCACAGTCTGCTCTCACGCTCTCGCGCACAGTCTGCTCTCACTCTCGCGCACAGTCTGCTCTTTCACTCTCGTGCACAGTCAGCTCTCTCACTCTCCCGCACAGTCAGCTCTCTCACTCTCGCGCACAGTCTGCTCTCTCACTCTTGCGCACAGTCTGCTCTCTCTCTCTCGTGCACAGTCTGCTCTCTCACTCTCAGGTACAGTCAGCTCTCTTGCTCTCCCGCACAGTCCGCTCCCTCACTCTCGCGCACGGTCAGCTCTCACGCTCTCGCGCACAGTCAGCTCTCTCACTCTCCCGCACAGTCAGCTCTCTCGCTCTCGCGCACAGTCATCTCTCTCGCTCTCCCGCACAGACAGCTCTCTCACTCTCGTGCACAGTCTTCTCTCTCACATTCGCGCGGAGTCTGCTCTCTCACCCTGCCGCACAGTCTGCACTCTCGCTCTCCCGCACAGTCTGCTCTCTCACTCTCGTGCACAGTCTGCTATCTCACTCTCCCGCACATTCAGCTCTCTCACTCTCGCGCACAGTCTGCTCTCTCACTCTCGCGCACAGTCTGTCTCTCACACTCACGCACAATCTGCGCTCTCACTCTCCCACACAGTCTGCTCTCTCGCTCTCACGCACAGTCTGCTCTCTCACTCTCGCGCACTGTCAGCTCTCTTACTCTCGCGCACTGTCAGCTCTCTCACTCTCGCGCACAATCAGCTCCCTCACTCTCGCGCACATTCTGCTCTCTCGCTCTCACGCACAGTCTGCTCTCTCACTCTCGCGCAGAGTCAGCTCTCTCGCTCTCGCGCACAGTCAGCTCTCTCACTCTCGCACACAGTCAGCTCTCTGTCTCTCGCGCACAGTCAGCTCTCTCGCTCTTGCGCACCTTCTGCTCTCTCGCTCTCACGCACAGTCAGCTCTCTCACTCTCACGCACAGTCAGCTCTCTCGCTCTCGCGCACAGTCTGCTCTCTCACTCTCGCGCACGGTCTGATCTCACATTCTCGTGCACAGTTTCCTCTCTCACTCTCCCGCACAGTCAGCTCTCTCACTCTCGCGCACAGTCAGCTCACTCGCTCTCGCGCACAGTCTGCTCTCACTCTCCCGCACAATCTGCTCTCTCGCTCTCGCGCACAGTCTGCTCTCACTCTCGCGCAATGTCTGCTCTCTCACTATCGCGCACAGTCAGCTCTCTCACTCTCCCGCACAGTCAGCTCTCTCACTCTCGCGCACAGTCTGCTCTCTCACTCTCGCGCACAGTCTGCTCTCTCACTCTCGCGCACAGTCTGCTCTCTCACTCTGACGTACAGTCAGCTCTCTTGCTCTCCCACACAGTCAGCTCCCTCACTATCGCGCACAGTCAGCTCTCACGCTCTCGCGCACAGTCAGCTCTCTCACTCTCCCGCACAGTCAGCTCTCTCACTCTCGCGCACAGTCTGCTCTCTCACTCTCACGTACAGTAAGCTCTGTCGCTCTCACGCACAGTCAGCTCTCTCACTCTCGCGCACAGTCAGCTCTCTCACTCTCTCGCACAGTCAGCTCTCTCACTCTCACGCACAGTCTGCTCTCTCACTCTCGCGCACAGTCTGCTCTCTCAATCTCGCGCACAGTCAGCTCTCTCACTCTCGCGCACAGTCAGCTCTCTCAATCTCGCGCACAGTCTGCTCTCTCACTCTCGCGCACGGTCTTATCTCACATTCTCACACACAGTCTGCTCTCTCACTCTCCCACACAGTCAGCTCCCTCAATCTCGCGCACAGTCAGCTCTCACGCTCTCGCGCACAGTCAGCTCTCTCACTCTCCCGCACAGTCAGCTCTCTCATCTCGCGCACAGTCTGCTCTCTCACTCACACGTACAGTAAGCTCTGTCGCTCTCCCGCACAGTCAGCTCTCTCACTCTCGCGCACAGTCAGCTCTCTCACTCTCTTGCACAGTCAGCTCTCTCACTCTCGCGCACAGTCTGCTCTCTCACTCTCACGCACAGTCTGCTCTCTCACTCTCGCGCACAGTCAGCTCTCTCACTCTCGCGCACAGTC